>NW_022103896.1:62457677-62493749 GCF_000313985.2 Echinops telfairi | reverse complement strand
GGTGCCATGTCCAAAGTGCATGTGACAAAATTGTTCCAACCTTGTTTCCAAGGACCACTCTGGTTGTACTCTTCCAAGGCAGATTTGTCTGCTCCTTTGGTGTCCCATGGTACTTTCAGTATCTTCACCCGCACCATCATGAAAATGCACTGATTTTTCCTTAGTCTTTCTAATTCAGTGCCCAACTCTCATATGCATATGTATGTGTATGTTTGTCCATATCCACATAATTTATATTAAGTGACTTAATTTGACATCAGAACAAATTGGTCATAAATGCATGGAAAGAGAAGGAAGCTACAATGTAAATCTTTACCCCAATTTCAGCACATTTTCTGCATTGAGTGGCTGGTGCCCAGCAATGTAGAGAGAAAGAATTCTTGATCTGAAAGAGAGCATAGGAGAATGTTCAGAAGATTTGGAAGTGGAGTATTATAATAGGGGATTCTGAGCATAATAATGTAGTCAACAGTTGGAAGCATATAGAGAAATATTGATAAATTATAGACGGTACATAGATTATGGAAACATGCTATCTTGGACAAGTCACATTAATTTTGTGGTAAGAAATGGTTGGATCATTATTTTTCACTCTTTCAGTCACTCAATTATGTGTATGCTGATAGCAGTTCCAAAAAAAGTAGCAGAGTAGAGCTTATTTTTTTGTTACATGGTTATACTACTAATTGTAGTGATGTAAAATTTCTTAATATGTCTCTCCCACCCAAGTCTCTAACTCCCACCAACAGATTGGGTGGGAGTATGCAAATAGTGTATATAACATTAATAGAGGGGCCTGGTTAATTTGGTTACCACCCCTTGACTATAATGATGAGCCGTCTTTGAAACAGTAGAGAAGGGAGATGATGTACGAGAGTACACAGAAGATCTGTCTCATGTGGTAGAGGCCACTGAGGCCACCGAGACCAGACGCGTCACACACTGTGGCACAGAGACTCAGAGGAGACTATGGGAGGCAGGCTGGCTGACTTCCTGGCCCATGGTCGCCAACCCAAGGGACCATATGGCTGGGAGACTAAGCATGAGAGAGACTTGGCTGCTTAGCTGAGGAGGACAGTGATCGTATCCTTACTATTTGCTGATCCGGACTAGTGGTAACCTATTGACTTTCTAATAAACCTCCTTCATTGTAAGTATTGCCTGTGAGTTCTGTGTGGCCATTGCAACAAATTATCGAAAGCAGCATAGATGAAGAGTGGTGGAGGAGAACCGGTTGATGTCAGAGGAAGTCAGGGAGGTCGGAGCATGAAGGCATGTATAAATAGGGAAAGCAAAGATCAGATATGCCCCCCTCCGCTACCCCTCATTGCACTAGTTTTAAATAATATCTTTGAATATTTATACATTATGCTTTCCATATTTTCATAGTTTAAATAAATTTGAGAAGAGTAATTACCGGCATAATAATTCTAGGACTATCTCTTTTAGAGATAGTTTCTAAAACACATGAAAATATTGTGGTGTAATTGGGAAAATTCCAAAAGCAATGTAAAAACTCATTACCTTATATTTACTAGCACGAATATAGGAAAATATATTAAACTAAATCTTTGGGGACATAATATTATATGTTCTGTAGTTAATGTTTGAATAAGTGTTTACAGATTTTTCTGTAAGGGACTTTGCTTTTTTTTTTCTTGCACAATTTGAACCTTGTTTGATTGTTCAAGTGTATGTAAAGTTGGGAATTTTATTCATGCTTAACAGAGAGATTTTATTTTTGATGGCCTTCTTTTTACCTTTTAGTGTAGTAAATTACCCATTGCTTTTAGACCACATCACTCTACAAAATCTGCTAACCTGAGGGATGGAAAGAGCTCTTATTTCTTCTCTACCGACCGCATATACTTACAGACTGGTGTTTGAATGAGGTAACATAGTACTCTATTTTCAGGTAAAGGAAGGCAATTTCCTTTTTTTGGTGGGTGGTTTTCTTTTCAAATTTTTTGCCTTGATTCCATTTTGAGAAGAAATATGACTCAACTTGTCTCACTTAGCAAACCCAGGTATTTCTAACTTTTAACAAGGAAAAGTTTACTTCTTGGTTTATTATTTCTATTTCTTTAAATTGGAAACATATAGAACTCCTTCTGATCGCAATGTTATTTAAAAGTGTTAATTACTTAGGACTCATCAGTAGTCCTTGGGTGACAGAAACAGCCATGTGCTTGACTACTGGCCAACAGACTGGTGTTTTGAACTCACCCAGTGGCATATGTGAAGACCAGCCGTATGATCTGTTTCTTAAAGCTTGAAGCCTTAAGAACCCTATTCTAATTTCTGTGGTTTAAAATATAAGTGTTTCCTCATAGTCTGCTGGCATGAGGGCTAATTGGGACCATTTTTTCATAGGGCAATTCACCGTATTGATCACAATTTAAAATCTTGGACACAATGCTAGAAAACTCACTAGTAGAATACTTACATAACTGCGCAAAATTAATTGCAAAAGGAAATGTATTGCAGCATTTCCTAGAACATTTCGAAACTGGAACCCACCAACATGGGTGCTCGATGGCTTTCATCTGCTTGAGATCCTGCATTTGAGTGCTTAAAGCAGGGTCTGGCACACCAAAGGTCCTCCCTAAATATTTCTCGACTGCATTACAGCTATTCCTAAGCATTTTATTTTATGTGATGCTACTATGAGTGGAATTGCTTTCTTAATTTAATTTTGAGATTCTTCATAAAGATACAATTGATTTTGATACATTTATCATGTGTGTTCATTTTGATTTGTTCTATATTGCATAAATATAATTCCATTTCTTTCTTTGTTTTCTTAAGCCTTCTTTTCCCTAAGATAATTTGTCATAAAATACAAAGCAAATAAACTATTTAAAAAAACAACTAAATAATTAACTATTAAGAACAATACATTCTCCTTCAATAAATATAAATCAGATGGGAAAGTGTAGACTTTTGGGGAAACCAGCCTGGCAGGTTTTACGCACAAGAAATTTCCTCAACAAGTCAAAAAAAATCCCAATGAGAAGGAAACCTTGTACTCCCTGGAAACCAGAAAAACAACTCAAAGCTAAGCAGACCATGGTTTCTTAAAGGCAGAGTACATGGGAGAAAGTAGAGCGTAGAAGGGAGCAGCGCGTCCATCATGTGGAGTCGGTAATTTCCGATTGGTGAATATTTTAAAAATGATGTATCCAGGATTTGCCCCACTGCCACAGGCACTACCCTTGTATTTTCCATTCCCCACTGACCAGAGTCTGGGCCACTTTTGTGCACTGCCACTTCCCGATACACACTCACCTCTAGTGCCTTGAGCGGCCTTGTGGGGCTAATGGACCAAGCGCGATGCTCGCTGCAGAAGGCCTCACTGGCCAGTGTGAGCAGCCCATCAGCTGGGGACCCCATGGGGATAACAGACTGAGCCAGCTGCTTGGTGCAGAAACCCTCACTACCTGGCCCCAATGCTTTCCTTTCTCTCTCTCTCTCTCTTTTTCCTTTTTTTTTCTCTTGCTTCTTTCCATCTTCCATCTGCCACACCTCCTGAAGATACACACACCCTTGCTGAGTAAACATGCATGTAACTCAAGTTGTGTTTTATTTTGTTGTTGTTATTATTCTTTGTATGATTTCTTTTATATAAAATCCAAGATAGGTAAATGTATAGAGACAGTAATGAGAATAATAGTTTCTTAGGGTTATGGCATGGGAGGTTGGGGAGAAATGGAGCACTAATCAAATGAGTATAAAAATTAAGAAAATGTTCTACAGTTGACTGTGGTGATGATTCACAATGCTTTTGAACATAATTAAACCACTGAATTGCATGGTATGTGAATTATGTCAATAAAACTGTTAAAAATAATACAGGAAAATGTAAAGAAAAACATGAAAGTCACCAGGCACACATAACTGTGATTCTAAATGTGTCTGAGTATATGTGCATCAATGTGCATTTAATCAGAGAGGAGTGGTCTTGTTTTATATTCATGGACATGTTCATATTTTTGTATGTCAATAAAAATAGATGTGCATCATCAGTTTTAGGGTTGTGTGATATTTTGCATGTTTTAATTTATTTAATAGAGTATATCTGATTTAACTATCAGTCATCATCAAGTTGTTTAAAATTTATAGCCATTATAAATAAGACTAACATGAACATCTACTTGTGTATAACTTTGAGATAACCTTGTGTCTTTACCTTTCTATGATAATTCCTAGGAATATACAGGTTTGACCAAAACATGCTCAAAATCAATTCCAGTATTTTGTAGAAATTTAATAATAATTTACTATATAACCAACCTTTAAGATGCTAATTTCAAACATTCTAACAAATACTGCTTTAAAAAATTACATTGTTTTTAAAAATGAAAAATTTTTTTTATCTTAGACATTTAGTACTTCTTTTTGCACTTAATGAAATATTTTCTATACTATCCTTGAGGGAAAATAATCCTGTATTTTAGGAACACTTCTTTTTTTTTACTATTTAATCATTTTATTAGGGGCTCATACAACTCTTATCGCAATCCATACATACATCAATTGTGTAAAGCGCATTTGTACATTCATTGCCCTCATCATTCCCAAAATATCCACTCTCCACCCAAGCCCCTGGCATCAGCTCCTCATTTTTCCCCTCCCTCCCTCCCTACTTCCCCCTCCCTCATGAACCCTTGATAATTTACAAATTATTATTTTTTCATTTTTTGCACTGTCTGACGTCTCCCTTCACCCACTTTTCTGTTGTTCATCTCCCAGAGAGGAGGTCACATGTAGATCCTTGCAATTGGTTCCCCCTTTCCAAACCACCCTCCCTCCACCCTCCCAGTATCGCCACTCATAGCACTGGTCCTGAAGGGATCATCTGCCCTAGATTCCCTGTGTTTCCAGTTGTTAGGAACACTTCTATTGACACTCAACATACTACTTTTATTCAAATATATTATTATGTATTTTCATTTATTAAAGCCTTCCTTCTTGTCTTGGGTAAAAAAATATATCCCTTTGAAATTTCTGCCAAATAGATCTGGCTTTATTTCTGAGACAATGCTGCTTTTATGCCCTACTTCTTCGACATTACAGGTCTTTTCCATGTCTCCCTTTATTACCTGCTTTCTGGAAAATTGCACAATTTGAAGATTAGGATATGCAGTTTCTCCAAACTACAGCCTTGTTAAGCCATCCTAAACTCTCCTTTATTCCTTTTGCAGTATGTTACTGACAAGTTTGTAAGCTATACAATTTTTACAAGCACTTAGTCCAGATATGTTTAACTAAAGAGAAGAATAAGGGTTGGTTTTATAGAAGAAAATATTAAAAATTCACAAGTAAAACTATTTGGAGTAATAAGATTATGTATAAGATGTCCTTTATTCACTGCTTAAAATTAACTAGCAAGAGAACAAATTGATGATGACCATTGTCCAGTGGAAATCATTTAAGCTTATACCTGCCTTGTAAATTATATGTCGCAATATGAAATGTATCATCCATTTGTATATTTTAGTGACTGTCAGCTGAAGTCAGAAAACAAGAAAACTCCAAATTTCTGGGTTTTGTTTTTAATGACCTCAGATATACAGTATGTGTTTTTATTTGAAGTATTTTTTAGTCTTAGTAATCATGAGTTTATTGGTTTAAGTATGTAGTTGATAAGTTAATGAATAAAATTAGATATATATAGTCCAATGTGGAAAGATGGATAAAGAATCAATAATGTCTCAGTTCTATAAAGCACTCTGAAGATTGTATGTATATATATGATCTTCAAAAGGAAAAGAACAAAATGATGACCTGACCTCTCAATACAAAATACATAAATATTTATAAATGCTTAGCTTCTTCTTTTTAGTTATAATACTTGGCATAAACAGAATTGGATGAATAATAATTCCGATCCTAATAGCCTGTGGCTTTTTGACTTATGCTGTATTATAATTACTGTCTTTTGACTAAGAGTTCTCTACTCTTTGCAACCTCACTGAAACCTTTCTGAAGGCCTTATTAAAGTTAAAAAATAACTAATAACTATAGATCAAGCTAAATATCTACATTGTCATCCAAACTGGAAGCACTACTATTCTTCTACCTATTATTTACCTCTAAGTGCCTGCAATGGGCAGGTGCTTCTATGTATTTCTCATATGTGAACAATGAATATATTTTGTACTATTTCACACTTTGACACTGCTTCTCATTACAATATTTTTTATATTATGCAGTTGATGGAAAGTCAATTTTTTTGTATATGATAGATTCTATCATTTGCTCAGTAATGTATCTCTTGGCAGTGGATATATTACAATCACACATTCCAATGGTTTGAACAGAAAGAACTCAAGTTCCATTGTTGACTCAGATCTTGTATTTATCTACCCATTACTCAAGTGGACATTCCACTTATGAAAAATAAATATTCCTAAATAGTTCTTGTTTTATTTATTTATTATTTCAAGCCCTAACAGATAGGAAAGATTAGAGTTGTCCTTGCTGTTTGGGTGACTTAAGTATATAATATTTGTGAGGGATTTTAACAACAAATAGATATCACGGCAGGAGTTTCTGGGTGGTGTCAATGGTTAATGCGTTCAGCTACTAACTGAACAGTAGAGGTTTGAATTTGCTAGGAGTATCCTGATGATCTACTTCCAAAACAAACAAACAAACAAACAAAAAGTCCATTTTAAACCTATGGTACAGTTTTGCTCTGACACGCATAGGATCTTCATGAGTCAGAATTGACAACTGATGTATAATAACAGATGTTTTAATTCATAATAGAGCATTATTCATTAATCCAACAGGAGCATGACCTGAATTATAAACACTTGAATATATTTTTAAGGATCATAAAGTATTTTAGCACAATTTGTTATCATTGATTGGTTCCTTCATGTCTGGGCATAATCAGGCAACATATGTAATAAGCTTTCCATGAATGTGAAGGGAATAAGAATAAGAGAGAATTTGGAGCTGGTATTATGTTATAAAGGAACCCTAGTGGCTAGTGGTGACTCACTGGGTGGCGATCTGCAAGGTCAGCAGTTTGAAGCCATCAGCCGCTCAGCTATGAGTCCACGGTGGTGAGTTTTTTTGGTCCTGCTTACAATATTAAAGTAGATTGAACCAAACACAGCCAATAGGTAATGCATTATGAGCCTGAAGGCATATGCTAAGAAATATTATTTCAGGATCATTATCTGAAAAGTTGTTTCAGAATCTATAATAGCCATATGAGTTTTTTTGTCATCTAAAAGTGCCTTAGTCTAATTTTCTTAAACTTCGCCTCTCCACAAAGGTTAGCACAAGCCTAAGGAATGTTTTGTAGCTGATACAATGTTATACATTGACTGACTGGAAACAAATTATTCCGGTATTGTTTTGAGTACTTTATATCTGACATCTTAATCTTTTAAGAATATGGTCCCTTTTTAATTAATTTCATCATGGTTAAATGCTTATTTTTATATCTAAGAATAACAAGTTTAGCCTCTTCCTTCCTCCTTGCTCCATTAATACATCCATGGAGTTTCATAAAAGCATTCTTTTCCAACTCCCATTCTTGTTAGCTATCCCCCACAAGGACACATAAATATAAATAAACATAAAAAATGAAAATCTCGGTTCAATAACACAAGTGATGGCTTCGCATCTGACTCTCCTTCGAGTCAACTCTGAGGTGAGAGGGTAACTCTTTCCCAGGTTTTCTGTCATTGCCACTTTGCCACTCATCTGCCACTTATTTGGGTTAGAAATATTTCCCAAATAGTCCCCCATTCTTCCTCTTCCACTGATTCTGCTGTCTGTATCTAATGGAATGGAGTTGTTCCCTGGCAAGTGACAAGGGCTATAAGTTGGTTTATGTATGTTGTTTGTTGTCATTAGGTGCTATCCAGTCAGATCCAACCTAGAGTGACCCTATGCACAACAGAACAAAACCCTGCCCAGTCCTGTGCCATCCTCACAATTATTTCTTTCCTTAAGCCCCTTGGTGCAGTCCCTGTGTCAATACATCTCATTAAGAGACCCTCTCTTTCAACGCCCCTCCACTTTATCAAGCATGATGCCTCTCCAGGGACTGGTCTCTCCTGGACAAGAGAGAGTAAGAGAGAATAAGATGAAGTCTTCCCGTCTTTGTCTCTAGGGACTACTCTGGCCATACTTCTTCCAAGACAGATCCGTTTGTCCTTTTAGTAGTCCATGGTACTTTCAATTTTCTTCTCCAGCAATATTCTTCAAATGCATCAATTCTTCTTTGGTCTTCCTTATTCAATGCCCCACTTTTAGACGCATATGAAGCAGGTGAAAATACCATGGTTTGGGTCAGGCACAGCTCAATCCTCTAACATTCTTGCTTTTCAATACATTAAAGAAATCTTGTACAGCAGATTTATCTAATGCAACTCATCTTTGGATCTCTTTACTGATAATTAATAGGAATTTGAGGAATTTGATGTCTAACAAGTTAAAGTCTTTTATTATTATTGTATCTTGGCTCTATTTTGTTATCTTATTTTGTAAATTGAGTAGGATGTATCATTCCATTACTTGTACTTGGTCAGAGAACATTGCTACATCTTCCCAATGACATTTTTTCCTCTGTTCTTTGTGCTTACAAATTTTGAATATGCATCTATCACAGATAAACTTACTATAGTGTAGAGGTAAGTTCTTCTACTTGCTATGTGTCAACTCAAATATATACCGATCCTATGTGTATCAGAATAACATACTTCGTAGGGATTTCAGTGACTGACTTTTTGGAAGTATATCACCAAAGCTTTTTCCCTAAGTCCCTCTGTATGGACTCAGATGTCCATCCTTTTAGCTAGTAACTGAGCATCTTAACTGTACTGCCCAGAGGCTCCTCTAAATCTGACATCACTATTCTTTCCTCTTTCAATTACTTATTGCCTGATTTATTTTGACTGCCTTTAGTTTGCATGGTATATCTTCTCATTTGTAATTTTCAATTTTAAATCTCATCTCTAAATATTAGGAAAAAGTATGAGAAACATCAATTACATTAAAAATATAAAATAATCTGAAGATAATTAACCCTCATGTTATATGTAGTTATCACCAGAGATCAGCTGATTTCTGACACAACATGCTTATAAGATGACTTCAGCCTGAGCAAGACCCAATTGTTTCTACATCACATTTTTCCATGAATACTTGGCAATTATAACCCATGACTCCAAAAACCTTGTAAAGCTATTTGAATTTTCAAATTTCATTTCACAGAGATTTTGATGTTGTTGATTCGCTTCCGTTCAACTTCATTATATTATGTTTTTGGAGTTTTCTTTTTGTGTTTGTCACCTAACTTCTTTTAAATTATTCCCCTCAAATTTAGTGTAGTGTGAAGGTAAAACATTTGGTAGTTCAAAGCATCCTTAATTCCTTCTGTAATCCCATTAACATGTAGACTAATAGCTCTCAGGTAAATAATTGATATTTCTGGATTTTGTGATACACCGATTTCATAAATAAAATGAGGATTTAAATTTTTTTTCTACCACACTTACTTGTGAGTGAAGTACAGAGGAGTCTAAACTTTGATTTATTTTGATTTTTACAAAAGAACGTGATGTTTAAACATATTCTTTTAATGCCAGGTTTATTGAGATATAGTTTACAAATCATATAATTCAACGTTTAAAGCATACAATTCAGTTTTAAAATAATATATTCCCAGTGCTCACCAACCATCAACATCTAATTTTGGAGTTTTCATCACTCTGGAAACAAACTCTGCAGCAATTAGTGGTTTTTCTCCTTGTTGCAACCCCTGGTTGCCACTGAACTATTTTATGTTTCTGTATGTTGACCTGTCCTGAACATTTCATGTAAATTGAATCTGGAACATGTTGTCTTTTGTCATTGGTTTATTTAATTTAGTATGATGCTGTCAAGATCCATCCATGTTGTAGGATATATCAGAACTTCAATTCCTTTTTAAGCCTGAAAAAACGATTCCCCTGAATCAGTACAGTAACTTTTTCTTATCCGTTTATCAGGGAGGAGCCCAGGTGCCTTAGGAGTTGGCAATTTGCATCCACCAGACACTACTTGGGAGAAAGATGAGGCTTTTGCTCCTGGAACAATTTTCAGCCTTGGATAATCAAGGAGATACTTCTTTTCTGTTCTATAGGTCAGTCTGAGTCAGAATTGGATCAATAAAAAGTAAATCTGGGGGTTGGATTTTAATCATCCATTGATGGACATTTGGATGGTCTTTATCTTTTGGCTTTTTAAGAATAATTATGCTGTGAATATTTGCATACACATTTTTGGCTAGACATATGCTTTTATGACTCTAGGATTGATATGGTACTTTAGTATGGTAACTCCATGTTTAACACGTGGTAACTCAATGAATATTATTTTGGGAAGCTGTCAAACTGTTCTTCAAAGGAACTGACATTCGCATTGCCATCAGCAATGGATGGGGATTCCAGTTTCTCTATGTCCCCAATCTACGCTTTTGGTCTTTTTTACTTAGCCATCTTATAAATGGGTATCTCATTGTGTTTTTGGTTTGCACTTACTTAAGGATTAATGAACTAGGCCCTCTGGTGACTAGTGGGTTACATGTTGGCCTGGTAATCACAAGGTCAGCAGTTCAATATCCCCAGCCACCCCATTCCTTTCCACTCCATTCTACTCTTGTCCTGGTTTACAGTCTTGGAAACCACGGGGTCAGTTTTACCCTGTCCTATAGGGTCACTGAGAGTTGCAACTGACTGGATGCCATTGAGGGCTTTGTTTGTTTGTTTGTTTTTGTTTTTTTAAAGACTAATGATGATGAGCATCTTTTGATACCTTTAGGAAATCTAAACACATTCTTTTGAGAAATGTGTATTCAAATCTATTTCACATTTTTACATTGGGCTTTTATTGTATGTATTCCAGATACAGATCACTATCAGATATCTGCTTTCCAAGTGTTTTCTCCAAGACTGTGTCTCTCAGTTTCTTGCTGGTGTCATGTGAATAATACACGTGTTTAATGTGGACAATATGTAAACTATAATTTGCTTATGTTGCATGTATGCTTATGTTATTTCCCCAAAAATCATTGCATGGCTCAAGACAAGAAAGAGGTTTTCATTAATTTTTTCTTCACTGCGTTTTATTTCTTACATTTAGGGCTATGGTTTCTTTTGAGTTGATATTTATATAGACTGTGATTCAGGAAAACCTCATTCTTTCTCATGTGGAGATTCTGTTCCCCCAGTATCACTTATGGAGAAAACTATCTTTTTTCTCCATTTTATTGTTTTCACACTCCTTTCAAAAAAAAATCTAGTGACCATAGATATAAAGGTTCTTTTCTGGACTTTTATCTATAATCCATTGAGCAATATATGTATCCTCAAAATGCAAACACCAAATGATCTTAAATGCTGTTGCCTGATAATGGGATCTGAAATCAGGCCATGTGGCCCTTCCAACTTGGTTTCTCTTTCTCAAGATTGGTTTGACTATTCTGATTCCAAAACGTGTTGTTTTCAAACATGGGAAATGTGATACTAGGACAATCAGTTTGGGAGCAATATTTAGTTACCATCACATTTAGTGTGATTTCTGATTTTTTTTAATTTACCTTTTCTGCAATTCTTAGCACTCTATGTTCCAAGGCTATTGACAAATACAGTATTTCTGCATATGTATGCAGAATGATTTTTGACTTGGAAATCTCTGAAATACAATGCTAGTTTTATATTAATGAAGATTTATATGTTTGATTCAAGTGTCAAGAACTGTATGAGAGAACCACCAAGCCCATGTTACAATTTAAGATCATTTGAATTAAGGTATTTTCAATTTAGTAGAAATTAATGGTAAGAGAAACCAACTGATTGGATTATATATGCGGCTCCAATTTTTAATAAGTCAACCTTAAACATCTGGGTGAAAACATTGTAACAAATAAAATCTCTCTCCCTGGTATAGATAATTTATTATAAATTTAATTCTTGTTCTTAAATAATGTTAAATCATTTTTAAATTTTACCTAAAATCCATAGTTTATATTTGCATCATATATCTATTGATCACATGATCTATAGCTTTTGAAATTGGAGACATACTCTCCTAAAAATTAAGAGACAACATTTAAAAAACCCCAAAATTGTCTATCCCTTCCAGGAAAAATCACGTGGCTCAGAACCAATGCCATACTTTACAGTTCCTTGAAAATTATTTTTTCCTTCTCTAGATAAAGTGACCAAATAAATGGTAAACATCCCATAATAATTCACTGGTGCTTATATGCTGCCTTGGAATCTGGTGGGATGGCTGTTTAAGGAATTCTTACTACCTTTAACAACACAGAATTAATTTTTTCTAAATGAAACTCATCACAGAAAGTGTCTAGTGAATAATTTTAATAAAACTTTATGGAGGTATCTTAGGACAACCAGTCCTCTAACACTACTTGCCCTTGAGACTTAAAGAAATCTTATCTCTAGTGCTCATACAAAGGAGCTAATTTGACTGAGTTCAAGTTAACTGTGAACAAATGGATTAACAAGCACCTTATTAAAATTTTAATTTACATTCCATTTATTGCATATAATAGAATCAACTTTCCTGTTGGTGGAGAAATCATTAATTTCTAAGGATAACTTTGGATGTCATTAATTTCTGATTGTTAATTTTCATGGTTACAACAATTTTATAGCTTATATAGCATGGAACTATAAAATGCATAGCCTAATATCTTATACTTAAAGACCATTTTATTGCTCAACAAGTTAAAAACAAGTTATGTTTGTAGAAATCATGAATGTTCCTGTCACTGTAAAAGTGCTTAATGTAAATTAAGACCTATTTTTTTTAAGTTAAAACTCAAACAGTTACATATTTTCAAATCAAGAGTAGTAGTCTGGATCTACATTAATCATCTTATGGCATATGACAGTTCATTGTCAGGATAAGAAATTTCTATGTAATTAGGAAAATGTATTCTATACATTATAGTGTTTACCAGTTAACAAAGGACTGTTTTGTTTTTGGTGTTGTTGTTGTTTTTAACTTGCAGTACACTAGTTAACTTTCACAGGGAAAAGGAAACAATTGGAATCATTGTGCAGATTAACACCATTTTGCTTGAAATCTTGCTCTTCAAGCATAGCAGTGGATTATTGAATACGGTGGGAAGACTATTCTTACCTTTCACTTTGTGATATGCCTTTAAAATTGCTTTATAATTATAATACTTGAACTTTGCTGGTTCATATAAAATAATTGTTGGCTTTGGTTCATTTTTCTAATGTCAATAGTGTGCATTTGATATACTTGAAGACACAAATCACCTCACAGATTTCTGAATAAGAGGAAAAATATATGTGTGAGTCTGTATTCCTACTTCAGAATTAGTATCCTGTCAAGTGATTTTTTTAGATTATATCAGCAAATAATAAAAAGTAATATTTCCTTAAAACGAGACATGTGATCTAATTTTAATGACAGCTGCTGTTAATGCCATATACCCAGATATAGTTTATAATGCTTAGCAATTACAGCAATCTTTCTTCTTTTTTACTAATTATTTCAAGAAAAAAGAAGTAAAAGCTTTAAGAATGGGCACAAAAGGCAGCTATATTGGATCTTTTTTTGTAAAGAAAATAGCTTTCAAATCATTCCATTAGCTGTCATGAGAGCACAAAAAGAATTAATCAAAAATGACACCAATTTTAAGGGCCTGCCAAAACCTCACGAGAAAAACAATCCCATCATAAAAAGAGAGAAAATAGAGGTATTGTACCTATTTGATAAAGGGATTTCACTTTTTTTCCTGTGAATCTATATTTGTGTTCTAGAGTATTATATATAAAATATAGGTTTCAGATTCTTATAATACACTTATTGCACACAACTAATTTGCCTAATTTACTAGTTAAACTTAAAGGGAATGTATACATTTAAATGTATTTTCTATTTTTCTGAGTTATTTCTGTAACAGCATCTTGGCTAGCTTATTTTTTGGATTTTGACTTCATTTTAATAATAATATTTAGAATTGTTAGAGTACTATGTAGAATTCTGTGGAGCCACAACTAAAACAAATATCACTTGAGAACTACAAGTAAGATAAAAATTGGAAACACTGTATAAGAAAAGGTGAATAAATGAGAAAAGATATATATATGTACACATATGGATATATGCTGTATGGATGTCAAAAGATCACAGAATACTTGAAATGAAAGATAATGTCATTTTCCCATGAATTTGTTCAAACCCCATCATAAATACAATGAATTGCATGTTTAAATGATATACTTTGCAACCTTAATTTTATCTAATTTGGATGATTTTATATAGATGTAAGTATTTCATTTTATATGGAAATAAATTATTTAATTATTCACTTGGACCGAGTTTGAGGAGCATTGGTGGCAGAGTGGGTTACGACAAGTGCACGGTCAGCAGTTCACAGTGACCGGATACTCCAAGGAGAGGCTTTCTAATCCGGTAATGGTCACAGTCTCCTCTCTGTCCCCGACCGTTACTTTGAGTCAGAATCAGCTTGATGGCAGTGAGGTTCAGTTATTGTTTTGTTAGTCACATACTTAATGTTTAGCATTATTCTAGATTTGGTTTGCATTTTAAAAAGCATTATCTTGATGCATCATTGTGTAAGTTTGCTTACTGACAGAAATGTCTCAGTCTAATACTGCATGATAAGAAAGTACTTGAGAGCTCCTTGAATATAATTTTATTATTTAAAATTTTCCATTTGATATAGAGCCCATTAAATATGTTCCCCATATCTTCCCAATAAGTTAGTCTCTTTTCCATATTGTTATTATTAATCTGAATATTTTCTTTTGATCTATCTTTCAGTTTACTAATATTTTTCTATGCTGTGTCTAGCCTACTGTTAAGTTTATTGAGTTCTTAATTTCAATTTTTATATTTTTTCTAGATTTTTCATTTTATTTCTTCTTATAGGTTCTAGTTTTAATGAACTTAACATTTTTTTCTTTGAAGGTATAAAATTGAGCTCCAAACTTTTTATTGTGGCCAACCCATCATACACAACACTTAACTTATTATCTGTGTGATGCTGTTACTCATACATGCTCTTATGAATAATTGGGTGTGGGGAGGATTTTTTTTTTAAGGTCAAAATTTTAAGTCTATACCAGGGCATGAAAAGCAAATAGCATATAATTCAGCAGGTCGAGGAACTCAGAACCAGGAGTTCAAAAGAACCTAATACCCCAAATGCATAACCATCTTCGGGAGGGCATTGGGCTTGCTTTGTAACATCAGATAAGGAACACTCAGCTAGCATCAGAATTACAAGAATTGAAGCAAAAGCTGTTTTTGTAGGCTTTTGACTGGCAAGATTATGTAGAATGAACAGCAATAAAAAATGAATCCATGGGAGACAATTTTTGGAGTGGGTAAAGAAATGCAAAAAAATAAAAGGGTGAGGTAACTGGGGGGGAGGGGAGTGTCCATATACAATCTCCTCCAGCTTCTCCCAGGCTGATTATCAGAAGACAGAGAGATCAGACAGACCTCAAACTTCCATCCCTTTTTTACTCTATTCTGACACCAACCATCTGACTTATGGCACTATACTTCTGTGACTGAATTTAATAATTTATTGCAATGCTACACTGAACTCAGAGATGGGACTCACAGATTCACAGATGGGAGGTATTAGGGAAGATAAGAGGTTACAATTCAGAGGATAAATGCTCAAGATACAGTTGTTTGGTCAGGAGAGTTTCTTCTCTTGCCATGCTCATAAGAAGTTCTTGTTGTGCTCTCAGCCCCTTGACGGCTTCTGCTCTATGAGGGCAATGTTGTAATGCTCTGTTAAGGCTGCCATTAAGTGCCCAAAGGGCATGCCACTCCACTGGTAAGCTTTCGCCTAAAGGCACTCAACGTGTCCTTGGATCAGCAAAAACAAAAACACAGTTCCTCTAATTAAATGCCCAGAGGCACCCAAACCCATATGTCAGCCTCCTTTCCTAAAGAACTCAGTTTCCATGTCCTGGTTTTTTATTCTGCTGCTGCTCCTATGGTATTGAAGCTGTCACCTGGATCAAAGAGGTTCAATCCTTTGGAATCCTGGTGTCCAAAGGATATGCTCATCTCTTAACCCTTCTCTCTTGCTGGGAGTAAAATCCCATGTTCTAACGTCTGAGATGATTCATTTTATGTCTAGCAGGTGTGAACCACAGCCCTGGTACAAATCATTTTTTAATTTTTAATCATTAATCACAATTAATCATATAATATGATCCTCTCTTCCCCCACCATTTCACCCAGATCCATCATGAAAACAAATATCATTTAGTGGGATTAACACTATGTTGTCAGAAGAGACCAGTCCCTGGAGAAGGATGTCATGTTTGGTAAAGTAGGTCACTGAAAAAGAGGAAGGCCCCGGAAAAGCCGGATTAACACAGTGAACACAGTGGCTACAGCAATGGGCTCAAACATAGGAACAACTCTGAAGACGGTGCAGGACCAGGCAGTGTTTTGCCCTACATAAGGTCACTATGAGTTGGAATTGACTCAATAGTGCCTAACAACAATAAACAACAACAAAGGCTATGATCAGTAGAAGAGCCATACTAAATAAGTCACTGTATAATATTGAACATTTTACTGTGTGCTTTTTCCAGTTAAATTGCTTGATCTATTCTGCTACTTACCATTCTTACTTAGAAACAAGCATTTTGATCTTATTATATTATGGGAATAATTGCTGGATGAATCATAACTTGTGGTATGATATTATAACTGCCTTAAAGTAGGAACCACTCTTATTTCTCTTCAATTACATATAACCACTCTTGGAAAATTGTAGTGAATTTTAAATATTGGTGTGTCACCTAATTACACATCACTAGTGACACTAGTAACATTAAAAATTCAAACTATTCCATTAAAAAAACCAAGACATTTCTCACCCTAGTATTATCAAAGTCAAAATTTGCAGATCATCAAGTTTCCTGCATGAGTATTTAAATTGAGATTGCTGTTATACTTAAACCAAGTAGCTGAGCCTTACTAAAGCTTCCGGTTTCTCTCTGGGGAGAGTTGTAAGGAGTGTCAGAGACCCCTGATTCATTCTGCTCTATGACCTCTTCTTGGTTTCAGATATTATTTCTGAGAGCGTCTTTCTTTCTTGTGGGGCGCTCCTGGGAATTGACATGTGGCTCCCCTTCTCAGTTACCATGTGTGCATCTGTTCCAACCCTTGTGGGTTTTGTTTCTTTGTTTTAAGTTCAAGACTGAATGCAGAATATAAATCACTCACCCTTATTCCCCTCTTACCAGCCACTTTGTAGAAGGAGGGGGATAAAAAAAGCAGAGCTGCCTTTCTATTGGAGAATTTTAATGATCACTACGATAAAGCACTAAGATTAATTAAATAATTCAAGTGAGGGAATCACACAGTTGGAGAAATTCAAGTACTCTCTTGTTCCCCATTTCCTACAGCGTAGAGTGAAAGCATCGCCTCTATGGAAGTCAGTCTTTATCTTCTCCCTGCTTCATCTCCATCCTGATCTCCCTCACCATTGTCCAACTGCTTCCTTCTGGTGCCTGCACCATGCTCTTTCATGCTGACATTGCGCCTTAATTTCTACTTACCCTTCTTTCCGCCCATGATCATATTTAGCTCACTTACCTCTTCTTTTCTTTTATGGCTAAATTAAGAAGTTTTCTGAATTGGTACCTAGTAAAGTTTCTCTAACCTACAAGGAAAAACCAAGCCCACTGCCATAAGTCCATTCTGACTCATAATCAGCCAGTGA
The DNA here is from genome assembly GCF_000313985.2 of Echinops telfairi. Taxonomy (NCBI): domain Eukaryota; kingdom Metazoa; phylum Chordata; class Mammalia; order Afrosoricida; family Tenrecidae; genus Echinops; species Echinops telfairi. Next base: position 62,475,958 of record NW_022103896.1, on the reverse strand, counting down.
GACAGGGAAGAATTGCCCCTGTGGGTTTCTGAGAGTGTGACTCTTTGGGGAAGGAGTCCAGCTGGTATAGTGTGTTATGTGTTGGGCTGCTTACAGCAAGGGCGGCGCTTCAAAATCAGCAGCTGTTCCTCATGAGAAAGATGAAGTTTTCTCTGACCATGAAGAATTATAAACTTAGAAACCCACAAGGGCAGTTCTACCCTGTCCTAAACAGTCTCTGTGAGTCAGGACCAGCTTGAAGGAAGTGAGTTTAAGTTGACCTTATGGGAGTAGAAAGCCTCATCTTTCTCCTCTCGAGCAGCTGCTGGTTTCAAACTGCTACCTTTGTGGTTAGCTGCCCAACATGTGGTGCACTCCACCCCCAGGGCTCTTATAAGGAATAATCCTACAATATACCATGTTATGCTTAATCAATGAAAAATACATGCCCATCTCTCCTAAGCTCTATGTCAGGGAGGACAAGAATTTCTCATGAATATTTAGCTCAGAGCCTGATAATTGGGTGGCATAATAGGTTTGTTGAATAAATTTATGTATAACTCTTGGAGGATTACTTCTGCTAGTGTCAATCTTACATATTATACTCCAAGTCAAGTAATTAATTAGCCACGCTGGCCTTTAGCCATGAGGCTTCACTGATGCGCCTCCCTACTTAGTATACTTGTCCTTAGTCAAGCCCCACTGTCTCCATGAACCCTGATCTGACAACCCTCCCTTTCTGTCAGTGATTGAATGAAGGGACACCTTCAATGAATCAGCGGTAAATATTTCTGTTGCTACACTTATTATACATTTTAACATGTAACATGTACACGCCTCTTTCTCTACTATGCAGTAGGTCTTTGATGGTAAGACAATTTTGCAATTCTTTTTGCCATTAGAATCTAGGACAGTGCCTTCCACTTGATGCTTTTTTGAATAAAGCATTTAATTAATAATGATATGTATTTATAGCATTTGATGTCCAAGCCAATTCATGACTTCTGCTATTTTTCATAATTCTGACAGTGACATTGACCAAAATCAACCATTACTCTTAGATTGTGCCTCAAATGGGATTGTTGGATTTCTGAGGAAGGACCTCTTGATTACCTAACACTACATATCCAAGCTTTCTTTCTGGCAACAGATTCTCATATTTACTAGACATTTCATAACTAAAAATACTTGCATCTATAGTCTTCTATTTTAAAATGCCAACGTGTGATGGAGACATCAGATAGTCCCAGGATAGCATGAAAAATAGCATCTGGGGTCTTAAAGGTATGTGTAAAAACAAGCAGCCATCTAAGTGAGGAGTCAGTTAAGTCTACACAGAAGAAAGACAGTAGCCTGTGTGATCCAGAGACTGAAAATAATAAGATCCAAACTTGGAAGAGGGACTGGTTCAGTGCCTAAATTCTAAGCACCCAGTTTGTGGAAAGCTATGGATGACAGTGGTAGCCTAAAATCCATTTACAGGTTTCCTACATGGATTGCATCCTAGTGAATACCCAATTCACGTAGACTAGGAACGTTAACAGAATATCAAACAAAGAGCACTGTAAAGTGGATTTTAACAGCTGTATTTAGACTGAAATGTAACCTCTTGTAATATGATATCCCTCCAGTCTCAATGTGAATTTATTCTAAATTTTTCAGTCTCTTCTCTTAGATTAAGATGTTTGTTTTATGTGGTCCTTGTTTGTTGTTTGCCCTTGTTTCTGTTTATCTGTATAGGAAATTGGGACAGTAGCTGGATTGATGTTTACCTGGGGGCACAGATGGGGAGGGTATGGAAAATGGGAATTCAGCATCAGTATGGAAGAAAATGTTCCAAAGTTGATTGTGGTGATTTTGTATAACCCATCTTCATATGATTTAACTACTGAATTGTATGATATGCTAATTCAGTGGTTCTCAACCTTCCTAATGCCATGACCCTTTAATACAGTTCATGTTGTGATGACCCCCCAAGCATAAAATTATTTTTGTTGCTATTTCATAACTGTAATTATGCTACTGTTATGAATTTGGCGACCCTTGTGAAAGGGTTGCTCGATCCCCAAAGGGGCCATGACCCACAGGTTGAGAACCACTGTGCTAATTCTCTGTATATAAAAAAAACAAAACTACTGCTATTGAGTCGATGCTGATTCATGTAACTCAATATTTTTTTTTAAGTTTGTGAAGAACCCTTAAGAAACATTCCCTAGAATCTTGCCAATAATAATCCATTCAGGAGAAATTGCAGAAATGTATTTTAAATGGTCGTTTTTTACCTAGAAATACCTCAGAAGTAAAAATCAAATGCAGGGAAAAGATTGGACTGTGCACAAAAAAAGGAGTAGTAATTTTGATAAAACCCTTTTTTTAAGATATGTTGGGTTTTCTGTCTATTTAGTGACATGATGGGAGAAACTATGTGAGGTCTGTGATTTCAGGAGGAGGGATAAGATTCACCATCAGCCCAAAGCTGACTCCCATAAGGTGAAGGTCAGAGATACTGCCATTCTAACCATTTTCCAAATAAGACACTACCAGCTTGCCCATGGTCCTCTCAATTTCTCCTCTGTGTTTTATATTCTGTTGGAATAGTCACAAAGAAGTCACATGCCATACTCAGTTATGAGATTTATTAATCAAGTAAGACGGTGAACTTCAGGGTCAGACTCAACATGGAAGTAACAGGATCTAGGATACAGTGCTTTACCAGAACAGCTTCCAACCAGGAGAACTCTCAGCTTCTTTGGCCACCTGCCATTAGGCAGGCCTAGTTTCTGAGTCTAGTCTCTGCTTTGGGGCCCTGCTTGAGCCTGGCCTCTGCTGGCTCAGGCAAGTGTATAGCTCTATTGGTTCTGCTGTGAAATGATTCCACAGAAAGCTTCCTCCCTATAGCCACTCAACTCTTTTGTTCCATGAGGAGAGCTCACTGCATCCACTGCCATCTTGTACTGCGGCTGTGCTCTCTTTCATGTTACAATGCTGGGTTCGTGTGGGTTGACTAGAGAAACAAGTCTAGGGAGGCTCCTATGTATATGAGAGAGAGCTTTATATTAAAGAGTAATTGCATATTGAGAAATCATCCTATCCCAGTCCAGATCAAGCCCATAAGTCTGATATTAGCCCACATGTCCAATACCAGTCTATAAATTCCTCTTCAGACTCACACAACACATGTAAGGACGCTGAATGCAGGAAGATTACAAGTCAGTGGGTAGAAGGTCTTCTGAATCAAGTGGCAGTTGAAGCATGTCAGTGCTGGTGTGGGTCTTCACATGCTCCGCCAGCTTTCTGTGTTTCTCAGCAGCAGGAAAGGAAAGGCAGAGAGAGAAGTTCTAGCCTCCAATGAGCTATTTATCTCTGCAGTACCTCCAACAGAAGTCATAAAGCTATGGCCTAATTGACAGGCTAGACTCCACCTCATTCGCTCACATAGATTATGTAATTGCCACAGTCTTCTTTGAAGATTTGAAACTGAGATTAAGATGTTTTGTTTGTTTGCTTGTTTTAAAAAATGACTGATGCCAAACATTGCCCAAGAAGACTCAGCCAATAACTACAGGCATCAAGGCATCAGAAAGTGCCTTGCTCTAAGTTAAATCTGGCCACAAGTAGTATTGCTTGGATAGTCAGGAAGATGAGATTGACAAAAATGGGTACACAAGGACTCATCCAGATCAGTAGTATTTTCATTATTTAATCATAAGAAATACTGAGGACAATGCTGCAGAATGCATCATGTTGGTGGAAATGCAAAGACTCCCCTGCCCCCCAGTAGCAGTTTTCATCAGTTCCTCTTCTCACTCCATCAAATCAGCTCAAGCTGAATTGCATTGCTCACTCAGCCACATCTCAGGCCAGCAAGGAGACTCTAGGCACCATGTATTACTCCCACAAGCTGCTGAATTGGAGGGTGGCTTTTTGCCCATCATTTCCATTCATAGATCCTTAACCAATTATTACCTCGCAAACACATTTTGCAATCTTCCTATGAGAAAGCCTATTAGATTACTTTCACTCCTGCTATGTTTTACAATGTTGTATCTGCCTTTATAAATATTCACCAGGACAACTGTCTGATTTTAATTGATTCATGCTCAACGGCAAGTGGGCAGTATTTCCCTTTGTTGGACATAGAGGCACTGAGTCAGAACTGACTGGAAGCCATCTAACAGCTTGCCAAAAGATGGTATCAGAAATACCCAGAGATGCTTTGAATAAATGCCTGGCTATTTGCATAATCCAATGGAGTGCAGTTCTTCTCTGAAACACGTGGCGTAACCATCAACCAGAATAAATTTGATGATAACTAGTTTTGTTTTATTAGGAGCTCTGGTGGTGTAGTGGTTATGCTGTGATCCGCGTGGTCAGCAGTTTGAAACACCCAGCAGCTCCTAGAGAGAAAGACTGGGCTTTCTACTGCCGTAAACAATGACAGCCCCATGGAGGTGGTATGAGTCAGCATTGACTCAATGGCAGCACGTTTAGTTTTTAGATTCTAAGAAAAATAGCAGTCAGGAAGTTCAATCAAAAGTGGGAGACCGGAGTAAAATTGCAGTCCACTGGAAGTGTAATGAGATGTAGTCAGTAGAATGACCCCTCTCATCATAATTCCTCAGAGGGTGCGTTATAGTTCTGCACTCCATGCCGGTGGCTTTCATCCCATTTTGGATGGAGTTCACGGTTACAGGATTATGGTGGGATTAAGTCCTGACCTTAATGGGGAGGGGAGTGTGTGAAGCAAGTTACATACTTTGTTGCTTTGAGGGCATCATTAAGACCCCTAGAGAGTGTGGTTTAAGATACTATTTTTTGTTTAGCTAAAAGTCAGGAACCACACCTTCAGCAAAGCCATTGTTCGGTGAGTAAGAGCCATCGGGGATACAGAGAGAATTTTGAGGGACAATGAGAAGAGTACATCCAAGATCTCTATATGAAGTGGCCACTGCACTGAGACCACATGAACCAGCCTCGGCGACACAGACACTCAGAGGAGTAGCTCCAACATTGGAAAATCTTCTCAACTGGCTCAAGATTTAACAACAGTGAGACGAGCAACAGGCAGGCTGGCTTTCTAACCCACAGAGGCTGTGGACTGGAGTGGAAACTTGGTTTCTGGCTGAGGAGAGGTGTTGCTATGGACTGATGATTGTATCCTTATTGTTGATTAATCCTGACTTGTGGTAACCTATTAATTTCCATAATAACCCCCGGTGGTAGTTATATATTTGTAAATTTAAGGAATAAGCATGTAGGGGTGGAGTTTAGCCTGTCAATCAGCTCATAGCCAGTGAGGCTTCTGTGTGGGCATAGCCTTCCCTTAAGGATTCTGAGAATTCCCATATTTCTTCCTTGAAGGTGGGAGACTCTGTTCACACTCTGGGAGACATAGCAGCTGGTAAGACACATGGACCCACCCTGATGCAGCCCTGGGTGCTGGAGAAGCCATGCAGAGACCCCTGCCAGCGCTGAGATGTTTCCAATGCCACTGGGTCCAAAGACTTTCTACCCACTGGCCTGTGATCTTCGACATTCGACCTCATTGCATGTGTTTTGTGAGTCTGAAGAGGACTTTATAGATTGCTGTCGTACATATGGGCTAATGTCGGACTTATGGACTTGATCTGGACTGGGGTGGTATGTTTTCTCAATGTTCAATTGCTCTTGTATATAAATCTCTATCTTATACACATATATGTGTTCATGGATTTGTTTCTCTAGTCTACCCACACTAACACCCCACCCCTAACTATGAGTATCATCTGTGGGTTTTGCTGGCTGTGTTGAACCCAGCCTAGATGTAGAGTGGCATGGGAGGAATGATTGGTATCAGGGTAGATGAAGAAGGGTGTATTAGGGAGGCATGTTTCACCCCTGCCTTCTGGCAATAAGGAAGCCAGAGGAGGTCAGATATGTGTGACCCCATGCCCTGTACTGCATTTAGAAAGTAAAGAAGGTAAAACAGATGGCAATATCTGAATCTGAGTTAAATGACAATGATTGAGCTGTCTCTTGCAAAGGCAAATTGCAAAAATCAGGCTAACTATTGGAACAGCCTTTTTAAAAGAGGTGGGGGGAAATTGGCAGTAGGGTTTGCACAACATGATTATGGTAATTGATAGCACTAAATCCTACACATGAAAAACCTTCAACAACAAATTTTGTTATATATTTTAATAATAAAAAATATGTAACATAACTTATGTACGGATAATATATATATAACTTATGTATGAAGAAGAGTGTGGTATCAGGATCAGGGGAAGTTTTATCAATAACCTGAAGTATGCAGATAACACAACTTTGTGTGCTGAAAGTGAAGAGGGCTTGAAGCAGTCAATGATGAAAATAAAAGACTATAGCTTTCACTATGGATTACAACTCAATGCAAAGAAAACCCAAACCCTCACAACTGCAGCAATGAGTAAAACCATAATTAACAGGGAAATATTAACGTTCTCGAGGATTGTGTTTTATTTGGAATTAGTAGTCAAGAAACCAAACATATACTGCAGTGGGAACAGCTAGTGCACAAGGTCTCTTTGAAGTTTTAAAGAGTAAAGATGTCACCTTGTGGACAAAGGTGCACCTGACTCAAGCCAGGGTGTATTCAGTCTCATATGCACGGGAAAGTTAGACCAGGAATAATGATAACTGCAGAAAATTGACACATTTGAATTATGGTATTGGCAAGGGCTATTGAAAGCACCATGGACTGATCGAAGAACAAGCACATCTTACTTAGAGGGAGTGCAGCCAGAATGCTAATTTCATGTGCAGATGGCAAGACTTCAGCTTGTCTCCTTTAGACCTGTTCTTGGGGGCGCCCAGTCCCTGGAAGTGATCATCAGCATACTAGGCAGTGCAGAGGATCAGGAAAAAGAAGAGAACCCTCAAGATGGACTGACACAAGGAATGGAAGAATGGACTCAGCTATAACAACCATTGAGGGCTGAGCAGGAGTGGGAAGTGTAGCGCTTAGAGTCACCTTGATATTGCAGTTACATTATCTTCCCTCACCTTTGCATGTGTGAAATGTCTATTTGCTATAGTTTCAATTTCATTTATCTTATGGGAAAAAAGTATGTAAACCATTTCAGTCAATGGCAATTAGAAAACAATTAAAAAGTCTGTTGCCATTGGATCTTAAGGGGGTTCAGATTTACTTTTTTAAAAAAAGCCATCTCAGACTGCTGAATTGTTAGAACAAAGTGTTCTTGTGTCGAGGGAGTATTTGAGTAGGGGCCCACTGTCCATCTGTTTTCTTAATAGTAGACCTATAAATATATGTACATAGATCTGTTTTCCCCTCAGCGTATATAAATATTTACATCTGTATATGCCTGTATTTTGATCTCTATAACTGCTCTTTGCCGCCTAGTTCTTTTCTCTATTTCTTTGTACTTTCCTCTTGTTCCACTATCATGGTCAGCCTTCATTTAGGTTTCAGGAATTCCTCTCGGTTACATTGGCCTTGATCCAGTCCTGCCAGACCTCTTATACCCTGATACCAAGGGCTCAAGTAGAAAGCAAATGTTTTGAGAATGATGATGGCAATATATGTACACATGTGCTTGACACAATGGATAGCTGTATGGATTGTGATAAGAGTTGTACGAGCTCCCAATAAAATGATTTTTTTTTAAAAAGCCAAACCTTTAGCTTTCTGAAAATTTGTGAAGTATGCAAAACTCATTCTGTCATATCGTGACACATTTGAAAGTGAATTTGTACTCAGACATGGAGAGAGGCGTTACTGTGAAGTGTTCCCAGACAACTGTTATCATTGCAGTGTCTGAAGTATCCTCTCATATGAGCAAACTAGTCCCTGTTGTGTCAAGTGCCTTGTAGTTACAGTTCATCCTCCCTGCCATTAAACTACCACTTAGGACAATGGGGTGCAATTAAGCCAATAGGGCTTTGGTGGTCTGAAAGGTAGCTCTTTTCCAAAGTGCTTCATTTAACAACCCTGTTCTGTGTTAATAATGGATGGTTTGCCTGTATTATATTCTCATGAGTTACCCAGGAGTAAGAAAATATTTCAGATGTAAACTAAATGGGACTGAAATTATGTTTTATTAGCATATTCACAAGTTTTCCATAAACACAGACTTCATTTTTCATGATCTTTTCTAAGGAATAATATAACAGTGCTACCCTTCTGTAGTATATTCTAATGCTTTGTGAGGTAAATGCTTTTGGCATCTCCCCTTGAGTGTATTTGCTTCTTTTCTCCTGTGTTTTGTCTTTCAGCTTGAATCATCAATTCATACAGAAGAGTCAAGTTCTATCTTAAGCACAGCTCTAATATATTGTTGATGCTCAGACATATTAAATAATGATTATAACAATAAAACTAAGTCCCACAGAAACATTATTAAATTTTCTTCTACTGTAGATTACATGTCATCCTCCTGGTAATACATGATAGCTGGATGATTTATGGGTTCTCAATTTTTTTAGTTATTTCACTACCTGACCAGGCAGCAACCCCCACCCCACATCTTTGTTTTGTATTTTTTCCAATACTTTCTAACTCCACAGATTTAATTTCTTCCATTTTTGCTTTAAAGATTTATATGAAATGCTTTTCCATATCTTGGAATTTTCTAGTTATTGTAAATTTCCAGGCCTTTTTGGTTTATTTGATCTATTTTTTCTCAATTAACTTTCCTCAATGTAGAGTAGTTATACAATTCCATCTTGTTGCTTTAGCCTTGTGACTGGAACTTTATTCTGTTTTATATTCTCCCCTTGAGATTTAAATTAAGGCCACTTATTCTCACATTTCTCTTTATTTTTCTTTCTGGAGTCTTTAATCAGTCACTAGTTTACTTCCCTTGACTTTCTCTCAAGAAATTGTCTGTTGTCCTTCTGAAAATGCTAAACTTATACTATAATTCAGCACACTTAGTCTTGTTAAAAAGGTTTGTCATTTATAGAACCTGTCAGTGGGTTGTCCCATCTCCAGCTATCCATAAGGTAGCTTACTACTCCCATGTCGTCCTTACAAGGTTCAGACCCCAAAACACATGTAGAATCCACAAAATTGCTTCCCTGATATAATCCTGGCTTGGAAAGTGCTGGTCTTCACACACACACTATAGAATTTTGTATCTGCAGCAATTCTGTGGTGTCTTTTAAGACCTTGCTCCTCCTAGCAAGGGCCCCAGAACTGCAGGACTGGTGCCACCAGAGAGTTGGTTAGAAATTTAGACTTGGCTTCCACCCCAGACCTATTGGTTCAGAATCTACATTCAATATATCCTCTGATGGCTCCTAAGCACATTTAAGCTTCAGAAGCCTCCCTCTAAGGCTTTACTAAGGTTCACTTTTAGGAGAGCATGCTGGAGAGTTGTAAAATTCATTGCCTTGCTTGGAGACTGTCTCTCAGAGAGCCCTTTGCGGCTCACAACTCAAAGGGCAGGAATCAATGTTGACTCATTTCCAAGTATAGAATTATGCAGAGTACAATTTTGACCCAGTATTCCATAGCTTGATATGAAAAATCAAAATTTGGCTGAAGCCAACATTGAGAAAAAAATATCAGTACAGAATTTTTTTTTTTACAAAACAGAAAAATACATTACCTATTAATTATTGAAAGTTTTATAATTTGGCATTGTAATTCCAGAACAATGATGCTAACACTGTCAGCTTCTAGATTGCTTCTGCACACATTCTGGAAAACTTTTATGTGGTTAATAGATGCTCTATTTCTACTGATAGCATTGCAAAAATGAAACATAAGTCATGAAAAACTGAGAGTTTAAACAGAAATACATATCTAAAAATTTTTGCATCACATTTAATTTATTTCAATTTTGAAAATGTAAAGAAATTAAAAACTTTTCCCTCAGTGAATATATATATAACACAAATTTTAAAAGAAAGCATTTTCTTAGAGTATTTTCATTAATGAAGAGATATAAATCCTTTCCAAATATTCACATATTACCAGAATTATGGTTTAAATTACAATGAACAAGTTTTCAGCTGGTATTACAAAATTAGAATATATTTATTTTCCTGGTTATTTATTTATATATTCATTTTTAATTGCACATTTTATGCTAGGCCTGGATAAGTTGAATTGGGGGATTTTTCAGTGACTAGCATAGTGATCTTTATTATCTGAATTTCAATAATTAAAAAAATTATATTCACTATTAAACATTTCTTCTCAAACATGAAAACATTAGCTTGATTTTAGTAATTAAATTTATTTTATTTTCTCAAATTCATTCACAGAAATAAGAATACAAACTTACTGCTATCGAGTTGATTCTGATTCACAGTGTATAAACAGTGTAGAACTACTTCCATGGGTTTCCAAGACTGTAAGTCTTTACAGCAGTAGAAAGGCTCCTCTTTCTTCCTCAGAGCACTTGGTGATTGAGAATTGCTGACTTTGAGGTTAGCAGTCCAAAGCATAACAACTCTGCTCTAGGCATAGTTTTAATCCAACTTTAAGTAGCAGAAACTGGATATTTTAAAAATACCCACAATTTCTTACATTGCTTGAGACCTCTACAATTCCCCTGCGAATAATTCATGTTTATTATTTCTATTTATACCATGATAACTCAGATGGTCAATTGGACCATCTAGGAGATAAGAATCAATCATAAAGTTCAAGGTCAATATTCAATCATCATTCCCATGCTAGCTAATTAACTAAATCTCCAAGGGAAATGTTACATAGACAAATACATAAAGCAGGGTTCTGTGAGTAAACATTGATTGGACAGGAACTAAAGAAAACGTCATCTATCTTTGCAAACTGACAAGTGTCTATAGCAATTTAAGGAATAAAAGGCTAGTGAGAAAGGAAGGATGTGCAACTGTCATGTAGTTTTCAACTACAGTGCCAATAGGTTGCGTGACTAATGAAAAAAAAGGATAATAATTTGTATTCCTTGTATTATAAAGATATATTTGCAATCGGGATTAAAAGTGTACAAACAATTTAAGGTGTTACTAGCAGTAGGCAGGTTGAATTTAAGCAACAGGAACATCAAATGCTTGAGGATAGTACAGGTGACCAGCTGAAGAAAAACAAAGAGATGTGGGTGGTATTTCATGCTTGTAGTGTGTTGTATTTCATGCTTGTAGCATGTTGATTGGGTTAATAGAAGTAGAAAAATAAGAATTATTTTTTTCATTATTATATGACCTTTGACAAAAAGCTTGATTGAAACATAAATCTATCAAATAAAATTTACTCATGATACCAATTTTAAAAGGTCTACATATCTACCAATAATAGTTCAGACTGGAGTAAAATAGAAGTGAGAAGATAGCATATTGATATAATAAATAGCATTCTTATTAATTATATGTTTTTCTAATGCACATAAGGTGACCAAATTGTATTTATAAACACTGTTTTCATGATACTGCATGAATTATATCAAGTATGTATTTATTTGATTTTGAAAGGAGATATTTCTTCCTTGTTAAAAAAAATATATTATGTATTGCAAATATATATGAGGGGGGTTCAAAAAGTTTACATAAAATTTTTAAAAGCTTTTTCATTTTCAATGAACATTTTGTGACTCTACTGTGTGTATATGTTTGTGTGTGTGCAAGCGGCTTCAAAACGTTAGTAGGAAATTTCTATGATGTTTTACTTTCATATTGTGTGTTTGTATCTGTGTATGTGCTATTGTTAAGTGCTGCAGAATCAGTTCCACTCACAGAAACCCCATGTAAAACAAAACATGGCTTAGTCCTGCCCCATCCTCACAAATCTTTCAGCCTATCGCTGCAGCTACCTTGCAGATCCGTGTCAATCCATCCCCTTGAGGATTTTCCATTGCTTTGCTGATCCTCTATTTTACCAAACATGATGTATATTTTGAGTGCCTTTTAACTGAAGAACTAATTTTCTGCCATCATATCTGACAATATCCTACTGCTATTCAAGAGGTTTTCAGTGACTAATTCCTCAGAAATGGGATTTTTTTGGGTAGTCTGCTCTAAGTCTGGAAGCTCTACTGAAATTTGTTTTTCCCCTTGAGTAACCCTGCTGGATTTTGAAATATTGGCAGAATAGCTTCCAGCATCATAGTAGCTACAGATGACTGATGAATTGTAGAGGGATATACATGTACGTGTATGTGTAATTATATGTGTATAAGTATCATATACACCTGGGGTGGGACAAGGAAACAACAAGTGAACTAAAATCAATGTAAGGAAGGTTGTAGGATCCTAGTGGGGCTCAATCAAGGGCAATGTAGCAGTGAGGAATTATTAATCCCAAATGAAGGCTGAACATGATGGTGGGACAAGAGAGAAGTCAAAAGGAAATAGAGGAAAGAACCAGGAGGCAAAGGACATTTATAGAGGCCTAAATACAGGCATGTACATATATATATGTGCTGGGCTTCAACTCAAGTACTCCGTTAACACAAGAACACTTTGTTCTAAAAATCCGACATTCTGTGATGCTCACCTTCCCAACACGGTTGCTGAAGACAAAATGGGTGCATAAGCAAATGTGGTGAAGAAAGCTAATGATGTCCAGCTATCAAAAGATATAACTTCTGGAGTCTTAAAAGCTTGAAGATAAACAAGCCACCATCTAGCTGAGTAGCAACAAAGTCCACATGGAAGAAGCACGTCTGCCAGTGTGATCATGAGGTATCTATGGGATCAAGTATCAGACATCTAAGACCCAGTATAAAACCATACCCAAGGTGAGGGGTGTGATGGGCTTGGAGTGGAGACCCAATGCCCATCTGTAGACAATTGGACACCTCCTCACAGAGGGGTCACAGGGAAGCAATGAGTCAGTCAGGGTGCAGAATAGCACCTATGAAAAACACAACTTTCCTCTAGTTCTTTGGTGCTTCCTTCACCCCACTATCATGACCTCTATTATACCTTACAAATCAGATTAGACCAGAACGTGGACACTGCTCAGATAAGAGCCTGCAACACAGGGAATCCAGGATAGGTAAACCCCTCAGGGTCAACAAGGAGAGTAGAGATACCAGGAAGATTAGGGGAAGGAAGGGGGAGAAAGGGGAAACCAATCACAAAGATCAATCTAGAACTCCCTCCCAGGGTAACGAATAACAGAAAAGTGGGTGAGGGACGATGGAGGACAATGTAAGATATGGAAAAAATAATCTATAACTTATCAAGGGTTCGTGAGGGAGAGTGGACAGGGGAGCGAGGGGGAAGAAATGGGGAGTGAATAGCAGAGGCTGAAGTGGGAAGAGAATGCTTTGAAAATGATGATGGCATATGTACAAATGTGCTTAACATACTGGAAGAATGTCTGGATTGTGATAAGAGATGCAAGAACCCCCAATAAAATTATTATTTTTTAATTAGCATATACATATAGGTTTATGATTATATATACAGTTGCTAACAGCAAAGTCAACAGTTTAAAGCCATTAGCAGCTCCATGGAAGAAAGGTGAAGCTTTTTGCTCCCATACAATGAGACTTTTGCTTTCATGCATATATTCAGCCTTGGAAACCCATAGCTTCTACTCAGTTGAATAGGGTTGCTATGAATTGGAATTATCTCAGTGGAAGTTGGTTTTTAGTTTAGTGAGACTACAAGTGCATTGCAGAAAGATGTGTTTTCAAATATCCGTTGATGACAGAGATATGTAGAAAGATGTTTTGTTTGGAAAATATGAACTGGATCCCTAGTAGAAATACTTTTTAATTTTTCTGCATAGTTTACTATACATATATGTATATGTATATGCACATCTATACATTTCCCCCATTACTGCGATGCACCTGCTCATGCTTTGAGGGTAACAAGAACTGTTCAGTGACAATATGTATGTTTATATATAAGCTCACATTCAACTATCCTTATTACATTATTCTCTTTTTTCTTCTTTAATTAAAACCAGTGAAACATTGCATCATCTTATTATGAGTAGCTTAATAAACTTTTAAAATAGATCAGAGTCATAAATGTTGCTCATAGTGCTTTATTGCTCATCCTTAATTGATCTTTAATTCTTTTGATTCTCCCTTTACAGCAAGGGAGAAAAATGTACAGCTCAAAGGTGTCCACATAAAGTTTGGATGTTGTCACAAATCTCTGTATGGAAAAGGCCCAGAGATCCCCTTCATCTCAGCAATGGGATGGTCTTACTACAGGATAGGGTGACTATATAAAATTTATTGTCCAAACTGAGACACTTTGCAAAGTGAAAGAGAGCACTATTAATAATTACACCTGGACAACAGGCATAAACCACAAGTGTCTTGGGCAAACCAGGACATATGGTCATCCTATTACATGCTGACAATGCAATGATATATGGACTAGATCTTTCAAGCCTAGAATATAACGTGGTTTGGATTTTTTTTCCCCCGAGGTACAGTACCATGCATTGTCATATATATAAACTCTGCTGCCTCAAAGCTACATTATTATGAGGCTTGAATTTGTGGGGAAATGATTTTCTTTTTTCATGTTGAAGAAATATTAGCGTCTTCTGAAACTGGATATGCAAAATAATTCAGAGAGAAGATGATTTCTCCATTTGTTAGTGCTTTTGTGATATTAATGATAAGACAAGCAAGGGGATGAGATGAGGTTCTGAAGTTTTATTTTGATTTCACACACATTATGAATAAAATACAAATTGTTTATTTCAGATATATATGTATTTAACCAAGTATTTTTCAGCTTTCGATGTCCTTATTTAGATTTTGCCTATGTCTTATATAATTTTGAGAGGAAAATTAGTAAAAAATTTGAAAAAATCTCCTATGTAATCGACATTCAGAACATCTTCATTGCACTTTCAAAAGCTTTTTACACTCTCCTTAGACTAGCATACTGTGGATATATGTGTGTGTGTCTATCTATCAATCTACTTATTTATATAGTTGTGCAATATATCACCATCTCTCATCTGTCAATTTGTTTTGCTGCGGTACTATGGTAGCTTGCATGTTGCTGTGATGCTGGAATCTATTTCAAATACTAGGAGGGTCACCTATGGTGGACAGATTTCAGTGAAGCTTTCATATTAAGAAAGACTAAAAAGAAGGAAGAGGCTGTCCACTTCTAAGAGATTAAACCACTTGTCTGGTCCAGTGCCAGAAGATGAGCCCCTCAGGTTAAAATGGACTCAAAATAAACTGGGGAAGAGCTTCTTATTCAATTCAATTACACGAATTAAGTGAAGCTGTTAGGACCTTAATGTGCTACCCTGGCACATAAACAGCTGTAAACATCCATTAATAATTGGAATGTGGACTCTACAAAATAAAAATCTAGAAAAATTGCAAGTTGTCCAGAGTGAAATTCAATTAATAAATGCCAAGATCCTAGGCAGCAGTGAGCTGAAATGGATTGGTATTGGCTATTTTGAATCTGACATATGGCTTACTATATTGGGATGTCAAGTTCAAGAGCAATGATGTCACATTTATTACATGCCAATTGGGAAAAATAAAGGGGCTGGGGGACAGACAACACGTGGTAGTAACAGTTTGGTTGTGCTAAGATTCTTAGTGGTTTGGCAGTTAAGACTGAGTAATTTCCCATGATAATATCTCCTTGAGGATGTGGTTTACTTCCAACATAAATAGATGCTGTGGAAAAGCTTGCTTGCTTTTTACTCGGTCTGATTATGACTCGTTAACCTCAGGTTCCTTGGAAGCTGATTTCTTAACTCACAGATTGCATAACTGACTACAATTGTGTGAACCATTTCTTTGATCTAAATTTCTCTCTATATATAAAAGTGGATGAACTTCACTGGTTTTGTTTCTCTAGAGGACCCAGCTTAAGACAACATTTCAAGATTTAATTTGAAGTACAATCATGTTGAAATTAGGACAATATCTATAAGCTTTCAATAAAGACCAGTTAACACAACCATTATCTGAATTTATATAGCAACTTCTAAAGCCAATGATGATGTTGAAGAATACTACCAAATTCTTCCACCTAAAATGGATCAAGAATGCAATCAAGATGAATTGTCAATAACATGATTGGAATATGAAAGTTGGAAACAAGCTGGAAGGATCAGTTGCAGGGAATATAGCCACCGTTAAAAAAAATCAGAGAAGCTGGTGACAGTCGTTGTAGATACTTTTCCCCCCAACTATACACATGAATCTCATTAGTTAAAATACACAGGAACCAAATTGGATGCATCTGTAGAAAGAGATAATATAGCAGCTCACTATCATCATCTAAAACAGGCACTGACTATGAAATAAACCACCAATTGCTCATATGCAATTTGATGCTGAAGACTTATACAAGTTCATGAGAAGCAAAAACTAACTTATTTCATTTGAATTTAAAGACCATTGGATGAGGAGATTTGACACACAGAACACTAGTGACTGAAGTCCAGAGAACTAGTGAGACGATATCAAGAACATAGTACATGAAGAAACCTGATGCTTATTCAAAAGAATTGAAAGGAAGAAACGGAAAAAATGGATGTTGGAAGAGACTCTTAAATTTATTCTTGAAGTGTATTTACAGAAAATATTTACAGCAATGAAAACGTCATGGGCTGAACATAAAAATTTAAAGGGCACCTAAAAAGAAAAAGGAAAATATTATAGTGAAATGTGCAAATACTTGGAGTTTAGAAAACTAAAAATTTAAAACCTGCTTAATATTTTCTAAAATGAAAAAAACTAGAAAAAATTCAAACTGTGAGGAGTTGTATTGAAGAATTCTATGGGTAAATATTGATTGATGTAAGAAACATAAAAAGAAAAGATGGGGGAGACTTCTGGGAAGATGGCAATGGAGTGACACATACCAGAGGGACTCCGCAGAATTCAGCCCAGGAGAGTTGCTTAGAGGGAAATTCAACACTGCTGGAAGGCAGGAGGAGAATCATAAAGATAAGTAGGCACAGACCTATGGGGTTTTGAGGGGTTGGGGGCTTTTGGGTGACCACAGTGGAGGCTGGCTAAGGCTTGACCTTGGCCCCGCCACTGTCTCTGCTGGAGCAGGGACCATTTGGAGCCCATAGGGGACTTGGTCTAAACACAGGCACATTTGTTGCCACCTGCCTCAGGACAGAGACTGGACCCTTGCAGCTCCACTGGCAGGGATCGGGGTTCAACTACATTGTTACTTTTGTTTCTATCTCTTCACTCGATCCCCCCATATACTTAGAGAGTTGTGCAGGGGTTTTTTTTCAACACAGCCACTGTTTGCCACCGACACCTCCTTGGGCGGGGCCTAAACCCCTGCATCTCCACAGGCGGGGATCGGGAATCAGCTACATTGTTGCTTTTGTTTCCCTCTCTTCTCTATATCCACGCACAGTCTCAGTGGGCTTATTTTTTCCTCCTCTTTGTCTCTTTCCTGTTATCTCACACTCCACTGCTGACCTTCAGACTACTCCCTTATCCTAGGGCATTTGCACATGTGCCGCACCCAGCTAGGTGAGCTCCACCCTGCGCAGCTAGCTCCAGGTGGAGAAAGTCCTGATGACCACCACCAGGGGATAATCTGCCAACTTCCTACAGGGGAATTCCTGCTTGTGTGCCTTGGGGCCTAAGGCAGCTGGGACCACATTCATCAACCTTCCAAGCTCTAGGAACCTCTGCCCAACCTCCGCAACATCAAATTAGGCAACCCACCAGCCTTCTGGGGCACTCCCCTGAGAGGGAAGCCACAGGGGGATAAAGTGGTAGGTTAATTCCATAGTGAAATTAGCTGTAGGCAGTTCGAAGAAGCATCACTGAAAGTCTCCCAGAGAGAGCCAGTGCTCTTGGACTCCCTGGAAAATGGCACTTGGCTCTTCTAAAACAACGCAACACAAACAGCCATCAGCCCCAATGACTTCAACGAAAAAACAGGTGAAACAAAAGGCAATGGCAGAAGGTGTCCCGAACATAATGACATGCATAGAAGAAGCAGACATTGAGCTGCCACAGAAAGGAATTTTCAGAATGTTGCTTGGAGTCATACAGGATATGAGGGAAACAATACAGAAAAAGGATGAAATGGGAGAGGAAATAAAGGCCACACAGCAAAGGGAAATACAGGAGCTTAATGAGGAGATAACAAAAACCAGAATCAGAAACACGGACCTCGAGAATCGACTGGAGGAAGGAGAGAACTGCACCAGTGACTTGGAAGGCAACCAAGCAGACTTTAACAAACACAATGAAAAAATCTAAGATCGTCAGTGAAGCTAAAGAAAACCGAAGAGCTATGTCTGATGCTATGAAGCTGAACAACATTAGAATTATTGGCATAATGGAGGAAGACACAATAAAGAAGTCATCTGCAACAATAGTGAGAGAACTCTTGAA
>NW_022103896.1:62455397-62457050 GCF_000313985.2 Echinops telfairi | reverse complement strand
TAAGATGACATCACAGAGTCCGCAGATGGACATAATAACCCTAAATATAAATGGCCTGAATTCAGGCATAAAAAGACTGAGACTAGCAGACTGGCTTAGAAAACACAACCCATCAATCTGCTGCCTACAGGAAACACATTTCAAGGCTACATGCAAAAATAGGCTGAGAATCAAAGGCTGGAGAAAGGCATACCAAGAAAGCATCAATTCAAAAAAAGAAGGGGTTGCAATCCTAATCTTGGATAAAATTGACCTAAGAGTGCAAACCATAAAAAGAGATAAGGAGGGACACTATATAATGCTCTAGGGGATGGTAGACAAAGCACCACTAAGCATTGTATACATATATTCCCCGAATGAAAATGATGTATTCCCACTGAATACATCAACCAAACACTCCAAATGATGAAAAAAGAAATCATAGCCTTGACAATTATAGTGGGTGACTTCAATACACTGCTCTCTGAGAAAGATAGTTCACAAGAAAAGAAACTCAACAAGGAGGCTAGAGATCTAAACACTACAATTAGACAATTTGACCTGATAGATATTTACAGAGCTTTTCATCCAAATACAAAAAAAGTTATTTTCAAGCCCACATGGCACATATTTGAAGATAGATCACATGCTGGAGCCTAAGGCGAATCTACATAAATTAAGCACATTAATATCATACAGACCTCTCTCTCTGACCACTGTACCATAAGGCTGGAAATCAACAAAAGGAAGACGAAGAAAACAAGAGCAAACAATTAGAGCATGAAAAACTCTCTAATGCAAAAGGAGTGTGTACTGGAACAGATCAGAGATGAAACTAGGAAATCTCTAGGAACCAATGAGAATGAGCACATGACGTACCAAAACTTATGGGACACAGCAAAGGCAGTTATCAGAGGAAGTTTCATAGCAATACATGCACACCTGAGAAATGAAGAGAGACTTATGATTGATATGCTGGCACAAAAATTTACAACTAGAGCAGAGTCAACAGGACAATCCTACTAATAGCAAAAGAAAAGAAATAATAAAAATCAGGGCTGAGATTCAGGAGAGGAAAATAAGAAAACTATGGAAAAAATTAATGCTGCTAAAAGTTGGTTCTTCGAAAGGATAAACAGAATCAACAGATCGCTGGCAAACTTAACCAAAGAAAGGAGGGGACCAATTTCAATAGCAGGAATAAGGAATGAAAGAGGGGACATTATCACAGACACTAATGAAATCAAAAGGATAATTACACAGTACTATGAAGGATTTCACTCCAATGAATTAAAAAATATGGAAGACATGGACAAATTCTTGGAAAAACAATCCCTCCCTAGAATATCCTCGATGGATGTCAAGAATCTCAACGGACCAATACCAATAGAAGAAATAGACAAGCTTAGCAAGCATTACCAACAAAAAATCCCCTGGATCAGATGGCTTCTCGAGAATTCTACCAAGCATTTAAGGAAGAACTAACACCAATCTTACACAAACTCTTCCAGAACATAGAAAAAGATGGCAAACTCCCCAACTCCTTCAATGAAGCTAGTATAACTCTTATACCAAAACCGGGCAAGGATCCCACAAGGATTGAGCACTGTACCAATGCCCCTAATGAACATCGATGCAAAATCCTTAACAAAATACTAGCCAACAGAATACAAA
>NW_022103896.1:62442039-62453948 GCF_000313985.2 Echinops telfairi | reverse complement strand
GATTGCGATAAGAGTTGTATGAGCCCCTAATAAGACTATTAAAAAATAAATAAAATAAAGGCAAAAAAGAGAGAAAAGAATAAATGGAAGGAAGATAGAGCCACTGTACCAAAAGGGAGTGACCAAATTTTAATAATTTCAAGAGATTAGATTTGATTAAGAATCAATGTTACTGAAGGAAGTCCAAGTTGCACTGTAGAGATTGACAAAAATAAGGCTCCAGAGATTGATGGAATATCAGTTAAAGTATTACAATACATTGATCCAGTGTTGGAAGAACTCATTCTTCTGTGCCAAGGAATTTGTAAGACAAACAACTGACTGCAAGAGATCAATATCTATATACATTTTAAAGAAAGGTGAGCTAATATATTATGGACATTATTAAATTTTCATGGATACCACATGCAAGTAAAATTTCATTGAAAATAATTAAAAATCAGGTGCAGTATCAATAAGAAGCTGTCAGAAATTCAAGCAGGGTTCCGAAAAGGCCCTGGTATATAATTGCTAACATCAGGTGAATCTTAACTAAAAGGAGAGAATACCAGAAAGACATTTACTTGTGTTTTACTACTCTGCAAAGACTTTCAATGGTGTTCATCTCAATGAACTATGGGAAAGGTTTCAAAGAATAAGAACTCCAGAATACTTCATTAGACTCATACAGATCCTTTGCATTGACCAGGAGGATATTGAATGGTTTAAAAGAAGAAAAGGTGTGTATCTTAGTCTTTTCACCATGCTTATTCTGTCTGCATGTTTAGCAAATAATCTGAGAAACTGGTCTATTCAAAGAAGCTGCCCTCATGATTGGAAAAAGAATCATTAACAACTTTCAATATGCAGATAAAACAATCTTGATTAGTTTAGGTATTCCTGAGTTTTCCACTGTCTGAAATTTCCAGATGAAAATCCTGGACTGATTCCAATTTTTTTCCCTTTTCAGTTGTTTGTATCTAGCTTTTCTTCCTCATGTTTTGTAATATTTTCTCTTTACCCTTTAAGTTCAGGAAATTTATGACTACATGCTCAGGAGTTTGTCTGTTCTTATAATTCAGCCTAGACTGTAATAAGTTATCTTGTTTGAAGAATCAAGATATTTTTTTTGAAAAAATTTTGAGAAGTACTTTACACTATTCTTCTTCTTCATTCTTCTCTTTTCTTTCTGAATTCCCATTTCTTTTATGTGTGAACTTCTAGATCTATCTTCCAATTCTCTTACTCTTTCCCTCATGATTTTCATCAATTTATAATTGTTTTCTGAGCAATTGGAAAAATTTCCCAAGTGAGAACTCATAAATATTAGTTCATTCATTTCATCCTATTGAATTGCTTAATTTTATTTCATATTCCAGGAATACCATATTTTATACCACATTGAATTTATTTTATTTTTATTTCCATCCACTCCTCCGGCATTTCTGCTTATGTTCAGTTGACCATACATGGTAGAAACTTCAGATGTCTTTGCTGCTGCTGACCTTAGCCTGTCAGCTCTCTGCCAAGGCCCTCATTTCTCTCCCAGTAGCTAAGGAAAGGAAGTGTCAGCACATGCATTCACGTGCCAGTCTTTCTCTTGGCATCCACGGTCTCTAAGTGTACAGCTCTTTCAGGGATCTGCCACTCTTCAAAGTGCCTCACAAACTTGGGCACAATTTGTCCTATTTTGTTCCAGGCAACTACAGAGAGAATTGTATCCAAACCTCTCCATGTGCTCCACCAGAGCTCAAAATGCAACTATCTAAGTATTCTAGTGCCCAATTGGATTTGACTCAGTTAGACAAACCATTTAGAATAGTGTGGAGAAAGGAGCTCCATTTAGGGGACTCTGGAGCCACATGGACTAGGCTCAAATCCTACCCATACTACTCATTAACTGTGCAATTTTAGTAAAGTCATTTAATCTGGATATACTTTAATTTTATCATTGATTTAATGGGTATGGTAATGATAAAACAGAACAAATTTGTTTCTTTTGAGTTCATACATTTGAATCAAATGTGTGGTTTCACTTAGTATATTTAAAGAACTATGTGTGTGTGAGTTATTGCTATTATTAGTCTATAATGCAGTCATAGCTTTTTCCATGCAACAAAAGGAATTAGCAAAGAGAATACTTGTGCTTTTGGGAAATTTTTTGACTATAACAGGACTATAAACCTCTACTGAAGATATCTTAGGAAATAAAAGGATCAGGATGACAAGTGTCTACTATCATAATTACCAAATTTGAAAGGATTTGAAAATGGATAGTTGTTAATGAATGAATTGAAAGTAAACTTAAATCATATAGTATTTATTTGTCTCTAATATTATATATAAAACATTAAATGCAGTCATGTATATTATTTTTAAATGAGGAAAGGACATGAAAGAACCACATGCAAATGAATAAAAGAAAAGAATATGAAGACTTGGTTATAAAATGCTTAGTCTCAATTAGATTTTGAGACCCATGGTGGGGAAATGGCATGGGGGCCATGTGTGATATCCTCCTGCTCTCAAGACCACAAGGCTCAGATCATGAATCACCCCACTGTTCATCCCTTTTTACCCTGTCTGACAGAAACATCCCCCACTTGCCACTTTACTTCTAGAATTGTCTCAATCACTCTTGGCAATGGGTGCATAAAACTCATAGGATGAGATTCAGGATTATGGATTTTATTAGGCATGATAACAATTGAAATGATAAATGCTCAGGGTACAGTTGTTCAATCAGAACAGTCTTTCCTCTGCTATGTCAACATGCAGACCTCCCTTTGGCCCTCAGCTACTTGGCCTGGCCTCTTCCCTACTCAGGTGATGTTGCCTACTTTGTTCAGGGCTTCCAATAGTGTACAAAGGGCATGCAACTCCACTGTAAACCTCACCTCAAAGGCATTCAACTCTCCTTCTATGGGTTCATAAATCCAGCTCTCTCAATTTAATGTTCAGAGGCACCCCACTTCACAAACCAGCCTCCTATGCAAAAGTACTCAGCTTTACTTATTCTGTGGCCTGGAAAATTTACTGCTGTCTCATGCTCTGGCTCTTGGCTTTGCTATTGATGCTCCTTATGGTGTCAAAGCTTTCTTCTGAAAGTTAAATGCACAAGTATCTCAGGGTCCATAGGATTTGCTCCACTCCTGGCCCTTCTCTCTTGCTAATACTTAAATCCCTCTCTTCCTGCTTTTGAGATGGCTCATTTTATACTGAGCAGGATAGAAACCACAACAAACTCTGTTAACAACAACTAACAGTTGAATCATGTTATCTAATTAATATATTACCCCACTTTCTTACCCAGATTCATCAGGAAACAAAAAAGACTTCTTGGTGGAAATAACAAAGGTTATGGCTATATGAGCCATATTAAATAACTCCCTGTAGTGTACATGAGAAGCCAGGCAGACCTTCGGCCTTGGTAGATTTTATACATAATATCTTTTTAGAGAATTTAAAATACAGAGATAAAAGATAAGGAAAAAAATAAACAGTTATCCTGAAATCTAGAAATGAACAATAAAATGATTTAAATATTTCCTTCACTTTTTGTTTCACATATTTTATATGTTACTGCACATATAAATCTTTCATAATAAATGCTTGACACTTCATTTTGCATCATAAGAAACCCTGATGGCATAGTAGATTATGAGTTTGGCTGCTAACTGCAAGATTAGGAGTTCAAAACCACTAGTCCCTCCTCTGAAGAAAGCTGAGGCTTTTTGTTTCCATAAAGATTGACAGCCTTGAAAACCCACAGGAGCAATTCAACCTTATTTTATAGTGTCACTATGTCATCATTGACTCAAAGCAGTGAGTTTTCTTTTGATTAAATATGGTACCATAAGTATATTGTGTAAGTACCATGGACTGCCAAAAGAATAAACAAGTCTCTCTTGGAAGATGTACTGCTTATTGAGTTCTCCTTATAGACAAGGTTGATGAGACTTCGGTTCCCATACTTTGGAGATATTGTCAGGAGAGACCAATTTCTGGAGCAGGGCATCATGGTTGTTAAAGTCGAAGGGCAATGAAAAAAGGAAGGTCCTCAATGAGATGGATAGACACTGTGGCTACAACACTGGGCTCAGGCACAGAAATAATTGTGTGGATGGCAAGACTGGGCTGATTTGAAATCTGTTTTGCGTAGGGCCACTGTGGGTTGAAACTAACTCAATGGCACCGAACAACCACAACAACACAGATAAAACAACATTCTATCAGTAGCTCATTTTCTAAAAAGTCTTCTTTATAATAATTAGTTTCTTCCAAATTAGTCCTAACTTTATTCTTTCGGTTAGCATGGTTAGTCCAATTTTTTTCCTTTCTTTTTGTTAATACAGTTTTTCCTGATTGTTATACCCAGCACAGCAAACATCACCTTCAGTGATTTTTTTTTTCTAACATAAAAGTTCAAAGAAAGCAAAATCTATGATGTAACAGGCAGTTTGTAAAAACATATTTGAAGTTTTAAGTTGCTTAATTAGAAATTTATTTCTACTCAGCCACAATGTTGAATGATGAAAACTAGATCTCACATCAAATGAATTGTATTCGTGCATTATTGGTGCAGTGGATTTCAAGTAATAACAACCCTTTAGAACAAAGTAAGACTACCTCATAGGGTTCTAAAGCTATAATCTTCATGGAAGCAGACTGGCACAGGTTCCTCCCACTAGCAGCTGGTGAGTTAGGAGTGGCTGGTCGGCTTCAATAGCTGACATTTTGGTTAGAAACTGAACTCATAACCAAATCACTAATTGGGCTATTTCTGCTGGTCCTAAAATCCCTTCACAAACAAGCAAGTCAAACTCAACTGCCATTGAGAAGATTCCGACTTAGAGCAGGCACTGTCGATTTTAATGGAAGCCCACAGCCTCATCTTTCTTTCAGAAATCAGCTAGCCATCTCACACTTTTCTGAAAATGCCACCACTTTGCTGGTACTATTGCAGTCATGGCTAAGTGCTGTCCAGTCAGTTCTGATTTAGTGACCTCTTGTATCACAAAGTTAAATCCTGCCGGGTGCTGCTCCCCAAAGGGTGAAATTGTTAGGTTGTAGCAGTTGTTGCAGTCATTGCTTTAAGCCAACGCATTGAAGGCCTTCCTCTTTCTCTTTGACCCTCAGCTTTAACAAGCCTGATGCCATTTTCCAGAGTTTGGGCTCCTAGGGTCAGTCTGAGCTGAAATGGACTCAGTGGCAGTGAGTCTGTGGTCTCTCTGATAATGCGTCCAAAGGATGTGAGACAGAGCGTCAGCAGTCTCGCTTTTAAGGACCCTTATGATTGATAACACTGAGCTTCTCCATTGTCTTTTCTTAACGATAGAGTCTATTTGTTTCCTGTGCCTTTTGTCTGGAGAGGACAGCTCATATATGTTCAGTTTATATTGTTGAAACAGGTATTTGTCAGGAAGCAGGCATTGGTCTTGCAAAATTCTATCATTTGATCTCCAGCTTTGTTTCTATCACCAGGTCCATATTTTCCCGCTCCTGATCTTTCCTCTTTGTTTCCACAATTTTCATTCCATTAGCCAAATAATTATTAATGTATTTTTATGACATGTCTGACCAATATTATGCTGAAGAAGTTAAAAGGTGGGTCCAGCAACATGTCGCCTAACTCATCATCACAGACAGTGTTAGTCTGGCCTCACACCTTAGATATTGACAGATGTATGCCATTGATGCACAACAGAGTTGTGTAGTAGATTTTTTTTACTGTAAATGTGAAATATTGGATTATGATGGAGTTGGTAAGTGGGGAGGAAGTATATTAAATTTTAAACCTAGGTGTATTCATGATTGTATTATTTATGTGTTTTTAAAAATACATATTGACTATCAGATATGTGGCACAAGATAAGCATAACAGAATCCCTTGCCTTTAAAAAACACACAGTGGACATAGAAGGACAGATATTGTAAAAGATTACTACTATAAAAACAAACACCAAGACAAAGGCAGATTTCTGATCTTGAGTCATCTAATCGTCTATTCTGTGTTTCCCAGGCACTCAGGTACTATGCTTGCCTCGTCCTTTGCCTAGTCCTCATTAACCCTACCTCCTCCCCTCACCCTTATTATTTTTACCTCTTAAAAACCATCTGGACAGAGAAGACATCACCTCAACTGGATCAGTTCCCCATGATGTGAAGAAAGGGGGAAGAGCAACCAATCCTACCAATACAGTATTCTACAGTCATCCCATATTAATGGCCACTCCTGCAAGGGTGATTAGTGAACCTTACTAGAAACCCAAGTCATGAGGAGGCAGGGGGAGGGCATGTCTGTCTCAGAAAAGACTACTTTTTGGCCAGTGAGGAACATGTCCCTGATTGGGAACTTATGACTTAGTTTTTGTTCAGCCCTTGGTGATCTAGACTATATACTACACACAATCGAGACTTTAGACTCTGTCCCTTCAAGGTGCACAACATCCTTCGCAGGGCACACCAAAAAGATCCAATTTGGAACTCCACCCAAGTGCACTGAACTTTACCTTAAACATGCCAGTAGCAGATTAAATGAAATTAAATACTCCCGAGAGCAAAAGACTGAAATGCCCTTGTGTGAAAAGAAGCAGAGGTCTATTTTCCCAATGCCGTGGAAGAGTAAGTCGTTGGACTTGGGTTCCAAGTTCATGCCTTGAGGATGGCCAGTAAATGCCAACTCAAGACTCCCGTATATGTGGTATTGTTAGGGAGGGACTGGGGCGTCCGTTGCACATGTTCAGAGGTCCGCGCTTCCGGCTAGGAAGGGGCAGTACACCTAGGTGGGCGTTACACCTGGATTGGTCCATCTGGGCCAGGTGAATTCAATTCAGCCAATGGTGTCGACCAGGATCATTGACCACGCCTCCCAGCGGAGGACCTGAAAAGCCAGATTTCAGAGCCTTGTGGCCCGTCTGCTTCTCGAGCTGCTCCTTGGAGGCCGAGCTGCGATCTCCTCTGGGTTCAGGACTCCACTTGCGGGATGAAGTGCCCTGAGGTGCCTGTGTAAAACCTGAAACTTCTTCTATCCTTTATAAAACTCACTTAGATCACAATTCAGGCTTCAGAGCGAATTCTTTCTCATGTGAAGCCAAGGACCGAGGTATTTCTCCCATGAGAGAGGTCTACAGTATTTCCGTACTTTGTCTTTTTATGATATGTTCAGTCTAGTTCAACCTTTATGAATGAACGTGACCAGTTACCTAAAACTGGTAATCTGTACAAATCAACAAGCCATGGTCTAATAAAAGTCTTATTCAGTGTTTTACATTCTATACACCAGTTAAATTAATGGTTATATCAGCATAACGTACCCCATGAGGATAATTTATAATGTCCTTCAACAAATGATTTTAAAGTGAACCAGAGACATATATAAGCCATGGATATATGAATAGATTTTGTAGCTTTAATAACAATTAGTTCTTACGACATGGCCCTGCCCAATGCTTGCCCCTGTGGAGTGATTATTGAAAATATGGGTGTGGTGAAGAAAGTAGATGGTGTCCACCTCTCAGAAAGAATAGCTTCTGAGGTCACCAGAAGTTTTCTTTTAAAAAAAAATCAATTTATTGGGAGCTATTACAGCTTGTATACCATTTCATACATCAGTCATATCAAGTGTATTTGTATATATGTTTCCATCATCATTTCCAAAAGATTTTCTGCTTGCGCCTTTAGTAATAAGCTCCTCTTTTGCCCCTCCCTGCCCCACCCTCCCTCCCTTGTGTATCCTTGATCAATTATATATTATTATTGTTATTTTGTATCTTAAATTGTCCATTGTCTCCCTTCATCCACATTTCTGTTATTCATCCCCTGTGGGGTTGGGTATATATCTAATCTTGTGATGGGTTCCCCTTTTCTCACCCTTCCCCCTCTGTACTACTTCCTCTACCCTCATGATTTTGCTACTCCTATTACTATTCCTGAGGGGTTTATCTTTCCTGAATTCCATGTGCTATGAGCGATTATCTGTACCAGTGTGTGTTCTCTGGTCTAGCTAGATTTGTAAGTTAGAACTGCGTCATGATAGTGGAGGGAAGGAAGTATTCAGGAACTAGAGGAATGATGTGTGAGTCATTGGTGCTATACTCTACCTTGGTTGAATCATGCCTTCTTTATACCACTTCTGTGAGGGGATGTCCAATTCTCTACAGATGGGCTTTAGATCTCTACTCCAACCCCATCCTTTCATATTGATATAGTTGTTTGTTTGGGATCTTTTGATACCCGATACCTGATGCTGTTGACACCTCATGACCATACAGGCTGGTCTGCTTCTTCCATGTGGGCTTACTTGTTTCCCTGCTAAGTGGCCGCTTGTTTGACTTCAAGCCTTTAAGACCCCATACGCTAAAACTTTTGATAGCCGGGCACCATTGGCTCTCTTCAGAGCTTTTCTTAAAACAAGCAGCCATCTAAGTGAGAAATCAGCTCATCTACCCGGAAAACACACACAAGCCTACATGAACCAAGAGTTTTAAGTAATGATAGCTAAACGAAAGGAAGGAACAGTATTCAGTCTAAATTCTGAACACCCCATTTGAAGAAGGCTATGGATTACAGTGAAAGCCCAAAATCCATTTGCAGGGTCCTCCAAGTGGATTAAACCTCAGGCAAATCTCTGACTATGGACCAGGGATGGGAAGGGCCATGTTGTCAGACAGAGAATATTTTAGGGCTAATTACTGCCGTTGTAATTAGGTCAAAATATGATACCTTGGTATTTGATCTACCTCTTGACCCAATGTGTAATTGTTCCAGTTTTTAATAATTCCTCTTTTGTTTTCTATTGAGGTTTTTATTTGTTTCATTCTGTCACTGTTGTTGGGCTGTTTGTGCTTTGTTTTGATTTTTTATGTGTTTCTGTATAAGAAACAAAGAACAGGTAAACCTGTAGAGATAACAACTAGATTAATAGTTTCAAAGGTACCTGGCAGGGAAGTGGCTGGATGATGGAAAAATAACAAGGAGGACAAGAATAAATATCCTGAAATTGATAGTGGTGATGGTTGCGCAACTGCTATGAATGCGATTGAACTAGTGAAATATAAATCGCATGTTGGTGAAACTGTCAAAAATAAATAAATTGATTCATTTTTTCAAAAGACCCAGTGAAGGGTCTAGAACTTTGCATTCTTATAAGTCTCCCAGAAGCAGCAAAGGTGATTAAGATCTGGTGCTTGAACTGAGTGGATAAATCCAAAGAATGTGATCAGAGGTAGAGAGTCAAACAACGCTGTGAGCTTTGAGAAAACACTGAAAAATCCAGTTTGACCACCTTAGAGCCTGAGGAGACAGGCCACCATGTGAGAAAATATCTAAATGCCAATTTAAGGGGGTTAACTTTAATCCCATAAAACATACGATGCCATTATTGATGGTGCTGTTGCTGAGAAAAGTTGGGGTAAAAACCATAAGCTTAGAGAAAAATCATAAATCAGATCTTGTAACTCTGGACGTAAAATAAACCCAACCCTTCAGTGTCCTATTAATATTTGAAAAACAGTGCTCTGAATTTAATAAGCAACAGAATGATCCATTGTACTATACCAAGTCCATTAGTCAGCCTTATTTTTACCTAATAATGTTTTAAACATATACCTAAATAGCATCTTAAAATATAAATGCTGACCAGCTAGGGAAAAGATAAGCATTTAGGCAGGGAACTCATCTTCTCTGTACTACACTAACTCAGTGGTAAACAGCAGGACTATGCTGGCAGATTGAGTGAGAACTGTCTTGAAGTTAATGGGGTTGTTTTTTGCCCCAAGCCATAAGAATGGGCAGTGATTCTATTTAGTTGTTAATGTTAAAAATACTGCTCTGCAGGAGTCTCATTTCTTAAAAAAAGGGGCATGAACATGGCTTTATAATATTTAGCAGAGTTATGTATTGGATTTCCAAATATGTGCATTTTATTGTAATGCTGTTAAATCCTTTCCCAAACTATAGCCATATGTGTGTGTGTGTGTGTGTGTGTGTGTGTGTATGTGTGTATATAATTGCTATTACTTTCATCAGACATACAACCTTTCAGTATGGGTCTAGCTCTTTAGGCAAACCCATCAGCAGCCCTGTATTTTAAGTGTGTAGGCAGCAGCTGTCAACGGGCCTTTCAAATCCAGCTGTCTAACCAGGTGTGGGGCAGGCACTGCATGGGGCTCTGATTTTAATGATGGATTAATTAAAGCTGTGTATGTACATAAAGGAATCTGGAGAGTGGTTTGTGTACTGTTTGGGTTGGGAGTTCTCCTCTAGTCCTCTGTGTATTCCTTGGGGACCTCCTCTCTACTTGCCAGCAGCTCTGTGTACTCCTGTTCAAAAACAAACAACCAGCTTATCTGAGCTAAAAACAAAGAACCTAGTTCTATTGCATCAAAGCTCGGGGATCTTGACAAGGAAGCACAGAGCTTATTCGACAGATCATTATTAAAGGAAGTGAACATTTCTTTTTCCCTTACTTTTGTGGACTAGACTAATATGTAGGTACATTTCCTATGCTTGTTAAGATAATGCCATGCTACAGTATTTATACTGCATGTTAATTCTTCACACCTCATAAATTAATGAGATCATTCTATATTTAAATGGTTCTTAGAAGCTTGTTTTGTATCTTTGTAGGATTACCTTTGGCAAAATTATTGGCCTTTGGACTTGTTCTCATCTTCTAGTGAGTCTATCTTTGGTTAAATTACTTCTTTGAAGAAAATCAACATTCCTTTTGGCAACAAATTTATTACAACTTCCCTTTCCCACACTTGAAGTATCCTGCTTGGGAATAGGTTTCTTAGGACATGGCAGCATACTATACAGGATGCAAACTCTATTATCTCGATGTACAGTACATCATATTTAGGTTTGGAAAATGCAGGTAAATATTTTAATTAGTCATAAAGGAAATAATAACAATGTTCATGACAATAACTATAATGACTACAATCAATTGAGCACCCACTATGGAAGGAACCCAAAGTGTGATCACAATTTTACAAACAAGTTAACAAAGAAGCTAATGTCTATTTATGTTTCACATTAGACGTTTTTTTCTCTTTTAAAAATCATTTTATTAGGGGCTCATACAACTCTTATCACAATCCATGCATACATCAATTGTGTAAAGCACATTTATACACTCATTGCCTTCATCATTCTCAAAACATTTGCTCTCCAGTTAAGCCCGTGGCATCAGGTCCTCATTTCCCGCCCCCTCTCCCCGCTCCACCCTCCCTCATGAACCCCTGATAATTTATAAATTATTATTTTGTCATATCTTGCCCTGTCCAAGGTCTCCCTTCACCTACTTTTCTGTTGTCTGCCCCCAGGGAGGAGGTCACATGTAGATCCTTGTAATCGGTTCTCCTTTCCAACCCACCCTCCCTCTACCCTCCCAGTATCACCACTCACACCACTGGTCCCGAGGGGATCATCCACCCTGGATTCACTGTGTTTCCAGTACCCTTCTGCACCAGTGTACATCCTCTGGTCTAGCCAGATTTGTAAGGTAGAATTGGGATCATGTTAGTTGGGGAGGAGGAAGTGTTTAGGAACTAGAGGAAAGTTGTATGTTTCATCGTTGCTACATTGCACCCTGACTGGCTCATCTCCTCCCCAAGACCCTTCTGTAAGGAGATGTCCAGTTGCCTAAAAATGGGCTTTGGGTCTCCACTCC
The DNA here is from genome assembly GCF_000313985.2 of Echinops telfairi. Taxonomy (NCBI): domain Eukaryota; kingdom Metazoa; phylum Chordata; class Mammalia; order Afrosoricida; family Tenrecidae; genus Echinops; species Echinops telfairi. Next base: position 62,442,292 of record NW_022103896.1, on the reverse strand, counting down.
ACACTCCCCACTTCATAAACTAGGATAAGCTTTTTGTTCTGATGATGCCTGATCCCTGATCCCTTCGACATCTCTTGGTCACACAGGCTGGTGTGCTTCCTCCATGTGGGCTTTGTTGCTTCTGAGCTAGATGGATGCTTGTTTACCTTCAAGCCTTTAAGACCCCAGATGCTATATCTTTTGATAGCCAGTCACCATCAGCTTTCTTCACCACATTTGCTTATGCATCCGTTTGTCTTCAGCGATCGTATCA
>NW_022103896.1:62437602-62439352 GCF_000313985.2 Echinops telfairi | reverse complement strand
TGCATGGAGTAAGATAAGGGTCTTGCTTCATTTTTCTGCAAGTAAATATCCATTTTTTCCAGCACCACTTGTTAAAGCGGGCATCTGCTTCCCATTGGATATTTTTTTGGCCCTTATCAAAGATCAGTTGTCTGTATGCTGATGATTTTAGTTCTGGGTTTTCAGTTCTTTTCCATTATTCTGAGTATCTGTCATTGTACCAATACCATGCGGCCGTATAGTATATGCTAAAGTCAGGTAAAGCAAGCCCTTCCACTGTGTTCTTCTTCTTGAGGAGTTTTCTGCAAATTCTGGGCTTCTTCCCTCTCCATATGAAATTGGTAATCAGTTTTTACATTTCTTTGAAGAAAGATGAGGGAAACTATCAGGATTGCATTAAATTTATATAGTGCCTTTGGGAGAACTGACATCTTGACTATATTGAGTCTTCCAATCCATGAGCATGGGATATTCTTCCATTTGTTGAGGTCGCTCTTGGTTTCTTGTAATAGTGTTCTGTAGTCTTCCCCATATAGAGCTTTTGTTCTTTTAGTCAGGTATATCCCTAGATATTTCAATTTGTGTTTGGCTATTGTGAAGGGTACCACCTTTTTGATCTTCTCTTTTGTGGTCTTTTCCGATGTGTACAACAGTCCGATGGATTTCTGTTTATTGATCTTGTATCCTGCCATTCTGCCAAACTCCTCTATTCCTTCCAGTACTCCTCTGGTGGAGCTTGTGGCATTTTCCATATATAAAATCATATAATCTGCAAATAACTATAGTTTCACCTCTTCCTAACCCAGATGAATACCTTTGATATCTTTACTTTGCCTTATGCTAGTAGCTAAAACCTCCAGCCCGATATTAAGTAAGAGTGGAGACAAGGGATATCCTTGTCTGGTCCTCCTTTTCAATGGGATTGTGTTAGTCTTTTCTCCCTTAACTACCATGTTAGCCATTGGTTTTTCAAATATAGCTTGTATTGTCTTGAGGAATTTTCCTTCCATTCCTATCTTGTCAAGTATCTTAAACAGGAATTGGTGTTGATGTTGCTGAATGCTTTTTCTGCATTTATTGATATTATCATGTGGTTCTTATACTTTTTCGTGTCAATGTGATGAATAATACTTATGATCTTTCGTATGTTGAACCAATCCTGCACCTCTGGTATGAATCCCACTTGGTCATGGTGAATTATTTGTTTTATAAACTTTTGTATTCTGTTGGCTAGTATTTTGTTAAGAATTTTTGCACCGATGTTCATTAGGGATTTTGGTCTGTAGTTTTCAATTCTTGTGGGATCCTTGCCTAGCTTTGGTATCAGAGTTATACTAGCTTCACAGAAGGAGTTCAGGAGTTTGCCATCTTTTTCTGTGTTCTGGAAGATTTGTGTAGGATTGGTGTTAATTCTTCCCTAAATGCTTGGTAGAATTCTCCAGTGAAGACATCTGGTTCAGGGGATTTTTTGTTGGTAATCCTTTGATAACCTTTTCTATTTCTTCTATTGCTATGGGTCTGTTGAGCTACTCGACATCCATCAAGGATAGTCTAGGGAGGGGTTGTTTTTTTCAAGAATTTGTCCATGTCTTCCAAATTGTTGGATTCATTGGAGTACAATACTTCATAGTACTGTGAATTTTCCTTTTGATTTCATTCGTGTCTGTTGTAATGTCCCTTATTTCATCCTTTATTCTTGCTATTGAAATTTATTCTCTCCTTTCTTTGGTTAGGATTGCCAGCAGTCTGTCGATTCTTTTTAACCTTTCAA
>NW_022103896.1:62434309-62436248 GCF_000313985.2 Echinops telfairi | reverse complement strand
AGTGTTGTTCTTCTGCCCATACTGGGTCAGCAAGGATCTTTTGTAGGGCTGGGTTTCTTCTAACATATTCTTTGATTTTTTCCTTGTCTGGGAAGACTCTACTTCTCCATCTATCTTGATCAATAAAGAGTATTCTTTGGTTTGCGTTGTTTTCCTCCAATTTTTGTAATATGTTACTCCATTCTCTCCTCTTCTTCATAGTTTCTGCTAATAGGTCTGAGCATATTCTTATTTGGGAACCTTTTTATGTGGTTATTTTTTTTAACTAGCTGTTCTCATGATTTTCTCCTTTTCCTCAAAGTTGGATAGTTTAGCTATTATGTGCCTTGGTGAATTCTTCTTGGAAATCAGTCTATCTGGTGTTCTTTCATCCTCCTGAATGGTAACCTGGTTTTCATTTATTAAGCTGTAGAAGTTTTCCTCCAAAGATTTTCTCACTATTGTTGCAGATGACTTCTTTGTTGTGTCTTCCTCTAGTAAGTCAATAATTCTAATGTCATTCCACTTCATATCATCAGACATTGCTCTTAGGTTTTCTTCCACTTCTCTGATGATCTTATTAGATTTTTGTTTGCATTTGTTAAAGTCTGCTTGGCTGTCCTCCAAGTCACTGGTGTGGTTCTCTGCTTCCTCCAATTGATTCTCAAGGTCCATGTTTTCTGCTACTGGTTTTTGTTATCTCCTCCCTAAGCTCCTGTATTTCCCTTTCATGTATGGTCTTTATCTCCTCTATCATTTCGTCCTTTTTCGTTATAGTTTCCCACTTATCCTGTATGACTCCAATCAGCATTCTGAAAATTTCTTTCTGTGGCAGCTCAATCTCTGCTTCTTCTATGCATGTCATTATGTTCGGGACACCTTCTGCCATTGCCTTTTGTTTCACCTGTTTTTTCGTTGCAGTCATTGGGGCTGATGGATGTTTGTGTTGTGTTGTTTTAGAAGAACCAGGTGCCATTTTCCAGGGAGTCCAAGAGCACTGGCTCTCTCTGGGACACTTGTAGGAATGCTTCTTTGAATTGCCTACAGCTAATTTCACTATGGAATGAACCTACCACTTTATCCTCCTGTGGCTTTCTTCTCAGGGGAGTGCCCCAGAAGGCTGGTGGGTTGCCTCCTTTGGTATTGCTGAGGTTGGGCAAAGGTTTGTGCAGCAGCTTGGAACGTTGACGAATGTTGGCCGAGCTGCCTTAGGCCCCCAGGCACACAGGCAGGAATTCCTCCTTAAGAAATTGTGTGGAATATTCCAGGCCCTGATAGAGGTCAGCAGGGCTTTCCCCAGCCCTGGGCTTGCTTCACGGTTTAGAACTCACCTAGCTGGGTGTGGCACAGGTGTAAATTCCCAAGGCTAGGGGAGTGGTCTGGAGGTCATCATGTGAGTGTGAGAGAACAGGAAAGAGACAAAACTGAGAAAAAAAATTAAAAAGTAAGCCTGCTGAGACTGTGCAGGTATATAGAGAATAGAGGGAAAGAAAAGTAACAATGTACCAGAGTCCCGATCCCTGCCCGTGGAGCTGTCAGGGTTTAGTCCCTGCCCCGGCAGCTTCAAACTGTGGCTGTGTTGAGGAAAAGTCCCTGCGCAGCCCACGGAGGCTGTGGGGTAGTAGAGAGAAGAGAGGGAAACAAAAGTAACAATGTAGTTGAGCCCTGATGACTGCCTGTGGAGCTGCAAGGGTTTAATCCCTGCCCCAAGGCAGGTGGTGCCAAACTGTGGCTGGGTTAAGATTAAGCCCCCTCTTGCTCTCCAAATGATCCCTGCTCCGGCAGCGACAGTGATGGGGGCAAGGTCAAGCCCTAGTCGGCCTTCACTGTGGTAACCCAAAAGCCCTCAGCCCTTCAAAGCCTTGTGGGTCTGTGCCTACTTATCTTTATGATGCTCCTCCTGCATTCCAGCAGTGTTGAATTTCCTTCTAAGCAACTCTCCTGGGCTGAGTTCTTTGGA
>NW_022103896.1:62382826-62433506 GCF_000313985.2 Echinops telfairi | reverse complement strand
ACAAACATTTTTCTGGTCCTCTTTTCTTTCAGCCAAGTTCCATCTGACTTCAGCAATAATAATATCTTTTATCCATAGTATCCTCAGAATCTTACTTGAATTTATAGCAACTCCCTGTTGGTGTACCATTTCAATCATTTTGAATAACATTAAAACAAGTCCATTGGAGCTAAAATACAACTGAATATGTCCCATGCAAATTTTGAGAACATCTCAAGAACACATTGATACACTGAACTCTAAAGAGAGAAAACCTGATAAACTGTGGATGATTTCAAAAACATCATAAATGTGAAAGGCAAAAGGACAGTCAAAATACATTAAACAAAGAAAAGATAAAAGTGGTTATTATAAGAGACTCTGAAACTTGCTTTTAATCATAGAGTAGCTAAGACAAATTGGAAAACATGACAAAGTTAACATTTGAACACAAAATTTCAAAAGGCACCTTAAGACTAATTGGAATATAATGAAATGTGCAAAGACAGAGTAGAAAATCAAAAACAAAAGGAAAAACACACTCAACATACCATATATACTCATGTATAAGCTGGCCCAAATATCAGCTAAGGAGCCTAATTTTACCCCAAAAATTGCATTAAAAATATGCTGAAAAACTCGGCTTATATTAGAGTATATATGGTATCTTAAATGAAAGAACAAAAGAAAAACTTCAAACCTCATGTTGCACTATTGAAAGACTATGGGCAAAACACTGACTGGTGCAGGAAGCATAAAAAGAAGATAGAAAGAATATATACAGCCACTCTACCAAAAGAGCTAGTCAACACACAATCTTATCCAGGGGTAGCTCATGAGCAATAATCAGTGGTACTGAAGAAGGAGTCTAAGCTGTACTCAAAGCATTAGCTTAAAACAAAATTCCAGGATTGATGGAACACCAAATGAAATCTTCCAACAAGCTCCTTAAGCACTAGAAACACTTAATCATCAATGCCAAGAAATTTGGAAGACAACTACTTGGTTAATTGACTGGAAGAGATCCATATTTGTACCCTAGTCAAAAACAAGTGACCAAACAGAATGCACACATTATAAAACAATGGGCTAGGCACGGTTCTTTGGAGAAACAAAAGCAGGGTGCTTATGACTATCTATCTATCTATCTATCAATCTATCTATCTATCTATCTATCTATCTATCTATCTATCTATCTATCATCTATCTAGTGAGAAGAAATATAATGGCTAATTAGTCCACACAACAGGACAGAAGGCTCAGTTCAACTCACTTCTGTGGAACAGTTAATATATTGAAGGCCATTTAACTCACCAGGGCAGCTGGTCCAAGGACAAGGAAGCAGAAGACAAAGTTTACCCCCAGGAAAGACAGGCAGTTTGCCTGCAGATAGCAGGCATCAAGTTGCGGTAGCAACAATCATTAGCACTAGGAACTTAGCAAATCAGACCTAGATAGAATCTCTAACTCAACTATGTGATTTATGAAAGATGACATGATCCACTTGAGCTCAAGTGATGTATGCACCAGCAGTTCAGGGAAGCCAGTATCCAAGGAGCTTCAAGCTCCAGTGACATGATCCATGGGTTGGCTCAGGCCATACAGTATGCTGGTTCAATCACCCCCAAGGAAGAGAGAGGGGATGATGGCCAAGGAAAATATTTATCTCATTCGCCCTCTAAACTGATTAAACTCCACCCACATGTTCCTTTGGAGGCCTAGTTAGCACATTAAACCTAACTATCATAAACAATATTATCACTATCACATGCAAGTAAAATTTTGCTGAAAATCCCTCAACAATGAATGTAGTAGTACATTGACAGGGAGCTGCCAGAAGTTCAGATGGAATTCAGAAGACAAGAAACAAGATAACATTTCAGACATGAGCTGGATCTTGGCGAAAAATAGAGAATATCATAAAGATGTTTATTTGTGTTTTATGACTATGTAAAATACATTCAACTGTGTGAATTATAACAAACTATGAATTTCCTTGACAAGAATGGGAATTCCAGAATACTTCATTGTGCTGAAGCAGAAGCTATACATGAATCAAGAGGGAGTTGTGCAAACAGAAGAAGAGAATACTGCATAATTTGAAATCAGGAAATGTGTGTTTTAAGAGTCGCATCCTTTCACCATACTTATCCAATCTGTATACTGAAGAAATAATCTGAGAAGCTGCATAAAATGAGGAAGAATGTGGTATCAAGATTGGAGGAAGGCATATTAATAATCTGCTATATGCAGGTGACATAACCTTGCTTACTGTAAGTGAGGACTTGAAGCACTTGCTGATAAAGAAGAAGGATTGCAGCCTTCAGTAAGGATTGCGACTCAATGTAAATCTAAACAAAATCCTCATATATGAACCAATAATTAACATCAAGATAAATGGAGAAAAGATTGAAGTTGTCAAGGATTTTGTCTTATTTGGATCCACAATCGATGCGCATGGAAGCAGCAGTCAAGACATCCAAAGACATATTGCATTAGTTGCACAATCAGCTGCACAAGACTTCTTTAAAATGTTGAAACTTCTTTAAAATGTTGAAAACTAAGGATGTTACTTTGAGGGCTAAAGTGCACCTAACCCAAGCCATGGTATTTTCAATCACTTCATACGCATGTGAAAGTTGAACATTGAATAAGTAAGATATAGATAAAATCTTCGGTGCTGATAAAAAACATGAAAGTACCACTAACTGCCAAAAGACCCAACAAATCTCTCTTGGAAGGAGTACAACCAGAGTGCTCCTTAGAGGCAAGAATGGTGAGACTTTGGCTCACATGCTTTGGACATATTATCAGGAGAGACCAGTCCTGGATAAGGACATCATGCTTGATAAAGTGGAGGGGAGCAAAAAGAGGAAGATCCTCAACAAGATGGACTGCCACATTGGCTTCAATGCTGTGCTCAAATATACAAACAATTGTAAGGACAATCGTGAGGATGGCATAGGACTGGACAGTGTTTGGTTCTGTGGAACATAGGCTTGCTGTGAGTAGGAACCAACTCCATGGCACCTGTGTTAGGCAGGGTTCTCTAGAGAGACAAAATGAAATGATTATATATATAGGAGGATAGGTTTATACATAGAGAAGGAATATAACAGCTAATTAGTCCACAGAGCAGTACAGAGGGTTCAGTTCAACTCGCTTCTATGGAATAGTTAATATCCTAGAATACTTCAACTCACATGGACTCCCTAGTCCATGGTCAAGGAAGCAGACAGCTGAGTCTTCCCTCATGCAAGGCAAAAAGAGTCTGACCACAGGCAGAAAACAGTAGAGTGGGTCATCAATAGTCAGTATCTCAGAAACTTAGTGAAGCAGGTCCAGATGGGATATCAAACGCAAGCAATGCAAAGCTATAGGATCCACCAGTCTCAAGCTTAAGCGATGTATGCACCAACAACTGGCAAATCAGGTCTTGAAGGAGTCTCAAGCTCTAGTAACAGAATCCATGGGTTGGCTTGGCCCACAGGTGGTGCAGCTAACAGGTTGAGGCAGAGAACTAGCTAAAACATAAGCACACTCAGATCATCAGAGAGCAAGAGAGATGAAGGTAGCTTTGCAGAGCCATTTATCTCTTTGCTCTCAAATCAAATATTGACCTGATTAATCCCACATGTTCCTATTGGCCAGGTTGGAACAATAAACCTAACTATCACAGCACCAAAGTATAGGGATAACATAACACCAAAAAAAGAAAACAGCCACTGAGTCAATTCTGACCCACAGTGACCCAATAGGCAAGGCTACAACTGGCCTGTGCATTTCTGACAAAGTAAAACTTCATAAGGTTACAAAGCCTCATCTTTCTCTTTTGGAAAGGCCAGTAATGTTCAACTGTTAGTCTTTCAGTTTGCAGCACAATATATAACCTACACCAGCAGGACACTTTCAGGTGGTATTATAGAAAGTGTGTGTTGTGTTACCATTGCCAATACGAAGATGTCATATTTTGTTCGAGAATTTTCTGTAGAGTTTGAGGAGAATTCTGAGACTACATTTGTGTATGGCAATTAGATAATATTGTACCCAGCTATCAAGGAATTGCCTTTCATAGTACTTTACAATTTCTCACCAGAAAAATAAATTCTGAGTGGCTTGAATGTTCGCTACTGTCAAGTGGATTTAAAACAGGGTGAAAGGACCCTAAGCAAAGGGTAATGATAGCAATAATAATGATAAATGGCAATGCTCTGAGTTAGGAACAGGGTGCACAGTTGGCTGCTTTTATTTAAGATGTATTGGTAATGTAAAAACTGCAAAAAGCATTAGCAAATGAACATTCAGTGTTGTAATCTGAAATACATTTGCAGATAATCTTGGACCTTACTAAATGCAATTGCATGTTGCTACAAGTATCTTATTAAAGATTGAAAAATCAATCAATTATCTTACATGATAGCTCAAGTAGCACAGATAACTCTCAAACTGTCATGGACTGCTTGTTGTTATGCAAACAAGGATCACTCAACAGTCAGTTGAGACAGATTCTTAATGTTTAAGGTGAGGGAAAGAGCATTCAAAGTGGGCTTTGGTTTCAGACAATGCTCTCAGTATTTTTTTAAATATTAGTCCATAATGTTAACCCAGGTAGAGTTACAAGTATTTAAGCATACAAACTATTTCCCATGTTCATCAAAATGAACATAGCTTGAAATACTAACCACAGCGATATGAAATTGAATTTATAAACAAATATATAGTTTGCTTTAAGCATAATATTGCCTATGAAATAAGCGTGTTTTAAGGATAAGATTGACTATAAAATAATATTAATGCAACTGTCTTAGCTATGACTTCCTAATCTGTAATGGAATTCAGTTTGACAATGTTTACACTTGTTAATGACTTCCTCTATGAGTAATAATTGATATACTTCATTATCATATTAAATCCTTGATCATATGCCATTAGTTTGATGTAATAAATGATCTGAGTGATTTTAAGAGTAATGAGCTAATTAGACTAATTAAAATCAATATGTGTGCCAATTTTATACTTTGATTCCAAATGCTCCTTCTTACTGTGCTGGCTTAAAATCAGCAACTCGGTAAAAAGAATCTAATGCTGATTTATGAGCACTTGAGGAACAAGAGGCAGAATAAATTGCTCGTGGAAGTAGAGACAGCATTAGTGAAGTAGAAGATACTAAGTGCATCGTAAGGTCAGCAATAAGGTTGTACTTACACATGTAGTTATATGACACCTTAAACCTCCTCTTAATATATCAGAACATCCTAAAAACATTATTTGGTTTAATGCCAGAATGATTACGCTGCATTTGTTCATAAATAACAGTGCCAAAATGCAAGCATCTCAATTAGGCAATTAGTTCACAATCCTGAAGAAAGTATGCATATTAATTTGATGTATAGTCTTTAACAATCAATTTATTTTATGTAAGAGTGAGAAAATGTGCTTTAAATGCGTTTAAATGTATTTTAAAACACATTTTAAAACAGAAATTATTTAAAAATTAATCTATAATTATAGAGCTATACGTTATCCATTATTCAAAAACCTGTAAAAACTGTTAAGCGAATTCTTCAAAACTAAGCTCACCTGTCATTACTTTGAAGAAGCATCCCTGATCCCTGAGAGTCCAGCAAATTCCTCACTTAAGTGCTCAACAAAATGCTTTTGTTCTCTTTATCGATGTTTTACTTGTACAATTGAGTGGTTGATTGGTAACTGAATTCCTAAATTGTAAATTTCATAAGGGCAGATGACCATGCCTCTCATTGTAGCCCTAGGTCTTGCATGTAAAGATAAAACTTTATTTTGCTTTCTTTTAAATATATATATATATACACACACACACATATATATATAACTATATAAAATAATTTTATTTTATAATTATACATAATAAATATATATAATTATGTTTCTTTGCTCCTTTAATAATTTAAGTGAATTTTAGAGTGTTTTAACAAAAGTTAAATATCATACCTCATAAATAAGTACTTACTCATTAAATACCATTATGTCCATTCTGACTCTGTCATGCAGGAGAGAACTAGCCCAAGGATTTCTGAGGCTATACATCTTTACTAAAGCAGAAGGTCTTTTTTGGTAGAGGAGCTGGTAGGTTTGGCCTGCTGATTTTGCAGCTAGCGGCCCAACATGCAACCTACTATGCTATCAGTCTCCACGTTATTCAGTAAGAAAGTAATCTCAAAACGTAAAATCAGGTGCTCATATGTATTTTATACAGATGGACACATTGTTTTCATGTTTATTTCTTTTAAGAATCAGTAAAAATTGTAGAAACAAAAGGAAGCTGAACGGGAACAAAAAACTGAATTGGAATATGGGATGTTGGGCTCATCCATTCTATTGCAGACCTATTCTTAATTTATTTCCCCACTCCATATGAGGGTTTGTAGCTATTACAGTAAAATGGAAACAAGTATGTAGCATCTGTGGATAGTTTCTTTGAAAATTTTCCTGCTAGGTTTGTTTGATCCATGCCTTCTGATGATCCAAGTATGTTGTTCACTGTTGAGTTGGCTCTAACTGAAGATGAACCAATGTAAAATGGAACCTAATAATTGTTCTATTTTTGACCACTGTTACAGCCACTGTGTCAATCCATTGTATTGAGGGCATTCCTCTTTTTTTGTTGATTCTCCCCTTTACCAAGCACGATGTTCTGCTTCAGGGACTGATTTCTCCTGATAACATATCCAAAATACATGAGGCCAATTCTCATTATTCTTACTTCTAAGGAGCAACACCATAATTCAAATCCATCTATTCTTGTGCTGTCTTCCTAATTCACTGACCAGGCTATTTTGAATGCCTTCCAACCTCACGGTTCATCTTCTGACACTAGTTTAGATAATGTTCTGTTACAATACATAAGGTTTTCAATGGCTAATCCCTCAGAAGGGATCACCTATTCTGTCTTCTCTGTCTCTCCTTAGTCTAGAACAGTGGTTCTCAATCTTCTTAATGCCGTGACCCTGTAACACAGTTCCTCCTGTTGTGATCCCCCAACCATAAAATTATTTTTGTTGCTACTTCATAACTCTAATTTTGCTACTGTTATGAATCGGGTGACCCCTGTGAAAGAGTCATTTGACCCCTAATGGGGTCATGACCTACAGGTTGAGAATGGTTGGTCTAGAAGTTCCACTGAACCTGTTCATTGTGAGTGGGCATTTGCAATACTAGTGACACAGTCTCCAGTATCACAGAATCACCCAAGATCCACATTAAAACAAACTGATACACGAGTTATTGCTGTTGTTAAGTGCCTTTGAATCTATCTGTTCCACCTCTTAGCAACCCTGTGTACAACAGAATGAAACCCTGCTCAGTCCTGAGCCATCCCCACCGTTGCAGCCCTCCATCTGTAGTCAATCCATCTTGTTGAAGGCCTTCATCTTTTGTTGTTGCTGCACCTTTATTTTACCACGCATGATGTCCTTATTTGGGGACTGTTCTCTCCTGACAACATATCCAAAGTACATGAGACAAAGTCATGTCATCCTTGCCTCTAAGGAGCATTCTGGTACACTTCTTCCAAGACAGATTTGTTTGTTTTTTTGGAAATCTGTTGTACTTTCAATAATCGTTGCCACCACCATAATTCAAATGCATCAATTATTCTAGGGACTTACTTAGTCAATGTCCAACTTTCACATGTTCACAATGATTGAAAATATCGTGGCTTAGGTCAGTCGCACCTTAAGTCCTCCAAGTAACATTCTTGTTTTTCAAAAATTTAAAGATGTCTTGGGCAACAGATGTACCCAATGCAATCCACTGTCTGATGTCTTGAGTGGTGTTTCCATGAGCATTGATTGTGGATCCAAAGATTGATGATTTCCATCTTTCCTCCATTTATCTTGATGTAACTTATTGCTCCAGTTGTGAGAATTTTGTTTTTCTTTACATTAAATTGTAATCCGTTCTGAAAGCTGCAATCATTTAACTCCACGAGCAAGGGCTTCGAGTCCTTCTCACTGTCAGCAAGCAAGGTTATGCTATCTGCATCTCAAAGGTTATTCCGAAGCTTTCCTCCAATTTTGATGTCACATTTGTCTTCATATAATCTAGCCACTCTGATTATTTGCTTAGCATACAGCTTGAAAAGGATAGTGAGAGGATACAATCCTGTGAAACAACTTTCCTGATTTTATACCATATTGTATATTCTTGATCCATGTATAGTTTCTGCATAAGCACAATCAAATGTTCTGAAATGCCAATTCTTCTAAGACTATCCATTGTTTGTTATGATTGACACAGTCAAATGCCGTGGCATAGTCAATAAAAAACAAGTAAACATCTTACTGGTATTCTCTGCTTTCAGTCAAGGTACAGTTGACATCAGCAAGGATATCCCTTGCTCCAAATTCTTTTCCGAATCTGGCCTTAATTTCCGGCAGCTCCTTGTCAATGTACTACTGCAACCATTGTTAGATGATTCAGAAAAATTTTACTTACAGGCATTATCAACGATATTGTTCTGAAATGTGAGCATTCTTTTAGGTAACCTTTCTTTCGGATGGTTCCAAATATGGATCTCCTCCAGTCAGTTGAGCAAGTAGCTGTCTTTCAGATTTCTTGGCTTAGATGAGTGAGTGCTTCCAGTTCCTCATCAGCTTGTTGATACATTTCAATTGATAGTCCATCAATGCTGGAGGCTTGTCTTTGGCAAATGCTTTAAGTGCAGCTTGAACTTCTTCCTTCAGCATCTTTGGTTCTTGTTCATATGCTACCTCTTAACATGGTCACATGTCAACTAGTTCTTTTTAGCACAGTGACTCTGAGTATTCTTTCAATCTTATTTTGGCGCTTTCTACCTTATTCAGCATTTTACCCATAGAGTATTTCAATATAGCAACTTGAAATTTGATTTCGTTCAGTTTAAGATAGGCTGAGTGTGTTCTTTTTGGTTTTCAAATTCTATGTCTTTCTATATTTCATTATATTTTACTTTGCATTTTTGAGTTGCCCTTTGAAAATTCCAGTTAAGCTCTTTGGCTTCATAATAATATCTTCCCTTTGCCTTTGCTTCTTTATGATTAAGGGCACGTTTCAGAGTCTCTTCTGACATTCATTTTGATCTCTTCTTTCTTAACTTTTTAATGACACTTTGCTTTCTTCATGTTTGGTGTTCTTGATGTCATAGCACAGCTCATTAGATCTTCTGTCATTAGTGGTCAATGCAGCAAATCTGTTTAGATCAATGGTTCTCAACCTTCTTAATACTGTGACCATTTAATACAGTTCCTCATGTTGTGGTGACCCCCAACCATAAAATTATTTTCGCTGCCACTTCATGACTGTAATTTTTCTACTGTTATGAATTGGGCAACTCCTGTGAAAGGTCCGTTTGATCCCCAAAGGGGTCGTGACCTACAGGTTGAGAACCGCTAATTTAGATATTCTTGAAATTCAGGTGGCATATAGTCAAGATCGTATTTTGATTCTCATAGACTTGTTTTAATTTTCTTCAATGTCAATCTGAACTTATATATGAGCAACTTATTATCTGTTCTAGATGGTGGAGCCATGCTAACTCAACAAAACAAACTCAATATAGCATAAATTAGAGATTATCCTTTATTGGTTTCAAGCACCTACAATTAATGTGAATTTTATTTAAAAATAATGTCTACTGGAGAGTCTAGGGATGTTTCAAAATTAGAGTATAAGTAGTATTATAGGTCTTGGGTACTTCTAACATGTAATGAGAATCTTATGGAACACTAATTTCAAACAATAGGTTCTAATAGCATTTTTTTATCTAATAGCATTTTATTTAAGAAATTCATCATAGACTGGATTTCTGTGACAGTGGAATGCAGGGATGAGTGATATTGACAGATATGTCAACAGGATGACTGTAAATAATGATTTCAAATTATAGGTAAAACTTTGATACATAACATAGCTAAATGTGGGCTTCCCATCATTGGGTTTATGGTCAACCCATTATCTTGGTCCTTCTAACATTCCCTGAAAATGTTTCAAATGCTTCTTTACGTCTGTTTTCAACACAGAGTAAAAATCTTATTTAGTAGTATTTAAAACTATGATACATAGATTTGCTCAAAGCATGCTTGTTTAAGTGAGTGTACGAAAATACTGTCTTTTTTTTCTTGCTGTTGCTATCCTCAGTGGAGATTCCGCTGCTGAGCCCTCAGCTTTGATGTTGTTAGGTTTGTGATAGATATTAAGACAGCTGAAACTGTCAAAGTTTCACTATCACTATGTTTAAAATAAGGGTTTCAAGGTAAGTAATATCTTATGCATCTCAAAATCCATTGTTCTACGATTCTAATAGTACTAATATTTTTACCCTCCCAGAGATACTTGACTTTTTAAAAAGTCATACTCTTTTCTCCTAGTATTTTAGAAGAATAATCCTACAATGGAATAAAACACTATAAAAATGAAATAAATGTAGTCAGACTTTTGGGGGTGGGTGGGAGGAGAGAGATTTTTGTAAGGCAATAATTAGACTATTTTTGCCAAGAATCTTCCATTTTAGGTTCATGCCCTAATGGTCTTACTGAATTCTTATTTTTGTTGACTTAAACACTTAGATGTGTTCTTGATATTATTTCTCGCCTATCACTCTCTGAATGTCTACCTCTCTTTTTTAGTCCTCTTTCTCTGTCCTTAGAGCAATAAAGTCCTACAAGTGAGAAACGTTTGTAAGATGTTTCATTTTTGCGACAATACATACCTTTTTTCTCTTTTTCTAAAGAGTCTATATATTTCTATCTAAATATTTTTTTCATGAGTTTTTATAACTTATTTGTGCTCTTAAATCTTATGGGAACAGTGATTAGGTTATTTCTGATTAAATATGTAATTTGTGTTCTATGAATCTTTTTTTCCTTTTAATATATTTTTTAATTGTTTATTAGGGGCTCATACAACTCTTATCACCATCCATATTTACATCAGTTTTGTAAAGCACATTTGTGCATTCATTGGCCTCATCCTTCTCAAAACATTTGCTCTCCACCTAAGCCCCTGGCATCAGGTCCTCATATTTTGTTCTTCCCTATGAATCTTTTTACAACTGTTCATTTACATTCCTGGTTCCCTGCAAGGCATCTACAAGTCTTTAACTTGAATTATTGTTGTGGAAAGAAACAGGTGATTGCAAATTTTACTCCTTTGAGACCAGTCTCTATCATTTGATTCCAATAGAGGAAAATGGCAATATTATTACTGCTATACCATGCTCAAGAGCTTTCATGTTCATTCCTTGTTGTGTGGCTGGCCAGAAACAGGTCATAAGCAGATAGAGTTAAGTGAGAATGCTGGCCTTCTGTTACAAGCTTGGGCTGGTCTAAGTTCCTCTAGTTTTAGTTATGTCATCCAGAGAAAATCACTTAAAAGTAAAGATGAAAATATGATCTTTGTTTCAGCATTGTAAAGTTTGCATAAGATAGGATATGCATAAACAAAACACAGGCATTTGAGCACTTAAAAATTTCAGAATTTACCATCAATTCTTTAAATTTAAGTAGCAAATTCCTCATACATCTCTACATGTGTTGGGCAAAATAAAAAAATTTTAATTACAGAGAATAAGTTGAAAAGCTGAATATGATAGGGGACAGGAGGAAAGTAAAAGGAAATAGAGGAAAGAATTAGAAGGCAAAAGACATTTATAGAAATATAAATTTAGGCTTGTGTATATGTAAATATATAATGATATGGATATGTCTATGCACATATATTTAGATGTTAAGTGTTATGGTTTTAGATGGACATTGGGCTTCTACTTAAGCCCTCCCTCAATGCAAGATCTCTTTGTTCTAACAACCTGGCACTCAGGGTTGTTCACCTTCCTGACATGATTGCTGAAGACAAAATGGGTGCATAAGCAAATGTGGTGAAGATAGCTGATGGTGCCCTGCTATTAGATGATATAGCATCTGGCATCTTAAAGGCTTGAATTAAATAAGTGGCTATCTATCAGGGAAGCAACAAAGCCCACATGGAAGAAGCACACCAGCCTGTGTGATCATGAGGTGTCGATGGGATCAAGAAGATTCTAAACAAATGATCATATCAATGTGAATGAGGAGGGTTGGAGTGGAGATCAAAGCCCATCTGTAGACAATTGGACATCCCCACACAGAAGGGTAATAAGGAAGGAATGAGTCAGCCAGGGTGCAGTATAACACAACATTCCTTCAGTTCTTTAATGCTTCCAACCCAGTTCTACCCAGCAAATCTGACTAGATCAGGGAATGTAAATTGGTATAGATAAGAGCCCTCCACACAAGGAATCGAGGACAGATAAACCCTTTGCGAACAGTAATGGGAGGAGTGACACCAGAAGGGTAGGGAGAAGGTTGGGGGACAAGGGGGAGAAAGGGGAAATTGATTGCTATGATCAATGTATAATGCCACCCCCCCCCATCCCTAAGGAGATGAACAGCAGACATGTGGGTGAAATGTGGGAGACAGCAGATGGTGTAAGATATGAAAATAACAATAATTTATAATTTATCAAGGACTCATGAGGGTGGGAGGGTGGGGGAAGGAAAAAGAGGAGCTGATACCAAGGACTAAAGTAGAAAGAGCATGTTTTAAAAATGATGTCAATTTATGCAAAAATGTCATAGATACAGTTGATGTATGGACTGTTATAAGAACTGTTAGAGCCTCCAATAAAATGTTTAAAAAATAGAAAATTTCAATTTCTGTGCCAAAAAATGTCAAAAGATAAAATATTTTCTGCAAGACAAAATTGAATAATGAAAAAGCAACCCAAGTAGCAAAATTTTATCAATATATTTTGTTTTATTTTTTGATTGAGATTTAGTAATATGACTTGAGTAGCCTAAGATGTCTGTAAATCTCAAAAAAATTCAACACTTGAATGTCTAATGCAAGTTATTAGTAGTTAATGATGCAATACTGAAAAAATACCCCATTATAATTGTTCATTTTTCCCTAGAAGCAAAAAATACACAAGAAAAGGAACAAAACACAGTCACTGAAATATAAAATCAACTACACAGTATTCTAACATATATAAAAGTAAACAATAATATATCTACATACATAGTTTGTTGTGCTGTTTTCTAGAGAAATAGAAGCAGTGATGTGCATACACACGTGTGTGTCTTTAATTTTATATATATATGAAAGACCTTTATATCAAGACGGAGTTTCATATCAAGGTAGTGACCCAGTTCTGTCTAACTCAAGTCCATGGGTCAGAGGCTAGTGGAGGCCTCCAGATGTGCACAGCTGCCCATGGATGCAGCAGGAAGGTGAAGTGGAAAGCTAAGAGATAGGTGAGGGCAGGGTTGCATACATTGAAGATCTAGGAACATGGAAAGACACCAAGAGCTCCCAGAGGAGGCAGGCCCAGGACACGACGCACAGAGCACAGTCAAGCAGGATGAAGAGAAACAAGAGCAAGAAAAGTTCTTCACAGCATCTCATAAAAGGCCACCTTCTCAGGGAGGTGGCATCTGGTGTGACCTGATTGATAGGTTGAGCTACAACTCTACCTTCGCACAGGTAACCGTGGACAGAATCAAATAACCACACACAGTGTTACATTTTGAATGGTTGGAAGCTGTTTTTACTTTTTTCCCAGAAAAATATTTTAATGAATTTCAATCCATAATTTCAATTGAATGTGTACCCCATTCTTTTAGTATTGGAACCCTTTAAATTAAGAGACATGAATATTATAGCTTATGAATTTTTAATATGCTATTCTACAATCAAAATGTAATTAGAATTGAGACAATTCCTATTTGATGACCTATTGGGAATTTAGAAATATGTGAATTTTAATATGTTGTTTGCTAAGAAAAAATCTATCTATTTTTTTTAATTAAGGGAGAGCGCGGACGCAGTCCCCCACTACCACAAATTATGCAGTCGAGTTTCCCACATTTGGGGAAATCTCAGGGGTCAGCACATCGGGAGTGCAATGGATAAGCCTCCTCCTGGGAAAAACACCTTCATGATCATGGTATCTCCCCTGCCAGGTAAGTATGCTAAGATAAATTTTATAACAAAGAAAGTTCTAAGTTCAAGCATTTTATTTATTTATTTTGGATGCACTGTTTTGGCATTGTAGGGGAAGCTTTGTTGTTGACATTTAAAATATATTTTAATCCATGAGTATTATTTTGCCCTCTCTTTTGTATGTTATGGTATACATTTTTATAAAAATTGTTTTTGTTTTAAAATTTAAATTTATAAATTCTTTAAACAAATAAAATATCAAAGCCATCTGACTAGTCTTTCTTGCTGGTTCCACTTAGCACCCAGGCACTCCCTTCCTGTATCCTCATACTTTATCCCTTGTCTATTCTGACAATTGTGATGAACTTTTATACTTATTTGCATGCTTGTCTTACTGTATTAGATTCCACTGTCTTAAGAAGAAGGTTCCATTTAATTCACCATAGTGCTCCTGGTAGTTATAACTATTCCTGACACCGTTTAAGTATTGTGATTTTTTTAGTTAATACTTTTAGAATAAAATAATAAAATGAAATAAGTTTTAAGAAATTACATGTATATCGATACTAGAAAAACCACCTGAAAGATGAACTCTACCTTTCTAAACTTAAGCTAATACTTTAAAGTATTTTCATGTGTGCTCACAGCCATCTCTTCACATACGGTTTCTACTGTATCTCTAAGATATCATTTGATTATATATAAAATGGCATTAAGTATA
Organism: Echinops telfairi; assembly: GCF_000313985.2. NCBI lineage: Eukaryota > Metazoa > Chordata > Mammalia > Afrosoricida > Tenrecidae > Echinops > Echinops telfairi. Next base: position 62,418,811 of record NW_022103896.1, on the reverse strand, counting down.
TCTAAAACATATCTCTGAGATCTATTGTAAGGGTTAATAAATACTGTCTGGGAAAGTGTATACTATACAATGCTGTGGAAATGTATACATTATTAGAAGAAATAAGTAGAAGTAGCCATAGTAATACCTTGTTGTTCTCATTATTATATCATTTATTTCCTATTTAAACAGTCAATGCTTAAATGAGTCAGGCTTCTTACCACCCCTTACTAAATATCACGCTTATTTTGCATTTCATACTTGGAATACCTACTCATCAAGAAGAATGCATCAGGGATATGCACTGATATTCATCTCTCTACTGTCATCAAGTATGCATCAAATCCTGTCATAGGAGTTGTTCAGCATTGACCTCAGAGGATTTTGTTCATCTCTGTCATTGCAGTTTTTGACACATAGAATTAACTTGTCCCTTTTCCAATAACACTGGCCTAAACATTAGTTTCAATTTTGTTGGGATCATTAATTAATTTGCACCATCCACACTTGGTATGACCAAGGTAGGCCAATGGGTTTTAAATTCTTAGAAAGAGAAACAATGGAACAGAGTCATCTTAATATCTTAAGATTTGTATTAGTTCTTGCTCTCTTGTTCCCTAAGTGGGTCAAACTGGTTCTTTCTCTTTCTCCTCCTCTTCCTCCTCATCCGCTTCTTCTTCTTTTCCCAATTGGAGTCTGTTTGTGTGTGATTTTTAACTCTTATGATTTGGTTTGTGTATGATTTTTAACTCTTTTCCAATACTCAGTAAAACTTTTATAAGTTTGTGTGTGTATGCACAAGTGTCCTCACAAATAATATTCTTAAACTGTTATCAGTAAATGGTGTCTGATTGAAATAGAAACAGCAGAAACATGAACATTAAATACAGGGTCATATTCCTTGTGGCATTTAACTTATATTCCTCTGCATTAATGCTGTTAGAGAGAACAGTGGGAAACAACATAATTAAAAAGACATTGAAAAACAAAACAAAAACCAATTCACTGCCATCGAATCAATTCTGACTCATAGCAACCCAACAAGACAGTGGAACTCCCCAGTGGGTTTCTGAGACTGAAACTGTTTACAGGAGTAGAAAGTTTCATCTTTATCCCACAGATCAGGTGTTGGATTCGCTGGATTTGAACTATTGACCTGGTGATTATCAGCTCAATATATAATCAATCCACTGTGCCACCAGGGCTCAAAAAAAAAGGAATTTCATGCTTTCATATTCCCCATGTTAAATAATAATCACACATTGCTGTTTTCAAAACAATTGTTGTTTCAAACTTTTTGTGGTCATATAGGCCACTCCTTGTATTTTAAAATAATATTTCCGCCTAACTCATAGGAAGTTGACTATTTTTCCTTTTTAGCCACAGAATGAATACAGCATTCATGCCAACTTTAGTAAGCTGTTTTCTAATTAGGACATATTTTAATTTTTCTATTTTTCATAGATCATGCTCTGTTATCTCTGGTAATGACTGCATACATGTATGTGTATGTGGCTGGAAGGAAACCTCCATTATCATCTCATAAATTATGTTCATATTTTATAAACTAGAGAAGACACGAAGAAATAATAATTTCATCTCTACGTATGATTTTTGAAAACCAACTGAATATTTCATGCAAGATTAGGTGGGTGATACTTTGCCACCTTTCCTGATGATCTGATTTGGAAAAGTTAAAAAGATTTCTTTCTCTTTGCAAATATGCATTGAAATGTGTCACTCAACTTACGGAGAACTTTGTGAGCAGTTCCGTGATTTTGTTCGCTGCCAGTGCCTTTTTTAATGCTTGTGTTGAATTATAGTCAAATTGTGTTTGTTTATGTTATGATTATTAGTATCATTATTTTGAATCCACGTCTCACTGCGTTGCAGACTTCCTCTTGATTGGCGCAGTACGACAACAGGTAACGGACGCAATAGCAGGGAAGTCGTCGTCGTCACTGCTGGGATGAGAAGCCCCTCCCCTGTGCTTTTTCTAACCTTCCTCAGCTGGAAAGTTTGACATCTGCTGGTTTGGGACGTGGCTGAGCAGCTGTCAGCAGTGGGGTAGCTGCTTTCAGCAGCAGTTGGCGGGATGGCAGGGTGCCAGCTTGTACCATCTGTGCGCCTGACATTTCATTCTAATTAACAGTAGGGTTAATTGTTCTGGCAGGCTCAAATGTAGTGTCTAACATTACCCAAGGGAGACATGTACACGTGCAGGAGTGGCAGGGAGCTGGGGACAGCGTCGCTAACAAACCCATCGAGAGAGTGGTTAACAACTACCGATGATTTTACTAGCTGGCCACATGCAAGAGGGCTGAGTATTTTTTATTCTGATGAATTATGCCAAGCCTGTAATGATGTAGAAGGAATCAAGCTTAGAAAGACTGCTGCCTTAGGGCAATTGTGAGAGAACAATTTGCATGTTATTACTGCATATTCATACCTAATTGTGTTAGGCTTTGCTAATAGAGCAGAATGACAGTATGAAAAATCGAGCAACTGCTTTAGAGGCAACAAAGCCAGGGTTTTTTTTCTTTCCTTCCCCTACACCATGAGTGCTGAATGATCATTTAGACATTTAGTTGCTCAATATGACAAGTCTACCATTTGTTAGCTTGACATATTATAATTTATAAAGCAGTATTCTAATTTTACTTTTAGTTTATTCTTATTTTATACAGTATTCATGATAGCAATTTGAATGGGATATTCATAGCTATTGTGAGTAGTTGTGATTCAAATAAAACTATATTTTGTATGAAGCATTACCATTGTTTTATGATGTATTAATTTTAATGTTTAAATAGCTTTTTCATATGTTAATATAACATAAACCAGGAGTTGATGAGGAATCTTTATTACAGTGGTGCTCATTCACATTGCTGTGGTTAATGTCTCAACATTTCCATTATATAAAAACCTATTTTTAGTGTGACTTGGACAAAGAAATTGTCAGGTGGTACAGAGCCAAAAGTCTGCCTTTTTAGAAAAGTGACTATGTACAGATTCACTGAACTTAGTCTCTGATTGTATCTACTAAGTAGATAATATGCCTAAGAAATTTCAAGAACAGTAGTACTTTTCTTATGTTAGACCACAATGCCTTTTGAATTCTTTTTATGGAATCTCAGAGAGACAAAGAAATAGAAAAAGTAGCTTTAGAAATCTACATTTAAGAACTGATAAGACATATCTTAATATTACTTTCCTTAAGATTTGTAGGACCAGAATTGTGTCATCAAGTTGCCCTGACCTGGTTTTTGAATATCCAATCATTTCAAATTATGAGCCAGCAAACATATCATGTTGTTGTTTTGTGAGTCCATAAAATTTCTAGATTAAGGTAATTAATTGAAATTATAGTACATATACTATAAATTTATTTTTAAAATTTATTTAAAACTTTTAACTTATAAATTTATTTCTTATCATTCTTATCTTTAAGTCTGATATATTTATTTCATAATGGATTCTGAACTTTTATTGTACAAAATCAAAAGATTTCAAAAGAAATAAAAAGGTTGACCTATATTAGTTTCTTCTGTGATTTTACTTAACCCACAATTCTCTTTCAGAATAAAATGTTGCTACTTGGATAATGCATAGAAAACCTCTTTCTTTTGTAGTTTTTAAGTTCCAAACATGAAATTAGGTAAGTATTACTTGTTTGCAGCTTAATTAACAAACTTTCTGAGGAGGGCAATTCAGATACCATATGATACAACACAACCTATGAGAGTATAAAGTACTATTAGTTGGTAATTTCATGGCTGCAGATGTAGAACTTTTCACTACATAATGTGTATTCTCCATTTGTATGTATCTAAGAAGTAAGTAGAGATTTTGTTAAATATGTGAATCATCTTCCTGCCAAGGTCATTCTTTCTTTCCTTTCATGAATTATTGTCAAAGTTATGTATTTTAAAGGGGAGTGGAGAGGTTAAGACATCATTTTGGAATTGTTTTCTAATATATCATCAAATTTAAGCAATTATAGAACATTTTAGTTGAAATCGAAGCATAACACGATTTTATAGATTATAAATCTAACTGTTCTTCCCTATGATAACCTCTTTCATCATACTGTTTTTCTTATTTTATTTCTAATGCCAACTTTTGAAGGGTATAATACAAAACAGTTTAAAAGGAATCAAAAATGCAATGACATTGGGGGTCCTGGAACTCTATGGGATGCCCATGTGTTTCCAGGCCTCACAAGTTTTCTGCCATTAATAAGGTGCAATCTGACAACTTTCCTACAGGTCATTGTCCAGGAGCGCTCTACACACAGCATCCAGCTTTTCCAGGTGTACTGTATTCACTTCCTCCAGAAAAAAATGACCAAGAAGTCTGAAATGTGCTTGTAAGTCTATCGGTAGGAAGGAACTTTCTAGCTGACCCTGAACCATAATGACCTGATATACAACTGAAGAAACAGTTGCCCGATGCTGCATTATGTTTGTGATTTGCTGGCATGTTTAAATACATCATTACAGCTATTGTGCCAATCTATCTCTCCAAGGATTGTATTAGCTTTTCCTTTACTTTACAAAACTGGATGTCTTCCTTCAGCAATTCATCCCTTTTTGATGATGTGTCTAAAACAAGTGTGTCTGTATACAATGTTCTGTAGTGTGTGCTACATTGATCACAATGTTTCCGTTGACTAATTTTTCTACATAGATTAACAAACCTTTCTTCCCATGTGTCTCAGTCTATAATCTCTCCTGAAACATGTCTACTGTGTGTGATCCTACTGATATTTGAAATACTGGTGGTATAGCTTCCAGTGTCATGGTGCAATGTAAGCATTCACAGTATCACAAAAATGAAAGACCAATCGATTTGTTTCATATATGCTACAGCAGGGTATGTTTCAGTATCACAGGAATACAAGTAACCGAATAATATTGTTCTGTATCTTTCTTCTTTTCTGATTAAAGTATTTTATTGTGCTTTTTGGGAAAGCTTACTCGGTGAATTCAACTCTACTCTCTGCCATCTCATTGATTCCGATTCACACGGACCCTATAGAACAGAGGATAACTTCTCCTATGGGTTTCTCAGACTGTAAATCTCATGGAAGTAGAAAGCCCATCTTTTACTCACTGTGTGGTAGTTACATACTTTTTTATCATCTTGAAAGTATAGAAAAGTGTATGGGGTTGGATCCAACCTGTCCACCAGGTCTCAGCCTGATGATGCTTCCTTGTGGGTATGGCCCTCTTGTAAGGAGGATCCTGGGAACCTTCCCCCTCTCTTTGCCGTCCCCTTATGGCTTGCTGGCCATCCTGAGAACTGCCTGAGTCCTGCCATGTTTCCACTGACCTTGGCTCCATATGACTTTGGACCCACCATCTTGGGGATCTTCCTGAATTCTGTTTCATTGCATGTGATGGTTTCGTTTCATACAGATACACTTTCAAAGGATAACAGTACTCACGGATAATACTGTTTCTTTTATTAGCCAATACATTATATAGCAAAACTAACAATCTCATGGAATAGTTTTGGCTTCAGGTTCAAATAGTATCTCAGGCTGGTAGTCTTGGGGAGTCCTTCAATCTCAACTGATCCAATAAGTCAAAACTATAACAATTTGAGTTCTGTTCTACATGAATCACTCTCTTAGGATTCACTTTTTGTATACTAGATTGGAATGGTCAATAGTGGTAACTGGGCACCATCTTGTTCTAGTATTCTTAGGATTGATAAAGCTGTATAGACTATTAGTTCACTGGTTCTTTGATTTTCTGATTTATTCTGGATGTGTCGAGTCTGATTTATTCTGGATGTGTCGAGTTTGTATCTTATATGACCACTGGCTAACATTTAAGACCCCAAGTGGTATTTCTCAAACTAAGATGTAGAAGAGGGATGGGGATATATGGGCTGATAATTGGGAAGCTGGGGACATTGAACTGCTTCATTCTGTTGAGTATCCCCTGCCAACAGAACTAGCCCTCTTGCCATCATGTGATGAGTAACAAAAACAAGAGCAGCACATTACTATATTGGATAGTAGAGGCAGATCAGCAATAATTATAGTCTGATTTGTATGGATTTATTATTTTAGCTATTTAGGCATGGTGACCACAGTGGTGAAGTAGATGGGAAATCTACCAAATATTTACTTGACTAGTTCAAGAAAAAATATTCTAGGTCAAGTGATTAACAGTTTAACTTAAACACAGAATAGAGAGGCCTATTGCCCTCAGCCTTTCTATACCATCTTCTAGATTATATCAAATCAGTTCTAACACAGCAATTTGATATAATATAGGCCACTATGTAAACCATGCTTCAGTGAACCATCCAAATATGGTAAATTATTAGATCCTTTCCTAACCTCTCTAGCTAAACACTGACTGAAGAATCTTTGCTTATTGGATCCTTAGCAATAATTTGAGACTGATTCGAGTTTATATTCTTTTCACAACACCCTTTGGCATTCCTAAACAAATTCCCTGGGTTTCATTTGTTATAGAGATATCAAGCAGTTCTTTCAGACTGTTGTATTCTTTTTATGGGTCTCACGTTATATTTCACCTTTTGGGACTTGCTAGGACTTGAGTCTAGTAAAATGTCTAAAATCAAAATCAGGTTTGGTCCTGACTGTCCTCAGTAATGTCTTCTAAGAGATCTGGCTTAAGGTATAGTATGTCTTGGGCAATGCCCCAGGCATCGCCTTCAAACAATCTCATCAGTTGGAGTTGGGTGGGATATTTTGGTGGTTGATTTATCAGATAATTAGGGAGTGATTGATCTCTTTAAATGGGAGTAGTAAGATGGCTGGTCCTGTTGACATGAGTTAGTTAATGAAAATTTGCAGGTCAGTTTCCCCAACCCCTGAATACCTGCTCACCTGTCCTCAACATAAATTTTAGGATCTTATTTCTTCCCATACAATTCTCTGATTTTAAACTTCAAACATGTTTCAAGATTAGGGACACAATTGGCATTATAATGCAGTTATTCTTAGGAAAAAAGCATTTTATTTTCATTGATATCAATTCGGTTACTAAAAGATATAAGACCTTCAGGACAGAAATGACAAGTTTTCATGCACTTTATGCAGCTTTTACATTAATCATCTGACTGTTTTCTGTGGTATATTGAGTGTTGCTATGCTATTGAAAGCTATGCCTACCAATATTACAAATACCAGCAGGTTTGACCATGGTGAACAAGTTTAATTGGAGCTTGTAGACTAAAATCTAACTACAAATTAGGAAACATCTGCTTTCTTCTGTTGGATCAGCCACTGAAAATCTTATGAATAGCAGCAAGACGTTCTCTGACATAATGCAAGAAAATGAGGTGCTCAAGTTGGAAGCCATTCAAAATACAACTCTGGAAGAGCTGACTCCTCAAAGTTGAGTCAACCACAATGGCATGGACGGCAAAGAGCTTGTAGAACCTTTAGAAACTGATAAGGCGCAAATCAATGAGAAGGGACAGCTTTCAACATTCATTGTTTCAGAATATGGAACATACAAAATATAAATCTTGGGTAACTGGAATTCTTAAAAATATTTAAATAGAGTTCATAAAGATAATATTTTGGCATAAGTAAGTTATGTATCTTGGACATGCTATTAGGAGAGATCAGTCCCTGTAAAAAGACTTCATGCTTGGTAGAGGAGTGAGAGAAACAGGAGACCCTCAGCAAGATGGATTGGCACAATGACTGCAACAATGAGCTCAGGTACCAGAACAATTGTGAGGATGATACAGGACCCAGCAGTGTTCCATTATTTTGTATATACGTTTACTATGAATCAGAACCAACTCAACGGCACATAACAATACACCAACACCACTGAAAGGGACTATTATTGGTCATTTTGTATCACATTATCATGTAATTTTCTATGCCAATAATGACAAATGAAGAGGAGTAGTGTCCAAATTCATTTTTACAAAGAGCAATTCAAGCTGTATCATGAAGGACCAGGCTGTCGGTGAAGGGGCAGTATGTTTATTCACTGATAAGGAAGACCAGTCAAAGCTACTGCCAGTTAACACTATTGGCAGTTAACATTATTATGGAAATTTTGCAACAACCATTAATGCAAAAACCAAGTACATTGAAATTTTTGACTAACTTCTGCAGTCTGAAATTGAGCAGACATGTAATCACGTTGCATTTTTAATTACTGGTGATCTGAAAGAAAACATTGTGAACAAAGTAGAAAAACCGGCAGTTTAAAAATATGGCCTTACTTATAGAAATAACATAAGAGATCATATGTTGTAATTTTGTAAGACCAAAGGTGTATTCATTGAAAATAACTTTTTTCAACAACATATATGGAAACTATTTGCATGAACCTCCTTGGATGAAGTACAAAGGAATCAAGTTGACTATGCATGTGGAAAAAGAAATGAAGAAACTCAGTAACATCAATCAGAACATTCCCTACCAACATTAGAAAATATCATGAATTGTTCATATGCAAGTTAACATTGAAACTAAGGAAAATTAAAACAATTCTATGAAAGGCCAGCTATGACCTTGAGTATATTCCATTTAAATTTGGAGACCATCTGAAGAATATACACGATGCATTGGACAAATGTTGAGTGACATAAAACTTATCATACTCAAAGAAATCATTGTATTGGTAAATCATCAGGAAAGAACAGGAAAAAAGAAAACAACAAAAAAGGATGTCAGAATAGATTCTAAAACTAACTTTTGACGATAGAATAGATAAAGCAAAAGGAAGCAATGTTGCATTAAAATAGGTGGATAGAAGACTTCAAAGGGTAGGTTGAAAAAGGTAAAGTATTATAATGAAATGTGCAAAAGTTTTATAAGTAAAAAAAAGAAGACTGCAGATTTGGCATTTTACCACCTGAAATAATTGAAGAAAAATTCATGTCTTGAGTTGAAATATTGAAGCGTTCTATGGGAAAAATGTTAAATAATGTAAATGTTAAAAAAAAAGGAATACACAGACTGACCTCACCAAAAGTATTGGTCAATGTTCAAACATTTCAGAAAGTAACGTGATGATGAACTGATGATATTAAAAAAGGCAATCAAAAGTGCTTGGTGAAAAGCAGGCATTGGCACAAAACCAAGATACAGGCATTGATGGAATATGAGCTGGAATATTTCAACCAAGAAATGTAGCACTGGAGGTGCACACTCGTCTGTGCTAAGACATTCTGAAGACAGCTCTCTGGGCAGTCAATTGGAAGACATGAAGTTCATGAAGGATGATGCAAAAGAATGAAGAAATTACTGAGCAATACAATTACTGTCCTATACCACTAATGTTTTCTTGAAGAGAATTCAAAACTAGATGGAGCAGTACATCAACAGGGAAACTCTAGAGATTTAAACTCAATTCAGAAATCAACATGGAGCAAGGGATATCATTGCTGATATCAAGAGGATCTTGACTAAAAGTAGAGAAAAAAGTAAATTACCTATCTGTATTTCATTGATTATGCCAACACATTGAATTCATGGATAACAACCAATTGAGGATGATACTGTGAAAATGGGAATTTCATTGTTAGGTGCCTTCAAGTAGGTTCCGACTCATAACAATGCTATGTACAACAAAGCCAAATACTGCGCCATCCTCACAATTGTTCTTATGTTTGAGTTCTTATGTATTTATATAGAGTGAGATTTAATTCATGTTATGTTAAGCCTGAATATTTCAGGTTGATAATAAACTTCCCCCTTGCTCCAATGCCACATTATTCTTCATGTATCCAGCTTCTCTGATTATTTGTCAACATATAGTTTGAATAAGTATGATGAGCGGATACAACCCTGACTCACATTTCCTGATTTTAAAATGCGCAGCATTCCTTTGTGATTGCACAACAGCCTCTTGATACAGATGCAAGTTCCCCATGAGCACGCTGAAATGTCCTTGGACTACCATTATTCTCAAAGCTCTCTATAGCTTCTTATGGCTCTTACCATCAAATGTCTTCCTGTAGTCAATAAGACTCAAATAAAAAATAGAAATTTTTAAAAAGACTCAAATAAACATCTTCATGGTATTCTCTGCTTTCAGCCAACATCCATCTGACATCAGTAATGATATCCCCTGTTCCACATCCTATTCTGAATTGGACCTGAAAAGTGTCTTTTTCTGAATCCAGCCTGAGCCTCTGGCAGCTCCAAGTCAGTGTACCACTGCAACTGTTGTTTCATGATCTCCAGTAGAGTTTATATATCTATATAGAGACAGAGACTTATTATGAGGGAGCATATCTATATAGAGATAGAGACTCATTATGAGGGAGCATCGGCAAGTTTGTGGGAAAATGGAATTAAGGACAATAAAATTTTTCCATGTACTATTTGAAACTTGCTAGTGTGTGTGTATATATATATATTATAGATAAGGGACAGATAGATAGATAGATAGATAGATAAATAGATAGATTTATACAGAATGAGCTTTACTTCATGAAAATGAATCATGCAGTTTTGGAGGCTGGCAAGTCCCAAATATTGAAACTGGTATTAGGCTGCAATCTTCTCCTGACTCATTTCAGCAGAGCTTGGCAAATCCTAAAATATGCAGGTCAGGCTGTAAGCTACTGGCTCACGTCTCAAGAACCAGAGGTCAGAGCAGTACCAATTAATAGAGTGGGTTTTCCCTGATAATCCATATTTATTGTATGCAGGATGCAAGCCAAAGGAAACTCTTCTATTGATAAATTTGCTGTTCACAGCTGATCATAAAATAAAGGGGGGTTATGTAATAGCTGCCAAATATCAGAATTATAGCCTAGTCAAGTTGATACATATTTGGAATCACCACATGAACCAATATTAATGATTGTTGTTAAGTGCCATCATGTCACTTTGACCCATCATGATTGTATGGACAACAGAACCAAATATTGCCTGGTTTTGAGCCATCCTCACAATTGTTCCTATGTTTGAGCCACTATTGCATCCATTGTCTCAATCCACCTTGTTATAGGTCTTCCTCTGATGCTTCTTAATGACATTTCTGAAGTATTTGAGACAACGTTTCCCAATCATCACTTCTCTGGAGTATTCTGACAGTTCTTCCAACATAGATTTATTCATTCTTCTGGTACTCCATACTATATTTAATATTCTTAGCCAACCCCATAATTAAAATGCATTGACTCTTCTTCAATCTTCCTTAGTCGTCCAACTTCACATGGATATAAGAAGATTGGAAATTCCATGGCTTGAGTGAGGCACACCATTATTTTCAAAACAATATCTTTACTTTTTAATCCCTTTAAAATGAATTTTGGAAGCATATACACCTAATGAAACATGTTGTCTGATCAACTGACTGCTATTTCTAGAGGTATTTGGTTGTGGATTCAGGTAAAATGAAATTCCTTTCAACTTCAATGGAGTCTTAGTTTATCATGGTGCTTCCTATTTTTCCTGTTTTAAAGATTTTGTTTTCCTTATATTAAATTATTACCTATATTGAGTACTGTAGTCTTTAATCTTTAATCTTTAACCCCAACCCAGTGCTGCCCAAGCCCACAACTCCAACATTATGTTCAACACGAATCCACAAAATCCTCCTCCACCTTACGAAACACACACAATGATGTGATTCAGGAGGAAAGCTGAGTCAGTGATTGTGTAAACATCTCAGCGCTGGCAGGGGTCTCCACACGGCTGCTCCAGCACCCAAGGCTGCATCGGGGTAGGTCCATGCGGCTTCTCCTTGGGGATGTCTTGCAGGAAGTGAGCCTTGCCAGCTGAAGCAGGGAACTGGCTAAGGCAGCTGCACCCTGGCCCGACCATCACAAAGCAGAGACTTGAGAACTGGAGAACTCGAAAGGCGAGGCTCACTAAGCCATTTATCTCTTTGCAATTAAACTAACCCCATATGTGTTTACTGACCAGGTTGGCACAATAAACTAACTCACGCTTCAAATCTTCTTTGCTTTCGTCAGGCAGGATTATATCATCTGCTTATAATCAGTGATGGGATTCAAATAATTTAACTGGTTTTATGTCTTAATGACTGTTTTACATATAAATAAAGATACACCAAAAGGTACTTTATTATTAGACACAGTAATAATTAAATAAGAACAATAAAAGAGATACACAAAAATAGATTATGTTATAAGAGTTTTGAAATATGAATGAAAAATATTTAATAATACTTTACAACAAACAAAAACTGTTATTTAAGATGTTTCCATGTTACTTCTTGACTGGTGTCTTCACTTGCAATATTATTCACTTTTATTTGAGAATCATCAGCTGTGTGATTTATCCTTAAACATCTTTTCACTTTAGGAGTAGAATCCCATTTCTTTAGATATAAGGCCAATCATTGTGTTTGCTATATTAGAAACATTAGGGGACTTCTCTAAGCATATTATATTCATCTTTTAAAAACCCCTTTCTAATTCTGCTGAACTTACAAGTGTTCTGAAAATATTTTTAGTTCTCTGAGCACTTTCAGGAATTGCAAAATTCATTCCTAATATCTTGTGAGAATTAAGCATGTATCCTAAAACTGAGCCAAATGAAAATATATCATCCTCTGGTTGTTTGGCACTTTTTTCCTTGCTATTATATGTTTGTTTACTGAAGTAGCAAATGTAAAGAAATAAAATATAGTATTTTATCAAATGTTTAATCAGTTTTATGAAGTGAATAAATAAATATTGGAAGCATAGTTTTGTCCAATTTTTCTTTATGCACATGGGTGCAATCAACATTTCTACAGCTGCTTAGAAAACACTATTGCACAGATAACAGTTGCAAATGTGGTGAATAAAGCTGATGGTGCTCGACTACTAAAAGGCATAGTGTCTGGGGTCTTAAAGGCTTGAACAAACAGCCATATAGTAGAGAAGCAACAAATCCCACTTGGAAGAAGCACGGCAGCTTGTGTGATCATGAGGTTAAAAAAAAAGCAATCAAATTGATGTGAAGGAGATCCAAAGTCCACCTTTAAGATAATTGGACAGTCCCTCACAGAAGGGCCACACAGAAGGAATTATATATCCAAAATGAAATAGAGCACTGAAGAAATATGTAACTATCCTTTAGGTCAGTGGTTCTCAAACTTCCTAATGCCACGACCCTTTAACACTGTTCCTTATGTTGTGGTGATCCCCCAAAGATAAAATTATTTTTGTTGCTACTTCATAACTGTAATTTTGCTACTGTTATGAATTGGGCGACACTTGTGAAAGGTTGTTCGACCCCCAAAGGGGTCATGACCCACAGGTTGAGAACCACTGCTCCAGTTCTTTAAAATTTTCTCTTCCCACTATTATGCCCTTCGTTTTACTTCACTAATCTTGCTAGACCTGAGTATGTACATTGGTACAATTAAGGTCTTTCAGTGCACAAAATTCCAGACAGATAAACCCCTCAGAAACAGTAGTAGATAGCATTGATGACTGTATAACCCCACCCAAGGGAAATGAGCATCAGAATTTTAGGTGAATGGATACAATAGAAAGTGTAAGTTATGGCAAACATAACTACAATAATAATATATAGTATATTAAGGGCTCAGGGGGTGGGTATTAGTGTGAGGGAGGGAGTGGATAAAAGGTAACTGATATCAAGGAATTTGTGTTAGTCTGGGTAGGTAGCCTAGAGAAACAAATTCATGGACACTTATATGTATATAAGAAAGAAGTTTATATACAAGAACAATCCAATATTGAGAAAATATCCCAGATCCACCCAGATCAATTCCCTAAGTCAGATATTAGCCCATATGTCCAATACAAATCTATAAAGTCCTCTTCAGACTCATGTAACACACGCAGTAATACCTAATGCAGGAAGATCACAACCCGTGGGTGGGAAGACTTGTGGATCCAGTGGCATTGCAAGCATCTCAGCACTGGCAGGGATCTCCTTGTGGTTTCTTCAGCTCTGAAATTCTGCCTGTCTCAGGGTATCTTTCTGTGGCTTCTCCTCAGAAATGTCTCAGAGGGAGAGGGCAGAGAGAAATAGTGTTTCCCTCCAGTGAGCTATTTATCTCCACAGTGCCTCCAAATGATTGACAGGCTATATCCTACCACTTCACTCTGAATCCTCAAATTGACACCCAGATTTTGTAACTGCCACAGAGTTCAAGAAGAAAGAAATTGTATTGATAATAATGATGGTAGCAATTGTACAACTATGCTTGTTCTAATGGAACTATGGATTGTAAGAATATATGTAAGAGCTCTTAATAAAAGGCTAAACATTAAAATTTTAAGAAGAGTGTAAAGAATGTAAATTTGTGATTTCCACATTGGGTGGCTGCCCAGCCACCCAGAGAGAACCTTGATTTCAAGTGCCATTTCAATAACTGGTTCGCTGAACTCAATAAAAACTTAGGGATTTGTTCTGTTGAACTGGCGCAAACCAGCTGAATCCCATCCCTGCTTATAGTCTTTCTCCAAACTTGATGCCACAATCTTCTTCATATAATCCAGGTGCTCAGATTATTTTTCAATATACAGATTGTATGCATTTGGTAAAAATTACAGATTTTAAACCACACAATATCCCTTTGTTCTGTTTTTTCCTAGTTTATTCACCCCCGGCTTCTATCCAGACTCTTTGTGGTTTATGGTTTACAAAAATGTTTGCCTTGGTTCTAAGTCCAACTGTATTTTTGCTTTTAATATTTCATATTTTATCAGTTACCACTGTGGGGCATAGTGGGTGTGTCAAATGGTATGTGCATGTCATGCTGACTGCTGTTGTTACTGCTGCTATGTGAATTCCAACTCAGTGAACCTAGATGACAGAGTGGAACTTCCACATAGAGTTTTCTAGGCTGTAATCTTTATATGAATGAGGTCTGTTCCCATGGAGCTGATGGTGTGTTTATACCACCATCATATGAATTAGCAGCCAAGCATTTACCCATGCCCCACCATGACTTTCTAACATCTTGATTAAAACACTCAATTTTTAAAAACAAATCACTTATGTTTCCCTCCTATTGTCATATTAAAAAATAAAATATTACATTATCATCCAAAGTTACTTGCCAAATTACCTTATTTAGCTGACAGAGAAACTACTGTAAAGTTCCTAACACTACTCAAAATGAGACCACAGCAAGCAAAACATGATCTTAAAGAATTAGCATCAAGTGGAAATAAATTTGAGTTGGACTATTTTAAATTTTATATTGAGTTTTCATAGGTAAATTTTTCTTTTGTGACAATAATAATGCTGGTTGTAGCAAATAAAATATTAAAATTTTATCAGTATGTAATTGGATATTTCTTTTCTTGCTACATTCCAAACTGTATTTCTCTTAGGATCATATACACATAATATATAGACTAATGTGACCAAGAGAGTTATTTGAAAGCCAACTCTTAGGAGACTGCATTTATTCTTTGTTATACTTTTATGGAAAAATTCTTTATATAAGAGGAATTATAAATTTGAATAGAATATATTATCTAAAGACAGGTATAATGTAGCTTGCTACATTGCTTGTTAAATTGATATTCATGATTTCCTCCTAATAATAATAGACACACTAAATTTGTAAATAATTTTGAATTTTGGAAACAATGACCTCATTTCAGAGAACTAATTTTTTAATGTAAGCATTTTGACTGGATAAAAGGATTTGTGTGTTGAAGGTATTTTTACTTAAGAATCATTCTAAACAAGATCATGGTTTAAACATTCTTAGGATAAATGTAGTTAATTTAATTTGAAAACATGTTCTGAATATTCCATAATATAGGAAGTTAAAAAATGGAGATTGGAGAACAACTTTCAATGACCTTCTATACTCGTCAAAATGCTTGATCCTTTATCTTCTAAGCCTATGAGAAGATTTTTTTTTTTTAAGAAACATCATGAGCAGATTTGTATTTCAGTGAAATAAATCTGAGAAAGCTGAAAGTTGGAAACCATTTTAAATGTCAATGTTGTAAGAGGACACGAGGGTGGCATCTTCCGGAATGAAAGTGTGGGGGAATTACAGAGTTTTGTAGAGTTAAAGTGAAAAGTGAGTGAGAAGGACTGAAAGAAGGAAAATTATGAAAAGAAAAGAAGATCAATTTTGACGCTGGTTGATAGAAAGTGAAGATGTCAACAAGCAAAACCAGTCGCATATGGTAAGAAGAGTTACTGGATGCTGATGATGCACTCAATATTTAGCCAGTGTAGCTCGTTGTATTAACAGTATTGCATGAAAGTTATTTCCATAGGCTTCTTCATATAAACATAAAACATTTGTGAAAGGAATCCAAATATTCCATGGAAATACTAACGAAAATTATATCAGTATCACTGTTAAGGTACTTAATAAAAATATAACTTATAAAATATGTATTTGGTTGTACCCTTTGTATTCTTCCTAATTCTAACACAGGAAACTCATTCTATGTTGAATAACTATTTGGATAAACATGATAGTCTATTTATGTTTCAGCACATGTATCACATAATTAAGTTTCATTGTAGGAACTAGTGAAATTTAGGACCCAAAGTAAACCTGCTGCACATATGCTGCACATAACCTCTTGAAAATAGCGAAAAGCAAGGGTGTTACTTTGAGGACTAAGGTCCACCTGATCCAAACCATGGTCTTTTCAATTGCCTCCTAGGTATGTGGAAGTTAGGCATTGAAGAAGGAAGACTGAAGATGCATCAGTGCATTTGAATTATAGTGCAGGTGAAGAATATCGATAGTATAATGCCCTGCTCAAAGAATAAACAGATCTGTCTTGGAACAAGAACAGCCAGAATGTTCTTTAAAGACAAGGATGGCTAGACTTAGAGTCACATGCTTTGGGCAGGTTGTCAGGAGAAATCTTTCCCTGAAGAAGGACAACATGCTTTGAAAAAGAGGAAGGACCTCTACCAGATGGATTGACAGAGTGACTGCAACAATGGGCCCCAAGGACAATGTGCAATTTTGTTTCTATGTGTATAGGGTTGTTATGAGCTGGAACCTAACATGGCAACTATCAACAACACAACAACAACAATCATAATGACTGGAATACATTGTCTTCCATAAGAGGGCTTGAATGGGTCAGTGGTGAAGGTGAAGGTTCTTTTGAATCTTTGACAGTGACTTTTTCATTTTAAGAATTAATGTTGAAGAGGAACTGGTGGGAATGCAGGATGAAAGTTTGAAGAGAATTAGTTGCTTAAATATAAGTAAAATACCCTTGAGTGAGCAGATTTAAGTACTGGAGATTTATTTTTAATACATACGTTGATTAGCTGCAAATATTTGTTTTCATTTCCCGCTTTGTATAGATACAGTAAATATTATTAAGTAGTATATTGTGTTATATGTTCCCTAGTAAAACACAAAATCTAATTATTCTTATTATTCTTATTGCTATCCCTACAATTATGTATTGCATCAAAATAATTCTGTATCTCATAAATTTTGATCCACATAAGGTCATTGTTTAGGTGTCAATGACAACTGGAAAGGTGAATATTATTTTTAAGATTATATGACTAGGTATATTTTTGCCTGCTTCTGAGGATGTATTAGAAACATATCCTAGGCCATTCTTTGTATCCTATTGCTCTCTGGTTCTCTTGTCTACACTGTTGTCTGCTCATTTGAGTAAATGTTTTGAATTCTGAAAACGTGGCATCATAAACTGATGGTGACGCTTCTAAAGCTGGTGACTCCTGGAAAAGCAGTTGCAAGCCAACAGGAAAACAACTGATGCCAAAGCCCAAGGCTGTCCTCAGTGCTTTCTAGAAAAATACAATGGCAGGTGTATCATGTTATTGTTTTTCATCGCTTAATTTCTCATGCACACTTTCATGGAAGTGACAGCTGGACGTGGGTGGAACCAAACTTATGTTTTCAGAATTTCCTGTATTTTAGGAAACTGTGGCTCAAAATATAGGTTCATATTTTAAGAATGTCCATTGACATTTATTTACAGTTATTTTCTATTAGCTCCATTTATTTTTAAGAGATCCAGCTACTGTTAAGAAATTACACAGAAAGGATTTCTACAAATTGTTTAATATCATTGAATTCCAGGTTCAAAGAGATGACATACAAGATTCTTTTGGGTTTAAGTAGCTTAGTATAGTTTTAGAAAGGAATGACTACATGGAGTTTTCCAGGATGATGAGTACCAATCATATATTATGAAAACTGACATATTTATTACTATTTCATACTCATTAGTTATTATGTAAAGTCTTTTTGACATGAAAAATCTGGTCATTATTCTTTCCCTCTTGAATTTTGAGATATATTAATTAAATTTTATTTCCTTGGGCTATGCAAGATCAAGTAATTTGGGGAGGATATATTTTTAGTGGGATAATTTAGTGGAATTTAGTAGAACAATATAATTATCATTGAAAATTTCCCTAAACCTTACTTTTCTGAAATATAAATATCTGTGAACCATAGTTTTACATATTTCCTATTAGAGATAGTTACGTTAAAGAACACAAGAACCATCATATAGTAAAAATTAAATACGAGCTCTGTCACATCTGAGAACACTTTACCCAATCTTTTTCGGTAGATTTCTGTTTCCCTTTAACTCTGCTCTACTGTCCATTACTGCTGGAAGGAGAGTAGCTATTTCAAGTTTTTCTTTAATTGTACAGGGCATTTTTTGCATCACCTTCCCCCCCCAAATATTCTCCTGCCTGTAATTACTCTTAGTTATGTATTTGACGGCATTCCTGAAATGACACGTATTGAGCTAATTCCTTCAATCTCTCCATCTTTATACATGGTGAACTTTAAAGAAGATAGAAATATTAAGTTACAGAAACTATGTTATCATGCAATCTTATAACTATTGATTACTTCTCCATACTTAAGTAAGAACAATATGTTGAATAATGGATATCTTTCGGTATTTTTTGTGTGCCTGTGTGTGTGTGTGTGTGTATACCTGATGTGTATGGCTTCTCACTCATGCTAAAGTACTGAATGAAATATCCTTTATTTTAGAAAGAAAAGTACCAATGATTTTGATACATTTTGAAGGTCAGTAATGTTCAGCATAGAGCAAAATGTAGAGAACAATAGCTCCTTAGAGAGCGGAAAACATGGTACTCTCATTATCCATAATCTCAGCTGGTCACCATAGTAACAGCATTTTATTTTCCAAGATGTAAGTCTTTATAGTTCTGTAGAATGTACTTCCTAGGCCTCCAGACACATCAGCGGCATCTAGTGGCTGAGACCTCAGCTGAAGGTTTCCCGCTTGAAATTGGTATCATGGACAAACAGTTAATGTTCCTATACTTAATCATTCTTTGTAATAAATGACAGTGGTTTTTCAGAGAAATATTTGTGGACGGCAGCACAAAAAATGTGTGGAAATATAAGCTGCAGAAATTATTTTACCAATATACCTCAGAGATGATTTAGCAGGGGAATTGGGAAGTATTACATGTCCTTTAAATATACAGAAAAAGGAAAAAGATGCAGTTTCCAGAGATGATAAAATGATCGCTTGGAGAATGTATATAATAACTTCAACAATTCCTAGGGGGAGAAAAGGTTAAAGATTCAAATAAATTACCAGTGATACCTGAGAGTAATAAAAGTCACTAAATTATGTTTGTTGTAGTTCGGGGCTAGCAAGTCAGTTTTGACTCATAGCCACTGTATGTCCAGCAGACTGAAACACTGCTCCGTCCTGTTCCATTTCCACAATCATTGCCATGTTCCAACCCATTGTTGCAGCCACAGTGTCCATGCATTTCGTGGAGGGATATTCTCTGTTGAACTAGCTACTTTTAAGTATGATGCACTTCTCCTGGGATGGGTCTCACCTGCTAGCTTGTCCAAAGTGTGCGAGACAAAGCCACAACAATCTCCGCATCTTAATGTGCTTCTTCAAAGTCGAATTTGGTCATTCTTCTGACAGTCCAGGGCATATTTAATACTCTTCGCCAACACTGTAGTTCACAGATATAAATTCTTCGGTCATCTTTACTCACTGTCCAGATGCTACATGCATATGGCACTATTGAAAATATCATGACTTTGGTCAGGAGCAGTTTAGTCCTCAGAATCAAAAAAATATGCCTTTTAACACTTACAAAAAAGTGCCTTTTGCAGCAGATTTTCCTAAGGCAATATCTCACTTGGTTTTTTGACTGCTGCTTCCATGGGCATGGATTTTGGATCCAAGTAAAATAAAATATTTGACAATTTCAGTCTTTGTCATATCACTTGGTATGCCAAGCGAGTAGGTAGTCTACTTCTCCAGATTTAAAAAAAATTTACATTCAGGTGCAATTCATACTGAAAGTTGGAATCATTGATCTTCATCACTAGATTCATCAAGTCTTCATTTCAGCAAACAAGTTCTACCATTTTCATAAGATTGTTAGTCTTTCTCTAATCTTGATGTTGTACTTTTCCTATAGTCCAGCTTGTTGGTTTGATGCTTACACAGATTAGAGAGTTATGGTGGAAGGAGCCACCACAGCACACATCTTTTCTGGTTTTAAGCCATGCAGCATGTCTTCGTTTTGTTCAAATGATTGTTTCTTGACCGATGCCAAGATTCAGAATGAGAATAATTAAGCAATCTGTAATTCCTTTTCATTCTGATCGCTTTTTGTTGAATCATTGTTTTTGTTTTTACTTTTATTGCAACTTACAAGGGGGGATTTAACTTTAGGTTATCAATTTTATGTTCAACAAATTAAGTAAGTTATTATACCCCCCAGTAGCTTGCCCTGTCCTCAATTTCTTCTCTTGCTCATGTAGGATATTATTCTCGTCTTCGCCTTAGTTAGCTTCTGCCTACTCTCTAGCCTGTTGCTTCCCCTAAGCTCTCTTGCCTTCCATCACTGGTAGCCATCAAAATCGGATTTTTTTCTTCCATCACATTGGCCTCAGACAATATTTGTCTCTTTGTGATTGACTTACTCCACTCAGAATAGCGTCCTCCAAAATCATCCTTGTCATGAGATAGTTCACAGTTTAAGCATTAAGAAATATTTGTTGCTTTGTGTTCGACTAATTGCACTCAGCATAATGTGTGCCAAACCAATCCATGCCATGAGTTCGTGGACAATTTCATCATTTTTTTGTGTTGTGTTGTATTTCATTGTACATATGTACCAAAATGTATTAATCAATTCTTCCATTGAAGAATATTTAGGATGTTCCTATCTTCTGGGTGGTGGTGTTTTGTATGTTGATTTCAGATTAATTGCTGCCATAGTTGATGATTCTATGTCCAAACAATTCCCTTTAGTAATTTTTATATATTTATTCCTTTTAATAAAAAACAAATCCTTTTATTTTCTAATTTTCTTGAATTGCCCTTGCTTTTCTCTCATATTTGAAGGAAAATTTTACTGAATATAAAATTCTTGGTTGGCACTTTTTTTTCAGAGTTTTATGTATGTTCATCTGTTTTCTTGCCTGCATGGCTTCTGCAGAAAAATATGAGATTATTCTTATTGTTTCCTCTTTGTAGGTAATGTTTCTTTTCCTGAGTTGCATTCAGGTTTCTTTCTTTGTCCATGATATTGGAAAGTTTGACTGTGTTATGTTGCAGTAATTTTCTTTTGGAGGTCTATCATGCCAGGAGTTCTTTCAGCTTATTGAATAGTTAATTTCCCTTCTTTTATTGTAAATGAGAAGTTTTCTTCCAGCAGTTCTTGGAATATTATTCCTGTGGATTTATTTTTATTCCTACCTGTTGTGGAATACCAATGATCTGTATGTTATTCTTCTTGATAATATCCATATAATTATCAGACTTTTACTTTTATTTCATTGCTCTGTTAATTGATTGTTTTTCTTATAGATTGCTATAGAGAGATTTGTTTGCAAGCTCACTACTTTTGGCCTTCATTTGTTTCATTTATACTGCTTTGCTCTTCTAGAGTGTTGTCAAATTCTAATAATTTATTATTAAATGCTTGGACTTCTATTTGGAGTTTTAATATGTTTTTTAAATTTTCATTTATTTTCTCTAATTGAACTTGCAGTGTTTTCCTGAGTTGTTATAAAGCATTTTCTTTTTTAATTTTTCTGTATCTCTCTTATTCTTTTTCTCAATGCATTGACATTTCTGCACATAATTATTAAACATTTTTCTCCAGGAAGTTTCCATGCCTTTTCTTTGAAGAGGTTCCTTTGTCTCTGTACCTTGGTCACTTACCTATGTACCTTGCTTCTTCCTCTGATCAGAAGTTGGCTCTGATCTCAGAGGCATTGCGTTGTTTCTTGTTATCCCTCTTGGTTTATCTGTGGTGATGGGGTGGGTAGTAGCCCTTACCTACTAGGTGTATCTATTGAACGTGTGGGAATGGCTGGGTTGTGTCTGATCATTGACTCGGGTGAAGCAAGAAAAGAATAACAAAACACGGAACAAAAATGCAAAGACACTGTCTAATAAGAAGACTGAGCTAACCACCACCAACAATGCCCCTCTCCTCCCCTCCCCCTACCACACACACAGCCGTAAGCAGGAATCAACAGATGCTTTCTCTTTCTCAGTCACCTACAACTGACTAGCACAGGCCAACCACAGTAGGAGTGCAGCCTCAGGTCCATGAGGGTGAGATCTGAGAACCTCTCTGATCAACAGAAGGTTGTTGATAGTTAGAGATGACTCCACACTTGACATCTTATGTCCCTCCACTTGTGGTTTATCAAAACAACAAAACAATAGGGGGAGAATCCCCAGACAAACACCAAAACTCAAAACCAGAACTGACTGCCAACTTTTTCAAGGCTACCTATGGCCCCCATGGTCACCAGAGGTTTTGGCACCAAGGATTTTACCATTCTCTATGTCCACATTATCTAGCCAAAGGCTATATTAAAAAAATAAAAGTTAAGACTTGACCTTTGACCACAGAGCCATCGTGGTATAATATGCTATGTGTTGGGTGGCAGTTCAAAACCACTAGGTGCTCCATGAAAGAAGAATGAGACTTTCTACTCTCATAAAGATGGACAGTCTGGAAACCCCCCAGGTGCATCCTGCTTTGTCTTAAAGGTCCCTATGAATTGGAATAGACTCAATGGCAATGCGATTTTTTATTCAGCCACGGAGCAGCTTTAGTCCCAGGATAGCAGACTCGAGCTGTGGGTTGGAGTCTTTGCTGAACCCTTAGGACATAGGGCTGCACATTAACTTGCAGCCTTTGCTTCTGTGTGTCTGAGCATAAAACTATGGGCTATAACCCTTCTGACCCAGAATGCATGGGAATTCTTATATGATTCACTCTGCCTTGTGTTTGTCTCCCATATTGTGCAGTAGACCCGACAAATATCCTGTACCCTTAGGCATGCAAAAGCCGCCTGGGGCACAGGGGAGATGTAAAAATATGGTTCTTCCATTCACTTTCATTATTAAGAGCAAGTGTAAGAATTTATCCTGACATTTTTTGCTCTTTTCCTTCGTACCTATCCTGGTTTCCATAATCCAATTTTAAACTATTTATTTACATATAATAAAATTTAATAGTTCAATCATATTATAAAAAGTTGTAATATAATCACCACATCCATTTATCTATGGTTTATAAATGTCCTTGGGTCACTGTAGAAGCATCGTTATTATTTTTTTGGAAAATATTTTTAAATCCCCATGGAACATATGGTAATTCAATTTACATTATTAATTTAGCCAATAGTATAGAATTTAAAACACTGTTGAGAAAAAGAAAGTATACATGTATAGGACAGTTTTTTACACCAAAATACATGGATTGTTGATTAGCACAAAATAAAAATGTAAGCTACTTGACAATATTTACATAAATAATGAGGATTGGAGACAAGGAAAACATTCAAAGCCACTCATTCACTAAGGCCAAAGAATGCCTAATCCACTACGACATATCTTAATAGATCAGATTATGGAAATAGCAAATATATGTTAGTTTTGTGTTTCCATTTATTGGGCACCCTCAAAGTAAGACATTTGGATCAAAGTTCAATGAATTATAAATTCATAAACATCAGATCATAGTCATCTACTTCTTCTCCCACTATGGTATTTCAGCTTTAATCTCAAAGGAGTATTTCTATTCCTTTAATTTGTTACAGGTGTGTTTAAAGTAACATCCAGTTTTTTTGTGAGACTTCCAAATCTGATTTTACTGAGGTGTGGCCTATGAAGCTTGTTGTGCACTTTGACAGGAAAGAGTGTAAAATTCAGGTTGCATACAGCACACAGTCCTTCTGGTTGTTTACCCAGGATCATTTTCCAATTAATTTACCTATCCTTTACTATAAATTTTTACTTTTTGAGAATCACATACATTACTGGTTATTACATATTTCAGTATTACATATTTCTCTTGGTTGTAACTTAAGTAATTTAGAAACTCTGTTTAGTATCTACATTATTTAGTGTGAACTTTTAGAAAATGCATGAACACTGGATTGAGACCTAGATGCACTCTTCCCTCTACCATTTTATAAACATGTATTCTTAAGAAAAACATTAAATCACAAGCAGTGGTTTCAGTCCTGACTGCCTATTCATGGAAAAGCAAGACACAGATTCTACACAAGACCAATTTAATACAAATCTCAAAATAGTTTCTGGGAACCAGGGGGAAAAAAAGGAGAGAGACAGAGAGAGACAGAGAGAGATGAAATATGAGGAACTACACATCTAAATCTCCTGAGGAGTTTGGTAAAAACAATACATAGTCACTGATCCTACTCTTAACTCTCCCCTAAAAGTTTGGGGCCACTGAACAGGCACATCACCTGGGAGCTTGTTAGAAACACAATATATAACCCGTGTTAAAGTTTCAGGAGTAATGGAAACTCACAGAGATTCTAATTCAGAAGGTCTGGAGTAAACTTCAGAATCTGTGTTTTTTGAAAATGTAGAGGTGTCTGTGTGTGCTTAGCTTCCTGCTGTAACTTAAATTGTTACTTGAATGCTACCTGGATTAAGTAAGAGAATTCGTGTAAAATACTTTGTGAATTACAAAGTGCTAAGAAGATCTACTATATTTGAAGTTCTTTAATAAGCATACATGGGATAACTCATGCTAATTATGTCAAAGACTGAAATTATACCCTGAAACAGGTGCTTTCCAGTGCACATATATTTTTCTAATATCTCTATCTATTTCTTTTATACATATCAGAAAAACTTAATGTAGAAGAATTTTAAAAATATTAACTTTGTATAAACTTAATGTGTTTGCCTAAATCTCTTTTAATCTCCATGGACTCTTTAAACAGTATACAACACATCCCCTACCATTAACAAAACAAGCTCACTGCCATCTAGTCAATGCTGACTCATATTGACCCCCCTGTGGGTTTCTGAGACTGAACTGTTTAAGGGCATAGAAACCCCCATCTTTTTCCTGTGGAGCTGTTGGTGAGTTTTCAGCTCCTAGCCCAACTCCTACCCACTACAGCACCAGGGCTCCTTCCCTTGCATTAAGAAATGTATATATCAAGAGCTCCAGAGGAACGAGGCTGGCAGATGGCTTGGACAGGAGGATCTCTCAGCACATGCCAAAAGTGGCTCCAACAAAAGGGAATCTTGCACTCCTTGGAGGCTAGAGGAGGAACCAAAAGCTAAGTATGCCAAACTCGTTCCTAGTTGTTTAAGTAAGAGATCATCAAAGTCAATCCAGTTGGCCCTGAATCCCTCACTATTGTCAAATGGTTCAATCCCGGTCAGGGCCCTCTCCCTTACCCTGCATGAACTGATATTCCAACTAAACCAGCTATCCCCTGCCCCTCATGGGGCCCTGGACACACTGTGGATAGTGAAGTGAGTGAGTGGGTTGCTTGGTGCGGATATCCTTCCTGTCCAAGGAATGCTTTCCATCATCATCATCCTTACTATTTTGATGATTATTTTTACTTTCTCCCTTCTGGACACCTTTCCCTCATGCAAATTCCCTCCCCTGCCCAGTGGAAGCATGTACATACCAACTTCATAAAAGAAGCAGGAACCCTACCAATTTGGGGATTATTTTTCATTATCTTATTTTTATAATCTTCTTTTATTTTAATTTGACCTATATTTTTGACCCTTACATTCTTGTTTCATGTGCCTCACTACCTTGAAGATACTCACACCTTCTAGTTAGATACAGGCAAAGCACACCACCCAGACCAGGTTTGTTTGTTTTCTAAGCCAGACTTTTTATCCCTGGCCTCTGAGGCCCTAGACAAACCCACAGCCAGGCTGCCATCAGGCACAGAATTCCACATCCTCACCCAAGCCAGACACCCATCGACTTTTACTCCTTATATGTCTGCACAAATAAATGTGTCTTTCTCTTCACAAATCCTCCCCTTCTCACTTTTTTTCTTATATCATTCTCTTTTCTGCTTGGATTCTACTTCTTCTAAGTAGAATTCTGGTTTATTTGCTTACAGTTTTCTCCTGTGCTTTCTTCTCTCCCTAACTTTACTAGTGAACTATATATCCACACTACCTAGTAAGCCTTATTGCCACTCTTAAAATATATTTTTACATATTTTAGGTCTATCCAGCTGTCACCTTATAAATACTACTATTATTTTATTATCTCTTATTTGCCTTCACCTCTGCAACTTACCCCTCTCTTTCCTGTTTCCCTTATTTCCCACTGTATACTTTCTAGCTTTTGTTAGACTCCTTGCCATAATTTGAAAGAGACCACTACCCCATATACCCAGAAGCCCACCCAATGCCATGGAAACAGCAGTGAAACACACTGCTCCCCCAAATCAAGCAAAAGAAACAAAACCTCAAACAAATGAAAATCACCCAAACCTAATGAAGTACTCTGAAAACAAACAATGCCTTGGGACTACCAGAAATAGGACTCAGAAGAATGGTGTTCCAGTCCCTCCAAAAGAGGCAGGGAACACTCGTGATAACAAAGGAAGAACTTAGTAAACTGAAAACCTTATACTAAAATGAATACCAGAACGCAATGAGATAACAGGATTAGATAATATGCCAAAAGACCTGAGATATAGATGGAAGAAAAATATGGAATCAATGAGCGCAAAGAAAATCTCTTTGACTACAACCAAAGGGAGAAACAGTCAACAAGATAAAAAAGTGAAACAATTCAACAACAGCAACAAAAGCCTGAAAATGATGTGGGTCACTATCAAGAGAAACAGCCTGCATCTCATAGGAATCCCAGAGAAAGAAGAAACAGGCAAAAAAATAAATCTGCAAAGAAAATAATATGAGAATTCATTGAAGAATATTTCACCAACATCACAAAGGAGGAGAATAAAACTATCCAGGACGCTAAAAGAATCCCCTAAGTAGGATATATTTCAGAAGCAAAACATTGAGATATATTATAGATAAATTCTACAATTTCAAGAAGCAAGGAATCCTGAGGACAGCTGCAAAGGAAACTTCTCAGCAGAAACTGTGCAGGCAAGAAGGCAATGGATATATAAATATATATATATATATATACATGCATACACACATATATATATATATTTATAATATTGAAAGAAAAAGCTACCAATGAAGAATTCCATATCCAACAAAAATATGCCTCAAATACAAGGGAGAAATAAAGGTAATTCCAAAGAAAGAAAAATTGAGATTTGTAAAAACAATACTAGCCTTACCAAAAATATTAACAGTATCACTACAGGAAGAGAGTCAACAAAAACATCAGAGAAACTGGATTCTGTCGTACAGCACAACTTCACGTGTAAAGCAATATAATGAGAGCAGCACTCTGAACAGCATAGCACTGGAAGCAGAACAAAGAACAAAGACACCAAAAATACCACAAAAAGGGAAAATAACCCAAACTCAAACACAGCAAAATTATAGCAATAAATCTGTATATATCAAAGATAGCACTGAATGTCAGTGAATTCAATACAACAGTCAAAAGACAGAGAGTTGCATACTGGATTAGAAATCAAGATATATCTAAATGCTGCCCACAAGACACATTTTAAAGTGAAAGACAAAAAATAGACTAAAAATTAAAGGATGGTGAAAAATATGCCAAGTCAATGGCAACTGTAAGAAGTAGGAGTGGTGATATTGAGCGCTGATTACATAGACTTCAGTGCAAATAATATAATGATAGACAAGAATGGATACTGCAAAATGATTAAGGAATAATAGATCTGGAACACATAATCATAATATACATATATGCTTGCTATAAAAGTATATTGAAATACACCAATAAAATCAACTTAAAGTTGAAGAGAGTGATAAACAGTTCTTCCAATAATAGAAGACTTGAGCACACCACTTTCAAGGAAAGACAGATAGACAGGAAGAAATTCAATGTAGAAACAGAACAATTAAACAACACAATCAACTGGCTCAACTTCTTCCATATATTCAGAGCTCTCCACCCAACCACAACACAGTATATATTCTTCTCAGGCACCAGGTACATATTGTGCAATGTATCACATAGTAGGCCACAAAGAAAGCCTTCGAAATTTCAAAAACATTGAGATCATACAATCCATTTTTTTAGATGACAACAGTAGAAAGTAGACATAAGACACAGAGACACAAACACATGAAGACTGAACAACATACTACTGAAAAATGACCGAGCAACAGACAAAACATGGGGTAGAATTAAGAAATTCCTTGAAACAAAAAAGAATGGTAGCACAATCTACCAAAACCTTTGGGACACAGCAAAAGCAGTTATCAGATGGAAATTTAAGGCAATCAATGCACACATGAAAAAGGAGAAATCCAAAATAATAAACACCATAATACAATACCTCCAACAACTATAAAGAGAGGAAAAACAAAAACCTTCAAACAACAAAAGAACAGGAAGCCTAAACATTAGGGAAGAAGTAAAGAGAAAGAAAGAGAAGATGAAATGTCTAGAATTAGAGATGAAAAGGACATCACAAGTGAAATAAAATAATGATAATTACACTCGATGAGAAAAGAGTGTACTCCAACAAGATGTGTAATCTGGAAGAAGTGGACAAACACCTAAAAAATATCCCATCCACCCAAATTAACACGGACAGATATAGGAAACTTGAACTGACCCATAATTAAAAGAAATAGACAAAGTTATCAAGAACTTTCCAACCAAGAAAAGCCCAGGACCAAATAACGCCATTGGGAAATTTTACCAAGAGTTCAGTGAAGAACTGTCATTTCCTTCCACCCCCATTTTAAAAAATTTTATTTTACTGGGGGCTCTTACAGCTCTTATCACAATCCATACATATATCCTTCATGTCAAACATATCTGTACATATGTTGTCATCATATTTTTTAAAACATTTCTTTACTTGAGCCCTTGGTATCAGCTCATTTTTTCCTCCCTCCCCTATGAACCCTTCGTAATTTATAAATATTTTTGTTTTATTTATTTTTTATAATGTACACTGACCGCTCTCTCCATTTACCCACTTTTCTGTTGTCCATGCCCCTGCGAGGGGGCCGGGCATACATCAATTGTTGTGATTGGTTCCCCCTTACCCACACCCCTCTTCTCTTACCATAGTATCACTACTCCCCTTATTGGTCCTGAGGGGTTTATCTATCCTAGATTCTCTGTGTTGTGAGCTCTTATCAGTACCCATGTACATGTTCTGGTTTGTCAGATTTGTAAGGTAGAATTGGGGTCATGATAGTGGTGGGGGAAGGAAGCATTAAAGAATTAGAAGAAAGTTATGTGTTTTGTTGGCGCTATACTGCACACTGAGAACTGTCATCTCTTCTGCATTAAATATTCCTGGATATGAAAGGGACAGCAAGCTCTCAGCTCATTCTACAAAGTGAGCTTCCTCTTATAACAAAACCATGCAAGCACTCCGCAAAGACAGAAAACTAAAGACCAATATCCCTCATGAACTTGGATACAAAATAACAAAACATTGGCAAATAGAATCCCAAAACATATCAAAATTATAATTCATCATGACCAAGTGGGATTCATACCAGGGATTCAAGAATGGTTCAACACTAGGAAATCAATCAATGTTATTCACAGCATAAACAAGACAAAGAATTAGAACCACATATTAATAGATTCAGAAAAGGCATTTGATAATATTCAACCTTCATTTCTGATTAAAAAATACTCAACAAAATAGGAATAGGAGGGAATTCCTGAGCATAAGAAAATCCAATGACCAACACTATGCTCAATGGGGGAAAACTGAACACATTTCCACTGAGAGTGGGAACTAGACACACAAAAGATGAAATACATTGGAATAAACTTAATCAAAGAAACAGAACATTGTATGGTGAACCTACAGGGCATAATTACAAGAAAACAAACAAGACCTAATGTTTTGAAATGTCAGTAATCTACAAATCTACAAAAAGAAATCTACAAATGTAATTCTTATCCAAATTCCAACTTCATTCTTTAAATCAGCGATTCTCAACCTGTGTGCTGCGACTACTTTGGGGGTCGAACAACCCTTTCACAGGGGTCACCCAATTCATAACAGTAGCAAAATTACAGTTATGAAGTTGTGACAAAAATAGTTTTATGATTGGGGGGTCACCACAACATGAGGAACTGTATTAAAGGGTCACGGCATTAGGAAGGTTGAAACCACTGCTTTAAATAGATGGAAAAATGTGTTAGTCTGGGTTGACTACAGAAAAAAATTCACGGACACTGATATGTGTATAAGAAAGAGCTTTATATACAAGAGCAGTTGAATATTGAGGAAACATCCCAGCCCAGCCCAGATTAATCCATAAGTTCAATATTAGATCATATGTCGATACCAATCTATAGAGTCCTCTTCAGAATCATAAAACACATACAATGCCACTGAATGCAGGAAGATCACAGGCTAGTGGGTAGAAAGTCTCATGGGTCCAGTGGTGTTGGAAGCATCTCAGCACTGGCAGGGTTCTCCATGTGGCTTCTCCAGTTCCTAGGGCACAGGGTCTATCAGTGTAGTACCATGTGTCTTATCAGTAAAGCATCTCTTAGGGAGTGAGCAGTGGGAGAGTGTCTCCCACCTCCAATGAGGAAATCCAGGAATTCACAGAATCCTTAGGGAGAAGGCCATGACCACACAGAGGCCTCATTGGCTACATCCTGATTGACAGCCTAGACTCCACCCCTATACTCTTAATCCTCAAATTAATACCAGATTATGTAATTACCACCCAAAAACTAACTTCGTACGTAGAGGGAAAAGAACTAGGAAAAGAAAAAAATTCCCCCCAAATAAAAAGAACGTAAGAAGTCTTGCTCTACCGGACTTTAACATCTATTACACAGGCACAATACTGAAAACAGCCTGGTACCCGTGCAGTGGCAGATAACATAGACCGATGGAACAGAATAGAAAGACATAAATAAAAACATCCACCTACAGGCAACGGATTTTGAACAAATGACCAAAAAACATTCAATGGGAAAGGCACATCCTCTTCAAGAAATAGTGCTGGAAAAATTGGATTTAGATCTTTAGAAGAATGAAGTAAGACCCATACCTGCCCTTGTACAGTAAAACTCAAGATGGAGTTCCTTTAAACCCAAGAGCTTTAAGGATCATCAATGAGAAAATTGGGATAAACTACAGAGCATATACATACTATGAACTATAATAAATGAAGCACACACAGAAAGACAAAATAGATATCTAGTACCCACTAAAATAAAACACATGTGCATCTCCAAACACACTATTTCACTTTTTTATATTTCATCAAAATAGTGAACCAAAAGCCTATGGATACAGAAAATCTTTAGCAATGACACAACAGACAAGGGGCTAATTACTAAAATTGGTATCATTCTGCAACAGCTCAATAAGAAAAAAACAAATAATGCAATTAAAAGATGGGCAAAGAACATGAACAGAAAACTCACAGGGATGACACCTGATTGGCTAACAACACATGAGGAAATGCTCACCATCCTTAACCATCAGGAGGAGGAAATGAAAACAAAAAGTTATCACCTTACACTCATGATGATTGTCCAATTAAAAAAACAAAAAAAAATTATCATGGTTTTGTGAGGAAGGGAGTGCGGGGAGGGAGGGGAAAAATGAGGAGCTGATGCCAAGGGCTCAAGTAGAAAGAAAATATTTTGAGAATGATGATGAAAACAAATGTACAATTTTGTTAGACACAATGGATGTATGTATGGATTGGGATAAGAGTTATCGGAGCCCCCAATAAAATTATTAAAAAACTAAAAAACAAGACAAAGAAAACAAATGCTGAGGAAGGTGCTGAGAGATTAGAACTCTTATACACAGTTGGTGGGCTTGTAAACCTATGAAACCATTGTGGAAAGTGATATGGTGCTACTTAGAACACCTGAAAATAGAAATCCCATGCAGCATAGCAATATGTCTGTGAGTAAATATCCCAAAGAAATAAGAGACAAAACATGAACAGATTTATGCTCTCCCATGTACAGTGCAGCACAGTTCACTAGAGCAAGAAGCTGGAAACAGCCCATAGGCCCATTAGTAGAAGAATGAATAAGTAAACTTCTGTACATACACACAGTGGAATACTATGCATCCCTAAAATATCACGATAGAACCACAAAGTACCTCATGACATGGAAACCTTTGTGCTAAGTGAAGTTAGTCAATCACCAAAGGACAAATATTGTGTGAGTCCACTACTGTAAGGATAAGCACCAAGACAAAGACTGGCTTCCATTCTCAGTCACGTGATCTAAACTGGTCTCCCAAGCAACTAGGGAGTAAGGCTGCGTAGCATCTATGAATCATATATCATCTGCATATTTATACATCTTAAAAGTACTTTTAAGTAAGGGGCCTTATCTCAGCTGCGATCAGTTTCTCAACATGGAGGGAGACGAAGAAGACCAATCAGTTCCTGCTATGCAACATCGTTCCATGGTCACCTGACTATAAGAGTGAGGAGTAAAAAAAAGAGTGAGGAGTGAATCTTACTGGAAATTCAAGTCAAGACATGGTGGTGGGATAAGGTGTGTGTGTGTAGGGAGGTCCACATCTGCCTTGGAGAAGGTGGACTACACTTCTGTTGGTGGCTACATTGGGTGGGACAAAATGCCATTTAGAAAAGTGATTAATATTACTTATGTAGACCCCCAAGGGGAGCATATACTCATTATTATATTCCAAATTGGACACCATTAACTTAGTTTCTACCCAGGCCAAGCGCTATACACAACTGGGACTTCAGGCTCCATCTTTTTAAGGTACACAACATCATTCAGAGGCCACTTGAGAAAGATCTGTTTTGTAAACCTCAGTAAGTGAACTTCACTTTACCGTAAACACACCTGAAGTTGTTTTAGGGAATAGAAATGTACCCTTGGACTTAAGACTGAAAGCAGATGACCGCTATCCCAAGGTTATGGAATTGGTGGTTGTTGGACTTTGATTCAGATCTCTGGTTTGAGGGTGTCCCATGGTGGCCTGGACCTTCCATATATTTACTATTTACTTGCTCTCTTGGCTTTCTTATGACCTGTGTTAATCTAACAGGAATGGCTCTGCCTTTGTGATTGAGTGTTATTGAAAGTTTTGCTCTACCCTTATCCCTTATTATTCATGTAACTATTGTCCACACAAAAGACTTTTAATTTGTACAAATCAACAATTCATTTATTGTGGTCCAAAATCTGGCCTATATGCATAATTTCATTTTCTCAATAGTGTTTTACCTTTTTACTACTAGCTCAATTAATGATACTATCAATAGAATAACTTTATACCCCATAGGAATGATTTATAATATCTCCAATAAAATGATAGTGGCATCTCTAAAGTGAATCTGAAACACATATAAACCATAGATATATGAATGAATTTTTAACTGTTGTCCTAATCTAAGAAAAATTAGTTCTTATGATATAACCTTACTTGATACTTGGCCTCATGGAGAGAAAACTGAAAATATGGGTGCTATAGCAAAGTGTAGTGAAGAAATCAGAAGGTGCCTGGATAACGGAAAGATTAGTGTCAGGTTTTAAAGCTTGTCTTAAAATAAGAACCCATCTAAGTGGGCACACCGACCTTTGTGATCCAAGGATTGCAAATAATGAAATCCAAATCTGGAGAGGAAATACTATTATAGCTTAAATTCTGAATACCCAGTGTGCAGAAGGCTTATGGTTGATAGTATAAGCCCCAAATCCATTTGCAGGGACCCCATGTGGATTAAGCCTCTTGTATATACCCTCTGATTATAGTTGTGGGATGTGACTAGTCTTGCTATCAGACAGAGAACAATGTAAAGTTACCTGTGGCAGATGTAGTTAGGTTAAAATGTAACCCATATTATTTGATTTTGCTTTTGATCCATTTAAAATTTGTTCCAGTTTTTAATGCTATGCTTTCTTTTCTACTGAGATTTTTCTTAGTTTTATTTTGTCATTGTTGTTGTTTTTTGTGTTTGTTTACTTCTTGTTATTTTGTATGATTTTCTCTATATAAAATCCAGAATAGGTAAATCTATAGAGACAGTAAATAAAGTAATAATTACCTAGGGGCTTGAGAGGGGCTAGGGAGAAATAGGGAGCTAAAAACAATAAGAAAGAAGAAAATGTTCTAAAATTGATTATAGTGATGATTGCACAACTTTTCTCAATATGGCTAAACTACTGTATTTGAAAAAAATTTCTATATATGTACTTATAGAATATCAATAAAGTAACCTAAGGATGATACCAAAATATACTGTATAGAAGAATTAATTATATATCATTTTAGTGATAATATAAATTATTTAGGAACATAGTATTAGGTCAGGTTTATGAAAACCTGAAAACAAACTCTGAGATGGAGAATTTGTACAGGAAATGCATTGGGCCATCTTCGTAAGGTCAGCTACCCTGGTGGCATAGTAGATTACCCATTGGGCTCTAGCTCAAGGTCAGCAGTTCAAAGGAAAAAGATAAGACTATTTTCTCCCATAAAGTTGAACTCCCTTGGCACCCCTAGGGTGCAATTCTAGTCCGTCCTAATGGGTTACTATGAGTCAGTGAACTGATTCAATGACACTGGATCAATTTTGTTTTTCTTGAGGACAATGCTTTAGAAGAATTGAGGAATGTAAGACCTAGTAGGTAGATATCAAAATGAGATGCATTTACCGTTCCCTCTCATGGGAACTCTAAGGTGGGATGGTCTTTTTCAATTGAGGACAAGCGCACAGACATTGCACCCTAAGCTAGGCAGTGGGATATTGATGTGGGATATTTTTAGGAAGTATATAGCCTCTGGTAAAGCAGCTGCCTTTAGCTAGGGGACAATTCCCATGAAAGGACATAGCTTTGAAGAATGAGCAACCAATGTTCTCAGCAGCTAAATGAATGAACGAGTCAGTTCTAAATGGGGTGGATTTGAACATTGATTTACATCTCTTACAAAACCACTATTCTGTTTACACATAATCAACTATGTGGGTTTCTGAGACTGTAACTGTTTATGGGAGTAGCAGGCCCAGTCTGTCTCCCTGGGAGCTACTGGTGTTTGTGAACTGCCAACCATGTGAATGAATCTTAGCCCAATTAATAATCACAACACCACCAGGCCCATAATTTTGTACTAATTGAAGCGAATTCAACGATTAAAGTACAGTCTATTTATTCATCATAATTATTTAATTGATATATTAATAGACTTCTTATAACATTTGACATTTTGCTAATGTGGATTAAGGACTTTGTATATGGCTAACTGATTATTTTTGTAAGAAATTTCTAATAGGTAGTAGCAATTTTTCAGACTGAGCATGAGCTTTCAGGGTTTAGTGATGCTATACCTACTGAACGAGAACCAACATTAGCAAGATATGTTTCTGAGTGTCACTAAAATTCTTCTGGCTTTATTTTTCCATCATGCACTACAGCAAAATATTCTATTGAGGGATTTTACTTTGGCTATCTTTTTGGAACTTTGCATCACATCAAATAAAGAAACATGTGCCTATATCTGCTAGTGAACAAGGGTACAAATATATAACACTTTAACTAAATACTCACAGAAAGTAGCATATATTTGTTCTTAATTTCCCACATTATTGATCAAATCTTTTCATTTCCCCTAGCTCCAAGGAACAGTGAGCTAGAACATCCAC
>NW_022103896.1:62380139-62382160 GCF_000313985.2 Echinops telfairi | reverse complement strand
TAATTACAATCCACATACTCTTATTGCTTTATTTTCCTAAAAATGCAGACTGGGGACTGTAGCTATGTTCCCAGCTTGTTGTAAATAAATTTATCAGCATAGGTACTAGCATAATCTAGAAACTGAATAGGATGAGGAAAATAAAGTTGAAACTTGTCAATAGACTAGTACAAGCCACAAATTTATGGCTGAACCTGTATCTGTAAATGATGCAGTAGGTCACTAACAACTAATTATATCCAGTGCTAGAGGGATGATTTTGCATTTGTGATCATTATGATTTTATTGGTATGAAGTAATGGGTCTTCAAATCATGCAACAATTCTATACATGCTTTTCAGTATGCTTCAAATTGATGGGCAGCCAGGAGGGTTAATACTAAATATTTAATAAGTTACAATAATTTGAAAGAACTTTAATAAGCCCTTTAGTCAAGGACTACAGAATTGTGATGAGTATTTCTTGTCACTGGTTGGCAGAATATGTATACTCATAAATTGGTTATTTTGTCAGAAACCTGAGCTTCATGCATTGCTGTGCATATTGATGTTATTAAACAAATCAAATATGTTTAAAGAGACTACGTTAGCAGAGTCTCTATATTAAAAGGCTATGATTGACTCTCTTGGTGTTAATTTCTGTATCTCTTTATAGTTGATTAATGTCATTGGTACAGTGAATATGAATAATTTATGATTCACATAGCTGTTGGCTTATTAATTGTTTAATTTCAGAGAAAGTAACTATATATTAAGGAGATTCAAGTTTTCACTCCAAGAAACCAACTGAATTTATATGCGTTGTTACAGCATATTTCAGAAGTAGTTAGACTGTATCAGCCGCCCACTCTCTGTTTTGTACAGTGCTTAAAAGAAGAATGGATTGTTGAAAAAATTTTTTAAAGAAGAGCAACTGCCTTAGCAAATCTAAGGATTATGTGTTCTGATTTTTTCTTCCTCTTTATGTTTTTATTTGCCTCAGTAAGTACATGCAATGTGCCAACCAAAAATAAAGTTGATGAATAATACTTTAAATGGAAATTTAATTAAGTATGTAAAAGAAAGTTTCAATTATTCTTAGTTATGTTACAATCTCTTTGGCATTTGGGAAAATAATTTTAATTCTGAGAAATTAAAATAAAAGGTAAAAAGCTGTCATAAAGTACTTCATTTAGTACATGTATGGGGCAATCTTGGTTGCCTTAAAAGACATATTGTTCTCATCACAATTAGTAATAATCTTATAATTTTCTCTGAGATATTTACTGTTAAAATCAAAGAAATGATATAAACTCTTTTAAAAATGAACGTGTATATTTTATTTGGCTACTAGGATTTTTCTTTTATAAATTATCTTTACATATAGTTTCTTAATTTTATTACATTTTAAGTACATTTTAGATTGTATTTCCAAAATAAAATCTTTCCTTATTTTTCTTGGTAGGGTACTTCCAAATAAATTTAAAAGATGAAAACTTTCATCAATTTAACATTAAAATAAACTTTAATGGAGGCACATAGTATAAACTTGCCAATTCTATCTTCGAAAAACATAACCCTAATTGTGACGCATTAAAGAAACACCACAATAAAAGATTGACTTTATCTATCCATAAGATATTTTGATTGTGGAACAAAAATCATTTTCACTTTGGAGAGTGGAAGTAATTTGTTCCCTGATGGTGAAGTGTGTTTGGACAAGAAATGAGAAGTAGAATGACGTTAGTGCCATCTCCTCCTCCCCTTCTGTTTCTTAGCTTTCCAAGAGTTGCTAGAACCTACAGTACTAAGCTAAGAAATGCAGCCTGAGTATAATGCTAGTATTTGACAGATATTCCTGTTTTCATGCGTCCCTTCTTTAAAGAATCAGGGAGAAAGTGATTCAGCGAACGCTATGTGATCTTAGAAAATGAAGGTGAGGAAAGGCAAAATAATATGCAAATATTGGGAAAGGAGGAATGAAATTTTGGTGATTGGCTATAATGGGAACAGTTCTTTTTCTTATGACATTATGTAATGATG
>NW_022103896.1:62375169-62376563 GCF_000313985.2 Echinops telfairi | reverse complement strand
GAATGCTGACTTTAAAAGATATTCTCAAGTTTCTTGCTTGAAAAGGTTCTCTGATTATGATTTGTGTTTTAGCCACATGACTGATACAGGTGATGCTTATGTTTATAAGTGGATGATATAATTGACTGAATAATTGTCTCTGAAAATATCAGACTTTAATTTTTGAAGCCTGTAAATGTTATTTTATTGGAAAATGGATTTCATATATGTGTTTAATTACTGATTTTTAGATAGATATTTTTAAATAACCATGGCACTTTCCAAATGTCATTATAAGAGAAAGACAGAGGGATATTTGATACAGACAGGAGCTGAGAAGGCGTTTCCAAAGGTGAAAGCAATGTGAATGTAGACCACAGAGAACTTTGAAGATGCTTGCCTTAAAGATTGGAGTGGTATGTCCACAAGGCACAGAATGCTGACAACTACCAGATGCTGACTCAAGGAATGTATTCATTCCATAGGATGATGGCATGATGCTACTGAAGTCTTTTACCTATGATACTGATTTTGGATTTATGGTATCCAGGTGGGTGTGAGAACACATTTCTATTGTTTTAACTACAACATTTGTGCTTTGTGGTATTTTTATGGATGATACAGCAAACTATTACAGGTAGTTAAAATGTCTGCATTTTTGTTTTCAATATTAGAAGGTTGAATAGATATTAAAGTATCATCCTATTCCTGTTCATAATATCATTTAATATAGTCTTATGTTTCAAAGCACACATATACAATATCTATGCCAGCATCATATTAGGGGCTCTGGATTTAGGATATCTGCATTTGATTCCCATCTTCCATTAATTTAGTGACATTGGTAAAGTTACTCAAACTCTTATCTCTAAATGGATTCATCTGTAAAATGAAAATATGACCAATTTATGTGGATGCAATCTAACAATAGTCTCAATGTCACTTCTCATACGATTGCTTTGAGAATTAATATTAACATAATTCATATAAGCTGAGTAAATAGTAATGTTAGCCAATATTATTATCTTAATTCCAACACATGAATCATTAGTATTATTTTTAGCGGCTGAACTCTCTCAGCAATATTTATCATTACATATCAGTTTGTTAATAGTGTGGAGGAGAATGTCATTCTCCATGTGTTTACTCTGCAAAATGATGTTTGAGGTCACTTCTTCTTAAATTTTTATAGTTCATCAATTTTATGATTGAAGATGATAATACTTATTCAAATGTGACATGAAGTCAAATTTGTCCAGATTCATAATGTTTAATTTTAATGTTTAATTAAATTAATATTTAATTTGCATTTTGTATATAAACACTATGTCTTTCTCTACCACTTATTTATTATATGATCTGGTAGGAACCATTTATTAACTTTTATAAAATGTGCCTATAGGGTTGCTATGGGT
>NW_022103896.1:62371586-62373821 GCF_000313985.2 Echinops telfairi | reverse complement strand
CATGAGGGAGGGTGGAGCAGGGAGAGGGGCCAGGAAATGAGGACCTGATGCCACGGGCTTAAGTGGAGAGCAAATGTTTTGAGAATGATGAAGGCAATGAATGTACAAATGTGCTTTACACAATTGATGTATTTATGGATTGTGGTAAGAGTTGTATGAGCCCCTAATAAAAGGATTATAAAACTGAAAATAATGTCATAGAGATTGTACAAATGTATATTTTAAAGTAATAAGCAAATACCCAGCACTTTGTAAAATATGGAGAGCCAGTAATAATGCTGAGAAAAAGAGAAACAGGATAAGAAGTACATTTTAGACCAATGCACTTGGCAGTAATGTTTTTGGTTGGCAGGAGCAGAGGAAGGAATTTAAGAGCTGATTGTACTTACCAAGAACGCATAATTGCACAAAACAAGTTATACAAGTGTGTTATTACACTGTTCTGGGCACTATTGAGGGTATTATTTGGCAATGAATATGTAAATTTTTCAGTACTATATAAGGTCCATTAAATTACAGCAAAGTGGTGGAACTTACTTTAAAATTCAGCAAACCAACAAACAAACAGCATAAACTAATTACAAAAAGATCCAGGATGTTTAACAAGAAAAAAAAAACCTCCCCGAAACTGAATCATGTGCTAGGCTGGTTTCTGTAGAAAAACAAACCATTGATGCTTATATATGTGTGTAAAGAGAGATGTTTTATATAAATCAATGGCTCACACAATTGTAGGAAGTTGTAAGTCCTTTTATGTTCGTGTCTGTGGGTCAGATGTTAAGCTGGAGGTTTCTCCTGACTCATGTTGCCATGGGATTGACAAATCATGAAGCAGGAAGATGAAATAGGAAGACAGGCTGGTGGATGCAGAGGTAGATGAATCCAAGGTCAGCAGGTCAGATGGAAGGCTGCTGATGGCTCCCAAAGTTGGCAGACAATATGGTGGCCCATTGGTTCAAGTCCAAGGAACTAGAGGGGGGTGAGCCAGAAGCATGGTCCAGATCCAGCAAGAAACAAAGAAGCCCTTTACTGGCTCTACTTATACAGGAATTAGGAATTTCATCAGGGTTAT
The DNA here is from genome assembly GCF_000313985.2 of Echinops telfairi. NCBI lineage: Eukaryota > Metazoa > Chordata > Mammalia > Afrosoricida > Tenrecidae > Echinops > Echinops telfairi. The sequence continues at coordinate 62,372,749 of NW_022103896.1, read as the reverse complement.
GACCTGAGTAAGGGGGTGGAATTCCATCATAATCTTACATTGATTAGCTTCTCACAGCAGATCCCATTGTAGAGTTGATTATATTGTGTTGGCTAACATCATGGGGCATTGTAGTTGTTAGGTAATGTTGAGTCAGTACTCATAATGACTTGTGTACAATAGAAGGAAACACTGCCTGGTTCTGCACCATCATTACATTCTTTGTAGTGTTTGAGGCCCTTGATGAAACCATGGGTTACAATGTTTTGCTCTTACTCAAGGTTTTCAGTGGCTAAGGGGACACTTAATTGCAGGATTACTAGACCTTTACCTGCCAAACTACTGAGAATACGGACCCAGCCAAGTTACTACAAAACATAACTTTCAGAAATAAAAAGTAACAATCCGTTCAAATAGAAAGTGAAATTCTGTTCAAGACATGTTTCAACAAACTGGTACAGTCGTAGGAACCCTAGCTAGTCTATGCCAAGAAAACGGAAGAGAACTATCCGGCGATCAACTGGAGGAAATTCATATTTGTGCCCATTCAAAAGGAAGGTGGCTCAAGAGAATGCAAACATTATAAAACAATATAATTAATATCACAAATAATTAAAATTTGTTGAAGATGATTCAAAAATGGTTAGAGTAGGGAGATACTGGAAATTCAAGTCTAATTCAGAAGAGGTGGAATGAGAGGTATTATTGCTGATATCAGATGGTTCCTGCCTAGAAGCTGAGATGCCAAAAAGATATTAAATTTGTTTTCTTGACTATGCTATAACATTAGACTATGTGGATTAAAGCATAACTTTGTGAAGAAAGGAAATTTCAGAACATTTATTTGTACATATGTTAAACCTGTATGCAAATGGAAAGACAGTCATTCCAACAGAACAAGGGGATGCTAGACGGCTTAGCATCAGGAAAGGGGTGTGCCAGGGTTGCATCCTTTAACCATACTTGTTCAATATGTATGCTGAGAAAATAAATGAGAAAGAGACTATGGCATTTGATTGTGGAAAGTTCATGAATAACCTGTGATATACGAGTACAGATCAAGCAAAGTTGCTTGCTGGAAGAGAAAAGAACTTGAAGCACTTACTGAAGAAGATCTACGATAGCAGCCTTCCACGGAGAGTACAGCTCAGAAAAGAAACAAAAATCCTCACCGATGGACGAAT
>NW_022103896.1:62344438-62371074 GCF_000313985.2 Echinops telfairi | reverse complement strand
CTAACAGCACAGTGAAGGGAACGAGGCGATCAAAGACTCTTGATACACTAGGAAACAGTGTTGAGTGATACATTTACATTCTATTTATAGGATTAAACATTCGATCATACAGTATCTGCCTACAGGATTACTGGCTAATTTGGGGCAGGGTTTATACTGTTAGAAGTATTACTAACATGATAACTACTTCCCTTATCTGCAAACATTAGAGCTATAGTTTTACCGAGTAAAACTGATTATGCAAGTTGACCGAGAGCAGCTTCTCAAAGAATAATGGTTTATGAAATCATGGGTAAGAAGAAACGCTGCCCTTGACATAAGCGGTTTTTCAACCTGCTTGAGAAAAGCGGATTCTTTTGAATTCTGGTGCTGGCAAAGAAAATTGAAAGTACCACGGGCTGCCAGAAGAACCAATAAATCAGTCTTGCAGGAAGTACAGCCAGAGTCCTCATTAGGTACAAGGATTAGGAGGCTTTGTGTCCTATATGGATGTGTTATCAGAAGAGACCAGTTTCTGGAACAAGACATCACGTTTGGCAGAGTAGAGGTTAGTGAAGTAAGGAAGATGCTCAGTGAGTTGGATTGTTACAGCGTCTGCAACAATGAGCTAAAAAAAAAAAAAAGGATCTTTGTGAGACTGAGGTAGGACAGGGCAGCATTTTGTTCTCTTGTCCGTAGGTGGCTATGACTGAGAGCCTGCTTAATGGCACCTACCAACAACTCTGCTCCGTCATGAGAGCTTATCTCTCTTTTTTTCCCTGCCTACATGTGGACAAATGTCTGGCTGTCAATAGATTTTTGTTGTTTTCTTTTAGTTACTTGGCCTTGGATTCTCAGTTTACATTTGCTGCCCATTTGTGGTCCATGATATATAATTCTCTTAGACAAGTTGAAAGAATGGACATTTCTTTTAGGTTTACTTGAAGAAAAATATGGTGATAATACTTAAAGAAGTTGAGTCCTACCGATACACAAAAAATGAAAGTTTTTTTTTCTTTCTATTGCACAAGGATGGCAGTATGTGACTCACTGCTGGGGTTGGACGAGACTCCAGGGACATGCCCAAAGAGAAGGAATGTTAGCAATACAGGGACTTGTGCTCCTAGCGTAGGGCAGTCCTCTGGCACTCTCCATTGCACTAGCTGTGTGCTGCAGCATTTATGTTCCTTTTAGGTCCCTTTTTCTCAGTTGTTTTTCTTCCTATTGCATATTATATCCATGTTTCCAAGCAAAGTTGGAAATAAACACTTTTCCTATCAGCTAAACTCAGAGAAAAAATATGTAAATTACTTGCAGTAACATTTAAAGACATTTCCACATTTGGATATTTTTCTTAGGTTATTTCTGCCCTTATATTTTTCTCCCTACAAACAATACAAATTAATTTTATAATAAGATGGAAAGGTCAATATGTCTCCTCACCACCCCCACCACCCCGACAAAGCTTTGCTATGCCTTCTGACAAGATTTTTAAAAATCTTAACAATGTGCAAACTATTTTACTATAGCACAACATTTTTGTGTTTTATTTAAGGAAAAACTAAGCAAACAGTCCAAAACTATTTTACCAAAATCACACTATTCATTTCCCCTCTCTTTACAGCATTAATAAGGAAAATGAGCAGCCATTATTTCACCAAAACCCAAGAGGTGGACAGGCCAGTAGAGTATTCGTGCACATCAGGCTCTAGAAGTTCTATAGAAACTTCTTAAGACTATTGTATGGAAAGCATCAAGGATTGAAAAATGAAATTAACAAGCCATTTGTCTTCATGTTCAAGTGCTTCTGTAACAGAAACGCCACAAGTAGGTGACTTTGGAGACTGGAAGTTATGTCCTCAGTTTAGGAGGAGAGAAGTCAAGTTCACAGCATGGGCTCCAGGGCGAGTTGTTCTCTGTCTGTGGGCTAGGGAGGAAGGTGTTTTTCTCTGTTTCCCTCACTCTGGTGTTCCTGGGTTTCTTGGTGGTTCTTTTATGTGCTTCTAAATTGTTCCCAGTACGTGGTTGCTTAACAATGTGTTTAATCTGCTCTCTTTGTGGCTCAAAGGTAAGTAGGTTTAAGACCCACCCTACATCGATATGACCTCACTAATATAGCAAAGATTTCCTAACTCCCAAAGCGATCACCCCCACAGGTTAGGATTCCAACACATATTTGGGGCAGGGACAATTCAATCCACAAAGCCATTCATTTGATAGGCTGCATACCTAAAGCCTATCAGGTGAACGTTGTGTTGGAAGACATAGAAGTTCTTTAGAAGTGAGGAACATTATGCTTGTTAATGTAGAGAGTTAGTTAAAAACAAGAAGACCCTTCATAAAGTGGATGGACACAATGGCTACAGCAATGGCCTTAAATGCTAGAATAATGGTAAAGATGGCACAGAACTGACAGTGCGCGATTCTATTTGAATAGGGTTGCTATGCATCAGCACCAATTTGAAGGCATCTAGCCTACCAACAATACAACTAAGGAGAGCGTGGCAGTTACATAATCTGGTGTCAATTTGAGGCTCTTAAGAGTGAAGGGGTGGAGTCTAGCTTATAATCAGGTTGCAGCTTGATGAACTTATTTGGAGGTGTGAAGGAGATAACTGGAGGCCAGACACACGCTCTCCCTGTGAGAATTTCCTGCTGACAAGCCACATAGAGCTACACTGATAGAGCCAGAGCCTTGGAGCTGGAAGAGCCACATGGAGATCCACGCCCGCACTGAGATGTTCCCAGCCACTGGCCTGTGATGTTCCTGCATTTGATGTCATTGCATGCTTTGCATGAGTCTGAAGAGGAATTTATAGACTGGTATAGGACATATGGGCTAATATTGGACTTATGGACTTCATCTGGACTGGGCTGGGATGTTTTCTCAATGTACAATTGCTCATTTATGTAAAAATCTTTTGGATACACATATGAGTGTCTATGAATTTGTTTCTCTAGTCAACCCAGACTAGCCCAGAGAGTAATAGTTTAATTAAGAATAATTACTTTATAGTTTGACTATATAATTAAACAATAGTTAATATAGTCTAAGTAAACCTTATTTTATAGGGATCAATGTCAGTGATTCAAACCCACAAACTGCTCCTCAGAAGAAAGATGAAGCTATCGGCTCCCTTAAGGGTTTACAACCTCAGACACCCTGTACAAGTTCATGATGGAGTGTAATCAACTGGATGAGAGTGGGCTTGGTTTTTGGTAATTATGTTTGGAAATGTAAAACTGGCAAAGCAATATTTTTAATTGATTCATATTTTAAAACATTTGCATCATTTTAAGGAAAACACCGACAATTTCTTTAAATTAAAAATTAGGTTAAAAAGCAATAACTTTTATGAGTTTTCAAGCAATTGAGTTTTGCTAATCAGTCAACTTTTATTAAAAAATGTGCCATTTGCTGACTTCCAAAAGTATATGGATATATATATATATTTCCTTATTGAACTGCTATATTTAAATAAATTTTAGCATTTTTAAAAGTCTTATTTGGATGCATTTTATCATATTGGCTGATTTTACTTTTTTAAATCAAGTCATTAAAATAGTTCTAAAATTGGCCAAGTACATTACTAGGAACAATTGTAATGGGGGAAAATCAGTATTTATACTCATAATCTTAGTACTTTACCAGAACCTTCTAAGTATTTTGAAAATACACGTGATGTGACAAAATTCATTAATGTGTTTTAAAGATCACCATATAATTTTTTAGACCTCAGCATAATATCTGTGTACAAGGAATTGATAGGCTTCACCATCGTCACTTTTTGTTGCAATGGGCATCATCTGTCACTCCTCTTGTCAATACTCGTGTACCACTAGGGGCAAGGAGGTGTGAGACCCTGAGAGAAAGAGGCCACCTGGGGCACTCCTCAGTCCTTGGAGCACCGGCCATCCCTGGATGGCAAAGTACTTAATCCTATTTGATGGTCCTATGAGTTAAGAAGTGTTTTACTACTTGGATGTGAACTTGTCAAAGAAGTCCAGTACTTTATTGGAAATTACAAGCCCTGAGCAATTTTTCTGGCTCCTAGGTCAATGTTCAAGTCAAGAGACAACACTTAAGCCTTGGCTGACAGGGAGGGGGCTTGGGTGCTGTAGGGTAACATTACCAGTAATTAATCTTCTTGCTTCCTGCTTAACATTACCAGTAATTTATCTTCTTGCTTCCTGTTTATCCATACATACCAAACCTGCATTATTAAATATCCTTACACTGCATCTTCAAAGTGTATGGAGAATTAGGATTTTCTGCCATTGAAATATGAATTATTTGAGGAGTATGTGACAGTATCATGGACAACTGAAGTCAAAGAAAACTGAAAAAAACAAAAATCTTGTGTTCAAATATAATTTAAGGGAACTATGCTAATGCAGAAAGCACTTATGAGCTATTTATGGAATTTGATTTTAGAAAGTAATTTTTCATTTGACTGTATTTATTAGTGAATGGGAATTTATTTTCTTATATTGAATGAAGATTTCTTGGTGGGCAAACTGTGCATGGGCTACGATGAGTTTCAATGAAGTGCTTTCACATTCCTTTCCCACTGAGCTGAAAGCCTTCTTATATTCTCTTGAGTGTTTCTTCTCCCATGGAGGATGGCTTTGTTGAAAATTGCTTCCTCTTCTCGTGATTATTGAATCAGATATTATATTCAGTTTCTCAGTACATTACCGAGTGTTGGTGAAAAATGAAACATAATGAGTGTGATTCTTCCCTCTATTTTGAAGGCTTTGTATATTTAGCTCTAACATATTTAGTCAGAATAAGCTAGGAATGGAAGAAGGATATTATTTAGCTGAAAATTTCTCTAAAACGACTCTGTCATCTCTTGTCTCCACCTTTATGTCAATATTCCTTTCCAGTATTTTATTTGGATCCTAATAGCCAATGTCTACCTTCAGTGTCCTGATGTCTCCTTTATGTATATCACATTGTTACAATCCAGAGGATTCATTTATACCCAAAAGAATTTGATATAATTCCTAAACAGACCAATAACCGGCATTCTAGATTTCTTTTTATTTATTCATCACCAATCACAACCTAACTTTAGGGCGTTGCTCATCTATTAAGAAAAAGCAGAATGAAATTGAAGCACTAATTATGAATGTAAACATTTATAATGTTTTAGAAGAGGAAAGAGATTCCAAATCTCAAACATAATTTAGGGAGAACATTCATAGAGTTTTCAACAGGACAAAGGCACATCATCTGGATGGATACAATTATCACCAGGCCTTAATGGCATTCAAGCTTTTTACAGAAAACCAACCTCTTAAATGGGACATGAGAGGCCAAAGGAAATGGTCATGAATGCTGATTGGTGACAGATGAACATATCAGAGTTGCAGGTGAAACCATGGAAATGGTAATGGAGCCATGATTGGGACAAATAATACATTCTGTAGACAGGAACACTTACAAGATTGGCTCAGGGCCCTATCACCAATGCAATCATGGTATGACTCATGGCCATTTAACCCTTATCCCTGAATTCCATTAAGTGAACCTCCAGGCAATTTCCTAAGGGGTAGGCTGTCTGCCCAAGACTGGTTAAGGGAGTGGTAACATTTACTCTCCATTTCACCCTGCTTGAAGGCAAGGCCACACACACACACACACACACACACACACACACACACACACATACACACAACCAAAAACCCAAAGTCACTGACATCGAGTTGATTTCAACTCATAGCAACCCTGTAGGACAGTGAAGAACTGCCCCTGTGAGTTTCTGTGCTTGGACATCTTTACAGGAGTACAAGCTCTCATTTCTCATAGGTTCGAACTGTTGACCCAACTCAGAGCCTTCTTTGCCACCAAGGCTTCTTAGGCCGTCCACACTGCCTTTCAAATGGTCAGAAAGAATTCAGTGGAGGTCGAATTTATTTGTGGAGCCTCATAAATGGATCTTGGAATTCCACTGTAACCCAAGCATCCGAACAACTCCGTGCTCAGAAATTTAAACCTGACTAATTCTTCTACATTTCACATTAAAAATACCAGGCAACTGCAGAAGTCTTGAACATTTAAATGTACTTTGCTTTTACTACTTCAGAGTTATACTATTTGCCATACAAATACTGACTAAATCTCATCACACTTACATTGTACTTTGAGGCAAGGGAGTAGACATATTGTGTGATATTACTTCATTCATTGACTCATTAGAAGTGTGTTGTTGTTAGTAAATACACTCTGGACATTATGAACAACTGGGTCCAAATTCCAGTAACCAAATTTCTAAAAATATACCTCTCAGTTTTCACGTTTTCAACATGTGCCTTGGGTGTCTTACATACAAATGAAGACAAGGTGGCAGTTTTGAATGAATTGATATAAGTAATGTCTGGCACTTAGCATATACTATACAGGTGTCTTACTAGTATTTTCATTCAAAATCAAAGATCTACTGAGCTGTTACTATATGCAACAATGGTAAATCTGTAATGCTAACAATGTAGTCAGCATATATAGGCTTTAATGAAAAAACCACTTAGAATTCTCCATGATGAGAAATACGTTGAAAAATACAGGGAAGGAAATAAGTACAGTTTGTGGAAAGTGAAACTGAAAAGTGTAAACTTTGATTTGTTTTGGATGAATGGGAATTATTCTGTGAGGAAGAAATGTTTGGAATGAGATCTAAAGCACTGTGATTTCATCAGTTAGGAAGTAAGTAGAAGGTTCTAGAAGAAGTAATTTTCAAAGAGAAGAAATCATTGATACTCTGGTGCCAAGGAAAATGGATCTAATACTTGCAGTACGAAACTGATGGTTCATGACAAGGTCAAGCTCTCTAAGGCCCTCCCCTTCCTGGAAACTCAAGTTGGGATAGTCTCAGTGTGTTGGGAGATTGAGGGGGGGGGGCACTCCCCAGCAGCTGAGGGCCTCTCTTCCTCTAGTGCTGTTGCTAGGGCTGGTGGTCCAGGGGGGGGGGCTCTTACTCCTTGGAGGCCATGTGGACCATGAGGTCCACCACTCTGTTGCTGTAGCCAAATCCACTGTCATACCAGGAAGTGAGCTTGACAAAGTGGTCATGGAGGGCAATGGCAGCCCCAGCATCAAAGGTGGAAGAGTGGGGGTCACTGTTGAAATCACAGGAGACAACCAGGTCCTCAGTGTAGCCCAGGATTCCCTTGAGGGAACCATCAGTTTCCTGCTTCACCACCTTCTTGATGTCATTGTACTTGTCAGTTTTCTCCAGGTGGCAGGTGAGATATACCCTGGGGTGGGGACATAGAAGGCCATGCCAGAGAGTTTCCCATTGAGCTCTGGGATAACCTTGCCCACAGCCTTGGTAGCACAGTAGATGCTGGGATGATGTTCTGGGCATCCTCACAGCCAGAGTTTCTGAGGGGCCATCCACAGTCTTTTGGATGGCAGTGATGGCATGGACCGTGGCCATGTGTCCTTCCACGATGCCAAAATTGTCGTGGATGACCTTGGCCAGGGGGGTCAAGCAGTTGGTAGTGCAGGAGGCATTGCTGACAATCTTGAGGGAGTTTTCACACTTCTCATGGTTCACGCCCATCACAAACGGGGGCATCGGCAGAAGGGGCAGAGGCGATCACCCTTTTGGCATCGCCTTTAAAGTAAGCCCCATGGAGATGGATTTCCCATTGATGATAAGCTTCCTGTGATCAGCTTTGATGGGGCCATTGAACTTGTTGTGGGTGGAATCATACTGGAATGTAGACCATGTAGTTCAGGTCATTGAAGGGGTTATTGATGGCAACAATGTCCATTTTGCCAGAGTGGAAAGCAGCTCTGGTGATCAGGCAGCCAATGCAGCCAAATGCATTCACTCCTACTTTTACCATCGTGTCCCTGTGATGTGGCGGGGACTGCCCGGGGACAGGAAGAGGTGGTGTCTGCCTGTTGCATGAGGTGGAGCAGAGAGCTGAAACCACTTTTAAACGTAAGAAAATATTAGGAGGCTATTGGGGTAGTGGTTATGCATTGGGCTGCGATCTGCAAGGACTCTACTTTGAAACCACTCGCTGCCCCATGGGATAAAGACGGGGCTTTCTACTCCCATAAACAATGACAGACTGGAATTTCTAGGCACAGTCCTATGGAGTCACTATGAGTGGGTACCAACTTGATGGCAGTGATCTATTGAGTTTGGGATAAAATAAGGTAAATTCAGAGACTTAAAGGCAGGGAGTTTACCACTGAGAATACTATGTCCTGGGTGTGGTAGAGTGGAAGCTTTCTGCTCAGAATGAGGGGCTTACTTGTGCACGAGTGAAATATGGACAGCGGAGAAAACTGAAATCCGTGTGTGGAGAGTAGGGATGGAGATGGCACTGTCTCTAAAAAGTAACGAGGCGCCTTTAAAGTCCATGGTTCCTAATTTAGACAGAGGGTCTTCATTTCCTCTGTTGTGTGCTTCTCTACAGTAGGACTCGGAACTTGAGGGCAAGGTTGAGAAAGAAAACTGTTGAGATCATTCCCATTTGGGATCTTGCCAATGAGTAAAGGGAAAGGACAGGGGCGAAAAGGATTTAGGGACAGGACAGTAAAAGCAGTGTTTGGAATACTGTGCCATACCACTTTATCTGGGTAGGACAGAAGGGAAGGTTCCCCAGGTGATGAAAGCGGTCCATGTCCCACTGCTAATGTAAGAGACCTTGGCGTTGTAATGGTTACAACACCGTGGACTCCAAGGAGTCCCTCTGGGGAGAACCAGGAGGAGAAACATGTGCCTCCAGTAAGGAGCTACAGTCTTGGAAGCCACAGGGGCAGCTCGCCTCTGTCCAAAGGGCCCCTGTGAGTTGGAATGGACTGGATGGCATACTGTTTGATTAATCCAAAGTGAAACTGAGGGGAAATAGATAGCCTGGCCACCTACTTCTTTAAAGAACATTGTTGCTAGATGCTGTCTAGCTGGCCTGGGACTCATGACTACCCTAAGGGAAGAACTTCTCCATAAGCTTTTCCTTTGTCTCTAATCTTGACGGAAACAGATATTTAGGTCTTTCTTCTACAGAGTGACTGGCTGAGTCTGAACCACTAACCCTTTGGTTAGCAACTTACTGCAACCCCTTTGCGTCCCCCTGGCTTCTTCCTTCTCTCTGGAGCTGGTTGCTCCATAACACATCCCGTTGTTTTGACTAGAAAGAATAGAAATGGGTTTTATGGGTTCAGGAAGGAAGGTGAAAAGACTAATTATAGGGATATAATAGAAGAATCAACGAAATGAGAATTTAAAGTTGAAAGGAGTTGTGAGGATGTAATTGCTGTTGTTATGTGCCATTGAATCGGTTCTGACCCATCGCTACCGTCTGGACAAAAGAACACAAATACTGCATGGTCCTGTGCCATCCTTACAATCGTTCCCTTGTCCACTGAGTCCATTGTTGTAACTATGGGGTCAATCCATCTTGTTGAGGGCCTTCCTCTTTTTTGCTGCCCCTCCATTTTACTGAACATGATGTCCTTTGCCAGGAACTAGTCTCTCCTGACAATATGTCCAAAGTTTGTATTTAATTAGTATCGTGAAATAAGTAAATCCTTGAAGTTATTAGATCCTTAAATCCTTAACGCTATTAGAAAATAGAATTCTTACAACTGATATTAAAAATGATAACGCTTAATGATATTTTTTTTCTGAGAGTTGATGACCAAAGAATGGCTCATTTCAGATGAGGAATTGAAGGAATTGAGAGAAAAAGATTTCCCATGTGACTTACTGTAAGATGTAAGATCATGTTAGAAATTGTCAGGAATCAAGGAATTGTGAGCTAAAGGTGCCTGATAGCGTTCAGCTCTACTTTTGAAGGTAAGGGTGATTATAATAAAGTTGAATGGAATGGGCTTCAGAAAAGTACAGTTTTATTATAAAAGCATAAGGGAATTCATTACTGTCTGAGACATAAACAGTTCGTAAGGAAAAGGCATTTTTTTAACCCCCGATTTCTATAGAAAGTATGGCTTTCATGATTTTGTCATAATTTATCATTAAAATACATCTTTTGATTTTTACATAATTACAAGTGAAATGTCAGTGTTGGCTTAGGGCTAAAAACGTCCTTTTAAAACATGCCTGCTTAGAAAACAAAAACAAAACACATGTCTGCTTTTGGACATTTTAGTATGATTTAAAGAACTTTGTTATATAAACACACACACACACTTCAGCAAATCAAAAATTATTGGTACAAAATCATTGAAAATTTCATTAAACAAAAATATCAAAATTGGAATCCATTGCTTCTCCACATATCCTCCATTTAGGTCTGTATACTTCTCAAGGCAGTATGCCCATCTCTCTAACCCTTCCCCCAGAGAGTTCTGCACTTTCCCGTTAAACCATGTCAAATCGGAAATTTGGCATCCTCAAAGGACTCAAATTGTATTCCTTTTTAATGCTTTGAGTTTGGGGGAAAAAAGAGAAGTCTGAAGGGGTAAGATCAGTAGGATCAGGAAGGTAAGGTTTGCCAAGGAAATTCTCATAAGACAGTTCTTGCTACTCTTGAAGAATGAGTAGGTGCATTGTCATGTGAGACAGAAAGAGAGAGAGAGAGAGAGAGAGAGAGAGAGAGAGAGAGAGAGAGAGAAGGAAAACAAAACAAAACAAAAACCCTCCTTGCAACTTCCCTGGGCTTTATCTAATCAATGCAATTTTCCATTTTCTTAAAGCACCCGGATCAACCTGTGACTTTTCAGAAAGTCTTTTAAGTCCTTTCAGAGTCCTCTCAAACACTTTCCTCAACCTTTAAAACTGACTTCTCTGCTTTGAATTTAACTGGCTCAGTAGATCCAAGCAGCCATCTAGCTCAGAAGCAACAAAGCCCAGATGGAAGAAGCACACCACCAGCCTGTGCGATGAAGGGATCAGGTGTCAGGTATCATCAGAACAAAAAAATCTTATCATAGTGAATGAGGGGGGAATGCGGAGTGGAGACCCAAGGCCCATTTGTAGGCCACTGGACATCCCCTTACAGAGGGGGCTTGGGGAGGAGACGAGCCAGTCAGGGTGCAACATAGCATTGATGAAAAATACAACTTTCCTCGAGTTCCTAAATGCTTCCTCTCCCCCATCCCCTTCCACTATCATGATCCTAATTCTACCTTGCAAGTCTGGGCTAGACCAGAGGATGTACACTAGTACAGATAGGAATTGGAAACACAGGGAATCCAGGGTGGATGATCCCTTCAGGACCAGTGGTGACAGTGGCGATACTGGGAGGGTAGAGGGAGAGTGGATTGGAAAGGGGGAACTGATTACAAGGATCTACATGTGACCTCCTTCCTGGGGGACGGACAACAGAAAAGTGGGTGAAGGGAGATGTCGGACAGGGCAAGATATGAGAAAATAATAATTTATAAATTATCAAGGGTTCATGAGGGAAAGGAGAGCAGAGAGGGAGGGGAAAAATGAGGAGCTGATGCCAGGGGCTTAAGTGGAGAGCAAATGTTTTGAGAATGATGAGGACAATGAATGTACAAATGTGCTTTACATAATTGATGTATGTATGGATTGTGATGAGTTGTATGAGCCCCTAATAAAATTATTTAATAAAAAAAAAAGAAGTCATTGCTTTGATGGTACCTCTTTTTTGAAGGCACCAGGAACCCCAGAGAGCAGTTCCACATGGTCACTATGAGTTGGAATTCACTTGATGACACTGTGTTTGGGTTTAGCAAGAGAAAGGCTCATTAATGAGGAAACTGATTTCAAAGATGTGTTTAAATACATTTCATTTGAAAGAAACCCCTTTATGCATAAACTTGAACTCTAGCAATTATACTTTTTGATTTAGTTTTGTATACATACATTTACACACATATTCTTTCTGCAAGCAGAATACCATTATATAACTCAAGTTATATATAAAATGATACAATGTATTTGATAGTACACCTAAAGACCATAAATATTTAAAGATTAAGAAAAACATTACATAATACATAGCAGAATGTTAAAAAAGCACAGGAAAAACTATGATGAGCTAAATGTATGTTAAAATAGTTGCATACAACTTCATTCATGTTTATACAGTACAAAGGTAGTTTAATCACCCATAAGAAATTACTGGCAAAAAAAAAAAGAAATTACTGGCTTCTCTGTTCATGGAGCATGACATTTCAATTGAACAGCCAATAAAATAATTACATGAAGAAACTGAAATGGTTTAGTGTTTGGAAGGTATCAAGTGCAAAGTAACCATAGTGAACTACCTGTCTTCATACACAAGGTCAAGTGAGAATGACCCATCAATGGGCAACTTCAGGTTTAACCTAGTAGGGAATTTCTCTTACAATTGTTAGTTGGTTTTGCTCTTCTATAATAAAGATGACTGTACTGGATCTGTTACCACTTATATCTTTTTAAAATGTCTATGTTAAATTTAAGTTTTAAATTTTAAAATGTGTATCAAGGTTAAGAAGACCACTGGTTTATTAGAATCTTATACATTGAAACTGTGAGCTATAATGATTTCCTAAAAAATACAGCGAGATTAGGAAATGTTTACACATTTTTAATCAAAGATATTCCACTTGTATTATAGTTTTTAATGTCTAACATGAATCCTCTTTATGGTAAATCTTATCTTTATTCTATTGGGAAGGATAGTGGGAAAGAACATAAATAATGTATGCATATTATAAAAATTGTTATGTATAATTAATATTTTAAAATACATCTAAATTTCTTGGAAGTCCATGTATTGCTTTTTTCAGATATGTTTTGTTGATGCATAAAAAGAGGAATGTACTAATAAATGTCTGTTGAATTACACATGGTGTAAAGAAAATGAAAGCCTTTGGGCTATGAATCTTGGATTTAAGGAGGCAATCATCAAATATTTAAGATGAAAATGCAGTAACACATGCTAGCTGTCATGTGTAAGTTTGGTGAATGTTATGACAAGATTTTTAAAACATTCATATTCGGAGCATTTTTATAAAAATATTCATTAATTCAAATAGACATTCATATCTGGCAACCTGCATTTTAATCGTGATTTCTGAGTACATGAGAAAATTGGTAAAGCCATGAAAAAATAGGTGAAATATATTGCAATCATGTTTAAATTATATATTATTAAGCATACATATCTGTATGTTGTCATATTATGCATTAAATTTACTGCATAAATCAGATTGTTATAATTCTGATGTCGCCAAAAGGCACGAAATATGACAAACAGGAATAGACATGTAGATATTATCATATTCAATAATTCAATGAGCATTTGTTTTATGTAAATTAACTTTCTGTTAATAAAAATTACACTCATTTATTATACCACTTTCATATGATAATTAAAAAATGTCTTCCTCTCATAGAAAATCATTACAAAATGTGAATAATGCATTTGTTTAATATCTTTATAAACAAGGTCTTACTATCAGATTTGTTCTGAAAACGAAAGCATTATTGATTTCTATAATACTTTTTATAATATTGCTACACTGCAGTACTGAAGCTGCTAATCTTATTTTTGTGGACAATTTTATGCATTTAAAACAGTGTTTAAAGTTTTCCAAAGTAAACAATCTTAGTTTGATAGTGCCTGTTAATGTACAACTGTACAAAATAGACTTTTGGTGATAAACAGAATATATTGTAAGGGACTCGGTAAAATAATTAAATTCTCTGCTTCTACCAGATTCTAGTACTTAAAATAACAAGAGAGCTAATCCAATCAGATTTTAAGTTCTATGTAGCTTTTTAACATCAATGAGAGTCACATTGAAAAGAAAGTATTGAATAAATTCCAATATGACTGACTTAAAACTATAAAAACAAAGATGTTCTAAAATAGCATTTTAAATGAAAACAAATGATAATATAAAAAACATACACTGCTTATATTTCTTTTGCAAGAAGATGATGCAGTGTTCTATTGTGGGATGGACGCTTCTTAGTTTTATAACATCATTATATTTTAGTAATTGTTTCAGTTCTTTTAAATGTATGTATCATCTGAAGCATGCTACATTTTCTGATTGAGCTTGATAGGTAACTGAAAGTTTTACAACATTGTTGTCACAGAGAGACCTGCTCATAAATTCTTTAACTGTTTAAACTAGGATTTCCCCTTGAAGAAAGGCCAATGAAAGTAATTTACAGAAAACTGAAGAAAGTGTCACTTCAAACTTTAGGTAGTAAACATTGCCCTTAAAATTGTATCGACATTTTCAAAGACACTTGAACATTCATGTGCAATACTATAAATATATCTGCTTTGCAAAACAAGGAAACTTCTGTAGATTCATTAGATTAAACTACATGAAATTTCCAACATTGGAACATTCTTGGCTCATAATAACGACAGTTTCATATGGTTCAACGTAAGATGGAATGCATATGCACTCATTATTGTATAATGTACTTTATGTATAAAATGTGCCATTATATAGCCTAAACTAAACCCATTGCTGGTGAGTGATTTCTGACTTTGGCACTCTATAAGACAGAGAAGAACTGCCCCATTGCTGTCCCAAGCCTGAAAATCTTTACAGAAGCAGATTACTACATCTTTCTCCTGTGGAAATGGTAATGGGTGTGAGCAATACATCTTTTGTTTAGCACTTAGCACTTAATCATAGCAGGATGAGGACCACTGTGCCTTTATACAACTGTTAGTGAATGATATGCATAGACCATTTATTCAGGAAGATACTGCATAATGTTCATGAAAGGAGGTTTGTGTATGAATTTATATTGTCCTACCGACTTTACCACTCGCTCACTAAACCCCTTGAAAACTCACAGTCATTGAGTCTATACCAATTCATAGTGATCCTAGGACAGGGTAGAACTGCACCTGTGAGATTCTAAAATAGCAAATCTTTATGGGAGTAGAAAGCCCAGTCTTGGAATTGTTGAGCTTGCAGCTAGCAGCGCATGCATAACCACCATGTCACTAGGGGTCCCTTAGGAAAGCTGAAATCATATAGAAACAATTTATGCATAAGCACATGTAATCAATACAGTTATAGTCCTAGTAAATGAAGAGTTGTGGTAGTTTCAGGTGATGAAGGAAAAACATGGGAGAAGTTTAAATTTATTGTGGGATTATAAAGAGACTTTTCCCCAGCTTTGATTCCCCCAAAGATATGCCAAATATTAGAGGCTGTTTGCCAGCACATGGTGGGAGTTCACTTGCTTAGAGATATCCTCCCTGATGGCATTAAGCCACTGTCTGGTTCTACCACAGGTGTGGCCCACTCCCTGCTGTTAAGAACAATGGGTTACTTCTCCCTGAAGGCTTGCAGCCATCAGTCTGGTTCACAGTAGGTGTGGTTCACACCCTAGTGATAATGGTTTCCATGGAAAGCCAGAGAACAAGTCAAACCTGCTCAGTGACATCCAAAGTTAGGCTGCCTTCCTGAATCTTGGATCTGCCCATCTTGTCTTGTGTATACCCCCACTCCCTCCCCTTCCTATTGCGTGAATACCTGTAGATCATCCCCCTCTCATTACTGTATTACCTATAGTGCAGCTCCTTCCTGTGACATATGTCTTTACCTGTAATTAAGGGCAGGCACACCCCTCAAAGATATATAAGCCTGGGTTAGCAATAAGGAACTCTCTCATCTCCTCCTTCCTCTTCCTGTCCTCACTCCCCTGTTCCCTTTCCCCAGTCCTCCTTCCCTGTTCCCTTTCCCCAGTCCTCCTTCCCTGTTCCCTTTCCTCTGTCCTCACTCCCTGTTCCCTTTCCCCAGTCCTCCTTCCCTGTTCCCTTTCCTCTGTCCTCACTCCCTGTTCCCTTTCCTCTGTCCTCCTTCCCTGTTCCCTTTCCCCAGTCCTCCTTCCCTGTTCCCTTTCCTCTGTCCTCACTCCCCTGTTCCCTTTCCTCTGTCCTCCTTCCCTGTTCCCTTTCCCCTGTCCTCCTTCCCTGCCCTCTAGTCTTCCCATCTCTACGGACCACCAAGCGGACCACCAAGCGGGGCGGTGAGCATGCTACCATGAAATGAGTCTGGTTTCTTTATTGTCCTCTCTCCTGTTATTCTCTATGTCTTTATTATAATCTTTATGTATTTTAATCGTATAATTGCACCTATGGAACCCACGATTAGCTGTGGGGGGCTGGCCATCCCTCACAAATGGTTAAGAAATTTAAGGGAACAACAAATTTTAGGAATATTTGACCCCAAAATAAGATTTCTCAGTGGTCCTTAATTTTGAAAAATGGATAAAATTTGAATTGACTTAATGTCCCCTGGTAGAAATTAAAACTCATTGGGTTTAATGATGGTTACCTAAGATGGTAGCTTCTGTAGAAGTCTAAGTGTGTCATCAGGCCAATCATAAATATTCTTAAGAGCATATGGTGAAAAGGTGAAAACTTAACAATTAGGGGACACCAGCAATAAGAGTCCAGGAAATGTTATTCTGGATTACATAAACTATTTGCACTTAGCCCTACCACTTCTCCATTGGTTTGCCCTTCTCTGGTGGCTATTGAGCTGCTGTGGTGCTGGAAGCTATGGTATTTCAGTTATCACTAGGGTCACTGATGGTGAACAGTCTTTAGCAAAGGTTCCAGATTAAGGACAGCAAAGATTTTTCTTTTAGGGTCCATATGCAAACAATGTCAGACCGGGAAACTGAGACAATGATATTACTGATAAAGAAAAATAAATAATTAACTTGATAACATCATTAATGCAATTTGATGATAACTCACTATGTCAGCAAATAGCTTCTGTATTACCATTTATTCTGCAAACCATTCTGTTAGGCAAATACTATAATTCATATCTTTCAAACAAGGACATCAATGTTAAGCAGCTTATATTATATCACAGAAGAGTCACCAGGTGATATAGTTAATTCAGTTGCCTGCTAATGAAAGGTTTTGAAACTAGAGTTCAAAGGAGTCACTTCAGTTAAAAAAGGCCCGGTGATCTACCTTGTTCAATCCTATGAAATGCTGTTCCACACTGAAGAACCTAGAATTGCAGTCACCTCCATGGCAACTATTTTTAAATTTCATTATATTATGTTACATAGAACACGTGTACCCACTAAATGGATGACTTTAGAAAGAAATAAATCTTATAGTCTAAATACTGTCCACTATAAAATTACCTCCTCTTCTAGGTAATCTCTAATATTTTTTTCAGGTTTCAAAAGGCTCTATGAATCACAATCATGAGTTGCATTGGGTCAATGTGCTGCACAAGACCTCTTGAGAATGTTAAAAAACAGGGATGTTACTTTGAAGACTAATGACCATCTGACCCAAACCATGGTATTTTCAATTGCGTCATATGCATGTGAAAGTTGGACATAGAATAAGTCTGAGGAGGCAACCCCCCCAAATACATTTTCCCCCAGAGCTATGTATTTAATTTTTTTTTTACAAAGCAACCTTATCACCTTCAAAGTACTCTCTATGACCTTAATACATTTGTGTGTTAGTCTGGGTGGACTAGAAAAATAAATGCATGGACACACATATGTGTATAAGAAAGAGGTTTATATACAAGAGCAATTGAACATGGAATAAACATCCCAGCCCAGTCCAAATCAAGTCCATAAGTCCGATATTAGCTCATATATCTGATACCAATCTATAAAGTCCTCTTCAGATGCATGAAATACATGCAATGAAGCCAAATGCAGGACTATCACAAACCAGAGTGTAGGAAGTCTTTGAATCCAATGCCGTTGTAAGCATCTCAGCACTGGCAGGGGTCTCTCTGTGGTTTCCCAGGCTTCAGAGGTCTGGTTACATCTATGTGGCTTGTCTTCTGCAATGTCTCCCAGGGAGTAGCAGAGAGAGAGGTGTCTTCTGCCTACAAGGAGGAAGTACCAGATTTCCCAGAATTATCAGGAGAAGGCCATGCTCACATAAGTCTCATTGGCTATCTCCAGATTGACAGCCTAGACTCCACCCCTACACTCTTTATCCTTAAATTGACACCATTAGGTGATTACCACAATTTGTCAATTCTGAAAGTCCATTCTTGGAAACATTTAAAATAATCTGTTGGGATGGCTGACAGCACCTCCCTCGTTTTTTTTCTTCACCTCCACAATATCAACAAATCACTGTGCTTTCATGTCCCTCTTCAGTGGAGGAAACTAAAAGAAGTTCCATGGAGCAAGAGGTGCATGGGGCAAGAGAGTCATGTTGTTTGCCAAAACCTGGCACACTGAGATGACTGTGTGAATAGGTACCCTGTGGTGGCAAAACAAGTCCCCTGTCTGCCACAACTCAGGCCTTTTGTGTTGCACACTGTTAGGTAATCTTTTCAGAACCTCTAAAACAGAAGCTTGATTAACAGTCTGACTGGTGGAATGAATTCCAAATGCACTATGAGTCAACATTTTCATCCATTTGGAAAGTTGAGGGATATCCAGAAGGAGGTTTGTCATCCAGCAACATTTCAAATTTTCTGAAACAAGAAAACCACTCATACACTTGAGTTTTTCCCATAGTGCTGTCTTTGCAAGCTGTGTTCAACAGCAAACGTTTTTGCAACATTTTATCCCAAGCAGGAAACAAAATTTCACAGATGCACACTCTTCTCTTAAATCAGTGATCACAAAAAATGAGGTTCTAGTAAAACTGCTTTTCCAAAAAAAATTCACTGTGACCATAGAGAACCTTCCCAGGCAACACCACTGGTACATTAACTCAGAGCAAGTTGCTTGATGTTCATCTTCCGCTCTGCCCAGCACAGTTCCATTTTTTTGGGGGGGTACCCCCTCATATTACCAAAGAAGAATGAATGCACTGAACTGTGGTATTTACAAAGAATATCAAAAGTACTGCAGACTGATAAAAAGATAAACAAATCTCTCTTAGACCCTGAGTGCTCCTGCGGGTCAAGGATGGAGACATACTACAATTCAGAACTGACTTAATGACACCTGACCACAACAATATGAATCACAACACTTATGTTTTTTGATTTTTTCTTCAAAGCTGTTTTTCTTTATAATATGCTTTGAGGATATGGCCTTTTGTTTCAATATAGAAAAAGTAATTAAATGCAAGTCTTTTACATGTTAACCTGAAAATTTAGGTGTAATTCATTTCATCTGAAGTGGAAGGACCACACAATTTAATCAAATTTGGGGTTGTTTATAGAATAGTGTTGTGGCAATTAGATTTTATGTAAACTTGCACCTGTATGAAAGTGCAGAGGTAGAATCAAACCTATCAATCAAGTCACACACTGATGATGCTTCTATGAGGTGTTGTCTCTTTATAAGAGAAACACTGTGAACTTCTTCATCTCTGCTACTTTACCCTCCGTGCTTGCTGGGATTCTGTTTCTGCCTCCAGGGATGGTCCTACATGGACCACTGATGTTGG
Organism: Echinops telfairi; assembly: GCF_000313985.2. Taxonomy (NCBI): domain Eukaryota; kingdom Metazoa; phylum Chordata; class Mammalia; order Afrosoricida; family Tenrecidae; genus Echinops; species Echinops telfairi. The sequence continues at coordinate 62,351,766 of NW_022103896.1, read as the reverse complement.
GAGCCCAACTGGACCTGCCAGTGCCCTCCAACTATGCACTCACCAATCTGTGATCTCCTTGCTGTCTGCTTCATAACTGTGCATCTATGTGAGTCTGAAGAGTTCCTTCTAGTATTAAACTCATGGTGTGTCAAGCTGAGCTGTCTAGAGAAACAAATTATATACTCATCTCTGTATATAAAATAACTCTATCCAAGAAGTAATCATATATCAAGAAGGCTTCCCATTCCAGTCCAATTCAAGTTCATAATTCCAATGCTAACCCAGGCAACACAGAATGGTGAGTCAGGAAGCAGGACAATCACAGGTTGGTAGGTGCAGAGTCCACGGGACTCTGGATCCAAGGTTGGTAGACACATGGAAGGGTGTCAACCATGCTCATGGTTGGGCAGCCCACATGAGGCTGCCTCTTGGGGCAGGTAGAATTCCAGAAGGCAATAAGGGTAGGGGCAGAGAGAAAGGGAAGTTCCCATTTTTATAGTTTATAGGAAGGCCATTCCCCCAAGGAGATATCATCAGGTTGTGTGATTGGCAGGTAGGATCCCACTCCTACACTTTCATAAATCGTTAAGTTGACAGAAAATTATTTGACTACCACAAATGAAATTGAGTTGGACAGGGCTGGGATGCTCTCTTAATATACAATTGCTTCTTGATATAAAGCTCTTTCTTTTACATACATGAGTATCACTGGTTTTGTTTCTCAAGTCTAACATAAATGTCTAGAGAAATAACCTTTCAGGGGTAGGGGATGTTTTAAATTAATACCTGAAAATAAGTTTAATAGAAGTAGTAAATATTGCTGTCTATGTAACTGGCAAAATAAAGTTCTACTTTAATTTTGCTGACAATAGGAAGACAATAAATGTCTTCTTTCAGATCTTAAAGATCATTGAGCACAGGTTAACATAGCTCAGAAAATTTTGATCTGCAAAGTTCTGCCTAGACACTTTACTCTGTAACTAAAGGCAGCCATTGAAGAAAACGCCTCCATTGTTTAGCAAGTTGTTATGGGTCTCATCAGTCAAGGACAAAGAGATTTTCTGCCATCAAAAGGAACTGAAGCCATGCTCGAAAATCATGTAAAGCATGGCTTACCTAGAACTTGGCTAGGGAATCTGATCAGTGTGTGGGACTATATTGCTTGTTAAAACAGCAACAACAAAAAACGCCAATAGTATAAATTGGTCAAGTTTATTTAATACAATTTGCAAATCAACTTGATATTTTAAATAGGAATTATAAAATGTTTTGCCGAATGGATAATCAAGCTTTGGTATATTCATACTATAGAATTTTACGTTTCAACAAAAAACAATGATAACTCTCTTAAACACCACAAGATATGGACAAAACTAGAGAACATTATGCTTCACAAACAACTCAGTCAGTCTGACAAGGATAAATTTTGGTCTGAATGGCTTAAAAAAGGACAAAAAGATAAAACCGAAGTGGTCTTGGAGTCTTTAGTGATATACAAATTCATTTCAAACACATGGGGGGGGGGGTGAAGAGGCATTTGTTGCTTTGATGCCCTGCCTTGCTCCTATCATTAAAAAAAAATTCTTTGATGAGAGACATATATGAATCATATGTGTATGAATGGATTTTGTACATAAATTTTTTTTGAATTTTGGATTTTTGAATTAATTAATTCTTATGACATGACCCTGCTCAATGCTCGACTTTATGAAGAGATCACTGAAGATATAGGTGCTATAGCAAAGTGTGGTGATAAGCCCGGTGGTACCTCGCTATCAGAAATAATAGTGTCTGGGCTTTTAAAGAATTATCTTCAAACAAACAGCCATCTAATTGAGGTGTCAACTAAGTCCACATGGAAGAAGCGCACCAGCCCATTTGATCCAAGAATTTTAAGTAATAAAATCCAAATCTGTAGGAGGAAATTTTATCCCAACTTAAATTATAAACACCCAGTTTGCAGAAGGCTATAAATGACCATGGAAGTCCAAAATGCTTTCCAGGTTTAAGTCTCTGATGAATTAAGTCTCTGATGAATCCTCTCTGACTATAGGCAAAGGCTGTTTATGAATAACCATGCTGTCATAAAGAGAACACTGTAATGTTGATTATGACAGATGTAGTGAGGTTAAAATGTAATATCCTATATCTTGATCTCTTTTTTGACCCATTTTAAAGTTGTTTCCATTTTTAATAATTTCTGCTTTCTCTTTGATTGAGGTTTTTCTATGCTTTGCCTAGTCATTGATGTTGTTTTGTATGATTTTGTATGATTTTTTTTGTATATGACATTCAGAAGAGGTAGTTCTATAGAAGCGGTCATTAGCTAGAGACATGGCAGGTGAAGATGGAGAGAAATGGTGACTGAACAACAATGCTTATGAGAAAAAATGTTCTGAAATCGATGGTGGTGATGATTGCACAAATCTTAATATCAGATTACATTGCATGTATATAAAGTGTATGCAATAAGACTATTTTTTAAATGCCCTGAAGATGCGAGACCTTTCACATATTTTTAAACATTTATTTTCTCTCTAGCAGTTATACATAGCCATAAAAATGGAGCCAGAACCATGTTTCAATAATAACAATTTTCCATAAAGCACAACTATTAGTCTGACCTCGGGGTTTCTGTTTCTCCAATGGCACACAGATAATTCCTCACAAACCTAAACTAAACATATTTTTAACAATTATGTTAGGCTAATATTTGACTTAACAATGACTTTAGGAAGATCAGTTTCATCGAGGCTTCAGATTCAAAAGAAAATTTCAGAATAATGGCCTGTGTACGTGATCCATTCAAATTCAATGGGCCCATGACATATGGATTCTGGGAGAATTAAAATTATTTTCCTTAATACTTAAATAATAAAATTCATGTGGATATGGTATATATCCTCTCTAAGACTCACCCTATTTTTAAAAGAAGTATGTATGTTGTGTGTATATATAAATTCAATAATATTCTTGAATTGGAAGGTAGAATAAAGTAAAGATGAGCAAAAGGGAGGATACATGTACTATTTCCTTCATGCTTTTGTCCTACAACATTCTTAATCCTATTCAAGCCACCCTCCCTCCTTGGACACTCTGTTTTTCTGCTGCATTAAATAATCTGTTGCAATGGCCACACAGAATTCAGAGACAACACTCAGGATTACTAGTGAAATTACAGGTAATAAAATGTTAATATAAGATGGGGTACCCAAAACACTTGGAAATTTTGTTTTCAAATCAATGTATTTATTTATTTATTTATTTTACAAAACAACTTTATCACCTTCAGAGTACTCTCCATTACACTTAATACATTTGTCAAATCTGCGATTCCATTCTTGGAAACATTTTTCAAACTCATCTGTTTGGAAGGCTGATATCACCTCCTTTTTTTTTCCTCTTCACCTCTTCTATGTCTTCAAAGTGCTGTCCTTTCATGTCCCTCTTCATTCATGGAAACAAAAATAAGTCACACAGAGCAAAGTCAGGTGAGTCAGGTGTGTGGGGCAAGAAAGATGGCTTGCCCAAAACTGGTGCACTGAGATGGCTGTATGAGCAGGCACATTGTTGTGGTGGATAAACCAGTCACCCATCAGCCACAAATCAGGTCTCCCCCAACCGCCAACCAACCTCCCCCCACTGCACAGTTACACAATCTTTTCAGAACCTCTACATATAAAGCTTGATTAATGGTGTCTGACCTGGTGGAATGAACTCCAAAATGCACTATCTCCCTCACATAAAAACAAACAAACAAAAAAACAAATAAGCATTGTCTTGATCTTTGTTTCACTTGACAAGGTTTTGTTGGGTGAGGTGATGATGGCATCTTCCACTGGCTTGATTGATGTTTGATGTTTTATGTAAGAGTAGCACCATCTCTCCTCACCAGTAAGGACCTTGGGGAAAAAGTCTAGGTCACTTTGGAGCTCTTCATTCAAAGCCTGGCATCTTTCCTCTCCACGCTCTTTTTCATGGTCAGTCAGAACCCAAGGCACAAATTTCACAGTGGCCCTTCTCATTCCCAAATCTTCTGTTAAAATCCACCCAAGAGAGCTCTAAGACAGTCCAGATTACTTCCCCATCTCTTCAATGGTCTGTCATCGGTCATTGATCATAAGTGCATGAATTCTGTTGAGGTTTTCATTTGTTTAGGAACTCGAAGGATGTCCAGAATGAGGTTTGTCATCATTAAACATTTTACCTTTTTTGAAATGAGAAAATCATTCATGCCCCTGAATTTTTCCCGTAGCACTGCCCTTGTAAACTGTGTTCAACATCACAGCAGTTTCTGTGGCACATTTCCCAAGCAGGAAACAAAATTTCACAGCTCTGCGCTGTTCTCTCAAGTCAGCCATCACAATAAATGAGGTTTGAGTGAAGCTGCTTTTATGAAAACATTCACTGTAACCAGAGAGAACCTTCCCAGGAGACACCACTATGTGCACTAACTCAGAGTAAGTTTCTTGATGTTAGTCTAAGGAGGAAAAATGCTTTTGTCTGCATTTTGGTGGTACCTCCTTGTATTTATATGCTAGTATAAAATGCTCTTTTTTCTCAAATGTCTCTGCTCAGCCATGTCAGCAAGCACACATGTCTCGTTCTCTGCTATTCAGACCCTTAGTCACTCATCCCCATGGCCTCAGCTCTGCGTGGGCAAGTGTTACAAACATCCTTTAGCATTGATGGTGCCCACAGGAGCTCAGCGTCACTCATCCTCAGGGTCCGGAGCCGACCACTCTGCCTGGTCATCTCTGTTGCTGCCACTTCTCATGTTTTTTAATTTGGGGATCCTCTCAACTTTTTATAACTATACCTTTAGAATTTCTTTATACTAAAATAGCACTGTTACTATTTTATTTTATCTTAAACAGCCTTCACTTATTGGGAGGGGTCCATTACAAAACTCCTCAGGAGATATGTTGCTGTAAGGACTGTAGCCAGAGAAGTCTGTTCCTCTTTATCTTTAGCTCCTGATCAGAGACCATGAGAAGTCATTCCAATGCATTTACATATAGTTAAATTTCCTTACATACTAAGAAAGATGAAAGATAATCACATTCTTCCACACTTACTCTTTTCTCTTCTATTGGCAAGAGGTGTTCTTAGCAAATATAGAAATAGAAACTCTTTAGTAATTTTGTAAATGAACCCATTAATTCTTGGGTTGTCTTTTTATATTTTGCTTTCTTTACATTTGTCTGATGCTTCCTTCTTCCCATTTTGGATCTGCTAGTTTTATTTATCTTTTTGTCTTCCAAAAATGAATTTTCAAATAATATATGACTTAAATTAATGAAGAAGTTCTGCTTCAAAGAGCAATACACAACAGAACATAAACATTTTGTCAAAATGAGTTAACTTTCATCAATTCCTGGAATTATTCAAACTACTGCCATAGGCATAAATGAAAAACCAGGGTCCAGCAATTACCACAAAACCAACTGAAATATTTCAATAAGCTGATGAAGCAGTAGAAACAATCACTCAATTATACGAAGGTATTTAGAAGACAGCTACCTGCCTTCCTAACTAGAAGAGATATACATTTGTATACAGGGCAAAAAAAGCAATGTAACAGAAGATAGAAATAATTGAACAATTCATTTTATTGAGTGGTTTGAAATCAGAAAAGGTAAATGTCAGGGTTATTCACTGACAATCTCCAAAACCTTTAGCCAGATCTTGCTTCATTGATAAGACTTATTCAGATTACCTCCAGTCTGTATAGTGAGCAGAGAACACAAGACATTGTATTATTTGAGGAAGAATGAGGCACCAGAATTAGAGAAAGACTTATTAACAGCATGTAATATAAAGATGACATAACCTTGCTCGCTGAAAGCAATACTTGAAGCACTTGGCAAAAACGAACTGCAGCCATCAGTTTGGATTACAACTCAATGTAAAGAAAACCAAAATCTTCAGAGCTGGACCAATAGATAGCAGCATGATAAATGGAGAAAAGATCAAAGTTATCAAGATTTTATCTTGCTTGTGTACACAACCAATGCTCATGGCAACAGCAGTCCAGAAATCAAATGGCATATTGCATTGGCCACATTTGCTGGCCAAGACTTCTATATACAGTAGAACCGCTGACCTCGATGCTAATCCATTCTAGAAGGAGCGTATGGTTGCAAGGCAGTTGAGTTCTAAATCAATTTTTCTCATAAGAAATAACTAAAAACAGATCAATCCACTCTCAGCCACCAAGTTTTTATCCCAACCTTGCTTTTTTATACAAAACATTACACAGAAATTTCAAAATAAATAAGTTTATAGTTAAATAATATAATGCACATAAGAAACAAAGCATTAAAAACATTTTTAACAACTACAGTATGACCCATACCTTGAGACTCATGAGTGCACCTAGATGTGGAGAGGAGGTATGGAGAGAGAGTCATTGTTTGGAAGGGGAATCCATAAAATCAACTGGTAGCTGCTTTTCAGGAATTTTTTCCTTTCTTTGCTTTTTTTCATTAGGACCTGGCTGGCTTTCTCAAAAAAAGAAAAAAAGAAAAAAGTTTCTAATGTGGTCTGCTGTTAGCATTTCCTTAAGTGTTTTGTGAAAGGGTTTTACTAGATTCTCATCAACAATATCAATAACACGGTTAAATGGTTCCTTCTTTTCAAAAAACTCTTTCTTAGGACCAATGTTTTTAATCTAAAAACAGTACAAACAGCCATAAAAATTAAGAAAATTATAGCAAAATGCTTGGAACCAGCTGCAAAAGGTTTAAACAATGCATACTAACAACACCAACTAATACCGAGTTACCGAAACACGAACTGCTTTTGTTTACAAAAATCTCGTGCATTGGGTTGGATTCCAATGTTTTGTCCGAGCTCTGACACAAAATGTTCTCAACATTTTGCATCGAAATCTGATTATGTCGCGTTACTGAAGCGGTTGAGAACTGGGGTTCTACTGTTTGGTGGACCAGAAGGATGTCACTTTGAGTACTAAGATGTGCCTGACCCAGGCAATGATATGTTGAATTGCTTCATATGCATGTGGAAGCTGGACATTAATGATGACTGCAAAGGAAGCACTTTGAATTATGGTGCTGCTGAAGAATATTAAAAGTACCATGGACAGCCAGTAGAACAGACCAATCTGTATTGGAAGAAGTACAGCCAGAATGAATGCAACATGCCGGCGTGGAGTAGGGAACCAGTGGAGCGGTCAGTCCGAAATACTAAGTGGATGCCTGCCCCTCCCCTCAGAAGAATTTATTTCAAAGGATGGCACTGAATCTGCAGCTCCTGGAGAGGGACATATCTGATCAGAGCACACGGGAGCAGATGAAGGGGGAGGAGGAGAGACTGGAGCACAT
>NW_022103896.1:62334194-62342574 GCF_000313985.2 Echinops telfairi | reverse complement strand
AATGATGAGGGCAATGAATGTACAAATGTGCTTTACACAAGTGATGCATGTACGGATTGTGATAAGAGTTGTATGAGCCCCTAATAAAATGATTTTTTTAAAAAAAGAAATGAGGATGGCAAGATTTCGTCTAAAGAACTTTGAATATGCTATCAGGAGAGTCTAGTCCTTGGAGAAGGACATCATGCTTGCCAAACTGAAGGGGCAATGAAAAAGAGGAAGGCATTCAATGGGATGTGTGGACACAATAGCTGCAACCATTGGCTCAACCATGCTCCAGTTTTGAGGACGACACAGGACTGAACTCTGCTTTAGTCTGTTGTGCATAGGGTTCCTCTGAGTCAGAACTGGGCTGAGGGCACCTAACACCACCACCAACATTAAACTTATATAAGCAGTTGTCCTTTTTACTAGTTGGAGTAGTGTTTTTAAAGGAATATTATATTTTAGTTATAAATAATACCTGTTGGAGCTAGGAAAACATTCTGTTTTTATAAGCTTATCTATGGTATGCTTTAAAGGATCCTTTAGGTAATCAATGTAGAGCTATTTGTCCTTTTAAGTAGGGCCATACTGTACCAAACTCACTGACATTGAGGTAATGTCAATGTCAGGTTATTGCTTTCAGGTGTCATCAGATGGGCGATAACTCATTGCAGCCCTATGTACAACAGAATGAAACACTGCTTGGTGGTCCTTTTCCATCCTCATATTTCTTCTTATTTCCAACTCATAGCAACGCTAAAAGAAAGAGCTGATGTGTTCCTGTAGCTTTCCCAATGTGTATATCCTTAAGGGATTAGAATGCCTTATATTTTCCCCACAATGTGGCTGGTGGATTTGAACTGCTGAACTTGTGGTTAGGAGTCCAATGAGTAACCCACTGCACTACCAGGGCTCCAATCAAAACAAACAGCCCATCTCCTCCAACTTTGGTGCATTTTCCAAAGAAAACAATTTGTATTAAAGTTCTTGTAGTAGCTACTATGAGCCAATATTTTAAGTAGATCAAAACTCAGATGCAAAAGAAGATAGAAAAACAAAATACATAAATATGCTGCTTTTTGAAGTCAATTTAAAGCTCAGGTCTGTAAAACATAAAACAAATAGGGAACTTTGTTTGTTTGCTTGTTTAATGTCTATAGTAATTCTTTAAGATCAACTAAAAGAATTTCTAGTTAAAACATGTTTACCTTCTGGACCTTCAGATGGAGGAGTCTCGACATTTTGATAATCAATGGTACCAAACAAAAGTTTACCCCAAATCTGGGTAAAGACAGTGCAAATGAAAATGCTTTTCTTCAAAGTGGAAGCCAAAAGAAGGAAACTTATTTTTCCTAAAATATTCATTGACATTTCTAATTACATTTAGTATATTCAGTTTAGAGTGTGTTTGAACATAAAACCAAACCAGTGTCCCAGTAGGGGAGAAATACAGGCTCATTTCTCAGGATTTTAAGAATCAATTGAAACTGGTCTTTCAGAATTAAGTGGAATTCTTATCAGGCTGCAGGGTCCATATGTGACATGGCTTCAAAATTTTCATGAGAAAATTGCATTTTTCCACAAACTTTTTGAACCCCCCCCCTTATTTTTCATGCTTTAAAAAATTCTGGGCTCTCTTCATAATGATGAAATGAAACCTAGTTTTATCTTTTTTGAACTACCAGAGAATTAAAATCTTTTACACTGTTGTGCAAACCTGAGTGTTTCCAGGTGATACAATTCAACAGTTCAATCCTATCCAGAAGAGTTGCACAATCATTTTCCACAGTCAATTTTAGAACCCTTTCTTCTTCCTTGTACTCAAGTTATTAGTGTAATTATTATTTTTTTAATTTTGGCAAAAATATACAGAACAAAACATTCTACAATGGGGGAAAAAGTAATAATGAGAAGATCATGTGAGTTCATGCTAGGAAAGATTTTAAAAACATTTTAGACGGAGGTTAATATGACAATTTTGTTGATAAAAAGGAGCTCAGATAAAATACTATTAGAAGAAGGAAAATGAATCAAAAGGGAAAGAATACAAAGAATAGCAGTCGGCAGTGGGGTGCGAGGGCAGCAGCTGACGCTTGATCTTGCAATTCCTGGTTTTGCTCAGTTGGTTTGGAGATAGACTCTTGCCTGAACCCATCTGGCTTTATTGGCACCCAGTACAGTCTCCTATATACCTTTCCAAAATGGAAATCCCAGTACCTATCAAACTTAGGAGCCCTTCTTTTCTACTTGGCTATGCAACATCTGAATTTATTTCATTTCAAATAACTCTAGCATAGTGACTGATGCTTCAAATTTTCCTAAGTGAAGTCATTCCAATACTTCTGAGACAAGAACATTTGTTTCTAGGAGCGGCTGCTGTGCTGAAGATGGCCAGACTGGATTCTTAGAATGATCATTCTCTGCCTTAGTAAGGGCATGATTTGAACATGCTAGGCTTTTTGTGCTGCACTAAAAGATAGTTCAAACATAGTGGACTGGGACTTAGAGCCTCTCAAACGTTCATGCCCATTAGATTGGTCATTTCATGGTATCCAATCTGACAACAAACCTGTTTAAACGATTTTGACAAGCTGGAATGGGAAGCAGAAGAGAAAAACAAGAAATAAATCTTGAAGAACTCAACACAAAGAAGGGCACTCAACTTGAGAGGCTTGTTTTGCCCTAAGTGACTTCTAGAAATTCATGGGACTACGTGAGCTTTAAAGAACTCTTGGTTGGAAGTGAGCTCTGGGCCCTTTAAGTCCTGCGGGCTGGTGGAGAAGTGTGCCTCTTAATCTCACTTCTAATTTCACAATGCAAACAGGGCAGAATACGCTCACTGGAAAAATAAAGAAAAAGACAGATAGCGAGAGATTTAAACTAGTTTGAAATAGGGATATGTCTGTTTCTTTCTTTCTTTTAAAAAAATCATTTTATTGGGGGGATGTCTGATTTTTTCAAAGTAAAATGAGTGCTCTAAAATGGTGGTGTAACAGGGGTATATTTATCACATAAAGGCAAATCCTAAAGGTGCAGTATTCTGATTAGAATTTTCAGGATCAAGGAAACTGGAGGTGGGCAACTCAGAATGGGGACTTGGCAGTGATTGGTGGAAGCATGAATGTGGGCTCTGGAGTGGTTAATTTAAATTTGTGGGGAAAAATGGGGTTTTAATGGTTAGTCAGCAGATTATTATCTTAAAATATTTCTGGAGAGTAACTGAAGGAATTTCTAATGAGAGTCTGTGTACGTATTTTCTGAGCTAGAGAGAACCTATATTAGGATATGGGTTTTCCTTTCCTGACTTCTATATATCAAATCTTTATTATAATTATATAATTGACCTTTAAAAATGTGAGGTTTGGGGTGCTGACTATCCACATAATTAAAATATGTAAACACTGTTGACTTCCCAAAATAACAATAATAAATAAATCTTTACTTAGGTGAAGTATGTAATACCCATTTATAGCCTAATGTTGACCCAAAGCTAATAGAAATAGTTGATTAACATCTATTTTATATGTTACATGTATTATATACTGCTCCTACGTAAAAGCTGCATTTTCAATGTGAGATTAAAAGGCATTTTGCAAAAAGTGCAACGTTTTCATGTCTGCTGACAGCTGCAGCAACAGCTTAATGAATGATGGTTACATTGGATTAATTTATGTTGAAATGGCAGGCCGTGACAACTGTAGTCATGAATCTTGATACACTCAAAATAATCTAACTTTAAAAAAATAATATGACAACTTTTCTCTGTGGCACAGGAGCATCATTGGCCCATTTCATATGGGTCCCATGGTGTTAGTCTGCACGAAGCAGAATGAAAAATGTGGAAGAACCATAGGAGATCATTTTTGGGGTCACCATTGAGAGATGGCCTTCATTAATGATCAGTGTAACATGACATTTAAGAAAATTCACATGTAAGTAGATTCACAGTTTAAACTCATGTTGTTCCAGGGTGAACTCTACTTTTAAATGATGGTTGCATGAAAAATGTTAATAGTTGCTCACCCATATTAGATCAACATTTCCAACTACATTCTGAATCATACATTCTTACTCATAAGCCCAATTGCTTGCTGGCCTCCCTGGGACACATCCCAAGCAGTAGCACTCCTCACCTTCTTTTCTAACCTTACCACACAACCTGTTCCCTAAGGTATCTACACAAGTTCCGAACGCATAATCAGTTTCTTGATTTGGCTTTCTTCCTGTGCCCCAGTGTTTATTTTTCCTCTCAGTCTTATCATATATGGTTGACCCTGCCTTGAGTGAATAAAAAGATAATATTTTAGAAAAAGTGACCATAGTGTGGCAAGCGACTTTGGGGATGGAAGGAGTGAGAGAAAAAGAACTCTCTGTAACTATTATTGGAACCCATGTGGAACAATGGTTAACGTGCTTGTCTACAAGCAGAGGTCAGCAGTTCAAACGCCTAGTCACTCCACAGGAGAAAGTCGTGGCAGTCGGCTTCCATCAAGATTAATAACCTTGAAAACCCCTTGGGGCAGTTCTACTCTGTCTTAGAGTCACTGTGACTCAGAGTTGATCTGACAACCATGGGTTTGGTTTGGTTTTAATTTGTATTCCTTAATTTAGTGTTCACTAAATTTTCATGGTCTGAAATGAAAGTTATCTTGGAGTTTTCTGCCTTCTTCATCATGTAAATATTCACCAACTCCTGACAATTTAAGCCCCTAAGTATTTCTGGTGTCTATTTCTCCTTTCTAATCTATTTCTATTCTCTTAGTAAAGCACCTCCTTATTTATTGATTTGCTTAAACTAATACAATACTCATTTAAGTGGCATATTACACTCACCACTTTTTTTCTTCAAATTATTGGCTATTCATTCTATTTCCTATATGAATCTTGTATCTTCTGATTATATTGAGAAAACCATACCAATACTTTGGCTTAGTTCACAATATCTGGATTTCTAGCTTCTACTCTTTCCCCTCCCACAAGAGGGGTTAAAGACGTTTGTGGAAAAATAGAATTAAATATGAATGAATTTTCCACAAGCTTTTTAAAGCTTTCTCATATATTACTTACATTACATGCTTTCAATTTTTATTATGACAATTACTTCTTAATACTTACATCTGTGCATCAAACATCCTATTTTGCTTCAGTTGAAATGATTTGGAATTATAGTTTTTGAGATATTTAAATAGCACAATAATTTTTTTTGAAAAAGCATAATAGACTTTAAAAGACAATTTAGCATACATCTTTTTACACTTCCATAAGGATGGGTTGTTAAAATCTGATGATTGTGATGCTGGCTGCGATCGAGTTAACTCTGATTCGTCGCGACCCTAGGTACAACAGAAACACACTGCTCAGTCCTGGACCACCCTCACAATGGTTCTGTTCGAACCCATTGTTGCAGCTACTGTGACAATTCATCTTGTTAGGGGTCTTCCTCTTTTTTGCTGACTGTCTCCTTTACTAAGCATGATATCCTTTCCCAGGGATTGATCCCTCCTGATAACATGTCCTAAGTATGTGAGACAAAACCATCCTCCTTTCTAAGCAGATTTCTGGTTATACTTCTCCTAAGACAGATTTGTTTCTTGTTCTGATATTCCATATTATTTTAAATACTCTTTGTCAAAATGAAATCCATGCCTATTTAAAATAAGCATGTTTAAAATTTTAAAATGAATAAGTAAAACTTTACAAGTAAAGCTCATTTTTAATTTTACTGGTCGCATCTCAGTTGCATATCCCTTTGGTAGGCTTCTGTGGTCGTTGCATAATCTGTTGTCAATTTGAGACTGAAGAGTGAAGGGGTGGAGTTTAGTCTGTCAATCGGGTCACAGCTTGATGACCTCATTTGGAGGCACTAAGGAGTTAAATAGTTAGTTTGCTGGAGGTGGGACAGATGTTCATTCCCTGTGAGACATTACTGATGACAAGCTCTGGAACCAGAAGAGCCACTTGGAGACACCTGCCAGAGCTGAGATGCTTACACCACCACTGGATCCACAAGAATTTCCACCCACTGGCCTGTGATCTTCCTGCATTTGGCATCATTTCATATTTCATAATACTGAAGAGGACTTTATAGATTGGTATAGGATAAATGGGACTAATGTCCAATTTACAGACTTGATCTGGACTGGGCTGGGATGTTTTATCAATATATAATTGCTCATCTATATAAAACTGTCTCTTATACCCCTGTGAGTGTCTGGATTTGTTTCTTTAGTCTATTCAGACTAACACACCTTCCTTATTAACTTGGTATGCGTCCTTAAAAACCTACAAAACATACATTTATGTGGGAATGTGTAACCAAGGAGACACAGTATTACTCTTTTGTCCTTTGTAAAATTTATATAAAAGGTATCTAATTATGTAAAGCCTGAAACTTGCTTCATTAAATCAACATTATGTTTCTGAGCTCTATTAATAATACTGATAGTACATCTCATTAATTTTCATCTTATTTTTCTTAAAAAATTGTTTTAAAACCTAGAAAATTATATTGAAGTTTAAAAATGCTGACTGCCACTTTTGTAAGAGAACTCCAGTTGAGCCCTCTAAAATCACGATTAAAATAAACAAATTCTCATTTAAAAGACTTCCTTCTGAAGAATCACAGCCTTTAAAATTCTACGCAGCAATTATACTTTGCACATAAGGGGTCAATCTGAGTTAGAATCAGCTTGGTTGCAACTATTAACAACAGCAATCGCCAGAGTGTCATAGTTGGCTTCTATTTCAGTTTGGATGGAGCAGGCGTCTCCCATGGCAAGACATAATGTAGTGTGATCAGCTCCAGGATGGGATCTTCTGTGAAGCAGCCAAGCAGCTGTGGGCAGAAACCAAAGCCAAAGTCATCGCCATTGAGTGAATTACTGCTCACAGCAACCCAATATGCTTGGGTAGAGGGTTTCTGAGACTGTAACTCTTTATGGAGTAGAACGCCTTGTTTTTCTCCCAAGGAGAGGTTGGTAGGTTCAAACTTCTAACCTTGTTGTTTTGGGGCCAATGTGGAACCCTTTATGCTACTAGATCTCCTAAGGGAAGAATCTCACTCACTTCCATTGAGTCTTATCTGACTCATGACAACCCCATGGAGAAGAAATGCCTTGGTGCGTTTCTGAGATGGTAACTGGAGTAGAAAACTCCTTCATTCTCTTTTTCTTCCAGAACAGCTAGTAGTTTTGAACTGTTAACTTTGCAGTTAACAGCCCAATGTACAACCACTACTGGTCCTTCTTAATCTGGTCACACAACCTTGATATGATTGAAGGAGGGTTCATTTAGGATATAAGCTACTCAGTATATGTTGACAGTGTATGGGAGCTAGCAGACTTCTACTGTTGGATTTGGAGGCAGCATCTGATTCATCAACCTCCTATATTATTGTCTGCTGATCATAGGGATGATCATCAGACTGGATTAATTCAGTGACCTAGAATTCAGTCAGTTTGGCATCCATCAGCTTGTGGTCTTCCTGCTTCATCTTTCTGATTTCTGTTCATTAGTCCCTGCAGATATGGCCATTAATAGAAGCCTTCAGCTTGCATCTGGTTCAAAGGCTTGAGCCATACTGAATTTACCCATTTCTACAATAATGGGAGCTATTCCTTGATATGATTTTCTTTCTGTACACACACATACAGACATCACTGGCTTTGCTTTTCTAGACAACTCGGCACAACACAAATGGTTCTCCTTGATCTCCGAATGTATTGTAAGGTGAGTGCGTGTTTCTTGAATTATCACCTACATCTTGCCTTTAGATTGTAATTTGACATGAAGCTTACATTTTTATGCAAAATAAGGCTTAAAATCCTGGAAACAAACTTGAAACCAACCTCCAGAAATTAGAAGAACAATTAATGTAATAGATAAACTCATTTGCACTAATTTTGTATGTCTTTTTGTTTTGTTTCATTTAATTGTTTCACTGAAGACCCATCTGGCATATGTGTGAAGAAACAGAAATTATTTATACAATTGTAGTGACCTACTTGTATGTGAGTGCGCGCACACACACACACACACACACACACACACACACACACGAGTTGCAACATTGTTTTAGCAGTGGGAAAAGAGTGCACTCAAGTCATATCTAATTAAAAATGAAACTCCCTAAAGAAATATGCCTAGTATTAAATTCTAGTTTTCATAAGTGTAATGAAAATTAAATAACTAAATTAGTATATATACTCTGGAGTTCATCTAGCCATTAAAATAATTGTTTTTCTTATTACTTTAGTAACCAGTATTAGTATATAACTGACAGACCACTACTGGGATAGTAGTTAGTACTCATCTTCTACCCCCTTCCTTGGAGTATATGGTTTCCACACCCCCGACACACACACACACACACACACACACACACACACACACACAC
>NW_022103896.1:62322272-62334094 GCF_000313985.2 Echinops telfairi | reverse complement strand
CACACACACACACACACACACACACACACACACACACACACACCCCAGAGAAAACTGCTGAGCAGAAGCTTTGTAATATGCATTTTTCCCCCTAGGTGAGCACGGAGCATCTCTCGGAATTAGTACACCAAGGGGGTATTGCCTGGGAAGGTTTTCTCTGGTCACAGTGAATTTTTTCATAAAAGCAGTTTTGTTCGAACCTCGTTATTTTATGTTGGCTGACTCAAGAGAACAGTGTGCGGCTGTGAAATTTTGTTTCCTGCTCAGGAAAAATGCCATAGACACTGTTGTGATGTTGAACACAACTTACAAGGATAGTACTATCGGAAAAACTCAAGTGTATGAGTGTTTTTCTCATTTCAAAAGCAGTGAAATGTCAATTGATGACAAATCTTATTCTGTATGCCTGTAAACTTCCCAAAGGGATAAAATGTAAACTGGCAGTGCATTTGGACTTCGTCCCACCAGGTCAGATGGCTACACTTTCTATTAAGAGGTTCTGAAAAGATAGCATAACAGTGTGCAACAAAAAAGGCTGGATTTGTGGCAGATGGGAGACTGGTTTTGCCACCATGACAATGCACCCACTCACACAGCCAACTCACCGTGCCCGTTTTTGGCAAAAAAACAGCATGACTCTCTTGCCCCATTCACGTGACCTCATTCTATGTGACTTTCTATTGTTTCCACAAATGAAGAGGGACATGAAAGAACAGCCATTTGATGTCATATAAGTGAAGGAAAAAAATAAGGGAGGTGCTGTGAGCTATCCAAACAGATAGTTTGATAACATGTTTCCAAGAATGGGATCACAGATTTGACAAATGTATTAAGTGCAATGGAGAGCACTTTGATAAGGTTACTTTGTAAAAATAAATAAATAAATAAATAGCTTTGAAGAACATTCCAGTTTTTTGAGTACCTCCTTGCATTTTTATTCCAATCTGATGCCGCTCACTTGGTCTATCAATGAATATGTTGATGTTTAGTGACACCGTAGCAGATTTCCCAGGATCCGATGTCAGTCATGTTCCCATCCTCTAGTCTTTTAGATGACCAGTAATATAAGGTCCTCTTAACTGTAGACTGAAGCTCTCTACTTCTCTCCACTCTGCTAAAATCTCTATTTCCAGAGTCGTCGTTGTTGTTGTTATTAAGTGCCACTCAGTTGGGTCCAATCCATAGTGACCCTACAGGCAGCAGAGTCAAACTGCTGTCCTGCGGCAACTGCACATGCATGCCTATGGCTGAGCCCATTGTTGAAGTCACGTGTCAATTCATCTCATCAGTGCTCTCTCTTTTTCACTGCCTCTCCACTTACCAAGCATGATGTTCTCTGAGGAACTGGTCTCTCCTGACAGCATGCCCCAAGTATGTAAAAGGAAGTCTTGCCATCCTTGCCTCTCAGGAGCATGCTGGCAGTACTTCTTCCAAGACAGAGGTGTTTGTCTTTTTGTAGCAGTCCACAGTATCTTCAGCATTCCACTCTAGCACCACAATTCAAATGCATGGATTGAGCCAATCTTCCTAATTCAATCTCCACTTTTCACATGCATATGAGGCCATGGAAAATACCATTGCTTTGGTCAGATGCACCTTAGTCCTGAATGTAACACTCTTGCTTTTTAATACTCAAAAAATGTCTTGTGCAGCCAATTTACCTAATTCAACAAGTCTTTTGATCTTTTTATTACTGCTTTCATGAACATTGATTGTGTATCCAAGTATGAACAAATCTTTGACAACTTCAGCCTTTACTCCATTTATCATAATGTTACCAATTGATGCAGGATTTGGGTTTCCTTTACATGGAATTGTAATCCATTCTGAGGGCTACATTTAATTTTTAAAATAGTTATATTAACATATAATTTACATATCATACACTTCAATGTTTGGTCATATCAAAAAGAGTTGCACAATCATCACCACAATCAGTTCCAGAACACTTTCCTCTTTTACTGACTGCTACTACTTCCCCACGTACCACCAACCTCTCCTCCCATACTCCCTATAAGCCATTAATATAGTTACTGTCTCTATAGATTTACCAAGCCTGGATTTTACATACTGGAAAACATAAAAAACAAACAAAGAAAGCAACAATGGCAATAATATCAGAGTAAACCAGAGAAAAACCTTAATCAAAAGAGAGAGCAGGAAATATAAAATGAAGAACAGGTCAAAGGGAGATCAAGTGATAAGGTGTTAGATTTTAAAACTGCTTCTGCAGCAAACCACTATACATTGCCCTATTCCCTATAGCAAGGTTATTCACCATGTCCCTGAGACATGGTCAGAGGGCATTCACATGTGGGTCAATCCATGAGTGTTTCCCCTGCACTTTTTAAAACATTTTTTAAGTATCACACAGCTTTAAAATGGGTCAAAAGGGATATCCAGTGATAAAGTATTCCATCTTAACCTATTTCCGTCTGGAAAGGGTGCTGTTCTTGTTCTTTACCCGCAAATTCTTCAAATCCTCCTTTTTCCCAGCTAGCAAGGTTATGCTATCTGCATAAAGAAGATTGTTAATAATCCTTTCTGCAGTCGTAATGGTGAGTTCTTCTTATAGTCCAGCTTCTCAGATTATATTTCCAGAATATACAAGGGGGTACCCCCACCCCCAAACTGGAAAAAAGCTCTGCTGGGCAGACCTTTCTTAATCACCATCCCACCCCACCCCAAAGTGGGCTAGTATGAAGTAACTCTCTCTGAGTTTGTGTACCTAGTGGAATCACCTGGGAAGGTTCTCTCTGGTCCCAGTGATTTTTTTTCGTAAAAGAAATTTCGCTCAAACCTCATTTTTTGTCCTGGTGAAATGTCGATTGATAACAAACCTCATTCTGGACATTCATCAACTTCCTGAATTGACAAAAACGTCACCAAAACTCATGCACTCGGGCTCAAAGAATAACGTTGGACCATTGGAGACAGAGGGAAGTTATCTGGACTATCTTGGAGCTATGTTCAGCGAATTTTCACGGAAGATTTGGGAATGAAAAGGGATGCTCAGAAATTTGTGCCTGGGGTTGTGACTGTCCAGAAAAGAGAGTTGGAGTGTGAACATGACATGCTTTGAAAGAACAGCTCTGAAGTGGCCCAAGGTCCTGACTGGTGATGAGACATGGTGCTATTCTTACAACCCTGAAAGCAAACATCAGTCAAGCCAGTGGAAGACACCATTGTCACCTCACCCAAAAAGCCTTGTCAAGTGAAATCAAAGATCAAGATGATTATCTTTTTTTTTTAACGTGAGGGGGATAATGCATTTGGATTTCATTCCATCAAGTCAGACTGTTAATCAAGCTTTTTATTTAGAGGCTCTGCAAACAGAGTATGACACAAAAAGGCCTGATTTGTGGAAGGCAGGGGACTGGTTTTGCCACCATAAAAATGCACCTGCTCATGCAGCCATCTCATCGCACCAGTTTTGGGCAAAAACAGCATTCCTCTCTTGCCACCAGCACCTTACTCACCTGACCTTGCTCCATGTGACTTCTTTTTGTTTCCACGAATGAAGAGGAACATGAAAGGAAAGCAATTTGCTGACATTAGAAGAGGTGAAGAAAAAAAATGAGTGAGTTGCTGCCAGCCATCCAAACAGATGAGTTTGAAAAATGTTTTCAAGAATGGAATTACAGATTTGACACACGTATTAAGTGAAATGGAGAGTACATTGAAGGTGGTAAGGTTGTTTTCTAAAAAAAATTTAAATACTAGCAATGAAAAATATCATGGGGTGGGGGCTATGCCCTCATAGATTGAATAAGTATGGTGAAAAGATTCTAATCTGACACAGAGTTTTATCTGATTTTAAATCATGCAGTATTCCTTTACTGTGTTTGAATGATTGCCTCTTGTCCCATGTATAGGTTCTGTATGAGCATAATGAAATGTTCTGGAATTCCTGTTCTTCCTAATGTTATCCATTGTTTGATATCATCTAATCAAATTCCTTTGCATAGTCAATAAAACACAAATAAACATCTTTCTGGTATCCTCTCTGCTCAGTCAAGACCTATCTTATGTCTCTTGTTCCAAATTCTTCTATGAATCTGGCTTGAATTCTAGCAGTTTCATATCAATGTATTGCTGTAACTCTTGTTGAAGTACCTCCAGTAAAAATTTATTTGCAGATAGTAATAATAACCTTGTTCAATGATTTCCACTTTCTGATGGATCATCTTTCTTTGAATGAGTGAAAATATAGATCTCTTCCAGTTAGTGGGCCAGATAGCTGTTTTCCAAATTTCTTGAAATAGATGAGTGACCGTGTCCAGTGATTCATGAGCTTGTTGAAATATTGCAGCTGATAATCCATCAATTCTAGTTAATGCCTTCAGTGTAGCTTTTATTTCTTCCTTTAGTATCAAAGGGTCTTAATCTTACACTACCTCTTGAAATGATTGTATATAATGATTGCATGTAAACTAGTTATTTGTGAGTCAGTAACTCTGTGTCCATATTCTCTTGATGCTTTCTGCACACTTCAGTGTTACAAAGATAGGCTTGACTTTTTTCTTCAGTTCTTTCAGATTGAGTTATATTATACTGTGTTTTTCTTTCTTTGGCTTTCTAACTCCGATTTCATTATAATACTTTGCTTTGTCTACCCTAGTTGCCCTTTGAATATCCATTTACATTAAGGAATAGGTTACAAAAACTCATATAATGCTCTTTCTTTAGGCTCCCAAATGTATATAATTGTACTTCTTTAGATAAGATAGAGAATTTCACTCAAGAAGTCTTGAACATTCTGCCTAAGACAGTGGGAGGAGTATCAGTTCAAACACTTTGTGATAACCATTATTGGCGTGGTTAGATGTAAGAAGTCTTATGGGGGTGATATTCCATCCTCTGTATGCATTCTTTCTTTATCTTCCTATTTTCAGTTAGATGACCCCTTTCCTTGCAGTTCAACCTGGTGCTTTAGCCTCATTATCAGTTCTCAAGAGAGTACACATTCTTTCTACTGAGGTTTGAAGAATGTATAGCTAGAGTCTTGGATGGCTTCAAATAATCTTCCTGATTTCAGCTATACTTGTACAATTCCCTTGGCACATATTTTTCCATCTTCCAATTTTTTTACTAATGGGTCTTAATATCAGATAGGGTTCAATAAGAAAGTGGATGCTCCGGGAGGTTATACATACTATATGTGTTAAAGGATATTTTCAACAAGGATTTGACCTTACGTAACTGTGAGAAATAGTTATGCCATTTCTCTCAGGCTCTTGCCTTTGTCGTTGCTGGTAGGGTATGAAGTCCACAAGAAAGACAGTCACGACAATAGATGCATGATGGGGAAAAGTAAGAACAAGCTGGAATCTATGAGTGAAAGCTGGGGCCCATGAAGAGGGACAAGTGAGTTGTTGTTGCACTATAAACATTCTTGTGTCTGGAAACAACACAAGAACTGGAAGTCCATAGGGAGGAACTCTGGAAGTGGGCACGGCCCCAGAGTGGAGAGAAAAAGAGCAAGTTGAAAGTTATCAGCATAAGTTGGAGCCCATGATAGGCTCCTGCTTCTATTAGGTTTTTTTGCCCCTTGTCTTAGTGGTGTGTGCTTCTTATAAACACCAGGCCCCTCTTTCACTTAGTTAAATATACACCTGGCGCAGGCATCAGAAACTGAAGGAATATTCAAAAGAACGTGGAGACATGGTTAAGTGATTTTCCGGTTAAATGATTTTCAATGAAATCATTCTATTTTATGTTTTTGTTTTGTTTGTGACTATGCTTTAGAGATATGTTTAATTGATTTATTTTGATAGATAAATGGTTTGGTTAATAATTAATTCATTTTGGTACATAAATTAGTTATTCAATTTTATGCCTCTGGGTTTATTAATTTTTAGAATAGAGTTGGCTAGGTGGGTTGCTGTCAGGTTTAGAGAGTAATACCTCCTTTTCTTCAAATAAAAATGTACACTTATGTTAAATGTATAAGATATATTAAGGGGGATTTTCTCTGCATAAGTTCAGGATTGTTTTTATGTGCCATTGAGGCAGTTCCAACTCATAGCAACTCTGTAGGATACACTAGAACTGTTCCACAGGGTTTTCTAGTCCGTATTTTTCTTTTTACTTTTTGGTGTGAAGTAGGTAGAAGTTTACATTTAGAAGATCATTTTTTATTCAATAATTTAAGCAACTTCTTAAATCCACCACTGGTCTGCTGTGTGCCTCCTCGTGCTCCCCCGAGTCTGTCATCCTCCCAGAAGATCAGCAGCTCTTTCTCCTGCATAGCCATTGGGCGGTTGAACTACAGACCTCGACGGTAGCAACAACGTGCTTTAAACGATGTGCCACAGGAACCTTAATTTAACGATGTGGGGTAAGAAATTAATCTCCGAACCATGTCCTAGGGGGCTCATGTTGAAAACCATTGCTCCACGCAGCTTGTAGGGTTATTTGAAGAGCAAACGCACCACGATCCCAAGTTGTATTGAAGATATGTGAGCATTTAATGCAGGCAACGTGGCATAAAATCTAGGGCAATAGGGAGATAGTAATGGAGGGAAAAGTAAGATCATGAAAGGAGGTCTTTATATTTTGGTCTTTCCTTTTGCCCAAAGTTACATATGGGTCATAGTTTATTTAGGGATTGAAAGCAAGCAGCTTCTTACAGCCTCCTCTGACTACTTGAGCCTCTGACTTTATAACCCTAACCATAACCATAACCCTAACCCTAACCCTAACCCTAACCGTAAACCTAATCATTAAGCAGCACCTCAGCCTTTGAATAATGTGGTCATGGAGAGACAGAAAAAAGATAATCAACAAAAAGAATCAATGACAGCATAGTAGGATAAAATGTGCTCATGATTTCCTACTCTCATCCAACTTCGCAGTCCTTATTCCAGCCATTGGTGGACAGCAGTTTCTTCCTAATTTAACTGTTTACTTTCCTATCAAGTATGAAACCTACGGCTTTCAGTCCAGTTCATTAAGCATTCATTGAGGGCCCACTCTATGGCAGTAGCTGTGTTAGGTAGCAGAGACACAAAGATAAATCCCAGGCAGACAATTATCTGAATAGGCTATTTCAAATGTGGTTTAAAGAAATTGGAGCTGAAGGAACGAAAAGAGATTAAAAATTAGTACCTGCTTTTTCTCCCCTTCCCTTAAAATAATGGTTTAAGAACACAGGATAAAAAAGCAACAGAGAAAATATGTAAATATATTTGTATTCAAGACATGCAATTGAGTAAACTACTGGTTTCTAATCTCAGAGACCTTAATTTTTGTACTTGTTTTATAGAGTATTGAGTTTCCTTTCTCACGTCTATTATATTAGGAAAGAAATGAGAGATGAATGGGCTAGATAGGAAGTAAAGAGGAGATAGCAGGTGTGTATATTAAAGGTTAATGGGAAAGAAGATGGGAGATTACGTTGGAATTGAGAGAAAGTGTTAGTAGAGCACTGAGAAGGAAATTGAATGGGACTAACATTTGTTAGAAAAAAGGAGAAGCAACTCAGGGAGTAAAAAGAAGGGCGAAGAAATGTAAGTGTGAACTTAAAGAATTTTTAGCTATTGGAATCTTTAATCAATTTATTTTATTTGTAGCTCATTTTAAATGCTACCAAACTTTTAGGCTTGCAAATTTTAATTCAGATAGAATGTGGGATAATAATTGATATAATGTAGAAGCTATGCTTTTGGTAAAAGCTGGAAAAGAAGGCACTACCTTGTTTTAGAGAGTAATATACATACAACAGGTAAAATAACATTGAAATATACACAATGTAGATAATGAAATATAAATCATTAACCACTTATATACTATTTATGTGGTATAAACCATATTAACTATTATTCTATAATAAGTCTGTAAAGAAAGTGTTTCCATGTCATCATTTATACTACATGATGTGTTCTTGGACTTCAAATATAAATGTTTTTGCCCTGAGAACGTTTGTAGTTTACATGGTTATTTCTTGTTTGAGTTTATGCCGTTTGAGACTAGAATCCCTCATATCTCTAAATTATGAAATTGAGCACACTCTAAATAATAAAATCATCAACTACACCCTGGGGATTGGGTCTAAAAGGATTATCTCTCAACAGCAACCATCCATTCATATGTGGAAAATCTAGCACATGTAAACGTGTTTCACTTTGTTAGGCATGAGGTACTGATGTTGATAAAGAAATTAAAGGCAAAGCCTGTATTTGGGCAACTTAGCATAATTCATGGAACAAAAAAGACCTGTGGAAAAAAGCAAATGTACCAGCACTTATATAGAAGTCCTGGTCTTGTAGAAGAGTTGGGAGCATCACACCAATTTTGTACATAATTCTCTCATACATAACTCCTTTCCCTGAAATGCAAGTTCTTTGTACAGAAAGCTTGATTCAAACTACAAGTCAATTTCTTACAATCTTTAATCTTGGACACATTGCATAACTTCTCTTTGCATCAGTTTATATTTTTGTAATGTTGGGGTACTAATAGTAAGACCTACCAGGAGTTGTTACCAAGTTTATGTAACCCAGTAACCATGAAGGTCTTATGATAATGCCAACATATAACAAGTATCAATTATGAATTAGTTAGAATGTTGATGGTGCTGCTACTGCAGATGTTAGGTGCCATTGAGTAAGTTCCGGTTCATTACAACCTTTTGGACAACAAAAGAAAACACTGGCTGGTCCTGAACCATCCTCATAGTTTCCTGTGTTTGAACACATTGGTGCAGTCACTATGACAATCCTGTCTCTGAGTGTTTTGCCCTTTTTTTTTTTTTGGCTATGTACTTCACCAAGCATGATGCCCTTCAACAGGGATTGGTGCTTCCTGGTAAGATGATATGTCCAGAGTACATGAGACAAAGTCCTAAATTTTAAGGGACATTATAACTACACTTTTCCCAAGACAGATTTATTCATGTTTCTGGCAGTCCATGGTATAATCAATATTCTTGGTCAAGACCCCAATTCAAAGGCATCAATTCTTCTGTCTTTCTTACTCATTGTCCAGCTTTCATATGCCTGTGAGGTGATGAAATATGCCAGGGGTCAGGTTCAGATTAGTCCTCAAGGCACCATTGTTACTCAATTACACTGTCAAAAGGTCTCGTGCAACAACTTTGCCCAATGTTTGATACCTTGACTGCTGTCTTAAGTAAAAGAAAATCCTGGACAATTTTGATATTTTCTCATGTTTATTGGTCTATGTAGGAGGATTTTAATCTTATTTATGTTTGTTCAGTAAAACATATTGAAGGCTGTAATATTTTATCTTTATCAATAAATGCTTTAAATTCTTTTTGCTTTCATCAAGTAAGCTTGTGTCATCTGCATTTTGACATTTGTTAATGACTTTTCCTCCAATCTTGATGTTGTGTGCTTTTTCATTACAGTCCAGGCTTCTTGGATTATTTGCACAGCATAAAGATCAAATAAATATGGTGAAAAATACAACCTTCTTCTGGTTTCAAATTACATGGTACCTCATTGTTCTATTTGAATGTGCTTTTCGGTTTTGCTTAAGTACAATTAAGTGTTCTGAAATTCCCACTCTTTGTTGCGTTATCCGTGATTTGTTATGATCTGCACAGCCAAATGCCTTTGCATAGTCAATAAAAATGCAAGTAAGCACATCTCTGGTATTGTCTACTTTCAACCAAAGTCCATCTGACGTCAGCAGTGATATCTCTTGTTCCATCACCTCTTTAGAATTCAGTTTGCATTTCTGACAAACTTCTTTCCATGTACTTCTGCATCCATTCTGGAGTTATCTTTAGCAAAACGTCCTTACTTGACATACTAATGATATTGTTTGATAATATTCACATTCTATTAGGTAATCTTTCTTTGGAATGGGCATGAATATCGATCTTCTCCAGTTGATTGACCAGGTAAGCCCTCTTCCAAATTTCTCGAACTAGATAAGTGAGTGCTTTTCACGGGCATCAGTCTGCTGGAACATTTAAATTGGTGTAACCCCTGGGGGCCAGCCCCTCCCCATTTCAGCTTGCTTTCTTCCCTGTCACTTTATTTCTTGATTATATGCTACTGCCCCAAATGGTGGAGGGTTGACCAATTATTTTCAATATATGACTGTGTAATCTTTATGTTTCCTGAATGATTCAATATTTTGGAATTTTCTGTTCAACTCCTTTCCTTCCTCATTCCTTCCAGTTGCTTTTGCTACTCTACTTTCAAATGCAAGTTATAGTCTCTTCTGACATTGGTTTCATTTTTTCTTTCTTATGTTTTTAATGATCTTTTGCTCACTTCAAGTAAGCTGTTCTTCACCTGATGCATCAGGTCGTTAATCATGAATTTTAATAGGTCAAATCTATTCTTGAGATAGTCTCTAAATTCAGGAGAGATATACTTAAAGTTGCAATTTGGCTATTGTGGACTTATTCTAATTTTCTTCACATTCAATGTGAATTTGTGGCACAATGATATTTGTCAAAGGAAAAACAAAATTAATATTTCACACAGATTTAATAGGGAAAAAACCATGCAGTGTATTGGTCTTATTTAGAATTTAGTAAATTCAGACTTATTCTTTTGCAAAAGACATATTCATTAGTCTTTTATATCACATCAGTAAACCAGGATCCTATATTTCTTGGAACATTGATAAAACACAATTTTTGTAATGGAAAATGAGGAGTTGACCAGACAGAGCAGAGGTAGTTAGCGTAATGTTAGAGAGAACATGGAATTCCAGATTTACCATCATCAGTCTGTGTGATCTTGACCAAGTTACCTAATATTTCACCTATTCTTCTTATTTAATATTGGAATAGCAACAACATGTAATTTGTTGTTAGTCACCATTGAATTAGTTGTGATTCATGGACTCAGTGAATTACTGCCTGTTCTTGCATGATTCTCATAATTGTTATGATTAAGCCCATTGTTTTAGTCACTATGTAAATCCATCTGATTGAAGGACTACCCATTTTCCCATGACCTTCCACTTTTCCAAACATGATGTACCTTTAAGGGCATTTCTCTTTCCCGATAACATGTCCAAATTATGTAAGACTAAATCTCACCATCCTCCCTCCTAAAGAGCAGTAAACTTTGTGTAAGACAAATTGCTTGTTCTTCTGGAAATTCTGGGTACTTTCAATAATCTTTACTGAAATCACAATTCAAGTGCATAAATTCTTCTTCTATATTCTTTTTATTCTTCTTCTCCCATATTCTTATTCATTGTCCAACTTCCACGTGTATATGAAACAATTGGAAACATCGGGGCTCAGGTAGGGCAAAACTTAGTCCTCATGACGTCTTTGTTCTTGAACACTTTAAATAGCTTTTGTGGAGCACACTGGCCCATTGAACAATGCTGTTTGATTTCTTTTTTTTCTTTTTTCTTTTTTTTTAGTTTTTAAACAATTTTATTGGGACATAATCCAAATATTATATAATTTAGTAGTTCAAGCATGATTTCTTTCTTTTGTTTGTTTTCTTTAATCATTTTATTGGAGGAATCTTACACCTCTTATAACATTCCATAAATCAATTGTATCAAGTAGTTTGTACATATGTTGCCATTATTATTTCCAAAGCATTTTCTACTTGAGCCCCTGGTATAAACTCTTTTTTATTCCCCCTCCTTCCCCAACCCTCCCACCCTCATGAATCTTTGATCAATTATCTATTACTATTATTTTGTATCTTACACTGTCCGTGGTGAGGGTGTTTCCTGGGTGCTCTCAGCAATATTTTGTAAGGCATCTCCTTTAGGCAATGCTACTGATGTAGCTCCACCTGGCATGTCAACTTGTATAGTTTGGCTAATCTGCTCAGGTGTGGATTGTGAATTAATACTTTCAGCTTAGAGGG
>NW_022103896.1:62310351-62321231 GCF_000313985.2 Echinops telfairi | reverse complement strand
CACAGAACAAGCAAAGCAGCCGCACACTGGTCCGATGATCACAGAGCGAGAGACAAGAAAGGCAAGGCTCACCAAGCCATTTATCTCTCTGCCCTTCAGTTAATCCCACTTGTTTATCAGCCAGGCTGGCACAATAAACTATCTCAATCCACCCCTTGCCAACCTGACACCTGTACACAATTCTTTAGCCATATATACATATATAATTTACAGACATTAATGAAATCACACTTATACTTATCATCAACCATCTATTATACATATAAATGAAAACACAGTCCAATTATATCTTACATATCATACCTGAATGAAGGAAAGATATGCAATAAACACATAAAAAGAAAATACATTGACAATTACAAACCTCGCTTTTGCAATTGATCACGTGGTCGTAATTGATAGGTAGAACTACCTTCTACTACTACCCATTCTGTATTACCTTTGGCCTCAGCAAGCACCTCAGCTGGCTGTGGTTTTTTGCCTGGTGGGTTGACCCAGACCTTCATTCCTGAGGGGTTTGGGTCATTATAAGTCCTGTCAGGATTGGGTTGCTGTAATTTACCATTTACTTTAATCACAGGGCATGGTAGCACTAAGAGTCGGCCTATGGGATCTCCTGGATTCCAGACATATTCTTCTTTACCTCCATTATATATCCAACCTTGTGATTGGTACCCCCTTCCCCCTCCTCAACTATCCCCCTTCCGTCATGATATCACTACTCCCACTACTGTTCCTGAGGGGTTTATCTGTCCTGAATTCTATGTGTTGAGAGCTCTTATCTGTACCAATATGTGTTCTCCGGTCTAACCAGAAATCTGTAAGGTAGAACTTGGTCATGGTAGCCGGCGGTGGGGGTGTGTGTGTGTGAGGGGGTGGGAAACATTCAGGAACTAGGCTTAGTGGTTCTCAGAGTTCCTAATGCCATGACCCTTTAATACAGTTCCTCATGCTGTGGTGACCCCCAACCATAAAGTTATTTTCGTTGCTATTTCATAACTGTAATTTTGCTACTGTAATGAATCATAATGTAAATACCTGATATGCAGGATGTATTTTCATTGTTACAAATTGAACAGCATTAAAGCATAGTGATTAATCACAAAGACAATATATAATTACATATTGTGAAATATTTATTTCTAATTACAAATAAATGAAATTTTTGTCTTGAGCATGGTGTAGCATGGGTAACAACAGTCTTCATGCCAGGTACTCATTTGTGGGCATATCTGCATGTGGGCGGACCCGCCTGGAGACGGATAGAGGAGCGGTGTCTCTGTTCTTAAGATCATCAGAATATGTGTTTACTGATGGTCTTAGGTGACCCCTGTGAAAGGGTCATTTGACCCCCAAAGGGGTCACGACCCACATGTTGAGAACCACTGAACTAGAGGAATGATGTGTGTTCCCGTTTGATTTCTTGACTGCTGCTTCTATGAATATTGATTGTGGATCCCAGTAAAATAAAACCTTGACAGCTTTTATCTTTTCTGTTCAACATAATGTCTTTTGGCACAATTGTGACAATTTTGATTTCTTTACATTTAATTGTAATCCATACAGTAGTCCTTGATCTTCCCCAGT
Organism: Echinops telfairi; assembly: GCF_000313985.2. NCBI lineage: Eukaryota > Metazoa > Chordata > Mammalia > Afrosoricida > Tenrecidae > Echinops > Echinops telfairi. Next base: position 62,319,644 of record NW_022103896.1, on the reverse strand, counting down.
GAGCTCCTCAAACTCTCTTGTCTTTTCAGGCTAGGTTGTGGTGCCTGCATATTGCAGCTTGTAAGTAAGCCTTCCTTCAGTCTTGATTCTAAACTCTTCTGCATGTAGGGCAATGTCTTGCATTATTTCCTCAGCATACAGATTTAATTTGTAAAGGAATACAACCCTGATTCACACATTGCCTGATTTCAAACCAAGCAGTAGGCCCTGTTCTATTTGAAAACTGCTTCTTGGTCTGTGCACAGGTTCCATGTGAACTCAGTGAACTGAGATTTGAAGTCTTTGCAATGCTGTTCATTGTTCATGATCCACAGCTAGATGCTCTTGCATAACAATACAACACAAGTTAACAGTTTCTCTGAGAGTCTCTTCTTTCATCCAAAGTATACTTGACTTAATTCATCACATCCCTCTTTCCAGGTCTTCTTCTGAGTCTGCCTTGAATTTTGGCAGCTGCTCACAGGGGCACTTCTGCCCTGTCCCGTAGGGTGACTGTGAGTCGGCATTGACTTGAGGCAGGCAGAGTTTGAACTATTGATGTACTGCTGCATCCATTGTCGAATTATCATCTGTGAAGTTTGACTTACATGTTATATTCCCGATATAGTTAGATAGTTTCCACATTGTATTGGTTCCCATTTTTTTGGAATAAGAACAAATATAGATAGGTTCCAGATGGTGGGCTAAGTTGCCATGTTTCAAATATCTTGGCATAAACAAATGACTCTTCCGGTTATTTTTGAAATATTTCGATAGGCTTTTCAACAATTCCTTGAGACATGGTTAATGCAGTAAGTGCGGGGGGTTTCCAAAAATTGATTGTGGTAAAGATTGCACAACTCTTCTTGATATGGTTGAACTATTGAATTGTATGGTATGTGGATGAATTGCCAATAAAACTGTTTACAAAAAGAAAGAAAAAAATGGTATTTACGATTAGGAAGTCACTGGTCTTCCAAAACCTTGGGATCTTCACCTTCTTTGTTTTCACCCAGGCTCCATTTTCCAACTATTACCATTTCCTCTTTGTTTCCAACTTTTGTTTTCCAATCACCAATAATTACCAGTGCATTTTGTTTACATATTTGACCAATGTCAAACTTAAATAATTGGTATAATTGTTCAGTTTCTTCATCACAGGCTCTATTGGTCAGTGTATACGAATGAATGATAGTCATTATTTTTAGTGCCTTCCTACCTCAGGGACTCCTTGTCTGGCACTGCCTGTGATGCTAGCCTGCTGTTCTCACAAGGTTTCGCACAATTCCTCCATCAGTGGTGGGTGACTCCCTTCTTCCCTTATCTGGAAGCTCAGCTCAAACAGGATCATCCAGGTGGAACAAAGTTAAAAATCCAAGCATCCTTTTCCTAGTGATTCATTTTGAATGAGATGTGTGTGTGTGTGTGTGTGTGTGTGTGTGTGTGTGTGTACTGGGTAAATATAGAACAATTAGAACTTTTTTTCCTATATGTACATCAAAAGGTTATAAGAGTTTCCTAAATTTAGGTTTCTTGTCAAAATAAAATTTTCAGTGACGTGTTGAATTGTGGGAAATTCCCACAGTCATGTAGAAGATTTGTGGGCCTTCCTTTCCTGTATTTAAGTGTTTATGAATAAAGGATGTGTGCTATTCTGAACATTTTATGCCCTGGGAGCAAGCAGAACAATTAAGAGGCTTTGATTAATATTACGGATGCTTAATGACCCATTTTATATCCTAAAAACTGGAGGGAAATATGCTCCTTCCTCTAAAGACTGTACTTTATATGATTCACTTAGCATAGAGGACAAAAAGCATCTGATAACTCCAGTCTTAGAAGAAATGCATGGCCCTTTAATGCCAGTTGCATATATTACCAAACTGTTACAGAGGAGAGGAAATTAGCCAGTGAGAAAAGATATGTCTCTGTAGCTTTGCATCCGCATTCTAATAGCCACAGAGTTTATCTTAGTCTGAATGGAGCTCTACGTTATTAATTGTTTTAATGATTTCATTGATTTCTGTTAATCTAGGTAATGTTCCTTTCTAAACTTGGTAGTTTATTTTGCTTTTCAATTAACCTTTTCCATTTGTTATATCATTTTTTATTAAAAACAAAGGTTTTATCTGCATTTTAATGATATGCCTATCTTAGCATGTTATGAATTATATTTGGCTATCAGTATAGCAATTTTCCTGAATAGATGAGGGTAATGACAAACTGTAATGGCTCAATATTTTTATTACTCATTATAATTGATATAAAACATTAAAAAGTTATTTGAATAAAAGCTAGATTCCTTCATAGTAAAAAAATATTTTATAGACTTCAAAGTATTTAGATAATTTTTAAAGAAGTGCCAATGTTGTGTTTTAATTGCTCAAATTTAGAAATAATGCTCGATTTAAATTTTATTGAAATGTATTTTGATAAGATTCAGTTAATAGATAGAGACACCTTATAATACCTTAGAAATCCTAAAGCAGTGTTTTAAATAGTATTTACAAAAGATAGAATACTTTTATGTGCACTTTACTGTGTCTGTACAATCTTTCACTGAATTGTGTAGATTATTTTATATCCAAATACACTCTTCCTAATTAAAGTCTTAATTAATTTTGATAGATGTGTATAGAGTTCTCTGAGTGTTCAGCTCAATGCTAGCAAAGGCTCCTGCCATGGTGTTAAAAGTAGGTTCTCCTTCTTCACTCTTGGGGAGTCACATTCACATCTAACTTTTGTACCAATTAAAAACTATTAATGGCAAAACATTGTAATTGATTAGTCTTTATATGTTTACAACTCACTTTAATTGCTGAAAAACGCCATTTGTCAGCTTCATGTTCTATTGACGATGCTATTGATTTATCTGAATTTGGCTTTGTCTTGCCTCTTGTACATAAAACTCACATATGCAGTTCAAATGGGAAATGACTGTATTGATTTCCTTAACTTGAGCCCAAATGCTAAAGATTTTTGGATAAGCTTTCTCATTACTTAAGCCAAAATCAATAAGAAAGAGCATCTTTTAATGAAAGCAGTTTGAGCAGCGTACTTCAGAAATAGGGTCCTGTTCATTCTTTGCTTTACAAATCGATCTCCTAGGTTCCTTAAGTGAGGTCCAATTGGTTGACATTGTGGTTTGTCTGTGTGTGTAAACTCGCAGCTTCAGAAAGAGAGGAGAGCGATGGAGACAGTGAAGGAAATGCTTCCTGAGAAAGATGATCCACAAGCAGGTATAAAATCTGTTGTTAAAATGTGACACAACTTAACAATGCAGCATCTTGCATCTTTTAGTTTGATATGCATGCTTATATAGTTTATGATTTCACAATTAAAAATGGATTTCCTTACCAATTTGTGATTTTTAACATTTAAACTTGCACATTACATGTATTTTTGCTAATACATTGTAAATTTTTTTGTGGTAAAACTCTACTTTAATATTTGCTTTTATTTCTAAAATTCATCATTACTGAAGCTTATATTTACTTGGTTAATAAAAAGAGTTCATAGACATATCAGGTAGCTTTAAAAATGTCATCTTAAGGACTCTTTCAGATTTCTTTTTGACATGTCCAATTTCTCATCTTTGGCAGGAAGACAACCATAGAATGGGTACAGCAGAAATTGAATGTCCATTCAAAGAAAGGCCAGAGTACCCTGAGCATATACTATAAAACAAGTTATGTGAACAAGCCAAACATCAGGTACTGGGCTAAGATATCATTAACTTCCGTGAGCTACAGAAATTAAGCTGATTATTCCTTCACTTAATTAACTGAGAGTGACCTATTGATGTATAGGTTGGGTTAGCTAGAGACTGCTTACTGCACTGTACTTAATGTATTGGTTTTCATTTAGTTCTTCCCTTCCTGTAATTGTTGAAAGAGGGGGGAAAAGTCCATTGACAGTATCTGTATCCTACAATGTGCATTTGTACATAGCAGATTCATATTTAAAATTCTGCTCAAAGTATGAGTTTTTACTTTTTCTTTGCCAACATACTAAGGTTGATGCAAGTAATTTTTCAAATTTTTACATTTAACTGAGTTCATAGAATGAAATAAACATGCATATTTTTTCCTCTTGTTAGTGTTAAAATTTTCTTTGTAAATAATGTCATGCTTGTTTTTAGAGGTATTTTACTTTAACCATATTTTACAAAGTAAATTTTACCAAAATTACTGTTAAACTGTGTTTTTGTGAGGCAATCCCAGTGATGAAAATTCTTAAGTAGGCATTTACATTTCTGATTTATTTCTCCAGAAATCTATTTGGGATGTTTTTCTACATAAAATGATTACAGCAAGAATTTACATTATCCATTTCTTGTGTTAAATAAGATTAATGTCTAAGAAAATATTTTCAGAGGAAAAAAATCTTTCAAACTTTGATCTTTTATTTACTGATTTGTAATGATGATCATACCTCATGTTGTCTAAAATTATGTAGTCATGATAATCTACTAAGAAGAAAGATAGTGGCTGAATTCTTATTTCGTAGTATGTTTACATTACAGTATTTTGCTAGGCTGACATTCTGAGGCCCTGGATGGTGCAAATGGTTAAAGACTGGTGGTGGGGACCCCTCCAGAGGTGCTTTGGTAGACAGACAGACCTGAGCAATCATCCTCCCACAAGCCACAGCTTCAAAGAACGTGGGACAGTTTTACTCTGCACACAGGGCGTCTTTGTGAGTTGAAATGAACATGGAATCAATTAAAAAGAGCAACATTCTATTTTTTAGGTGTTATCCAACAAAACAAAGCTCACGGACATCTAGTCAGATGAGTGTGACTCAGAGTGACGCTGTAGGACAAGGCGGAACAGCGCGTGTGGGTTTCTGGGATTGTAGCTCTGCATGGCAGTGAAAGCCTCATCTTTCTCCCACGAAACAGCTGGTGGTTTCAAACTGCTGGCCTGTGGTTTGCAGCCCCACACATAACCTAGAACCTGTCATACTGGGTGATCGTATGTAATTATTAACTATTACACGCATTAAAATTGTATCAAGCAACATACTGTATGTTATTAATTGATGTTATGTGATCTTGCTTTCATAATTAATATTTATCGCTCTCAATCTCAAGTAATCCTTTAAGCATGGAGTGACTGGTTTTGATTTAGGGCTCTTTTAGGATACTTTCCGATCTTCTTATGGAACCTATCGTGCTGTTAGGTTCTGTCTATTCAGTTTCAATTCAAATGAACTCTGTGTGACAGAGTAGAATCCCTTCATAGGTTCTTCTTGACTGTAGTCCTAAAGCAACCCGATGCCAGGTCTTTCGCACAAAAACGACTCTTTCCAGAAGACGAGAGGAGTAGAGATTTTTGTGGATCGATGCCGTCAAACCTGGATTAAACATTTCAATAGGGAAGAATTTTCATTGATATAAAAAAGTTTGCAGAATGTTATCAATATTAGAAGATATGGTGGACACATGAAGATTTTTCTTTACATTTGTAAATAAGCAAGAAAGACCTTCAAGACTTGTATTAATATGCACATCCACAAATTTTAATTACATACCCTATGCATAAACTTTGATGTTGGTAGAATTCTAGGAAGCATTGTTGTTTTCCATAGATTTTTTTCCATATATACACAATTCTCATTAGCTACTTAATTGGCCTACTTAAATTTTGAGTCATTTTTACCGAATTTATAGACTAGTAACTATATACTACTAAAGAATTTACAAATTTGATGATTCACAAAGGATTTAGATTGTCTAGCTTGGAACTGTCAAATTAGAAGTGCACCTTGAGAAGCTAAACGTAGATTTGGGAGATAAAAACATACATATTTGAGAAGGTAACAAGGCTTAGAGTTAGGTTTGTGCCATACAAGGCTTCTACTCTACACTGAAGTGAAGATAGCTGTTTCACAGGCTTGAGGTTCAGGGAAAATTTTGGATTGTGTATTAAAGCCAAGAAAAAAGAACAAACAACCAGGAAAAGAATCAAGGATCAAACAGTGTTGGCTGCCCAACAGCAAGAGGTTGAGAAACGAAGAAGAAAAGGGAAGAGAAAGTGCTATCGGAAGGAATTCAGGAAATGAGGGACATGAGGAAACCTAGAGAAGACAATGTTTCAGAGCATGATCAGCTGGGTTAAATGAAGCTCAGAGACATTAGCAGGATGGAAGATGTGCTTTCAGTGTCTTCATGAGTACAGGTTTGTCTTGAGTGTAATTATAATCATATGTATAAAAGGTGAAAACAATAGCTCAGAAAATAGGCGGGAGGAGGGAGAGCAGTAGGTGGGAGGGTTGCAAAGTCCCCGTATAAGAGTTTGCCTTGGTGAATGACTTTCCTCTGACCATATAGTCCAGATATCTTGCTGTCATATAGCATTTAAAAGTGGATTAGGGCAGATATAGCTAGGTGAAAAGGTAATGATTTATAATTTGATTTCCCTTTTTAACCATTTTAAAGTTTTTCAGTTTTTATTATTTTTCTTCTTTTTGATAAAGGATTTTCTGTTTTTTTTTGTCTAGCCATTGTTGGTGGTGTTTTTGTTGTTGTTCGTTTCCTGTTTGTGTTTTTGTATGGGTTTCTGCATATAAATCCAGCATAGGTAAATCTACAGAGATATTAACTGAATTAACAACTACTTAGGAGCATGGCAGTGAGGGTGGGAAGGCAACGGAGAGTGAACCATGAGTGCAAGAAGACAATGTTGTAGTGAGGATTACACACTCTTCTTAATATGACTGAGCAATTCAATTGTATGATATGTAAAGTATGTGACAATACAACTATTAAACAAACAAATAAGCACCCCTCAAAAATAAATAAATCTTGAGGAAGCGAGAGCACCTAGAGTCAAATGAATAAGAAGATTTAGCCATTGGTGCAAGCATAGCCAGCACTTCCAGAGCAAGATGATAGGTGAATGGATGAATTTCATGGCTTTGAGTTTATCAAATGTTTCAGTAATGGAAGTCAGGATGTCCACTCAGAATAAATATAGGGCAGTAAGTTATGGAAGAATGTAGAAAGTTATTAAATAATTCTTGAATAGTAAATGAAGAAATAATCCAGATATTCTGATTAATTAGAGTAGCATTACTTACACAGTAGCAAGGCAATAACAATAAAAACCAACAGAAAATGGAGACATTTATTAATATGTCAGAATTGACGTACCATGAAGTCCTCCAAGTGGAATCCCATCGTAACAAGGGAAAAGGCTGTATATCATTAAAGGTATAAAAATGTGGCCTTTGATATCCTGTAGAGTGGTGTAGTGGTTACACATTAGACTGCTAACTGCAAGGTCAGCAGTTCGAAACCATCAACTGTTCTGTGGGAGGAAAATCGGGGTTTCTATTCCTTTGAATAATTAGTTTCAGGAACTCAAAGGGGAAGTTCTACCCAGTCCTATTGGGTTGCTATGATCAGCAATGACTGATGGCAGTGAGTAAATTAGTTTTGGAGTTTTGACTCCTAAGCATTCGTAAAATGATGCTGTGGATTAAGTATTGGGCTACCGACTACAAGGATGATGGTTCAAAACTATCAGCAACTCCATGGGAGAAAGATAAGGCGGTCTGCTCCTGTAAAGCTTGATTGTCTCAGCAGTGGTTGGTGTGAGCTTTGAAAATAATTAACAATCTATAATCTATCAAGGGGCCATGAGGGTTGTGTGGGGAAGAGAGAAGGGGAAAAAAAGAGAAGCTGATCCCAACGGCTCAATGGAAAGTAAATATCTTAGAAAAGAATGATGGAATATATTCAATAATAGGTCAGATATAATTGATGTATGGATTGTAACAAAAGTTGTAAGAGCCCCCAATAAAATGAAGTAAAAAAAAAAAAGACTGTCGCCCATGCTACACCATGCTTCAAGACAAAATTTCGTTTAGTTGTAGTTAGAAATAAATATTTCACAATATAAATAAATATTTCACTGAAAAACAACAAAATGATTTATTTTCTCAGAAAACCTTGTATAGGTTCATGATGAGTAGTATTCCTTATTTACATAATTATGAATGCAGTTGAATATCTTAAATTTCTATTGTATGTAATATTACTTAAATAGAAAAAAGTTTAGGTTCTAAGGCTCTTAATTTTTGCTTGCATTAGAGGCATAATTTGACATTTCTATTGAGGCTAACATCCTTTTACATTTTGTGTAGGGGAATCCAGTCAGTAGGAACGATCAACCAGCTTAGCAAACAGAATAATTGGTACCATTTTTATCACACACACAAAAAAGTAAGTTATAACAGGATAGAGCTTTTATCATCAATTGATTCTTAGAACTCTTTTCTTGATATTTCAGCCCCAAGGCTTATATCAAAGTTGCTTCTTTCACTGTGAAAACTTCAAGTTTCCAATACACCACTTGCCAAACCCAGAGCATCAAAGCACACCTGCCTTGTGATCCAAGACTAAGCACTTGCTTTCTTGAAGCAATGCTTAGTGCTCTGATTCAGCATCAAGCAAGATCTAAGGGTGCTGCTATGGGAAGATCAATTAGAGAACCAGAAAATTACACCCTTTGGCCTTCCCTGAGATAGATCTTCCTGAGCGGGATTACTTGTCTCCAATTTCTCTTTGGTTAGCATTGTTTCCAGTGGGCAGCCACTGTCTCAGAATTCTTACTGGGCTTACACCCCATTCTGGAAAGATTGATATGTGTGTAGAGCCTGGATGCTTCATCGGGTGGTTGTTCAAAGTCCATGCAAACCAAAGGGGTATGAACAACTCTATTCTATTATGGTTTAGCTACTGTTTTATTTTAGTGCTAAAACAATATTGTGTTCTACCATACTGACTACTTGAAGCTTAATTTCATGATATTTAAAAAAATTTCCAGATACTTTCTTATTTCAATTTTATCAATCTGATGATTGAGGTAATAAAACAAAATGCAATGAATCTATCCTGCTTATTTTTTCATCACATTTTTTTCTAACTTTTCTCATGTGCTAAGCACATGTGGTAAGATAAGCTCATAATAAGCATTTAATCTCTCAGTTTGTTGTTCTGTTTGACAAGATATTTAAACTAGGTGTTAAGATAAAAATGTTAGGCATTTATTGTTCCAAGTATTAATACCAGTGGAAACCTTATCCCTGAGTTACTTTTACAATGGAGCTTCTGAGTTTTTAGATTCCATGTTGAATCTTCAATCCATTTCTCTCTTTCTTTCTCTTCTCCTCTTGACTTAGTTCAGGTCATCATATTCCCTTGGATGTATTTTTCTTTTCTTTTTTTTATTAGGGGCTCATACAACTCCCATCACAATCCATACATACATCAACTGTGTAAAGCACATTTGTACATTCATTGCCCT
>NW_022103896.1:62307945-62309180 GCF_000313985.2 Echinops telfairi | reverse complement strand
GAGGAGAAAACAATGGGACTGACAGTTCTGGAGGGACTTGGGATAAGGAGAGGTGGGGGGAAAGGTATTGGTGTTAACAAACCCAGGGAAAAGGGAACAACAAGTGTTCCAAATCGGTGGTGAGGAGGGTGTAGAAGGCCTGGTAGGACGTTAACAGGGGTAATGTAACCAAGAGGAATTACTGAATCCCTTGTATTTCAACATACTCTCTCTCTTCCTTAGCCTTAACCTCTAGTATTCTTCTTTCAGCTATTGCATCCTAAAACACTGATCTTAATACACACCCATGTGCATGCACAGAAATGTGATCATGCGACTCTTTCAGTTAATCACCAGGAGAACATGAGTGGGAAGGCCACTAAAGTGGTATTTGTAGCCTTTCATTCCCATTTCAGCTACACAGATGTTGCTTGTGTATTTTCTATAATTGGCACATCCAATATTGTATTTGAAAGCCCAATTGCTGTGGTGATTTCATTCAGTGAACGGCTCTCAGATCTTAGTACCTTTTAATAACAATGCTTACTTTTCATGTTCATAGACCTTTAGATTGGCTGAGATGGTATTGACACAGGCAGATCTATGCATCTCTCTTTGGGGACCAGTGGCTATGGGTAGCTTGCTCTTCTTAGAACATTACCGATGCTCCAGAGAGAGGTCAGATATAGTACATTTCAACTTCTGTTCACGTTTTTTGGCTTGTTTTATTGGTCAACAATATCATATAGTCAAGAAGTAGACTGAACCCATAGTGAATGGAAGGATGAAACTTAGGAAAAAGCAAATTTATCTACCCCCACAAGTGATGCCCTTCAAAACAACAGTTTTAAAACAACTGATCTGTCTATAACGTACAAAACCCTTATGGGAAGAAATAATTACCTGTATATAGTCTCTTACTTATCTTTCAGTTTAATCTCTAAGACTCCTTTAAAGCTCTTAGCCGAAATTTAGCATAACTTCTTTTATAACTGTACATCCCTTCCCATCCTTTGAATGCCCTATCTCCTCTGCTTAGGAAATTAGCTCTCATCCACGATAATCAAGTAACCAAGTTCATAGTTAAATCCTGTTATCTCCATCTGAAACATTATCACAGCCAAAATGAACAAATCTTGAACTCAAATGACTCATATAAGTAGGTATATGTATATTTAGTTCACATAATAAAAAAAACCTCGTGTTAAAGTAAAAAATTGTAAGAAATTATTGCTGATATTAATTTTGTCAATTTA
>NW_022103896.1:62304892-62306720 GCF_000313985.2 Echinops telfairi | reverse complement strand
ATGAAATATACAACTAAAGGTTGTATACTAATTTATGGATTTCAGTTAAGGGTCCTATTTTGGAACTAAATAGTGTAGTTTCATATAAAAATGTTATCGATAATAAGCTAAAAAACATCATATGACATACATTCGTTTCAGTCATGTTTGTCAATATAAATATTAATATTACAGAAAAATGAAATTAACCTACCTATATTATAATTGACTCAACAACAACTAACAATAAAAACAAAGACATGCATGCATGAGCACATGAAAACATACCTTTAAGAAATACAATACATTTATGCCCCAAATATTTTGAAATTGATAGTATATCATTTAAAGATGATGAGGCTTAGGTTCATAAAGATTGATTTACTGTTTAAAGATTATTCCTAGTACATGATAAAACAAAGATATAAACAAATATGTCTATGTTTACAACAATTAATATTTGCATTCCAATAGATTGCCTTTTTATTTCTTATCAATTAATTTGATCAAAGATTATAGAAGTAAAATTTTAATTCATTTACTATGTGAACTATTTAGTAAATAACTGTACAGTGAACCCTCGTTTATCGCGGTTAATCGGTTCTAGACCCTACCGTGATAAATGAAATTCCGCGAAGTAGGATTCCTTATTTGTACGCCACAGCAATAGAAGAAAAGCAAGACTGAAAATTGAATCATCGGGGCGGTTTTCGCATTTTTTTGCTGAAGCGGCAGTGTTGTCTCCCCAAGCCTGTAGTCTGAGCCTGGGGATGTGGAGGACGTTACTGCAGGGTCCATAAGAATCCTTGCATTTGGCGATCTAAAAATCCATAGTAGCTATAAGTCTACAGATATATGCTTATATTTGGCAGAGAATCTAAGTTTCTAGAAGCCAGTCACAAAGCTTTATCTTTTCCTACTTATAAATGAATAACTCCAAGCACAAATAAAATTATTTTTACTTATTCAAAGTTAGAATCTGACAAGAAATACACCTCGCAGTGTTTCCTGTGTTCATACTGGCTCTATATGTGTGTGTGTGCATTTATACTTTCTCACAATTTATTTCTTCCTAGCTTAAAGGTTTGTCTGGTGGCGCTATGGGTAAGTACTTGGCTGCTGAGTAAAATGTTGGCGGTTCAAACCCGTTAGGAAGAAAGACCTGGCTGCCTGCTCCTATAAAGACTACAACCCAACAAACATCTGGGGAAATTGTGCTGTGTATTAGAGTGTCTCTGTGGGTCAGAGTTGATTCAATAGCACATGACAACAACAAGGACAGTGGTCCTCTGTGTAAGTTAGATTTCAAAATAGAATCTAGATTGTAAAACATTATTGAGCACTTTGGCTTCAAACTCATTTTCCCCAGCTGCTTAGTTGAGGAAACAGTAATATTTATTTCATAATACTGTTGTGAGCATTACATGAAAAAGATGCTTGTAAAGTTCATAGAATGGGCCATGTATACATAATATTCATAAACCAGTTAATAATATTACCTTTCATAATCCACTTTCTCTGTTTAGTCATCGCTTAGCTCTTTATTGATAATCTTATTCCTGAATTTCTGGAATACTCATTTAAACTATCTTAAGGTGTTAAGACTTTACTTGTTCTAAATGATAAGGCTCTTGAGGACAAGATTTTTTTCTCTTTTTTCTTGCTCATGGAATCTCAAATCCCACAGGCACTGTCATATTCAAAGCAAACATAGTAAGTTCCCATTGTTGATGGTGATATTATGGGGGAGGATGAGGGGAACAGTTGCATGTACTTTTCATAGCCTGTATGTCCAGAGACGTCACACCTGCCCTGCTGCACTCTTTCCCACACAGCTGTATTTCGTGTC
>NW_022103896.1:62302353-62303781 GCF_000313985.2 Echinops telfairi | reverse complement strand
TATATTAATGATGGTGACTTTAAATAAGAGTTTCTTTTTTGAAAACCTCTTGAAATGACAACTACTGAATGCGATGCATTTGACACAGTTGGTTCATTTCTCAAAGAGCATAAGATCTCTTGAGAAAAGTTTTGTGGTGTTTGCACAGATGGTGCTTCATCTGTGTCAAGCTGGATTTCAACATTGGTACTGAATGAAGCACCGAAAGTCATTGGAACTCACTGTATTATTCATCGGCAAATATTAGCAACAAAGACACTGCCACAAGAGCTACAAGAAGTACAGAAAAGCATCATAAGTTCTGTCAATTTTGTGAAGGTGAGCACTTTAAATAGTCGACTGTTTTCACAACTGTGAAACGAGTTTGATGTGCTGAATAATGCTCTGCTATTTCACACTGAAGTGAGATGGTTGTCAAGAGGAAAAGTTTTCAAACGTGTTTTTGAGCTTCATAATGAACTAGAAATGTTTTTTAATCAGAAAGCAAGACTGTAGTTCAAAGCACTTTTCAGCGATAAAAGTGAACTGCAGAAAATAGCTTACTTGGTGACATCTTTGCCATCTTGAATGAGCTAAATTTATCACTGCAAGGACCAAATGCAACATGCCTCCATTTGTCTGAAAAGATCCGATCATTCCAAATGAAGCTTCAGCTTTGGCAAAAAGATTGGATGAAAATAAAATATACATTTTGCCTCCCATATCTGCTTTCTTTGAGAAACATGACATTGAACCAGACAAAAGGATTGCAATGATAGTTTCTGTGAAAGAACACTTGCACATGCTTGCAGAGTAAATTTCAATGTACTTTCCAAATCTACCTGACACTCCATTTGCACATGCCAGAAGCCCTTCCATGAAGCTGAAGATATTCCTGAGACAGCACAAGAGGAGTTCATTGAACTTACTAACAGCGATGCAGCAAGAACTGATTTCTCTACAATGCCAGTTACAAAATTGTGGATCAAGTGTTCACAGTCATATCCTGTTCTGAAACTGTTGCACCTCCTTCTTCCATTTCCAACAACATGTCTTTGTGAAACAGGGTTTTCCAGCTTGCTAGTTATCAAGTCTAAATACAGAAGTAGACTTGTTGTGGAAGATGATCTTCGTTGTGCTCTTGCAAAGGCTGCCCTGAGAATATCTGATCTGTTGAGAAAGAAGCTGTCTCAACCTTCGCACTGACATTGGCTTCTTATGCATTTGGTGGCAAAATGTAGCAATGTAGTTTACTGATGTTATATTAAGACTGTTACCCATGCTACACCATGCTTCAAGACAATTTTTTTTTGTAATTAGAAATAAGTGCTTCACAATATATAATTACATATTGTTTTTGTGATTAATCACTATGCTTTAATTATGTTCAGTTTATAACAATGAAAATACATCCTGCATATCAGATGTGTACATTATGATTCATAACAG
>NW_022103896.1:62299608-62301493 GCF_000313985.2 Echinops telfairi | reverse complement strand
TGCCCCTATATAGTGTTTGCAGGACTGCAAATCTTTACAGGAGTGAAAATCTCATCCTTTTCCTAGTAAGTGGCTGGTAGGTTTGAACTGCAACCCAGTGGCATTTATTTTACTTTTCTGTCAAGGCAAAAATGCATATACTTTTTACCTGTGTTTAAAATTAACTTAAGAAATCAAATATCCCCTTGCATACATTGTGGGATTGGGGTAATGTCTTGGATTATAGTCCATGGTTTTATTTTACTGAATTATTTTCTTTATAGGCAGTTTGCATGGCCCAGAAACAAGGAGTTTTAATGGGGAGAACTTTTCTTAATATTACCTCTACTGCTCCACTTGCGATTTTGTTTGTTTGTTTGTTTCCCGTTAACAGTGTGGTATCAGACTTTGCTGGCATAGTAGCCTTAATTTTCAAAGATAAACTGCTTCTATTGTGGGACAGATAATTGCTCCATCAAAATGGAAATTGAGACTGCTACCTTACTACTTTGGTTTCCTGATGCCAGTACATTATCAGGTGCAATAGGGAGTTCTTATTGTGGGTGGGGTGTGTAGCGAAGTGAAATTACATGGCATGGTTCTGCTAGCCACAATCTTTGTAACTCCTACTACCGGTAAATGGTTGACTGGGAACATGCAAATTGGGGGAAGAGGACATTTTCCCACTGGGAATGGAGTGAGCCATCTCAGAAGCAAGAAGAGAGAATTCCACAACCAGAGAAGAGAATCACTAGGGAAGCTTACCTGAGACTCCTGTGGGAAGAAGTGGCCATGGGAACAAAGACACCAAAGGTCACAGTACAGAGACATGAGACACAGCTGCCCACAGGACAAGTAAAACTGGGTGCATTCGTCTGGGAGACTGTCTTGAAGAGTGGGTGGCCTTCGGATATCTATCATCACTAAAGGAATTTTAGAAAACTTTCCCTAGCAGAGCAGAGGTCAAGCGGCCATGCGCTTAAACTGAGGACTAGGGAGAGTTTTGTCTGGAAGCTGACCTGCAGACAAAGAAACTATAGTCTTAATATTTTCTGATCTTCACTTGTGGTGGCTTGTTGACTCCTCTGGTCAAGGTGAGTCAACAGCAGGAGTGCTGTCCGTTGGTTCTGTCTGTGTGGCCAGTGAGGGGATTATTGAGTACAGCAGAGAGGCAGAGTGCCGTGGAAAGGGAGGTTGGTGTCAGGAAGGGTGAAGCAGTTTGGAGAAGGGATATCTGGCCCTGGCTTTCAGATGGCATCCTCGGGATGCTGGGGAGGTGGACTTTCCTTCCCCTTTGAGCAGCTGCAGGAAGTAAGATGTGACCCCATGTCAGGGGGATTCACAAAACGAATGAAGAAGGAATATGTCTGGGATAAAGACATTTTTTGGGAGTGCTCTTCAAATTCCTATATCCTGTGGTTCAATTCCTGGAGAACTTCAACAGCCCAATGCAAGCTTGGCTGAAGCAATTCAACAACCCAGTCTGGGTAATAGTAAATCAGGTATCCTCTCTGTAAGCAGGGGATGCTGACTTACAGAAGCCATTCCTTTGGCGTGCCTATTGGAGAAGCTGATATTTACTAGCTAACGTCATGTTACTAGATGAGGAATACGAACTGCCTATGGGTCAAGTTTTACTCATAGTGACCCTATAGCACAGGGTAGAACTGCCCTGTGAGTTGCTGAGATTATAAGTGTTTACAGGACTAGAAAGCCCCATCTCTTCCTTAGATTGTCTGGTCATTTCAAACTGCTATACCTTGTGGATAGCAGCCCAAAGTGTAACCATTACAAGACCCAGGCTCCAAGATGAGGAACATGACTATAATACTAACACACATTCTGCCTTTTTAATAATTACATGTATTCACTCATTAACTTTTACTTTATCTTTCATTCTCTTGCA
>NW_022103896.1:62296513-62298718 GCF_000313985.2 Echinops telfairi | reverse complement strand
CAGGAACAGCATTTGCGATGCAGTATTATGTCATCAACTCCCAAAGTGATTTTATCTAATGAAATGTAGTAGGGGCTTATAATCTCATACAAAATTATATTTAGATGAACTCTAATATATGCATGTAAACAAATGAATAAAATGTAAAAACATTTCTCAAAAACTCCAAAAAACCAAACTCATTGTCATTGGATAGATTCTCACTCATAGTGACCCTCGAGGTCAGGTAGAGCTGCCCTTGAGGCTTTTGAAGACTAACCTTTGATGGGAGTAGAAAGTCTCCCTTTCTCTCTCAGAGAACTTTCGGCTCAAAGTCCTACGTGTAACCACCACCTGGGCTCCCTAGAGCATCACTATCATCTAAAAGTTATTTAAAAATACACATGCATGATAGACATTTTATCTGACAACATGTAGACAATGAATTAAGCCAATCATTGGCAAAGTTTTTATTATATAAATCTATGTGATTGCATATTTTAAATGTAATGTTGCCTTTCTTTGAACTTGGACTAAATAAGATAAAATGTTTTCTACAGTTATAAATTATTATAATATTATGTAATCACTTCTTTTTCCCCTCAAAACACAAGGGTGATTATTTAAGGGTAAGTCAACAAGTATTCTTTCTAATGATATAGTTCATACATGCATGACTTTATTCCAAGCAAAACATGTCTAAACATATCCCTGCAATCAGTGGATTGCCAATGACAAGCTCTCTTAGTGAAACACTGGCCTTAACCTCATTAGGGTGGCTTCAAATATTTAATGTTCCCATCAAACAGTGACTTATGTCACTGCCATTTTAAAAATTTCCCCAAGTGTCCTCATCGCCTCTAGAGCCAAACATATTCTTAGAGGAGTGTGCAAGAGCCCTTAGAGTGTATGCTGGGTGCTTTCTAACCTTCTTTAATCACATTTTAGACTGTGGTTCCCACAGTCTCACAATTCATTAGTCAATAAAATGTTAAACAGACAAGTCAATGAATTATGATACAGAAACGAGAGGGCGGATGTGTTACATGTCAGCACTCATTGAAGTACACTGCCATGCGTGATCTTCCTTTGTTTATAAATTAATGACTGTTTTAAGACTAATATTGGAAGGTTATTAGCAGAATAAATTTCAGCCCTACAAAATACATACAAGTAGTTTTTGAAACTCAACACAATCTATTTATTTATTTTATTTTGTCAGAAAAGCTAAAAGATCATTACAAACCAGCATTTATTTATCTATGAACCAATGTATGGTAACTTTGGGAAAGAGCTGCTGAGTTGTTCCCAGGACATGTTAATTCTCCGAGTGTTATGCATCTGGTTTTTCATGATTTTGTTTGTTAAATATTACTTGTGTGTGACATTATTGATATTTTTAGCTAACTCCTTCCTTCTGTTGGATCCCCTTTCTTTGAAATGTTCACCAGTATGAATGTCTTATCATAAAATTTATATTTATAAGAATATTTGTATTAGTGTGAAAACCTTCTCCCGCATTTTCAGAATAGTGGTCTGTGAGGGTTAGGCTGTGTGTCAACCTGGTACACTGTGGAAAGGATTGTGATGGAATCCAACCTATCAACTAGGACACAGCCTAATAATGTCTCCTTGGAGGTGTGGCTGTTGTATAAGATGTGCTGTGGATGACTGACCTCTCTGGTTTGCCCCTTTTCTGCTAGATTGAATCCTGCATCTACCTTCTGGGACTGGTGTCCCATGTGGCCTGCCAACCCTGGAATCTGTGGATACCCTTCCATGTTCTTAGTGACCTTGGCAGGGACACTTCCTTGATATAAATTCCTTTCTTCATATAAAGTTTTTTTTCTCTTTCTAATACATCTATGACTATCCTTGGTTTTGTTTCATGAGAAAACTCAGCCTAACACATGGGCACATATGATATTTATTGTTTTGTGATTGACAAATCTCACTCAGTGTAATGTCCTCCAAGTTCACCCATGTTGGGAGACATTTCAAACTTTCATGGTTTTTACGTAACTATGGTTTGCGTACTATTCCATTGTGTTTATGTACTATAATTTTTCAGTTGTACATTTAGATTGTTTCCACCATTTTTTAATTTCTTGGCTTATATAAATGAACACTTTGAGT
Source organism: Echinops telfairi (assembly GCF_000313985.2). Lineage (NCBI taxonomy): Eukaryota > Metazoa > Chordata > Mammalia > Afrosoricida > Tenrecidae > Echinops > Echinops telfairi. The sequence goes on along the minus strand of NW_022103896.1, from coordinate 62,296,603 downwards.
ACTATATTTACATGTTGTAGAATTTCAGTAGGAATTTATATTTTCTATATAGTCTCTCCCTGATGTTTTATATTTTGTGGTTTACAGATC
>NW_022103896.1:62262475-62294437 GCF_000313985.2 Echinops telfairi | reverse complement strand
AATTTGTAGGTTTTCCTGTCATTTCTCTATTGCAACTTTTTGTTGTTTGCTAAAATTTTCTTTATTTTATTTTGATGGGAACCTTTAAGGTTTATTAATTTATTTCACAAGTTTAGAACAGTCTGTTCCCTCATGAAATTAACTTCCTTCCATTTGCAAATTCTTTAATTATAGTATCTATTCTTTTTTTTTATTTCCTAAGTGTCTTCATTTACAAATTAACATCTCTGGTTCCCTATTTTCCACCCTGCCATATCTATTTGTTCTAAGTTGTATGTATTTTATATCTGGGCCGAATCCATAGTGTTGTTGGCAGGAATGGCAATCCACATTGTTGTCTGCCTTCCGTGGTTCTTTATTCAAAGAATTCTCTTTAGTATTTCTTGTAAGGTGTGTCTAATTTCTACAGATATCTTTAATATCTGTTTATCTGGAAACACCCAATTTCATCACCGTATTTGAGAGACAATTTTATGAAAAGTATAATTCTTTGCTGGTGATTTTTTTATGTCAAGGTTTTTATTTTATTTTCCCAGAGATATACACAAAACTTTACCCAATTGCCTTTTTTCTCACAGATTCCTGTCAATAAATCAGAATTTAGTCTTATTGGCTCTCTTTTGTAGGTAACATTTCATTTCTCCTTAGCTCTTTCAGGGTTCTTTGCTTATCTTCAGTTTTGGAAGATTTTATTATGATATATCATGGTGATGTTCTTTGGGGGTGCACATCTAAGTTGTTTGGGGGTTCATTCAATTTCTGGAATGCACTATTATTTCAGAATAGTAGGGGATTTACTTCAAAAACTCTTCAACAAATTTCATAGTGTCTTTTTCCCTTACCTCTTCTTTTCTGGAATTCTGGTTATCCATAATTTATTCCTTTTCATGGTGTGTGTGTTAGACAGGGCTCTCTAGAGAAACAAAACCAGGACAATAATGATTTTATATATATATGTATATATATATTTAAATTAAGAAATAAACAGTTAATTAATCCATAAAGCAGTACAAATGGTTCAGTGCAACTCACTCCTGTGAGACAGTTGTGAGACACTGGCAGTCCTTCAAGTCTTGAGGGCTGCCAGGTAGTCCTCTGCTGAGCAATTCAGGCTATCCGGGCACAGGCAGCAAACAGCAAGGCAGGTCACCAACAGTCAGCAAGATGCCGGGGTCCAACAGTCCCCAGCTCAAGCAATGTATTCTCCAGTAGCGTGGCAAATCAGGTCTTGAAGGAACCTCAAACTACAGCGACACAGTCCATGGGTTAGATGTCTCACAGGTAGTGTAGCTTGCAAACTGAGGCAGACAGAGAACAAGCAAGGCAGCCGCATACTGATCTGATCATTAAAAAGCAAGAGACAAGAAAGGTGAGGCTCGCCAAGCCATTTATCTCTCCGCTCTTCAATTCATCCCACATGTCTTCATTGGCTAGGATGGCACAATACACCTATCACAGTGTCACATAATTCGTAGGTTTTCTTTTTTTTTGTTCTTTCTCCCCCTCCATATTGTTCTTCTAGCAGATTAGTATTGAGAGTTTTGTTTCAAGCTCATTAATTCACTCTTCCATTGATTAAAATCTGGTATTGGCCTTTGATCATGTTATCTATTTCTGAAATCTTAGTTTTAATCTGCATTTCTATGAACTGTTTTTGAATGGTTTCTAATGTTTCCTTTATTTTGTCAATTTGTTCTTGTAGTGTTTTCCAGAATTCTTTTTACGTTTTCCTAGCTTTTGTCGGTAGCATTCTTGGTCTCTCTTTCAGTCCACTGAAAGCAACTAACTCCAATTCTTTGGATTCCTGATCATGTGATAGCAGCACTAGAATATATTTTTTCTTCTCTGTGCTTTGGTCACTCATTGAATCCCTTGTCTTGTTTCTGTGTGAACCTAAGTCATCTGTTCTCTGAGACATTGTGGTACCGTTTTATTTGCATTTAATTCATAGCTGTAGGTACTCACCACTCTTTGCTTGTGGTTGTGATGGAGAATCCGAGTGCATAAGCAGTTCTGTTTGCTGGTTGTCTAGCACGCTTTAGGGCAAGTTTGGCTGATGTTGAGCTTCAGTCTGTCATTTTTTACGTGGTCGGAAATAGGTAGCGGTCCCCGCTGAGTGGGCGCTGCTGCAGGAGGTATAGTGTGGCCGTCATGTGGGCAGTGTTAAATTCACACTGGGTGGGGCAAGGATAAAACAACAACAAGAAGAAAATAATAAAGAAAAAATGACATAATACCAAACAGAAAGAAAAATTAATTAAATAACTTAAAAATGAAGGGCAACTAAGTCAGAAAGAGGAAAGAAAGAAAACTACATAATAAACAAAGCTACTGAGAAGGAAAAGAACATAGGGAAAAAAAGAGTAGTGGAGAGAATACTAAGAGAAAGAAGAAAGACAAAGAAGGGAAGGACATGAGAAACCAATGAAAGAGGAGGAGAGAAGGATAAAAAGCAAGTAGGGAAAGAACAGAAAAGGGGTGGGACTGTGTTCACCACCACAATATCATCAATTGGGTTCTTGCCGACCTAGAAGGTGTCTGATTAGTACACTTGATCAGAAAGTAGCCCTCTCAGGTGCATTGGGCAGCTAGCAGCAGGGTGATTGGTCCTCAAAGGACGACTGCCTGTGTGATCCGGGATTACTGGGGGCAGGCTGTGAGTCCGTCCCTGTGCATTCTGTTGGCCAGATGCATCAGAGTTCACGTGTTCCCACAAGTGTAGGTGGAGTACACTTGGCACCCAATATACTTGGGCTCTTTTGGTATGCATGAAGGACTCGAATTAGATTCTTTTAAAAAATAAGTTTGAGAGAAGAAAAGGAAACGTGAAGGAGAACAATCAGACTTGAAGGCTGACTGAGGCGAAGTTTTCCAACCAAATTTCCATCAGACACGTCTTTCTCCTCTTGAAGAATGAGTAGGTCCATTGTTGGAGTAACTTTCCTGGCTCAGAGTAACCTCAGAGTAAGTTTTCTGGCTTTTTTTCCACCAATGAAATTCTCAAATTTCTTAAAACCTCGTCCTAATAAACTCCTGTTATTGTCACCATCTTTCAAGAAAATCTACCAAGATTATCCCTGTGGGGGGAAAAATCCACCGTATTTTTCTGAGCTGACTTCTCTCTGCGTTGATTTGAACTGGACCTACAGTGCGCACTGAAAGCTACTGTCTTGACCAGACCCTTGTTTTCAAAGCAATTTGAGGAGACGGAGGGAACCCTGGTGGCAGAGAGGGTGTCGCTCCAGGTTCCCTGGTCGCAGAGAGGGGTTCGCTTCAGGTTCCCTGGTCGTAGAGAGGGGTTCGCTTCAGGCTGCTACATGCGTGGCCAGGAGTGTGAAGTCAGCAGCTGCTAGCTGAGGGTAAGGAGGCTGTGTCCTCCCACGAATATTTACCGTATGGGAAAGCCACCGGCACAGTTCTACCTGCTCACGGGGTCCTTCTGCGTCAGAAGCAGCACGGCGGCAGTGAGCTGTTTTTGGCAGGAGACTAAGACAAGGAGATTCCGAAGAGAAGTTGTCTGTCCACTGATCACTCAGATGTTTAACATCTTTTCTTTGGCATAAATGTGCCCGTATGAGTGGGAGTTGGTGTAGCAATACTTTGTGACTTATCCTCGGGGAATTAGGAAGATGAGTTTATACTTTTGCTTTTGAATTATATTTTCTAAATTTCTGTTGAGGTGACGACATTAATATTTATCTTCTAAATAGTTATATTAAGTATCCTATAAAATGAATAACCATGCCTGGTAGAGGCACAGCAGAAAAGAGGAAGGCCCTCAGCAAGATGGATGGACACAGTGGCTGTGACAAGGGGCTCAAGCAGAGGAGCTATGTTGAGGTTGGCGCAGGAGCGGGCAGTGGCTTCTTCCTTTATGCATAAGGTCGCTGTGGGCTGGAAGCAACTGAATGGCACCTCATAACACCAAACGAAAACAAGGTGTTGTTTTGCGATACAAGATGTCATAAAATGATTAGTAACATGAGGTGGTTTCACAAAGTTTGCCGAAAATTTGCATTAAAAGATAATGAACTTTTGGAAGCTTCTTTGTACACATCACATATTTGGTTTTATATATCTCTGCAAATCCTGCTTCTGTAGTTATCAACCTGCACTAGCAGCTTATGCGATGGCATCTTCAGGCAGCACACTAAGGTGAGCAATACTTGAAAAGTGCCCAAAGGTAACTGAGGCCAGTCTTGAGGGACATGAATTACGGGACTTGGTGTGTAAACCAAAGGTACGTTCAAATCCTATATTTACAGTGATTACTGATAACTAAAATAACATGTAGTTTGTTGAAATTAGGGTAAAACCATTTTCATAGAGGAGAAAGAAATCTGAGATTGAATGTACAGCTAATCAGAAATTTGCTGGATGGTGTAGGCCTAAATTCCTTATTTGTGAAAGGAGAAATTCAGGGGCAAAAATTAAAGACCAAAAACAAAAACAAGAACTCTGAATTCTCTGAAGAATACAATTTTGAAAGCTTGAGCTATTTTTTGTTTTTACCAGAATAAAATCATGATCACTTATCCCAGTGATCAAGAATAGCTTAGAAAGTAAATGAGCAATGGTTAAAGTAATTACTTAATGCTAGCAAATGAAAAGTTTGGGGATTCCTTAATTTCTTTTCCTCAGCTTAGCTAGACTGGTCTATGCACCTGGGCTACCTATTTAAATGAAATATGTTCTTGCTTTCCTAAAATATCACCATGATGGCTTATCTATTTTATCTCTATGTTATCTCTGGCCAGCATCCCTTTAATCCTGTCATCTTCTACTATTTTATTAGTGGTATTTCTATTATTATATAGCCTTCATTTAATATTTACCTTTTTTTGAATGACTTATCAGCTTTCCTCCCCGCCCCCCTCAAAAGTTCTGTTGTAAGAAATATGCTATTTGGCTAAAAGATGCTGTGAAGGATGACCAAATATCTAGTTACATAAAATTTTCCAAATTGTATTTCTAGCTTGTTTAAGCCATCTTTAATTGTTAAGCCAAGTAGTGTAAAATATAAGGCATTAAAGAGGTTTTAATTGTTTTTGTTATAAAATTTTAGTCTCACATTGAGAAAATAGAATACTATGACTAACTTCTGAAGTCAAAATATCTCAGGGTTTCAAGTTTCTCCTAAAATGGTATGCTACAAATATAAATCAACTACTTATTCAAGTGAGATTCCCATAATGCATTGTTAAAACTTAACATGATAAAAGAAGGTAATAGACTCTGAAATTATCAATTTAGACAGTAATTAGATACAGTACTATATTCTCTAATCAGGAAGTAATTAGGTATGGAATTGTATCAATGGCCCATGTACTAATGATTAATGCCAATATCTTGAACTGACAACATAATTAAATTAACAACATGTCCCAGATTAAAGATAAATCATTAAAAATTTTCCAGCAAACAGAAAGAAATCAAAGCTATTAGACAAAAAGTTAGAGAATAATCAGGCTTTAACTACTATGAGATAGAATTCAATTTCATATCAATTGGTATCATGGTGTACTTTAAAGAGAGAATTGCTTTAATGGGCCCCTTAAAGAGTCAAATCCCTACAGAGCATGAGATGAACTGGTAGTAAAATTTCAGAGAAGAAACCAAAATGACTCTGTATAAGGAAAAGAAAGAATTATTTCCCCTGAGCAAAAGCAAAACTAATGAAGATAAGCAAGAGGTAGGATTCGTTTCCGGAACTGAGAACGATAGGAGAGAGCTGAGATATTCTCAATGTGGTCTCACCCTAAATTCATAACCCTTCAACAAGTTCCTTTAACGGAAGAACTCCTTGGCTGGACAGATTCATTTTCACGATTATTTTGAAATTGTTGAGGCGCCTTCATGATTTATCTGACTGTCTGTATACAAAACTCTGGATCCATCTGAAATCACAGGGTTGGTTTTAGGTTGACATTGACCAACAGGGTTCAGTGCTCACCTGGGCCTATTAAGCACTTGAAATTTGACTACTCTATATGAATGTGTGCTGTAAGTGTAATATACATCCTTGAGACTGAGGACTTAATATTGAAATAAATGTAATATGATTGTAATACAATTGCAAAACTTGTACATTTCTAAAAGTATATGAATATCAATTGGGAAAACAAAAATAAATTAAAAGGATATACTTGCCACATGCATATCCAAAAGTGCATTAATGTATAAAGACCTGGTATCAATCATGAGGAAATATAATGACCCTAGAAGAAACACATGTGTATATTATATAATACATATAGACTCGCTGCCGTCGAGTTGACGCCGACTCATGGAGACTCTGTTGGATGCAGTAGAATTGTCCCTGTGAGTTTCTGAGGCTGTATCTCTTCATAGGAGTAGAAAGCCCCTTCTTCCTCGCACAGAGCAGCTGGTGGTTCTGAACTGCTTATCTTCTGGATGGCAGCTCAGTGAGTCACCGGGACAGCAGTATAACTCAGTGTGTGTGTATGCGTCTCTCAAAAAGGACAAATATAAATTGTTCTAAAAATTGTTCATATCACCAATTAGATGTGAACCTACTCAAGAGCAATAGTTTTCAGTGACAATGAACGCAGAGGAAAATGGACATTTTCCTTTATTTAGCACAACTTTCTTGTGGGGAAATCTCCCAACAATTACACAACCTTTAAAAATAGCTTGCACATTGTTTGAGCTTTTGATGCTTAAATATGTCAAGACCTATTTTTAGGAATGTTCATTACAGACAGTTGTTTAAATATAAAAAACTTGAAATATGTACCTCAACATAGGAGATTGTGTGAAAAAAGTCCATTTACAGAAATGTCATACATAGCCATTTAACATGACATGAGGCTATCTTTTTTATATGGGAGGATGCTCAACAATGTAAAGTTAAAAACTTGAATAGCAATGATGAAAAGAATTCTCATAATAGTGGTAACAAACACCTAGCACTATGCAGCTACTATTCCAGTTGTTGTACAGTTATTACTTAATACACTTCACAATGACCTAGTGAACTAAGTACTATTATTATTTCCTTTGTTCAAGGGAGGAAACAGAATCTTAGAGAGATGAAGATATTAAGTAATTTCCCCCACAGTTAGGAGGAGCAGTTGATAGAGCCCTTGCTTTTAATGTATATATATTTTCCTATTCATCATCTATCATCTATCGAATTTAAATAGCAACATACTATTTTCATGCATATCAAGTATGAAACCAACACTGGAAACTCTTCAAGATGAGCACGTACTATGTAGAGAGAGAAGTAAAGTCAATAGTTTAGAAATAGACCCTGTTAAAAACACAAACAAAAACAGCTATTGAATTTCCTGGTCGGAGGAAATGGCCTGGCAGGGTTTCTCAGGTCAGGAAGAAAGCCACGTGCCTGTTTACATTTTAGCTCTATCAGACTTCCAAATATTTCAGATAAAGTATTTCAAGTTCCAGATTGAGGCCAATAATTTCTCTATATATAATTTTTAAATTATTTTCCACTTTAAACTTTTTCATGGTGATTAGGCTGATTAATAATCAAAAACCCATGGTAGTGAAATTCTGACTCAGCAATCTTACAGGACAGAGTAGAACTGCCCCATAGGGTCTCCTGGGCTGTGATCTTTATAAAATAAAATTGCAGCATCTCTAGAGCGGAGACAGGTGGATTCCCACTTCTAAGTATTAAGAATATAACCAAATATTTAACCACTGCGTCACCAGAGGGGCCGTCAAAAGTCGTAATGCTACTTTGAAGAAGATGTTACATATCAACCAGAGTAAATGAGCATATCAGATGACTTTTACTTCTCTAGTTTTTCATTTCACCTGCAGCATGGGGGACCTGCCTCCTTCTGCTCCCCAATGGGAAAGGAGAATCAACTCCACACCAGCCCAAGACATATTCCTCTGAGGCAGAGATCAGACATGGATCCAGTCTGCTTTCTATTATTCTGATGCTGCCATTACCCCCCCCCCTCCATGATGCTCTGCTTCTCTGCTGGGTTTTATAATCTGCTGCAATGGCCACAGAGAACTCATAGACAGTACTCATGACTCTAGAGGGTTATTAGGACAGTTAAGCAGTGCGGACAGTAGTGTGGGGCTGTGTTGGAGCCCCGCTGCCTACACAAAGAGAAAGGAAAATCCAACTCTACATTTGCTTAAGGATGACTGCCACAAAGCAGAGGTCAGGCATACTTCTCCTACCTGCTCCTCTCCACTACCCTCTTTGACAACAACTCTCTCTCCCACAGGACTCTGCCTCTCGGCTGGGTTCAATAACTCATTACTGTGGTTACACCACATTGACAGACACTATTCACAACCACTGGGTTTATTACAGAAGCTGTTGGGTTACCCTAAGTCACATCAGATAAGGAAGCATGAAGGATAGAGTCCATTTGCCCACAGCAGTGCCTCTTCTCAGAAAAGCCGGCAGGCATGTCTCCTCTGATCCTCAATTTCATGGACATGTGGCCCTTTGGCCTCTGCTCTGCTGGTGAGCTACCAGCTCCTTTAGATCTGATAGATGTCCAGGTGGCACTCGCTCTTCAAGCCAGTCTCCTGCCTGATGGCACTCAGCTTTTCTTCTTCCGTGGGCCTAGAATCCCATAGCTCTGCCCATGGCTCTGCCCCGTGGCTCTTCTTCTGTCTCATGATCTTGGTTTTGCAGTCTCTGGTGTCTCTGTTGCCTCTACCGCTTCAGGAAGAGATCTTCCACATGGTCCACTAGTGGTTCTTCCTTCTTAACTATCATAGGATTCTATGAATCTGCTTCTGAGACACCTCACACTTAGAACCAGAGAATGGCTAACCTGGCCAATCTCCAGGTTACAGTCTTCTGCACCTCACTGGACTATTCCCAACACACAAAATAGTCCGTTTGTTGTACTATGGTGGCTGGTGTGTTGTTGTGATACTGAAAAACATGTTACTGGTATTTCAAAGACCAGCAGGGTCACACAGCGAACAGATTTCATCAGGGTTTCCAGACTAAGAACAGATTAAAAAGGAGAAATAGGTTATCTGCCCCAGAGAAAAAAATTAACCATGGAAAGCTCTACGGACAGCCTCAGAACACTGTGAGATACAGAAACATGATACACAGAGGCGGTGCATTGTCAGAGAGAGTGCCAGCAGGTAAATCCCTCAGGCGGGAAGCACTCAAGATGTGACAGAGGAAGAGCTGCATCCTTAAAGCAGAGTTGACCCCAATGGCGTGAATGAAGTAAAGCCTGTGTGAGGAATGTCTCTGGGGCATAAATCTGTTGATGGGGCACAGCTCCTTAGGAGAGGGAATGGCTGCAAACATCAATTGATAATTGGAACTTGGGACATATAATGTATGAAGATTGGAAAACTGAGAGTGTCACAAATGAAATGGAACACATAAAGCTCAACATTATTGGCATTACAGAGCTGAAAATGACCATTTTAAATCAGAAAAATCACATGGTTTTCTATGCCGAGAATGAGAGATTCGAGAGGATCACATTCATGGACAAAAAGGACATTTCAAAGTCTAGCTTGAAGTACAACACTGTTTGAGATAGGATACTATCTAGCTGCAAACAAAGAAGTCCTGTCAATATAATTGTTATTTAAATGTATGCACCAACCATTAAAGCTAGTGATAATGAAGCATCAGAATGCTACCAACATCTTCAGCTGGAAATTGATCAAACATGCAATCAAGATGCATTAACAATTATTGGTGATTTTGGTCTTGCATAGAAATGAAGCTGGAGTTCATATTTTGTTAGGTTGGGTTGACTATAGAAACAGATCTACTGACTCATATATGTAGAAGAAAGACCTTTATATCAAGAAGTATTTATATATCAAGTAGACCATCCCAGTCCAACTCAAGTCTGAAAGTTCAATACTAGTCCGTACGTCCCTCCTCAGATGCAGGCAGCCACAGGCAACGACACAGCCTGCAGGAAGACTGCAGGCTGGTGGGAACAGAGTTTGATCCACGGTCAGTGGGGGTACAGCAGAGCTCCGACAGCTCTCAGGGTGGCCAGCCAGCATCAAGGAAAAGGCATAGAGAGAGGAAAGGAAAGCCACACCCCAAGAATCCAGCATCAGTGACCTGATTGATGTGTTTGACTCCACCCCTAGGTAGGAATGTCTTGTTGACATAAAATCATCGGATTACCACACGCAATAGAATTTTGCAAGACCAACAACTTCACTGCAAATACCTTTCTCAACAACAAAACAACAACTCTACAAATGACTTCTCCAGGTGGAATGCTTAGAAATCAAATTGACATTTGTGGAAGAGACCATGGAGAAGCAATATTAGCAGCTAAAATCAGTCCAGGAGATGACCATGGAACAGACCATTGCTCTTATGTAAGTAGGTTCAGGTTGAAATTGAAAAAAAATTAAAGCAAGTCCAAAATAAGACCTTGAGGTATAGCCCATCCAAATTTTGTGGACATCTCAAGAACGTGGTTGATGCACTGAGCACTAATGGCAAAAGACCTGAAAAACTGTGGCATGACATCGAGAGCATCATATATGATAAAAGCAAAAGGTCATTAAAAAGACAGGAAAGAAAGAAAACATCAAAGTCGATCTCAGAAGGGATGCTGAAACTTTCTTAGTTTTAGAGTAGCTAAGGCAAATGATGAAGTCAAATTCCCGAGCAGACAATGTCAAAGGACAACTCCAAAAGGCAAAGCAAGTGTTACAATGAAGTAGGCAGAGACCTAGAGTTAGAAAGAAAGGACACATTCAGCATATTTTAATTGAAAGAACTAAAGAAAAAATTCAAGTCTCATGTGGAATTTTAAAAGACTGTAGGCAAAATATTGAATGATCCTGGAAGCACCAAAGGAAGATGGAAAGAATACACAGAGCCACTGTACTAAAAAGAACTAATTCGTATTCACACATTTCAAGCGGTAGCATGTGAGCAAGAACCAATGGTGCCGAAGGAAGAAGTTCAAGCTGTGCTAGCAGCATTAGCCCAAAAACAAGGCTCCAGGAGCTGATGGAATACAAACGTTTCAGCAAAAGATGATGCAGTGGACGCACTCACTCTCCTGTGCTAGCACATTTGAAAGACGGTTATTTAGGCAACTAACTGAAAGGGATCCACATTTGTACCCATTCCAATGAAAGGTGACAGAAACGAATGTTCAAAATACAGAACACTAGAATTGATGTCACACACGTAAAATTTTGGGGATGCTCTTCCCACAACTGTCGCAGCAGTCCAATGACAGGGAGCTGCTAGAGATTCAGGCCAGATACAGAAGAGGATGTGGAACAGGGATCTAGCGCCTTGTTGATGTCAGATCAATCTTGGCCACAATCAGAGAATACCAGAAAGATGTTTCCTTGTGTTTTATTCACATGCAAAGGCATTTTACTGTATAGAACATAACCAACTATAGATAGTCACAAGAATAATGGCAATTGTGCTCCATTGTGCTCATGCAGAGCATGTACATGGATTAAGAGTCAGATGTGTGAATAGAATACCACGTGGTTTGAAATCAATAAAGGTGTGCATCAGGATTGTATCCTTTCATCATACTGATTCAATCTCTATGCTGAGAAAATAATAAGAGAAGCTGGATTATATGAATAAGAACTCAGCATTAGGATTAGAGGAAGGCTAACAGCCTGCTAGATGCAGCTAACACCACCTTGTTTGCTGAAAGTGAAGAGAAGTTTAAGCACTTGCTGATGAAGATCAAGGATTACCGCCTTCAGTATAATTTACAACTCAATGTAAAGAAAACCAAAATTTACACAAGTAGACCAGTAGGTCACATCATGTTAAACAGAGAAAAGATGGAAGCTGTCCAGGATTTCATCTTGCTTGGATCCACAATCAGTGCTCATGGAAGTAACAGTCAAGAAATCAAAAGACACATTGCATTGGGTAAATCTGATGCCTAAGACTTATTTAAAATATCGAAAAGCAAGGATATTACTTTGAGGACAAAGGTGTGCCTGACACAAACCATGGTGGCATTTTCCACGTCCTCATATGCAAAGGAAAGTTGGACTTTGAGTAAGGAAGGTGGAAGAATAATGGTTGCCTTTGAATTACTGTGCTGGCAAAGAATACTGAAAGGAACATAGCCACAAGAGCAAACGCGTTTGTCTTGCAAAAGTTCAATCAGATTGCTCCTTAGATGCAAGAATTGTGAAACTTTGTCACACAGATTTTGGACGTGTTGTCAGGAGAGAGCAGTCCCTGAAGAAGGACATCACCCTGGTAAAGTCAAGGGACCCTGAAAGAAAGGCATGACCGTGGTGAGAAGGGCTGACACAGTGGCTGCAACAATAGGCTGGACATTAAGAACAAGTGTGAAGATGACAAGACGGGGCAGTGTTTTGCTCCGGTGCACATTGTGGTACTATGGGTCAGGGTCAACTCTATGACATCCAACAACAACAGCAGCAATAGCAACCACCACCTAGTAATTTGAAGGCAGTAATTTGAATAAGACTGGATAGGAGAGCCATACCAAGTCACTTTATTTCACCCCAACTGGTTAGGATCATAAATGCGAAGAACACTGTCCTTTAGTCTGTTATGCCTCTTCTCAGTCAAGCTCTTAGGCGATGTCTCTCTATGGTCCTTTAGCCATGTGTAACCTTGACCCCTACTCTGCTTGCCTGCTCTGGAAAGTGTTAGCTATCCCTTTTCAAGCTGATAAATGACCAAAGAGCAGCCCCTGTGAAAGCCAGCCTTCTGCCCAAAGGCCTTCAGCTTCATTTGTTCACTTGGCTTGGAAGCTTGCCACTCCCTTAGCCTTGTATTTCTTGGTCTCTGCTGTTGTCATATTTTTAATTTTAATTTTATTTTATTGGGGGCTCTTACACCTCTTATCAAGATCCATACATATATCATTTTGCCAAACACATCTTTACATATGTTGTCATCATCTTTTTCAAAACATTTTCTTTCTACTTGAGTCCCTGGCATCAGCTCCTCATCACCCCCATTCCTGCTTGATAATTGATAAATTATTCTTTTTTGTCATTTTTTGGTCATTTTGATGTCATTTTTTCACACAGGCATCTCAGACATGCTTTAGTTGTGGTTCCTCTTTCTGTTGATCAAGGAATTCTCTCTTTCTGCTTCTGCAATGGCTCCTTTCACACCCAGTGGAATGGCAAAATTGTTCTCTACACTTTATTTGCATGCTGTCAGCCAATCCTTGAATGGGAATTACAGTGGCTTGATGGAAGAGCTACAGCGAGGAGTTTCCTGCCCATTTGTTGTTATTAGGTACTGACCAGTTGTTCCAGCTCATAGTGACTCTGTATGCCACAGACCCAAACACTGCCTGGTCCTGGGCCCTCCTCACACTTGCTATGTTTGCAGACACTGTGGCTATATGGACAATAACGTGAACATTTGGGTAGTTAGAAAATGTGAAGGGAAAGAATCACTCTGGGGAGGATAAAACACATTTCTATGAAGATACAGATACACACATACATACATATATCTCTCCATATAGAGAGAACTAGTAATAAGTATTCGTTCTATATACTCAATCAAAATGATTTTAACTTTGAAATGCATAAAAAACAAAAATTTGAAAATAATAGGTTATTTTACAAGGGTTTATTATTTCGCAGTTCTAGTAAACAGTCATATAAGACTGGTTTGAAATGGTTGGTTTTTTCTCCCCAGTGTGAAGTCTAGGGAGTGTAGATGCTTTTTTATGTTCCCATCACACGAAGAGATGGGCAAGAAGTCCCAATCACAGAGCTGAGTGCAGGGTTCGGTCTATTGTTCTTCTGACAGGCATCCCTGCTTTCCAATGGAAATTATGACCAAAAAAGTTGCACCAAAGGCAATATTGTCAAAGTTAATAGAATCTAATTAAAGTATATTCTGACTGTAAAATTTGATAGTTATTTGTTTTTCAGCAGCAAGATACAGGTCATTTTGTAGTTATCTCTACAAAAGGCGCTTTATTTCTCAAATTGCATTGTCGTGACTGCTATTTTCTTGTTCTTTGCATTCTTTGTCACTTTTAATATCTTCAGTGATTTTGAAATATTTGGTGCTGGATCATTCTGCTGCAAATATGACCTGTCATTTCAACAAATGGACTGATTGAATCTGTCACACTGGTGGGATTTATAGCAAATTCACTACAGCACAAGTAAAACCATTAGAAATTGCATGGGTTTCAGACTTAATATAAGATCCTTCTGATATTATCAGTAGACTGGCTTATACTTTTCCTCCAAATGACCATAAAGAGTCTTCAATTTATATCAGTTTTAATGTGCATATGTTGCTACCTTGATTTCAATTGCGGATGTGTAACATAGTTTTGACCTCTAGTTTCTCTATATTGAAATCATTTATAAGGGCTAATGAGATTTTATGCTATGAAATCGTTCATAAATAAGAATATATGTAAAATATTTTTTCAATTTAATTATTATATATATTTGCATTAATGTGAATACATGTCATTTTTGTGTATTATTAGAGCATTCTGGATCATTAACTTTATATACTTTCACTTTCAGGTCATTCCAGTATTGAAACTGGAAAATAATATTATGTTATTGAGTAAAGCCTGTAGCCTGGAGTAAAAGTGCAGGTATTGATGATTTAATAAATACTTTGTTGTTATTGTTATCATAATTCATATAATACTTGCTAGCACATGTAAAGTAGTTTGAACAATATTTACCTCTAAAATAAAAACAAGTTTTTAAATTTAACTTTCACTGCATAAGTAGATATTTCTCCAAATATATATACTATTTTATGTAGCCCAAGCCCATCTTATGTATTCTATAGCCACTGATTTCATTATCTGAATTTTTAGATTTTTTTCTCCAGATTTAATGTAGTCATGTTCCACAGTTTTTTTTTAAATTTTTATTTTGGTAATCTAACAGTTAGCTTTGATGCTATCCCTATCAAAATACTGAAACTATAATAAAAAGTCATTTTAATAGTCTTGTATAAAGGTCATATAAAATAAGCACATTTATTTTAGTTGAAGACACGTGCTAATTTTTTATTGAAAGATGCATTAAACATTGATACATCCAACCTCTGATTGAACCTCGGCTGCGTCACATAGAGGCCCTGTTGAAGATTTATCGTACAATATAAAATTAGGCATATACAGTAAACTTGATAGTCAATGGCCTCTGCAGGCAGGAGACTGCCGCAGAGAATAGTTGCACAATAGAGGGAAATGCGAAAAACATATTTAAAGACATTCAAAGATGAGTGATGGAAACGGGAAAAATATATAAAAGAAAAAATACATTGTAAAAGTCATTCTTCAATGAGCTAGAGACACAGGGAAGAAATTTTTATAGTGAATAGATGTTTTTCACACTTATAATTTACTATATACCAATTCATATGGAAAAGCAGCTACTTAAAGGATGTAGGCAGCCTTATTTCATCGTTTTGTTTTCACAAAACTCTTAAAAATATAATGTTGAAACATATCAAACAAGGTACAAACTAGTAGAACAATGAAGATTCACAAAAGAACTAATTCTTGTCAAAGGAAGGTACACTGTGTTCCCCTGGGGGTTGGTTTCACCGTGAGTTTCAGTTAGTACTTGTTTCCTTCTATTATACCCGTCGCTATTCCCTCTTTCCTCTCCCTGCCTTTCAATTTCTCTCTCTTTTCTTCTCTCCCTCTCTCTCTCTGCCAACTAGATTGTGTCTCAGCACAAGGTTTCTTTTTAGAACAATACAAAAAATGCACCTATTGAAGCACAAATTTATTGGCAAGATACCCTCATGATTCCTTAATTGGATTCCACAGAAATTTGGCAACAAACTTCTCAAATTAACAAAAAGGTTATAGCAGGTTTCAAAAAGTTATGCTGCATTTCTTTAAGGTTCCTTCATTAATTTCCTACAAATAAGACTGGTCTACTGGTATAAAAAAATCATATTCTTCAAAATGAGAATATGTTGTGCATGATGAGTCTATAAAAATGAATCAGTATATTTTAAGATGGTAGAACAAAAATGAATCAATATATTTTAAGACGGTAGAACAAAGTTCACATAAATAAAATCAGTTTTTTACAATATAAATAAAAAATTTGCAATAGGAAGTTTTATGTAAATTCAAAACTTCTAGTATTTCTTTAGGATGTTGTATTTTATAAATTTGTATTGATTTATTTCCTTGTATGACAGATAAATTGAACAGAGTGGTACCTTAAGATTTCCTCATCTTTGTTGTATAAACATTGGCAATATTTATTATTTACATTTTTAAGGTAATATTGGACAAGCAAGCTCCTCTCCCTCCAATTTGGATTGTGACTCCTGAACAGATGATAGTATTGGTTGTACTTTTAATGCAGTTACCAGCAATTTCTACTGCTAAGTACACATTCCTGGGATGCATGGTATACAAATGAATGATTATTTCAGAAATCTGAAGATCAGCAACAGTTATTCACTTCTGATTATAAGAGTAAATAATAAATCTGAAATAATAAAAAATGTTCTGTTTAAAAGGTGCTGTGTTGCGGGTTGGAAAATTCTCCTGAAATACATATTCCTATACCCTAAAACCCCATCAAACAGGTGATACTATTTAGCCGTGGAATTAATTAGCACAGGGTTTTTATTTTTTTTTTAAGTTAGAAATATAATACCAGTGATAAGGAGGAGACCAGGTTCAAGACCGACTTAGTTCCTAACACAGCACTGCCCTGGCTATTGTCTGTTCTGTCTCCTACTCACATGCTCCTCTGGGATTTTGTCTAATGGTTCCCTCTTTCTTGTTCTTTTTTTAATATTGCTTTAATTTTCCTTGCTTCATTATTTTTATTGAGTTTCTATTATGTCATGGATTACCAATATAGGAAACAAAAGAATACTACAGTCCTTTCCACGAAACACAATTTGGAGGGAAAAATGTTTAGTTCCGAAATAAAGATTTCAGGTAAATTCTTTTTGTTTTCTCTTTTAGCCTACATGTACTTGTCTCCCCAACCCTTAAGGAAAGCATTGAACTTCATTTTGGGGGTTCTTTTAAATTTGTGGAATTTTAATGGGAACAAACCGTGACAGACACTAGCATGGAGCTCTGTTCATGAAGGAAGATGGAAGAAAAAGGACCATCGTTCCGTCCTAGTGCTCTCTCCTCCATTTTCTTCTGTGTTCCACCAGGCTCCACTCCATCAGTCTAACGTTCCCTTATATGAAGCTTGAATTGTTCCCTTTTAGACCAGTGCTATCAAGATTTTCATATTGTGTTTTCTCCAGATTGCTAATCTACTAAAATGACTACAGTATAGATAATTTATAGATGAGAGCATTCAGCCTTGATTTCCTATTATTCTGTTTCTAAAGCCAATATTTGATGAAAGAATGAGTGTAAATTATGAAATTTGGAATTTTATTTTATTTTTTTCAGTTTAATTTAAACTAAGATTCAGCTAAAATATTTCAAGCATAGAATTAGCCATAGAATCCAGTATGTTCAAAGTATGCATTTTATAGAAAAAAATAAGCTGTCAGTTTTGCAGTACTTTAATCACTAGTTGTAATTTAGGAATATTAAAGATGTTTTCTCATTGTAATATATAATATTGTTTAATTTTTTAAAACTCCTTTTTCCCTTTTCTTTGTAGACTTTGCACCCAATGAAGTCACCATTAACATTTTTGTTTCCTGTTCGGATATTTATTTCATGTAACTTTCCTGAGCAGACTCTGTAACAGGTACCAGGTGGACCTTAAATATAAAGCATTGAACAAGATAAAGTCCTTTTGTTAAAATAGAAATTGATAGACCATGAGAGGAAACAATACGGAAACAGATGTAGCAAAAAGTAAGCCTGTTCGCAGCATATGGATGTTATGTTTTTTGATTCCATGCCCCTTCCTTAACTTTATCACAAATCCTTTCACCTCTTTTTCCCTTCAACCATCAATCCTGCTCCACTTGTAGAACTCTTTTTCTATCTTCTTTGAACATTTTAACAAATCTACCATAGTTCAGAGCCCGAGTACAATAATTTTACATCTGGGCTACCTCTGTTTCTGCTTCTATTGAGAGGTTGGTTGGTCGCTGGATCATAGGTTATGTTTTTTCTATTTTGTATATCTCTTGTTTGGTTTATTCAACTGAAAAATATTATGTTGAAAACAGTAGCTACTAAACAGCATTATGCTGCTAGAATCGCCAACTAATCTGCTGTTAATGTGACATTAACTTTTCCAGCTTCGATTTAGTTCATTACTAGTTGCAATTCTTACACTCCAGGGTTTATAATCTTCACTCTGATAAGATATCTAAGATGAATCAACAGCTTTTAAATTTATTTATTTATTTAGTTGCTATTGCAGACTTTTTTTTAGCTTCCTACAATTCAGACACTCTTTCACTTTTTCTCTCCTTTCTTTCTTGTTGTGCATGGATCCCATTTTGGTTTTCAATGATATGAAGTCCCAGAATGTCCTCTCAATGGACAACAACAGAAACAGAAATGCTTTTCCTGCATTTCTTCCTGCTTCCAAACTCTCCGGGCTGAACACCCAGGGTGCTTTTCTTTCAATCCTCCTACTAATACTTTAAAGTTATTTATTTTGGACATAAAAAACAGCAATATGGCATTTCTGACCATTTACAAAAAGCATGGCCTTTCTTTTTTTATTATTTCTGGATCAGCTTTAAATTTAAACGAGGAAAGATCTAAACATAATTGAAAATGAAGATGACAAATGAATTGCCTCTTTAAAAGAAAACCCACGACTATTTCTGTGCCTTCGACTTCAGGGACACCAGTTACACTAAGGCTAGTTAGGCCAATTGATCCTCAATTCACCAGTCTCTGATCTGTTTTTGGTAGGTTTGGTTAACTATACGTTTTGTATAGATTCTATTTTTAGATCCTAAAGTTAAATAAATACTCTTATTAATTTTCTCTTCCTCAATATCTGCTCGGCCATTAATTTTATCCAGCGCATTTTCATTTCTCAATTACATTGTCCAACTCTAGAACATGGACTTGTTCTTAAAAATGTTCCCCATTTTTATACTTGACTGTTGAACACTCATGGAATAATGTGATAACTTAGCCTAGTTACAGTTTTCCAGGTGTATGATTATTTCCTATTTTAATGATTTCTTATAGTTTATTTTCATAAATACCTACTCTCATTCTCTTGCATAAATTTTTAATGAAAATAATGACCTACTTTTTCTCTCTGATCAATTTAAACATGTGTATTTTGATAACATTCTCATAATGTTTCATAACACTAATTTATTATATGGATTTATATTGCTAAATTATCAGTGAAATACAAATTCACATTAATGTATAAAAATTTTCTAAATTAAAGAAAAATGAATTTTTGCTTCATTTCAGGACTGTGTTGTATTGTTATCTTACAGATCTTTACATTTGTCACTTATTTCAACTTTTGACGTCGCGTTCATTTTGACTAAGTATTTGTTTTTCTTTTTCTCCTCTTTCTTTCCTTTCTTCTGTACTTGTCTTGGGGTCAAGTGGCTGTGACGTTTTCCCTCATGACAGACGTGCAGTCTAGAAGTAGGTCTCATCATGCCTGTGAGAGTGACAACCGATCGTTGATATGGTGGAGTAGAGATTCTGATCAGTGACAGGGACAGCCAGTTGCTTGTTTTAGACGCTCTCTGTGCTTCCACCCACAAAGACTGTAGTTCCAGGCATTGTTTGGCAGAGGTTTATCTTCTGACTTCATGTACTGAGCTCTCAGAAGAATGACTGATTTAAGTTTCTTATCTTTAATATGCATACTTCATCGCCATGATCATGCTTCCTTATATTTATTATCCGAACAGGGGAGACAATGCCAGTGGTTTTTGTTGGGGCACATTTACATACTTAAATCAATTTTCATTCTCCAATATAGTCACTAGCATTTTTTTCCTGAAGATTATGTTAAAATTATGATGCTATTTCTATGAACTCCTAAGGAATGAAATTGTCTATGATCTCTGAGAGTTGACATTTCTATTTAAAAAAAGCTATTTTAAGTTATTAAAGCATTAGCTGATTCCTCTTTGGATATTGAGCCCTGTATTCCAAATGAAATATAACATGAACCACAAACATCAGTCAATGCAATAATTAAAAATTTTCCAGTAGCAACATTTCAAATAAGTAAAAACGATTTGGTGAAAATATTAATATTTTACTTGGCTCAATGTATCAGAAATATTATAATTTCAGTATATAATTAATATAGAAGTTTAATTCGATATTGTCCTATCCTCTTTGTAATACTTAACCTTGGAAATCCTGTGGGTATATTTCACTTACAGAATATTTGAAGTTTTCCTAGTAACTTTTGGTGTTCAAGAGCACATATGTCTAGTGACTATCATATTAGCCTGCTGCACACAAATCCAGAAAACAATATTTTGAAAGGGAAAAGACTACCTCTACAAGTGCTGAGTACTTATAAGTTCAATGTCAGTCCTATGAAATTGACATTTCAATTACAATGAAAAACCTGCAGTAAAAGTATTTCAATGTCTAATGCTCTTTTGCTTCCATGAACTATAGGCTTTTTGAAACGTAATGTTTAAATGGAAATACACATAATTTATCTACACAATGTGTCTCCTTTCACAATTTTACAGAATTTGCCTCCATTGACAATATGCTCCCAGATTTAGCTTCTGCAAAACCCTATTGTAAAAATGTTTGGGGTAGTGTCTGCTCTCCTTTCATTTCACAAGGGGAAGAAAAAGATCACCACTATCATCACTTCTGGTGATAATCCTGATGCGTCGGTTCCTCGGATGGTGAAAGCCAGACATGCCTCCACCGCCAAACTTTTACTAATGCTGACACCAATTGTGCTTACAATATTGTTTTTTACTACTGGGTTCATTGATAACTAATGCTTGTTTATCTCTAGGACAAGTGATACAAAGCTCTTTTAGCTCTCTTTCAATCCCATAGACCCTGGCCTGGCCTCTACCCTGTCTGCACATGTCTTACAATGTCTTTTAGCTCTTTCGATTGATGATAATTGCCAGCAAGTCTCTTCTCCAAAGGCACTCAGCTTTCTTGTTCTGTGGGCCAGGGAGTTCACTATATTTTCTTCTGCTGGTCTCCTGGTTCTACTGGTTCTCTGTGCCAGCTCCCACTGCTTCCCTGACATCCCTCCTCTAGCACGGCTTTAATTGGCTCTGGCCATCTCTCATGTCATACTTCCCTGTTTCCTGGATCAAGATGTTTTAGCTCAGGGATCTTGGGTTTTACTCAATTCCTGGCTTTCATTTGGGATAGCTCAATTTAAACCTCAAAGGAACCAAACTCACTGCCAATGAGTCCATGCTGACTCATAGCAACCATCCTTGGATTTCAAAGACCGTATTGGTTTATGGAAGTAGAAAGCTCAGTCTTCCTTCTGCAGAACTGCTGGTGGTTTCCAGCTGGCGACTTTGTGGAATGCAGCCCAGTGCATAACCACTGTACCAGCATAACCCCCAACTATACCACCAGGGTTGCCCTACTTTAAACCTAGTGGCCTGGAAAAAATTCTTATTCTTATGTTAGAGTTCCATAAACCTATTTGAATGTCCCCATGAGGTAGTTAGTTTATTGTGCCAATGTGGCCAGTAAACACATGGGGTTAATTGAAAGGCAGAGGGATAAATGGCTCGGTGAGCCTCACCTTTCAATTTCTTCGGTCTCTTGCTTTGTGATGGTGGGACCAGGGTGCAGCTGCCTTAGCCAGTTCCCTGCTTCAGCTGGCAAGGCTCATTTCCTGCAAGGCATCCCTGAGGAGAAGCCACATGGACCTACCCTGATGCAACCCTGGGTGCTGGAGCAGCCATGGGGAGACCCCTGCCAGTGCTGAGATGCGTACACACTCACTGATTCGGCTTTCCTCCTGCAGATGGCATCATTGTGTCTGTTTTGTGAGATGGAGGAGGACTTTGGATTGGTGTTGGACATAGGGGTTAATGTTGGACATGTGGGCTTGGGCAGCACTGGGTTGGGATATTTTCATGATGCACACTTAACCTTTATATAAAACTCTCTCTTATACATGAGTTTTTGTGGATTTGTTTCTCTAAAGTACCCAGATTTACACACCCCATCACAAAGGTGCCAAGTGACTTATTTAAATTGGCAAGCTATCCAATTCCCTTAGTGGGCCACAATCTCATCTTTGCATAGTTCCACCCAATGATTTGAGGAATCCTGGGTGACTTAGTGGATCCCACAAGGGGAAGTTTGAACTTACTAGTGCTCAGAGGGAGATAGATGAGGCTGTCTGCTCCCATAAAGATTTACAGTCTCAAAAACTAAAAGGGAAGCTCTACCTTTGTCACTTAGGATCATTATGAGTTATATTTGAGTTTCAGTTTTGTCTTTTGTTGTTGTTGCTTTTGACCCAATCATTTGATAGGAGTTACAAAGGCTACAGTTAGCTGGGTCATATCAAATACTTTGCCACACTGCATATGTTGTTGTCAGTTATGGTCAGTCACTTCTGGTCCACAGCGACCTTGTGGACAACAGATCAAAACAGAGCCCTGCATTGTGCCGTTCTCAAAATTGCTCTTACATTTGAGTCCATTGATACAGCCTCTGGGTAAGCATTCTCCATCTCAGGTCATTTCAGTACAGACTATAAGTTGGCTCACCAAGGTATTTTTCCTTCCATGACAAACCTATAGTGATATTCCAAAACAAAATTTTCAAGCTATGCCAAAAAAATTACATTAGAAAATGTACTCACTTTCTTTGTTTTGCCAGTTTTTCTAATTTTATTTGGAGTATTATTAACTTTGTTAAATGCTAAAATTTTTTGGCATTTATTTATAGAATAATTATGTGAAGCTTTCCAATAGATTTTGAATAAGGTATAGTGAAAATTTACAGAAACTACTTATGAATACATTGCATACAGTTATAGAACACGTTTCCAAAGTGGCAAGCAACTTTAAACTCTGATTTTTAAGGTGAACTAAGAAAAGTTTTTCATCATGCTGAACTATATTTTTGTGTCAATGTCAACGTTATAACATTTTAATAGTTCACGTATGCTAGATTCATTAATATGCATCTATTTTAACAACTTTAGTTATTACTTGAATCAATAGATACCTATAATTTGGAAAGAATTATAATTTTTTTGCTTACTTTTTAAATCCCAATTCCATTTTTACTACATAGGTTTTTCAATTTAGTAATGGTGTTACATTCGTACAAAATACATGTTTTCCCAAATGCTGCCCTGCACTATAATTTATATTTGTGTTATATATGTATAAACAATAATTTTGTACTTAATATTAATTTTACATAGAATTTACAAGAGCTCCACATTAAAAGTGGAACTTCAAAAGCTGTGCATTGATTTCTTAAGTAGAACAAAAATGAAGTAAATCTTTAATTAAAATGATCATAACTGATTTTTCTTGAAGCTCCCGATGATAAGGTTTTAAAAAGTTCGCCTGTTTTAACCCTTTGCTAAGTCTCTTCTTTGGCTAGATAAAGTAAGCCCAGTGAAAGCTATTACTTTGTTTTAAGGTACATAAGAAATATGGATTTGGCCAATTTATGTAGTCTGAATGAAAAGTCACAGTTCACATAAGAATATCACAACTTCATATTAAAAACTTTACAACTTGAAATAAATGCTAATATATCCTGACAATTTCATTCCAGTGATATTAAGACAAATCTTAATGTGTGGTAAATATCAACAATTTTCGTGTATATTACAAAATCACCATGAAATTCAGTCCTTAATTTCTCTTCAAACATATACTTTTTAATGAGTTTTGTTCCACCAGGTCAGACAGTTAATCGAACTTTCTATTTAGAGGTTCTGAAAAGATTGTGTAACGGCGTGAGACAAAAAAGGCCTCTTTTGTGGCAGACAGGGGACGGGTTTTGCCACCACAGCAATGCACCTGCTCACGCCGCCATCTCAGTGTGTCAGTTATGGGCCAAAAAAACAAACAAAACAGCATGCCTCTCTTATGCCACACACTTTACATACCTGACCTTGCTCTGTGCGACTTAGTTTGTTTCTGTGAATGAAGAGGGTCATGAAAGGACAGTGATTTCACGACATAGGAGAGGTAAAGAAAACAATGAGGGGGGTGCTGTCAGCCATGCTAACAGATGAGTTTGAAAAATGTTTTCAAGAATGAAATGGCAGATTTGACAAATGTATCAAGTGTAATGGAGAGTACCTTGAAGGTGACAAGTTGATTTTCAAAATAAAAAATTAAATACACAGCTTTGAAAAAAATTGGTTTTTTTGGTGGTACCCACTTGTATGTCAATGACACTGTTTAAATAAATAAATTAATTAAATGTACTAAGTTTTATCAATGAGTACCCTGAATGACCACCTTGAAGTAAATGTGCTACATCGGCCTATGCAACCACGAGGTGTCGAAGGGATCAGGTATAAGGCATCATCAGAACAAAAAAATCTTACCATAGTGAATGATGGGGGGAGTGCGGAGTGGAGATCCAAAGCCCATTAGTAGGCCACTGGAGATCCCCTTGCAGAGGGGTCTCGGGGAGGAGACAAGCCAATCAAGGTTCGATGGAGCAACAATGAAAAATACAACTTTCCTCTAGTTCCTAAATGTTTCCTCCCCGCTCCCACTACCATGACTCGAATTCGGCCTTGCAAGTCTGGCTAGACCAGAGGATGTACACTGGTACAGATGGGAACTGAAAATACAGGGAATCCAGGGAGGATGAGCCCTGCAGGACCAGTGGTGTAGGTGGCGAAACAGGGAGGGTAAAGGGAGAATGGGTAGGGAAGGGGGAGCCGATTGCAAGGAACTATATGTGACCTCCTCCCTGGGGACAGACAGCCGAGAAGTGGGTGAAGGGAGACGTCGGACAGGGCAAGATATGACAAAATACCAATTTATAAACTATCAAGGGCTCATGAGGGAGGGGGGAGCGGGGAGGGAGGGGAAAAATGAGGACCTAATGTGGGGGTTTAAGTGGAGAAAAATTTTTTGAGAATGATGTACAAATGCGCTTTACACAATTGATGTGTGTATGGATTGGGATAACAGTTGTATGAGCCCCTAATAAAATGTTTAAAAAAGAAGTAAATGTGCTAGTTAAATTGGGATTGGTTTAAATTAAGTTGTTGATGACTTATTAATAGGTAATTAAATATACCAAATAAGTAAAAATACTAAAATTATGAATTTAGTTATTATTCTGCAAGTTAATGGATAATATATAAAATAATGATGCATATGAAGAAATTCTTTTAGAGGGATACCAATTCCTCCCAATATTTCATTAATAAATAATATACTTATTGGAAATTGCAACATATTTTTGCTTTATTCTATGGTTATTTGTTCTCCTTTCTAACACAGAATATAATCAATTAAATTAAAACTGGAAGATGAAGTTGTTAGTACCAGATGCCATAAAATTGATGTTGACAAACAGTGATTTCATGTAAGTTAAACTGTGCTTTACAGAGTTTCAATGGCTGATTTTTTTTTAACAATATATCGCCAGATCTTTCTTCTCTCACAACTCTGGGTAGATTTAATCGACCAAACAGAGGGTTAGCAGATGAGAATCTTAACTTTTTAAGACTCACCACCTCGGGACTACATTTAAGTTATCTTTTTAAAATGGAAACCAACGTCCTGAATGAGTTGGATCAATTAGCACATCTAGACTCTGAGGTCCATACGACCTAGCACGCAGTGCAGAGTGGCCTCTGGACATGTCCATTCTAACCAATGATCACCACACAGTTTCAAAACTACAAGGCAAAACCAATTTAAAAATACAAATTTGGTTAAACTTATGTTGCAGGTACCATTAATAGAGGTAGGATATTAAATTCTTGGTATGGAGGTGGCATATTTTATCCTGCCGAATTTTATCACTTAAATTTTTAGTAGCATCCTATTTTTCCTTTGATTTTGTAGACATACTAGGAATATTCAAATGCCAAAGAGGTACTCTTCCTGGTTGATTTGACCAATTTTACTAAGCATATATTTTGGTTTATAGAGAAGGATGAATTGTTTGTTTGTTGCTTATTGTTGTTGTTGTTATCCTGTGCCCTAAGGATTGTCTTTATAGCCATGACAGTTGCTACTGTTTTCTAGTGCTTGATTTTTTGATCCTTTGTGTTATTACTGAGGCTATTGTGATTAGCTTTTAGATCGTGGCCTGAGGAACGTTTCTCCTTTGTAGTACAGCAGTTACCAAATCCTTTGGTGGTATCCTCAAGGTTTTCACTCTTCTGGCAACATTCATAAGGGGTGATGTATAGTCACATCCTGGAAAAAAAATTCCCTAACCATTTTAATAGGAGCTAATGCAGATATCATACCATTCCATAGTTAATCACACCAAGCAATATTGTACAGTTGCTACCAAAAGCAGTTTAAACACATCTTCTTCTGTCTTGAACCCCTTGAGATCAGATCCTCCCTGCCCCCCCTCCCCCGTGCCTCCACCATCTTCTATGAATCCTTATTCTAGGTCTTGTGTCTCTAGGTTCAACTATCCTGTGTTTCATATAGTGAAAAACATAGAAAAACAGATACAGACAGTCAAAAAGGCTGCCCACAATAACAAAATACAAGAGATTAACCCAAATATGGAAAAGAATGCAGAAAATATTAGAAACTATATCAAGCCCAAAGTGTGTCAGAGGGGAAATCAAGTGACAAGGTTTTAATGGAAGTCAGATTTGTCATTTTAATCGACTCTAATTGTCTTTCCAATACGGTTTGTCTGATAATCAAGTGATTCCCATCCCTCAATTATGGTTAGAGGGAAATCACCAGAGGCTTATTTGCTGTGTAGATCCTTGTAGGCTTCTCAGATCATAATATTTTTCTTGTCCACAAAGTCAAACCGAGTCATTGATATCAGCCAGAATACAGCTTTCACCAACATTTGGTGATGACTAAATTACAAGTCAGGACTCTGCTCCCAGTTTTAAAATTTGCATCGACATTTCTTGAACTCTATTTGGTTTGGTTTTGTCTTGAACAATCGGATTTTAAAGTGTTCTTTTAATAATATGTTTATAAGGCTGTGAGAGACAAACTATGTAAAAACACTCATCTGTTAGATTTTCTAATTGTAGTAGATTGCATGCTACTATGATGCTGGAAATTGCACCACAGGGGTTCTGACTATCAACAGGGACAACCACAATGGACAGGCTTTAGTGAAACTTCCAGAGGAAGTCAGACCAGGAAGAAAGACTTACATTTCTGTCGAGATAATACATTTCAGAAAAAACAAGACAAAATAAAAAAAGAAACAAAACCTAAACTCTGAAATCCTTATGGAATGCAGCAAAATATTATGAGATATAGTGCCAGAAAATGACCTCTCACATTCAGAGGCACTTTAAATACAACTCGGTGAAAGAGCTGCCATCTCAAAGTAGTGTTGAACATAATGATGTAGAAGAAGAAAAATTTTTGAGACCTTCCTTTGCTGATGTGGCCCAACTCAAAATAAGAACTGGCTGGAAGCATCCATTAATCATCAGAAATGTCACTGTGTAAAGTATGAACCCTGCAAAACTGGAAGTTGTAAAAATGAAACAGAATGCATAATGACTGATGCCTTAGCATTAGTGAGCTAACAAGGATTGGGATAGGCCATTTTGAATCAGAAAATCATATGATCTACTATGAAAGCAATGATACATTAAAGAGGAGCAGTGTCACATTCAATGAAAAACAATAATATCAAGCTCTATCCTGAAGTACAATACTATTCATAGTAGTATAATATTTGTATGCCTGCAAGGAAGACAGTTAATATTAATATTCTTCAAATTTATCGACCATGCAATAATGTTTATAATGAGGAAGTTAAAGATTTTTCTAAGCATCTGCATTATGAAGTAGATTCAACATACATTTAGGTGCACTGATAAGTATTGGTGATTGGAACTTGAAAGTTGGAAGCAAAGAAGAAGGATTAACAGTTAGGAAAGAAGAGCTCAGTGACGGAAGCAACATTGGATATTGCATGATAGGATATTGCCAGACTAAGGATTTATCCATTGGAAATAGTTTTTTCAGCAATATGAATGGTGACCATACATGTGGATTCACTAGATAGAATGCATATGAATCAAATAGATTATCTCTGTGGAAAGAGATCATGGGAAAACATAATAACAAGGCCAGGGGGTGCATGAGGAAAAATATCAATTAAAACATATGTAGTTCCGATTTGGAGTTGAGTAACATTGAAACAAGTTTATATAAGACTGTGAGCATATCTTACCTGAATTGAAAGGCAATCTCAGGGTAGAGTTGATGTATGAAACACTGATGACTGAGGCTGTGATGAGTTCTATGGGAGGACATCAAGGAAAGCTGTATGGGAAGAAACCAAAATGTTATGGAAGAAACCAGAAAAGAAAGAAAGGAAGAAGGAAAATGGATGTCAAAAGAGACTTGAAACTGGCTCTTGAATGCAGAGAAGCCAAAATAAAAGGAAGAGAGGATGAAGTAAGAGAGGTAGAAATCCACACAGGAAGAATGCACTAACAATTTCTCCAGGTGAAAGAACCAAAGAAAAAATTCAAACCTAAAGTTGTGACATTAATGGAGTCTATGGGCAAAACATTGAGCAAGGAAGAAAGCATCAAAGGAAAAAAATAATAATAATAAGAAGCTAGAAAGAGTACTTTGTCACTGTACCAGAAATCATTGGTAGCAGTTCAACCGCTTCAGGATGCAGAATATGATCAAGAACCAATGGTATCAAGGGAAGAAGTACAAGCTCCGCTGAAGACACTGGATAAAAGCAAGATTCAGAAATGGATGGAATGCCAATTGGAATGTTGAAACTTGATGCAATGCTGGAAAACTCACTAATCCATGTCACACATTTGAAAGACAACAGTTTCATGCACAGCAACATATCCCACTCATGGCAACCTCAGAATAGAGTAGCACTGCCCCTGTGTCCCTGCTCGCCATGTTAGATTTCCAAGATTATAAATCTTTATGGTAGTAAAAGCGCCATTGTTCTCCCAGAGAGAGGCTGGCTGGTGGGTTGGAACAGCTAGAGGAGCTGCAGCCCAGTGTGTACCCACTATGCCACCATGGTTCCTTGTTCACAGAACCAGGGAATGCTGAATGGTTTAAAATCAGGAAAGATATGCTTTACATAACTAAGATGCAAGTCACATGCCTGCCTTATACAGATTATAGTTAGAGATAGTACATCTATTTATTATCACATTCAAGTCTAGTTTTTCCTGATTTTTAATGCATGAGATTCCCATTATCTTAATACAGCTTTTGTGATTGTTTCTGATGGCATTTTAAATCATCCTGCTATGACTTTTCATAGTACCCTGTATTTTCTTAATGACTTTTAAAAAACTACTTATTATTATGGTGAGTATATGTGCATTCACCTAAATCCACGCTAGATGATAAATTTCATGAAATGAAAGATTGTGTCAATTTTATTTAACACTGTACCATTACCTAACAGAGTCCTTGGGCTTCAAACATATTTGCTGAATGAATCACTTTTACTTGTATAAGAACATAGGTATTAAACCCAGATATCTTGACCGTCAAAATCTGAAATTTATTCTTTCATTGTAATACTTAAATCACTCAAATTGAATTCATTTTAAACTGTCATTAATTTAAATAGCTGTTTGATTTCTCCCTTAGGCTTTTGAGGTTAAATGGAATAGTTCTATGTTTCTGAATGTCAGTGGTCCATGAGATACTTTCTAATTGGGCTAACTTAAAACCAGAATTTAGTTATATTTTGTTAAAGAGTAATAACCCAATGTGCAGACAATTAACAAAATCAAGAAACATTAAAATTGCTGTCTTTGTTACCTAGTGCTGCTATAACACAAATACCACTAAACTTTAACAAACATAAATTTATTTTCTCATATTTTAGGAGCCCAGAGGTCAAGTTTAGAGTTCTGATGCTGGGGAAGGCTGTCTTTGGCTCCAGAGGAATAGCTTTTTGCTTCAAATTCGGGTTCCTGGCTCCTTGGAGTTCTGCATGTGGCTTGGCTTCATTCTTCCTGTTTTTCTGCCGGGTTAATATGCTCATGTGTAAGAGTATGACTCAAGACACACTTTATACTAACCCTGCCTCAGTAAAACATAACAAATATTCCCCAGTGGGATTATAATCCCAGGCAGGTAGGTCAGGATTTCCAAAATTCATTTCCTTCTGGTGGAACCAATTCAAACCATAACAGTTGCTGAAGATTAACTACTTCAATGATGGCAAATCAATTTTCTCTCCAGCCCCAAAATCTATTGGTGCCGGCGACTGCTTGAAGTGCTAGAATGAGAACGAGTGAGAGACCAATTGGAGACAGTGTAAATGTCTTCTGACATCTGTTTGTAATTGTTGCCATAGTTCCAGGACAGAAGAAGGGTCCACAGTGTTGTCTACACTACCTCTGTTTTAGCCCACATTTAAAGAATCTGAAATTCAGACAGAGTATTTGATTTACTGAAGGTTAAACTACTAATTAGTGATAAACAGGATTAGAACATAGATTTCTTAGTTCCTAACTTTATACTATAGTTCCACTGCTTATTTTATATTTTTTCTTTCATTTGATTTTGTAACATTTCAGTGCTTTATCTATTATTTTTCTAGAGTTCAGAATGCATAATGCTAAATTTTTTCTTGCTGGCATTTGAGTGGAACAACACCAAGCTTCTTAAAATCTGTGTCTCAAGTTTTAATTTACTCAGCTACTTAATGAGAGCTGAGGCAAAACCCATTTTAATCCTGAATTAGAATTTTTTTTTTTCAGTATAGGACCAAGTCTATTTCTGATACATTACAAGCATATTTGATCATCATGTAGAAATTCATATATCAAAATCTGGCCCAAGAAGATTATAAAAAATAGCTTAACTATTTCTTTCCTTGTAAATATTTCTTTTCTTGGTGTGTAGCTAGTTATTATGCTTCTTTTTAAATGGAAGTTGGAATGTACTACCATTTACTAGGATTACTTAATCAACACTAAGTATAAATAGATTAATTAATACTGCAATTGCTTTATAAGAAGTTTAATAAAAAGAGGATGGGTTGTCAGAATTTCATTCATCCACACTAAATAGAAAAAAAAGTTGAACAAAAATAGAAAAAGCTGAATTTTTTAATAGTTCTAAAGTGAAAATTATATCTATAATTTGCTTTGCTGAAGTCTGAATTATTTTAAGGTGTGTGATAAATGAGATTAGATCACCTACTGAAGGTGTAAGCCTTCTCTGTATTCAGAGAAATCAGAGGATATTCACTGAATGAAAATGAAAATAATTTTCAAGGAGTTTTTTTTTTAATTCTAGAAAATCAAACTTTATAGCAAAATCAGGAATTAGCAAAATCAGTAAATAAGTACACTTAAATAAAGCACAGAATGCTGTTTTATTTCAGAACATACAAATACATGTATCTGTTACCACCAGGAGTCCTGGTGGCTCAGTTTGCAGCCACCCGCGGATCCATGGGAGGAAGATGAGGCTTTCTACTCCCATAGGTATTATAGTCTCTGAAACCTACAGTGCTGTTTACTTTGTCCTACAGGGTCACTATCAGATCTAATTCATTCAATGACAGTGAGTTGGGTTTGATTCTATTGATTACAAATAAATAAGACTATGTATTTCCTGATTTTTCATTCATTTATAATTTTTTGGCCTAAATCAATACATATTTTTGGGCACTTGGAAAAATAAAAAACCTTTTTATTAGGGTTACATTTGCATCTAGAAAATACCACTTATCTTTATAAAAATACTCTGAGATACTCTGAACTGTCAAGAGTGATTTTGACAATATGAAGACATATTGATCTTCTCCAGGTAGTTTCTTCTTTTTTTAATCGTTTTATTAGGGGCTCATACAACTCTTATCACACTCCATACATACATCAATTGTGTAAAACACATTTGTACATTCATTGCCCTCA
>NW_022103896.1:62261370-62262375 GCF_000313985.2 Echinops telfairi | reverse complement strand
CAATGAATGTACAAATGCGCTTTACACAATTGATGTATGTGTGGATTGTGATGAGTTGTATGAGCCCCTAATAAAATGATTAAAAAAAATTGTACTTATATTGAAATTAAAAAATATATTACAATACTATTTTTGTGTTCTATAAAAATTTTTGTTGGTCCATATAGACCAAATTTTTAATCAAGAACACCCCCACCCCCAGCCCCAACCCCCCCAGTCAATGGTGTCCCGCTTTACCAATGTTAAAATCTGGTCACCTTATTTAAGAGCTGTCATACTTTTTGTGTACCAAACAGTCACAACTCTGAACTGATAACTGTTAATGAAATTGCAGGCAGTGCAAGGGTCTATTAAAAGGTATAGTAATGCTTTGAAATGGTCTCTCTTTTTATTTCTTCTCAGCCCTTAGGTTACTCATCTCAAATAAAGGATCAACATTCTAGTACTAGCTTTGGGTATTGTAATGTGATCGTTGATACTTAAGGATATTCAACCCAAACTCAGAAAGATAAAACTATGCAAGGGTAACTCGAGGGCAGTTTGAAAAAGCCACGGATACATTTGTTCATCAGCATAGTTTCTCTTTGAATTTCATCGTTTAAGAAATAAATTGGCCTTCCTGTGTTCCATGGGGTCCTGGTGGGGAGGGCTGAGTGGTGGTACAACTTCCATCGATTTTCACTGGGCAAAATCTCTGAAGGCTCCTGGTTCAAATGAAGAACATGAAGGATTAGTGGAGAGAGAGCGTTGAAAGAGCTAGACTGGGATTTCTGTTAAGATGGCAACTGAGTAACACACACCAAATGGACTCTGGAAATGAGCACCGGAGAACCACTGAGAGGGAAACTCCATTCTTCCAGGTCACAGGAAGAGTGTCATAAAGATAAGTAGACTCAGATCCACTAGATTTTGAAGAGCTGTGGGCTTTTAGCTTATCACTGTGGAGGCCGGCTAGGGCTCAGCTTTAGGTCCACAATAGTCGTGCCAATGCCAGGCTACCTCAGT
>NW_022103896.1:62257550-62260325 GCF_000313985.2 Echinops telfairi | reverse complement strand
CCAGCCAGGGTACCCAGAGATGGCCTTCCAACCTACCCTCCAAATAACAGAATACTTGTTGGCTAGGGAAAAAGTGAAACCACAGGAGGATAAAGTGGTAGTCCAACCCCCCAGGGTACTTAGCTGCAGGCAGTTTGAAAAAGCATTCCTCCAAATCTCCAAAATAGAGTTCCAAGTGCTCTTTGACTCTCTAGAAAATGGCGCTTGGCTCCCCTAAAATGGCGCACAAACAACAACCAGCCCCAACAACCTGAACAAAAATAACAGGAGAAAAAAAAGGCAATGTCAAAAGAACTCCTGAACCTAACGGCGTGCATAGAAGAAGCAGACATTGATCAACCACAGAAATAAATCTTCATAATGCTGCTTTGAGTCACATAGGATATAAGGGAAGCAACACAGAAAATGGATGGAATGGTAGAGGAGATAAAGGCCATGCACCCAAGGGAAATGCAAGAATTAAGGGATGAGCACCAAAGGAAAATAAAAAAGATAAGAGACGAGGTAACAAAAGCAAATAACAAGTTAACAGACATCACTAACAGACTAAAAGAAGCAAAAAAACATACCAGTGACCTCTAGGACAACCAGGCAGACTTCAACAAATGGAAAAGACTGACAAACAAGTTAATCAAAGAAGCAGAAGAAAACTTAAGAATTATGTCTGATGCCATGAAGAGGAACAACATTCAAATAACTGGATTACCAGAACAAGACACAACTAAGAAGTCAACTGCAAAAATAGTGAGGGAATTCCTGGAAGAAAACATCCACAGCTTAATGAATGAGAATCAGGCAACTATTCAGGAAGCAGAAAGGACACCAGCTAGACTGAATCCCAGGAAGAAGTCACCAAGGCACATAATAGTTAAATGATGCAACTTGGAAGAAAAGGAGAAAATCATAAGAGCAGCCAGGAGAAAAAAAGCTGTTACCTCTAAAGGTACTTTTGGTGGTTATAGAACACTATGTTTAAATGAGGATGGCACATATTGAACTTGAAATTAAAATAACTATGAGATACCACCTAACAACCTCAAAGATAGCCCAATTCAAAAAATAAGAAAGTAACAAGTGTTGGAGGGCCTGTGGCAAGAAAGGAACTCTCGTTCACTGCTGGTGGACCTGTAGGTATATGTAGCTATTATGGAAATAGATTTGGTGATATCTAAAATAAATGGAAATTGAGCAACCATATGACCCAGCAATCCCCCTACTGAGCATATACCCAACAGAGGCAGGAAACAAACCATGGATAGATATCTGTTCTCCCATGTTCATCATGGTGCAGTTCACAATCACAAGGAGTTGGAAACAACCTAAATTTCCATCAACGTACAAATGGATTAAAGAGTGTGGTACATACATACAATGGAGTACTATGCATCCCTAAAAAGCAGTGATGAACATATGAAGCACATCAATGCATGGAAAGAACTGGAGAAAATTATTCTAAGCGAACTATACCAAGCACAAAAGGACAAGTACAACATGAGTCCACAGAGGTAAGCTTAAAAAGCAAAAGAGACATGGGGGGAAAGCTACTATATGCATACTTTACTTGGCTGAGGTCCAGGTACTATGGCAAAGGCCAGACCCAGTCCAGGGATACATATGGCAGCCAACTAAAAGGAAGGGGAAAAAAAGAGAGAAAGGAAGGAAGGAAGGAAAGAAGAAAAGAAGGAAGGAAGGAAGGAAGGAAGGAAGGAAGGAAGGAAGGAAGAAAAGACACGGATAGTGGGGGAACAGGGCACTAACCCACCCAAGAGGAGTCACTAACCTCCACAAGAGAGGGAGAGAGGGACCAAACTTCAATCTGGAGCACCAAGACATGATGCAACATACCAGCATGATGCAGCAAACCAATAGAGAAGTATGCAGGGCTGGCCTCAATTCCAACTATGTGGACACCTTCCCTCCCCCCTCAGAAGAATGCACTACAGAGGAGAGCAATGAAGCTACAGCTCAGGGAGAGGGGCACGTTTGATCAGAGCACACAGGAGCAAATGAGGAGGGAAGGAGAGAGAGTAGAACATATCTTGGACCCCCAAATTCTAAGGACTTATATTCCTGTTTGGAGCTGCCAATGAACAGAGAGGACCATAGGGTTAGACCCACCAGGAGACATTCCATCCCTCGCTGACCCATACTGCTATGGGGGAAAACACTGGAGACACAGTGTAGGAACTGTGACTGATCTGGCCCCACCATACCTGGGAGAAACACTAAGGGTGTGCAACAGAGCAGTAGGGGAGAAAAGCAATGAACTCCCCAAGGAATCCCCAAAATAGACTTTGGGACCAGGATATGGCACCCCATCAGACTTGACCGGGAAACACTCATACAGCTCAACAAACAGACCTCAAACTATTTATAGTCTTTCCTTTGTTGTTGTTGTTTGTTTTTGAACTTATTATTTTTGCATGTCTATCTAGATAAGATAGGCAGGATAAACAATCTGAAGGAAAAAGCAAGGGGACCCACAGTCTGGGGGACATGGGAGAGGAGAAGGTGGGGGAAAGGAGGGGTGCCAACAAACCCAGGGACAAGGGAACAAGTGATCGAAAATTGATGGCGAGGAGGGCGTAGGATGCATTGCGGGGCGTGATCAAGGGCAATGAAGCCTAGGAGAATTACTGAAACCAGAATGAAGGCCAAACATGATAGCTAGACAAGAGGAAAATAAAAGGAAATAGAGGAAAGGAGTAGGAGGCAAAGGGCATTCATAGAGATCTAAATACATGCATGTATATATGAATATATTTAAATATGATG
>NW_022103896.1:62253364-62255561 GCF_000313985.2 Echinops telfairi | reverse complement strand
AAAAAAGGGGAAAGGATGACAATAAAAGGAATCCTGACACAAAAAGGGGATGGAGGCCCATTCCCCAGCACAGAGAAAGGTGAAGGGTAGAAAGACATCTTTCTATCAATGGAAGAGACAAAAAGAAAGGATGTTTACACTACCCTAAAAAGGGCTACATAGGCTCCTAGGACAAAAGGTTAATGTAGGGTGGAGGGGTGCACTGCTTCCCTTGCATAGGGGAAGTACACTACAGAAGATCCACCAGAAAGCCAGTCAATAGTCAGTTACCTGCTCGGCTGCTAACTGCAAGGTCAGCAATTGAAAACCACCAGCCCCAGTGGAGTGAAAGCAGCTCTCTACTCTCAGAAAGATTTCTCACTCTCTCACTCTCATCGAGTTGATGCAGACTCTTAGTGGCTCTGGAGGACAGGGTAGAACTGCCCCCTGAGTTTCCACGACGATAGCTGTTACAGGAGTAAAAGGCCCAGTCTTTCTCCAGAGGAGGGGCTGGTGGTTTTGAACTGCTGTATGCATAACCATACCACCAGGGCTCCCATAAAGAGTTACAGTCTTGCACCCCCACAGGAGCGGATCTACCCTGCCCTATCTGCTCACAGTGGGTTGGAATATACTACATGGCCTTAAGCTTGTTCTTTCTTTCTTCCAAGCCATGCCCTTGAATTAGCTTCACACCAAGTATCTCCTCAGTAAACTCATTAGGTCCATTCAAACCTTTTCTCAGAGTCTGGGCTGAAGGCTGTCACTTGTCTGAATTACTTTTTGTTACGGAGGCAAGAAGGGCGACTGAGAGCCTCAAATCCTTGAGTCCCTCTCAATAACAAAACTTTGTTTTATAATTCATTTTTAATTTTCTTAGTTTTGTAATATATTGATTGCCTATTGTTCTTTAAAGTCCATTTTGATACTACATAATTCCATTTCATTTTAAGAGTTCATTGTTAAATACGATTCCTTTTTTATTCCAGCCGTCAAAATAACACCTAATAAAATATGAACATTTTCAATAAATATCCTTGGACATTACTTAGTGTTTACTCAGAAGTAATCTGATGACCTATCTTGTTGCATGATTTATTTAATTCAAGGCAACTCCCTGAATTAAATCAGTAAAAGTAATTACTTCCTCAGTTTAACTCATGAACTTAAAATGGACTATGGTTTGGCAAGAAGACACCATTTTAATTTTTTTCTTTACATACATTTAAAAGTACAATATTGTGCTCCTTAGCCTCTCTTACCTTAGTGCTAAATGAGCTCCTTAGAAGAAGGTGCTTGGCAAATTTAAAGTAGTTTTGCTCTTGCAAATGGCTTGTGTCTGACAGGCACCTGTTTGAAACCTTAGCAGTGTTCATCAAGTACAGATTTATTTATTATTTTACTTTTTCCCAACAAATTCAAATTTCTCCTTTTCTACAGATGGAGAGCTTAAAATCAGGGATTTGAAAAAATGTCTTTGGAAATTCTATCCCTATTTAAAAGCAATGCTTTTGAAGCTTTTCCCCTAGGGACTATCAGAAATATAGATTTCTTGCATAACTTTTTATAGCAAAAAAGGCCTGTAGATTTACCTAGGTATAAAAGCCCTGAATAAGTATGTTGTGCAAATAAAATATGTACGCAATGCTTTCTTAGAAACAGGCTTTTTCCTGTTGAATTAGGGAGAAGCGTGTTCTGT
This sequence comes from Echinops telfairi, assembly GCF_000313985.2. Taxonomy (NCBI): domain Eukaryota; kingdom Metazoa; phylum Chordata; class Mammalia; order Afrosoricida; family Tenrecidae; genus Echinops; species Echinops telfairi. Next base: position 62,253,883 of record NW_022103896.1, on the reverse strand, counting down.
TTTATTTGGAGCAATATGAAAGACTTTGAAGATTTCCAAATGCAACTTTTTTTTTTACTAACCTGAATGTGCAATGAAGTTAAACATTTTCTGCAGTCTAATGCTTATGATAACAATGACTTATCATTTATTTTTACAAAATATTTTATTTTTACAAAATATGTTTATTATGTATATGTACCCAAACAACTGTAAAAATAAATTTGACAATGATGATTTGAATATCTAAAACAGATGTACATTATTATTTTAACAAAAATAGTCATTTTTATTATTGTGCTTTGAGCCCTGGTGCATGTGTAATGGGAAACAATTTGATAAATTTGTAGAATTTATCCAATGATAAGGTTTTTGTTTTGGTGTTCATGTTTCTGAATCTTCAGTCTCTTGAAGTGGATGATTTTATTCATCTCTCTCTCCTATAACTTGAATAATACCTAAGTGTCCATCATATTTTTAGTTGAATGAATAGAAAAACCAATAATTAATATATGTAACTCTGCATTAAACCAACCCCAT
>NW_022103896.1:62229331-62251228 GCF_000313985.2 Echinops telfairi | reverse complement strand
TGTGCTGGGGCAGCACAGGTGCCCTGGGGGTCCATGGCCTGCAGACCCTGCCTGCTCCAGCCAGTGGTTGCCTCACCACCCCAGTCCCTCAGAGGGTGCCTGGGTGACACTTGTCTCCTGAGGTGTCGGGTCTGAGCCTCCCCCAGTTCTGGCACAGGCTCGGATCTCGGGGCCTTGAAGCGGGCAGTCCAGGTGGAACTGCAGGAGTGGTAGTTTAAATGATGGGCACAGTGCACACTGGTTTACAGTAAGCCTGGGCAGATCAGTGGCCATGTACTAAGCTGATGCAAATGATTTCACTTGTGTTTTACTACATCAACTGTGTTTTACCATTCACGACTGATGAGTAAGCATAGTTAAGGCTGTGGAGCCCTGCTGATGTAGTGGCTCTAAGTTGGTCTGTGATCCACAAGGTTGGCACTCAGCAGGAGAAAGACTGGGCGTTACATTCCTGTAAGTAGCCACAGTGTCTGTAACCATCAGTGGGGCGCTATGAGGCAGCACTGACTCCACAACCAGGAGTTCAGAGTTTGGTTTGTAGCTGACCCAGTGAGTGCTCTGTCCTTGGGTGGCTGGTCAGGCTGACCTCTGACCCTACAGGCCTGGGAGACCTGTCCAACCTGGCTTTTTCTCCAGATCCTGGTCCAGCAACCACAGGGGCTTCGCAGACCTGCCATCCAGGTTTACTACAGACACCCTCCCAGGTTTCTCCCAGGGACTGTTTTACTTCCTCAAAGTATAGAAGTGAATTACAATAAAGTGCCCTCACTGAGCTTATATTAAAAAGGTGAGGTAGAGACATAAAATAAAGGTAATGTGTGTATAATGAATATAATGAATAAGTTAAATGTCGATCTTTTATCATCACAATTTAAGAAAGACAGTTTTAACTCTTGGGGTGTTCGCAGGCTCTTTCCAGATTTGTTACAACTCACTTTGTCCACAATCCAGAAATGTGTATTGGCGTTTCTTTCTCTCCTTTTGGGGGAAAAAATATCTCATTTATTGAAAGTTAGTTGGCTATAAAAACTGAAAAGGGTACATATCTTTGGTCAGACATGTTCCTTGTGAAAATAAGACTGATTGGCATTTGATGGTCCAATGTTGTTTCAAACAGAGCAGGGTGCAGTAGAAATACAACCTTAATGTGGTTTCCGTGACACCAAACCCAAAAACTGTGGAGGGTGCAGATGACCAAATCCACACATGGTAATGTGGGGAGAATGATCACAATTCAGCCATCACAGGAGGTGAGGCACTATTGGGGTTCAAGTCTATACAAGCTAGTCTATACTAGCATGTAGTACAGAAATTTTAGAAATTCTAGTTATTGTGCTATTGAGTGATAAAATTGGGATAACAAAGGGCTTTTCATATGTTCCTTGTGAGTCAATGAATCCCAGAGCCCTACAATCATTCATGGGAAAAGTTACAATCTGATATCCTAGTCAGTAATGCACCTGTACTGCATTACTGCAAAACTGGTGATAATTCAGAGGTGGGTTTTATTTCTTTTTTTTGCTTTGAGTCTTAAGAGGAGGCCCTATCTAATAGGAATATTGGGTGTTTTACTTATTATAAGGAATTATTATCATAAGCCAGTTGAGTAAACTTGTTTATAGTTCAGTTGGGAACATTAAGTTTCAAATGATTTAAATAATGCCCTAAATCAATCTTAAGGTGGAGATTTAAGATTAAAAATGAGGTCTTGCAGACACATCTATTTTATTTTCATTAGCAAGCTGGATTATTTTAGTATTTGTTGTTACTGTTTTCGGTACCATTGAGTTGGTTCTAACTTACAGTGACCCTTTGTACAACAGAATGAAACACTGCCTGGTCCTGCACCACCCTCACAACTATTCTTATGTTGAGTCCATTGTTGTAGCCCCTGTGTCAAGATATCTTCCCAAAGGCCTTCCCTTTTTTCACTGCCCCTCCACTCTGACAAGCATGCCGTCCTTCTGCAGGGACTGGTCTCTTCTGACAACAGGTCTGAAGTACCTGACATGAAGTCTTGTTATCCTTGGCTCTCAGAAGCAATCTAACTTTAAATCTGCTTAGACAGGTTTGTTCCTTTGGCAGTCAGTGATACTTTCAAAATGATTCCCAAGGACCATAGTTCAAATGAATTGGTTCTTTTGAGTCAATTTTGGTATTTCTTATTCAATGTCCAACTTCCACATGTATATAAAATAACTGAAAATACCAGGGCTTTGGTAAGTACACCTTAGTCCTCAAAATAACCTCAAAGACAATACAGAGTCACTGTACCTTTATCGTGATTCAAAATGAAGAGAGAACATGGAAGACATTCATTAATAATTGGAATGTGGAATGGAGGAAGTGTGGATCTAATTAAAAATAGTAATAAAAATAGGGGATGGAATACATATTGATCAATGTCTAAGGCATTACTGAGATTAACGGGACCAGTATTGGCCATTTTGAATACAAAATTAGATGGTTTACTCTGCTGGGAATGACAAATGGAAACACTTCCATTGTCAAAAAAGACATTTCAAGATCTATCTTGAAGTATAATGCTGTCTGTGACTTCTTTTCGTTTCCATGCATGAAGAGGGACATGAAAGGACAGTGATTTGATGACAAAGAAGAAATGAAGAAAAATAACAGCAACAACAACAAAACTGAGGGAGGTTCTGTCAGCCATCCTAATAGATGAGTTTGAAAAGTGCTTCCAAGAATGGAATTGCAGATTTGACAAATGTATTAAGTGTAATGGAGAATACTTTGAAGGTAATAAGGCTGTTTTGTAAAAAAAGAATTAATATTAGCTTTGAAAAAAAATCTGGCTGTTTTCTTTTTTTGTATCCCCTCATGTGTGAGTGTGTGTGTGTGTGCAAATAAGGAAGACCAGTTAATACAACAACTGATCAAATTCACAAACCAACCACAACATTTAATGATAACAAATCTGAATACTAAGAGCTTCTCCAATTAAAAATTAATAAAAATTCAAGCAAAGTACATTTAAAATGACTGCTGATTAGAGTATGAGAGTTGGGACCAAAGACCAAGAATTAGTAATTGGAAAATAGGGCCTTACTGATAGAAACAGGTGGAGAAACAAAATTCTATCCAGAACTTTTTTTATCCTTCACGTCTAAAACTGAACACATCTCTGTGGTAGAAAAATTCACTATTTAAGAACAAAAGGGATGTATTGACCCAAGGGAAAAAATATCAGTGGGTCAGAAAACAAAAAGAAACTGAAACAGGGAAGATGAGGAAGAAGGAGTGAAATTATGGATGATACATTGAGAGGATTGCAATTGATGAGTTGATGCAAAATGTATATGAATTGTTGAATATAAAACTGATGACCTGACCTCTAAACCTTCACTTAATTCACAATAAAAGTTTTAAAAAAGAAAAAGGTGGAGATCTTTTGTTGAATTTTTGCAAGACCCACACATTTCTCCTTGCATTTATCCTTTCTAACAGCATAAGCAATGACTACGCACATGATTCATCAGACAGACTCTACAGAAATAAATTTATTACATCTGTGGGAAGAGATGGGAGAGAAGTTCAGCAGAATATGAAAATCCTAGGCAAAATCAGTTTGAAGCTGATGAAAATTTAAGCAATTTCACAAGAGTCAAAATTCTACCTTGAGTTTATCGCACCAAGAATGGATTCAATACATTGAACATTAATAAAAGAAAACTAGAAAAAAATTATGGGATTAAATCAAGAAAAACAGGAAATCGTGAAGAAAAACAAGAACAAAGCAAAAGATCACTAAGTACACATGAAAGAAAGAAAAGATCAAACTGAATGCCTACAGCGACTGCGAGACATATTACTGCATGGAGTAAAATGGCTGAAGAAATAATTTCAAAAGGCAGCTCAGAAGAGAAAACAAAGCCTGATGATAAAATGTGCAAGGTTCTAAAGTTAGAAAACAAAAAGGAAATAACAGACATACATTTTCCTGAACTGAAAGCCCTGAAGAAAGAAGTCAAACTTCTGGTTGTAATAATGAAGGATCCTATGGGAAAAATTGGATGATGCATCAAATATCAAAAGAAGAAGGAAAGAAAATACAGTCACTGTATTAAAGCGTATGAGTAACATCTAACCATTTCAAGAGGTAGCACATGATCAAGAGCCAATGGCGTTGAAGGAAGAAGTCTGAGGTGTGTGAAATACAGTAGCAGAAAATCAGGTTTTCATCAATTGACTTAAATACCAACTGAAATGTTGCAAAAATTTGATGCAGAGTAGGAAGCACATGCTAATTTATGCCAAGAAAATTTGCACAACAGTTCATTGGCCAACTGACTGAACTATATCCATATTTGTGCCCATTCCCCAAAAGGTGATCCAACGAAATGTAGAGAGTATCGCATAGTGTCATTAATATGTGAAAGTAATATTATGTGGAACATAGTTCAGCAATGGTTGCAGGGAGCTTCCAGAAATTCAAACAAGATCCGGAACAGGTCATGGAATGAGGGGTATAACTTCTGACATCAGATCAATTTTTGCTGCAAGCAGAGCTACCAGCAAGATGTTTATTTCTGTATTATTGACTATGCAAGTATATTTGATGGTGTGGATCATAACAAACTATGGATGATATTGAGAAGAATGAGAATCCCAAAATATTTAAATTTGTTTACATGGAATCTTTATATGGACCAAGAGGGAGCCCTTGAACAGAACAAGGGAATATTTCATTGTTTAAAGACTTGATAAAAGCAAAGGGGACTTGAATCATTACCTGATGAAGATTAAAGAATACAGCTTTCAGGATAGTTTAAAACTCAATTTAAAGAAAATCCAAATACAACGGGACCAATAGACAACATTATAATAAACAGTAAAGATCAAAGTTATCAAGGATTTCATTTGCTTGGATCCACAGTCAATGCTCATGGAAATCACAGTTGAGAAATCAAATTATATATTGCATTGGGCAAATCTGCCACATGAGACCTCTTTAAGTGTTAAAGAGCAAAGTTTTCACTTTGAAGACTAAGGTGCACCTGACCCAATATTGACAATGTATTGTATTTTCCATCACCTGCTCTGTATGTGGAAGTGGACAGTGAATTAGGAAGCTCTCAGAAGACTTGATGCATTTTAATTGTGGAGTTTATGAAGAATCTCCAAGTACTGTGGCCTGCCAGAAGAACAAATAATTCCTACCTGGAGGATGTACAACCAGAATGCTCCTTAAAAGCAAGGATGGGAAGATTGTGTGTAATGTTCTTTGGGCACTTTACCAAGAGAAACCAGTCCTTGGAAAATGACACTATTTATTCAGATAGAGAGGTACAGAAAAATTGGAAGACCCTAGTTGAAGTGAATTGACATGGTGGCTGAGGTAGGGCTCCAGCACTGCAATGATTAGAGGGGTGGCTCACCTGGGCAGTGTTTTGTCCTACTCCACTCCATGGAGGGTCATTGTGATGGTTAGGGATTATAACAATTAGCCACTCCTGGGTAAAGGTAGGAGTAGAGCCCAACCTATCAAGGGACTCACCCATTGATAAGTCCTTTTGTAAAAGAGAGACTATGCAGAGGCAAATTCTCTTTGGTTTGGTCACCTGCTGATCCCAGGAGCTGTCAGCTGACTACTGACAGTGGATTCTTTCAGAGGCCTTCAGACTTTTGCATCCACCGGTCTGTGCCCCCTGCTGCCTCTGCTTTGTCATCCTGCTTCCTGCTCATCAGCTTCCATGAGTCAGAAGAAGCCTGACTTGAACTGGATTGGATTAACCCATATAGCCATTTATTGACACAAATATTCTTCTGTAGACAGCACATAGAAGCATCACTGATTTTGTTTCTTACAGAACCCACTATGAGTCTAAGTCGACTCAATGGTGCCCAGCAACTAGAGCAGCACCATGACCTGTTGGTTTCTACATTTTAAAAACTTACTGTTTCCCAAAGTGTCTAACAATCTAAGCTATCTATCAATAGCTTAAAATCAGTGTTTTGTTTTCTTTAAAATATAATATTTTTGAGAATCCTTAATAGAGAAATATGTATTGGCAATCACTAAAAAATAGGAGCATGGTGTGTCATTTATAAGGAGCTTCATAATTTTCTGGCTGTAAATGTTTTTTTGTGTTCAGAATAACCTTGGATTAATGTACTAAGAAACATAATTTTCAGAATGCTATCTTAAACTGGCTTCTTTAAAATTATTAGATATTGATCAATAATTTAAAAGATTAAGTGAATCCAGGATGATACATTTCTTGCCATTAATTATTTCCTTACAAATTATCCTTACCTGTTGAATTTTAGAGAAACAACAAAGAAGACTAAATGCAATTATACATTTATGTAAGAGATCAAAAGCCTAAATTAGGCATGAAAGAAAAGCCGGGAAGTCTACTTTTGGAAGTCAACCACTGAAAACCACATGGAGCATCATTCTACTGTACACTCACGTTGTTTTCTTCCTGGGAGATGCTGTGGGGACAGTACTGACTCATAACCACCCTCAGTACAAGAGAACGGAAAATCCTGCACACTCCTGCATCATCCTCACGGTGGTCGATGCATTGCAGTCCACATGGCAGCGCTCCTGTCCAACTCATCTCCTTGATGGCCTCGCTGCTTTTCACTGAACTTAACCAACCAAGCGTGTTGACTTTTCTAGGGACTAGCCTATCCTGATAATATGTCAAAGCACGTGAGATACAGTCAGGTTATTCTCTTCTCTAAGGAACATTTTGGCTACATTTCTTCCAAGACAAATTTGCTTGTTCTTTGGGTAGTCCATGGTATCTTCAATATTCTTCACCAATGCCATTATTAAAATGCATCGTCATCTTTTTCAGTTTTCCTTACTCACGTCCAAATTTCACCTGCTTGTGAGGCAATTCAGGAGAAAGATAGGGCTTTATAGTTTCGTGACAAGTTACAGTTTTAAAAGCCCCTAGGGGCAATTGTACCCTGTCCTGTAGGGTCCCTGTGAGTCAGAATCTACGCGATGGCAGCTGAGTTGAGGAGAGGAGGCAATTGGAAAGATCATGGCTTGGGTCAGGCATACTGAAGTCCTCAACGTTACATCCTCACTAGTCAGCATTTTAATGAGGTCTGGATGCAATACATCATTGGATTTCTTGACTGCTGTTTCCATGAGCATTGACTGTTGATCCAAGCAAAATGAATTTTTTGACAACTTTGATCTTTTCGCTGTTTATCATGGTGTATAATGTACAGTTTTGAGTATGTGGATTTTATTTAAATTGAGGTGCAATTCATACAGAAGACTGCAGTTCTTGATCTTCAGCAAGTACTTTTCAGACTTGATTCAACAACTTGATTCAACAACTGATTTTAGTAAACCTAGTTTGCAAGCTAACACTTTGATATTGCTCATTTTTCTGTATTTTACATGTATACTTAAAGATCATGCAAATGAGAGGACTAGGCCAGTTAGTTTCTTAAATCAGCAATGTCTGAACGTAGTTTCACTGATGTAATATTTTAACTAGCATTTATTTGCTATGATATGTGGAAATAACTTGCTTTATATTTTCATATTCTCCCTCTCTGGTTTACTTCTTTGACTGCATGTGTTGCTTACTTTATTCAAAGTATGCTATTTCAGTGAATTTGAGCAAAAGTTTTCAAACATGCTAAGATATGAGTAACACTAAAGAATACAATATACAGTACGTCAATGATTTGGAGTAAGGCTTTCTTTGCTAATAATAAGAAGCTTGTCATTTAGAGAAAACATTTGTTCTGTAATGCTTTACATGAGATCAGTTTTAAACTGTTTCTCCAATGCCAACTTCGAAACTAAATCTTTGCATATTTGGGGTTGTTAATATAAGACAGGTATTTGTTTCAAGCACAGCATCAATTAGAGGGGTGGCTGTTATGACATTCAGAAAATAAGCATAATTGTAATCCTACAAAGTATAATGCAATTATATTAAATAGTATATGGGGATTGGATGATTCAAGGATAGGCTACCGAAACGCAGCCTTTTTATATTCTTTCATTCAATGGTTTAAATTATGCCAAGGTCATTTGTGACTGAGAGCTAGGTGAGGGCTATCGGCATACTCTAGGAAAAAGTAAATGAGGGTCACAGTCCTATTCTGAGTAAACAACAGAATTGGACATTTCTGCAACTCTTTGAGGTTTCTGGGAGCTTGTTTGAAACAGTCTGTTTTTATTTCTTTTTAACAGTATTGTGGAAATAATGTTTTAGTGCAAACTGACATGTGATTTGAATATTGACCAAATTTAAAAAGTTTATTTCCAAAAAACAGAATACCCATGTGCATAGTGTTTACACTCTGTGTTATCGCCTTCAAGAATACTTTTATTCTAGAATAATCTCACATTTTTTATGTATACTCAGATGTTTCTCTTTGTGTCATCTTTTAATACAGTTATATAATGATAGATAAAATGTTTGCATTATGTAGAGGCAGTCAATAGACTAATGAATATTATTAGGCTTGCTTTCTTTTTGAAACAAGAATTTCCCCCTCCTTTAGCTTAGAAAATAGCCTATGTGGTCTTTATAACGTTTAATTCCTAGCAATTCAATTCTGAAACAGTGCAAATGTGATTACCAGGGTCAATATTCATGTTTTTTGAAAAATTTAACCAGAAATGTGTGTGTGTGTGTGTGTGTGTGTGTGTGTATACACACACATGAGTTTTAACCATTCAATGCAAAACATTACTTATCATCAAAGGGTGATCTTCTGACATCGCACTGGGATAGCACTATACAGTAAATAATGAATTGTGGGATGCAGCCAGGCTTGCAGAAAATAACTATTTGAGGGATGGTGCATGAACAGAAAGCTGTAATTTTGACAGGTGGCAAGGTGTCGTGTCACCCAGTCTTACTAAACCCTCATATCTCATACCTATTGATTAATGGCTCTAATTAAGGAATGAAATCAAGCATGTGAAGACAGGGGATCGCTTTAGGTCCTTGTTTGGTAGTTTTCTCTTCCTCGCACACAACTCATCCATCTAAATATCACTGCTCTTTCATTTATTATTGCTGTATGGTACCACAAAAGCAAGAGAAGGGGTACAATCTGATCTTGTCCTGGTCATACACAATATGACTTGGCAATAGCTGAAGTCAGAAAACAGGCTGCAACATTGTTTGAATGAGCACTGCTATGTGAGCCCCGTACAACTACAAATGCTTCAGTAAGGATTTGGGGCGGGGGTGGGGGTGGGGGGGTGTTGAATTATTTGAACATGAGCTATCATTGGAGTTCACATGCTTGTATGCGATGTTTCAAAATTCCTTTACTTCCAAAGCTTTCAAATCTGTAAGCTTAATTTCAAATCCTTTCTTGGGATGCTAGAAACAAAACAAAAACCTCTTGCAAGTATGGAGGATGGCATTTTGATAACTGAAAAGAAAAATGAAATATTAATGAATGAAAAAGAATAGCAGTTATATCCAAACTATACTCTCCCAAGATTCATGCTAACAAGATTCCAAATATGACACTGGGCTGCACAACTAAATAAGTCCCGGAGGAAATCCCTGATCCTTGGCCCTGCATTACAGTTGCCTCCTCGGCAGATATTTGGCTTAGGCTAGTTGGCGAGAGCCACCAGCTGGAGACTGCAGTAGGCAGAGTGAACTATTTTGTTTTCTTCAGAATCATAGGGAAAATCCCCAACGATGTTCTAATTACCTATCACTGACTCTGAGAATATTGTATCACCTTGTTTTAAACTTTACATGTAATAAAATATGTTACAGATTAAAAATATACTTGTAGTTCTAACCGTGTGTTCATCAGCGTTGTATAGGATTTTAATCATGTGCTAAATGAATTGAAATGTAAAATTTACATAAATGAGGATATAATTATTATTTAGCAAGAAGTTGCTTTGTTTGGAACATTCAAATTTCTTTTTTAACCATTGACATCGTATAATACAGAGGTGTGAGATTTTATTTCCCCAAATATTTCAATTACATACATGAAAAGTTTTACAGAGAGCAAATGTATACCTTAATTAACCTTGAATGGATCATTTTATTTAACTGAAGCTATATGTTAACATTTTTACTTTGAATAGAATCATAGTTTACAATACACTGGATAGTTCTCAAAAAGGAATCTACCAGTGTGCAATATCAACTTTTAATAAATGAGCTACAGCATCTTCCCAGTATTTAAGAAATATAAATACTTAGATTACAATAAAATTAAATTAATTGAACAATTAAAAATAGATTGCTAAAATAATGAAAGACATGAGTATTTGCATATCCTTTACTTAGATTAGGCTAATCAGAATGTGACTATCAAAGAGGAAGTTTATTTTCTTTCAAACCACACTGATTTTGGGGGTGACACATGATGAACTCATTAGGTACATGATTCATATTTACCATTGTATATATGTCACCCCAGAATACTATGCAGAATGTTAAAAAAACTATTTTCCTCTCTACATCTTATCAATTAACTTGCTTATACAGTTTTGACTTATTAATTTTACACACTATCTTATCTCTTTATTTTGTTTTAAGAATTCTTAGGACAGAAATAGTGATAAAATCATTGCTTATTGGAGCAAGTAGACATTGAATTCAGCTATGCACATTAGAAAGATGTTACACACTGCATACTTTTAATAATGATCATTTAGAAGATAATTTTAGCATCCACACAAGGGAAAAATGGATTTTTGATGAGTTCTTATATGACCATATGTGGTATTAGTCAGTGTGAGGTATTGCTAGCAAGCTCATTGCTTTCAAAAATCAAAGTTAAATGGTTCATCTATCATCAGAATTTGTGTCTGGGTGACTTGTCTGAACATCAGTATGATTTATGGTTTGAATTGGAGGAGTCAACCATGCATGTTTCTTAGTTTATCGTTTTATGCTGTCTTCAATTAAATGTCTATAAACACAGTGATGGCTTTATGACATTGTCCATCAATAAAGACTATCAGATTTTGCATGAGAATATGTAATTTTTAGGAAAATAATGACCTTTTGACTTCTTTGTGGCCTGTTGTTCCTATGATACACACATCATTGCAACATTTCTTCACAGAAAATTTTATTACCCAAATTAAGACATATTATGCAACTAATTATTTTATAGACTCTTCTAAATTATTAAAGCTCGTAAAAACAGGTAACGACCAATGATGCTAGTAATTAAGGAGGAACTCTGTTTTGCACACTACACAAGAAAAGCTGCTATGAGACTACAAGAAAGCTTAAAAAGAATGTATTTTCCTACATAGTGATCCAATATTTGATTGTTTTATGAAATCAAAAGAGTTTAAACAGGTCTTTGCTAAGAGAAAATAATGTATATGATGAAACAAAATTAAATTATTCCACATAAAGGATGACTCCTAGAATGTCTGGTGTTTTCATTTTCTTTGGGACATTGAATAATGATACTTTCAGTTTTCATATTTATGAATGTGGTGTATAGTATTCACCCTGGCAGAGTGTGGAGGTTGAATCATTTTCTGTGTAGCTCTGCCCTGATATTGCTGCTGACAGCTATGCATTGTAAGAAAGAATTAGTATTCTAGTTCTCCAACCTATTCTGACTATCTTTTCAGTATTTTTTTCTTTCAAAAAAAATAAAAGGGAAAAACACAATGTGAAGATTTTTATATAAAAGATCATCTGCATGTGACTTTGGCACAGGGGAACCGAAATGAAACAATTACAGTGGACTTAGATTTAAATTGAAATAAATATTTTAATATGTACATACCGTTTGCCACATATATATGATCTTTTTGTGGTATTGAAAAAGTTGTCTCCCTTTTCCTCTCATGTAACAAAAGGGATGTGTGGGAGGTGAGACAATCGATGCTGTCAGGGTACGCGTCTTGCTAGTCGGCACCCGAGTGCACTAAGATCCAGGTACACACTGATTCTCATCTGACATGAGTTGTGCTTTGTCCAACATGTAATATGTTTTGCCAAATATGTAATATGGAGTTACATAATATGTATGGAATTACATATTGGGCAAAACAGATTTTATTTGCCATAAATTAACACAGGTTGAATCGGTACCTTAATTGTTTAGGTACCAAAATAAAAATGACCTTTGTTGTGTGGGAATAAACCTATTGGATATTGTTTTAAATAGTGGAAAATAGCTATGTAGGGGAAATACTTGAGTTGTTTTAAACTCTGTTACCGAACAAGAGAAACTAGTTAATATTGCCTTATACAAGTGTAGAACTTTACACTCAAATATGCTTTTTCTTGATATTACAATACAATTGGCTTGCTGTCTCTTTTTCAACTCCGTCATTTCATCAGATAATCTAAATGTATTTCAGGAAAAAACAGAGTTGTAGTCTAAAGATAAATTATTAATATAAACATAAATATAGAGTGTATGTGTATCTAGTTTATAATTCTCCAGGAAAATTTTGCCAATAGTAAAGACAAGTCCACTTTTAGGAGATACTTTACAATTGATATCAGGTCGCTATGAATCAGCATCGCTTCAACGGCAGTGAGTTTGCTTTGCTTTGCAATTAAAAGACACTCTCTGGCATGGTACTTAGGTTTTCCACTCAATGATTTTCATAGTGAGGTTTACAGCCACATACATCGAGATATAATTGCAAATATTTTAATTTTGAATTTGATTTTTATTTTTTAAAACATTCAAGTACAAGAATCTGTTGCAAATTAAAAATAATTATTGTTCAAAAAATTAAATTAATTCAAGAAATTACTTTGGTTTCTTATTAGATATTCCTCAGACTTGGGTCCGTATGATTTTTCTGAGGGATAGGATATATTTTTTCTCCCTAAAAAGGGAGACAGATCAAGTTAGTTAAAAAGCAACTGTTCAAATGAATATTAGTTTCTTTTAAAATTTTAAATATGCATAATTTATGGTATAAGTAAATTATGGTGTAATTTGAGAGAAAAATATTTAAAATATCGGTTGTATTCTTTATCAGTGAATTTTCAAATGTATGAGCTTCATTTATGGGTTGATGGACCCTGATACATTACTGTTTTTAGTAGACATAAAATACTTGTATCACATTTTCCACCTCAATATTTTATGTGTATAATTCAGAGACACCAACTGCATCAGTCAGGCTTTGCAATTATCACCAATATCCCTAACTAAATTTTCTATCCTCACAAAGATTTAAGGATTCCTAAGTAAGGAATGACTGGCCTTGTGCTTGGCAGGATGAAGAATGGAGAAATTGCTGTGTTTATGGAAAATAACTTTTGATTCCAGGGAAGCTATATTAAGCATGTAATATTACCTTTTTATTTTAAAAATAACATTTAAATAATAATAGTCATTTCTGAAGAGCTCAAAAATTAAGTTAGAGCCATGTTGTGTGTGTATGTTTGTATATATAGATATGAAATGTGAACAACTGAAATAATTTAGCTAATATAGTTCATATAGCATGTTTACTTTATATTTTAACATACTTCAGCTACTTAATTTCTCTTTATATGTTGGAAAACTTGATCAAAAATAAGTTTGGGTCAATATTAATACCACACCATAGCATATGCCATGCATTTTAAAACCATAAAACATGAAACCCCATTATGCTTTTAGTTATATTTAAATCCCTTGCACTTAGAGAAAATCTAAAGGAAACACTTCCTTCATGAATACACATGAGATATCTCCTTAGAAGTTAAAGTGTTTGTACCAAATAGAAGGCTCTTTTTTTCCCCCTAAAACGATTTGATTGCTGTAGAAGTTAGGCAAACTTCCATTTTATAACCGTATTTACTTTTTAACCAAGTGGCTATTTGAATAACAAATGTTTGCATACATTTTGAGGAAAGAAGCACTTTTTCAATGTGCTTACCTGTGTACACATGTGGTAAAGTAACCCTGGAACTATTGCCTTACTCTAAGTATAATGTTAGGATGCCACTGATGCTCAAATGATCTATTTTATTAAGTAAGACACAAAGATAAGAATCCTTAGATATCAATTCATATAGGATGAATTTCCAACTATCAAGATTTTATTAATATTTCTTGGAAATATGAGGCCAAAGTGAAAATTATTTCTGCAATAGGATGAACACTAAAATAGTGTTGTTTTTATTGCTTGTTGAGGGGTCTGCTCTCCCTCGATGAACACCTGAAAAAAATAAGGGGTGGTGGTTATTATTTTAGGGCTTTTGTTTCATAAGAAGCCTGGGAGAATAGGGTTATGATGTGGTTGCTGAGCAATATTGATCTCTTTATTAAACTCAGTTGGTTCTCCATCTTGCCTCTAGTCTCTTCATGACTCATATATCAAATGCAGAATTTAAATGTGCATTTCTGTGCTGAAATTTTAATATGCAATGATATTGTAGTTGATTCAGTCATCGGGAATGCATAAAACATCATGAAAATTATGTGATCACAGAAGCAGAACCAAACCCTTAGGAGAGACAATTGTTTTAGAAAGGTTAGCTGTGTTCTTTCATTCTTAGTTTCAGGTTTAATATAGACATATTTCTCTATTGTTTTCCAAGGGAAGAAAGAATTCTCTTTTTTGGTATGGTGTACTATTAACATTCAACTTTTTTGCATCTTCAAATATGTATCAGTTCTGTGGGTGGGTTTGTTCTTCCTGGCTCTTGAGAGGACTGGGAAATGAAAGTGACTCATTTCATTATCGTTTGTTTCCTTTGTTTGGTCGATTGGCGCTATCTTTTAGGTCAAATATTTTCAAGGAAAAACTATGTGTGTGAGATGATCGTAAGAAAGCATTTAGAAGTGGGTACATACGAAAGACGTCAACAACTTCACGAGCAGTAAATATTTAGAAGTGTGTCATGAGTGTAACAGAATTACTTTAAACTTAGACAAAGCTCATGATCAATGGGCCACAGTTAAAGAATGGATATATTTTGCACTGTTACAGAAAATGAAATAAGCAATGACTATAGAATAATAAAATGCTGGAATTTCTGCCATATGTAGAGAAAATCAAGAAACAGCAGCAGGTTGCACAGTTACTAACTGTTCCTTCTGTGTCCTTTTCTGCCTTGAGTGTTAAAGGGGCTTTCGGCAAGGAACAGAACTGCTGCATCTAGATGTGACCCACATCATATAAGAGAAATGAGAGCCCTGGTATATTTTATACATCTGCATTTGTCAATTCAAATGCAACTTTCCTGTAGACCCACTGAATCATAAATATGACTCAAATACTGTTATATCGGTCATTTGCCCCATACATGTGCTTTTGCATTGATCTAGTTTCTAGAATGGCTTAGATTCTTGTATTCATTTTAAAGACAGAACTCCTCTTCTGCACATGTGTCTAATGCTTCTATTATTTCTCTCTCTGTTTCCCTTGGAAGTCTTTGGACAAAATTATATAAACCAGTGCCACAAATGTTGGGTATAGCAACTCATACCATGGAAGAAAACACTGCCTGGTCCAATTGTGTCCTCCTCACATTGCTATGTTTGAGCCTGTTAATCCATCTCTTCTAGGATCTCTCTGATTTTTTACTTCTATAGACAGTATTAACATTTATTAGGAATCTCTGCCCCATCTAGATGTTTAAAGTCTAATTCTTCCATGGCATAATGTATATTTATATAATATGATGTGTTAAAATAAATATGCAAAGCATGTTTACCTATAAATTAATCACTCATCATATGAATAGGCATCTTAATTTTGAGTAGTTCCTTTATTAAAGATAAGTATGTATTTCTCTGTAAATGTATAAAACTGACCTACTTTTACTACATTGTAATTTTCATAAAGGAAGGGACTTTTGTCTCCTTTTAAAATTGATATATTGAAAGCTTTCAGAAAGTTTTTGCTTAAATCTTACACAAAATATATCTATATTGAAAGAATATGTTATACTAAGAATATAATAGTTCATAATTTTCTATATATTATGTAAAAAGAATGTCCAGAGAATTCTTTGTAAACAAATTAATTCTGAAAAGATTTACAATCACATTATGCTAAAAGATATAAAATTTTAGCAACTGTAGTCTAAAAGCATGACTGGATAGAAATACATTCTAATAGTTTATGTGGAAAATATTGAATAGTGCAGGAAGCATAGAAAGAAGATGGAAGGAAAACTTAGCCACTGTCACAACAACAAAAACAATGGTGGAATGTCAAATACTCAAAAAGATATTGTGTAATGAAGATTTGATGGTTCTTGATTATGTAATACCAAGCAGTCCAAGCTGCATGAGTGCTTTAGCAAAAAACAAAGCTCCGGGAATTGGCAGAATACTAATAGGAATATTTCAGCAAACAGGTGCAGTGCTAAAAGCATTCCTTTCTCTATCAAGATCCTTTATCAAGAAAATTGGAAAACAGCTATCTGGCCAACTGACTGGAAAAGAACCATATTCCAAAGAAAAGTGAACCAACATGATGCCAGCTATTCCACACTATCATCGATATCACATGCAAGTAGAATATTGCTGAAGATCATTCACTAGTGGTTGCAGTAGTACATCATAAGTGATCTGCCAGAAATTCAAGCAAGATTCAGAAGAGTCAAGGAAGGAGAGATGGCATCACTGATGTCAGATGATTGTTGGCTAAAAACAGAGAATAAAATTAAGATTCTCACTTGTGGTTTATTGGCTTAGCAAAGGAATTGCATGATGTGTGTCTTAACAAATCAAGTCAATGTTGAAAATCATTAGAATTCCAGAAAAATTCATTGTACTAATGTACAACCTGTCCACAAACCAAAAGGGCAGTTGTTCAAACAATACATGTGGCTATAATGTGGTTTTCCATAAAGAAAGGTGAATGTCAGGGTTGTACCCTTTCAATATATTTTTCAAGCTGTATGTTGAAAAAATAATCCAAGTAACTGGGTAAGGAAGACTCATTAACAACCTGCAATCTGCAGATGACACACATTGTTTGCTGAAAGATAAAAGATGAAAACCAAAGGCTAGGGAATTTTGTAGGAACTACAACTTAATATGAAGAACACAAAATTCCCCACAACTGGGCTATTAAACTGCATCACAATAAACAGAGAAAAGATTGATGTTGTCAGGGATTTAATTTTACTTGGAACCACAATTAACATGATAGTACCAACGACATATTGTAGTGGGAAAATCTGCCCCTCCCCCCACACACACATGTTAAAGAGCGGATATATCACTCTGAACTTCAAAGTGTGCCTGAATCAAACTGTTCTATTTTTCAATTGCCTCACATGCATGTGCACGTTGGGCAGTGAATAGGGAAGACAAGAATAGAATTGGTGCATGTGCACTATGGTTATTGGTGAAGAGTACTGAATACACCATAGACTTTCAGAAGAGCAAACGGAGAGGTACTGCCATACTGCTCCCAAGCAATGAGCTTGGCAAGACATCTCCCATGCTTTCGACATGCTATCAGTGGAACCAATCACTGGAAAAGGACGTCATGCTTGGTACCATAGAGGGCATCAAAAAAGAAGAAAGCCTCATCAAGATGTAATAATACGATGACTGCAATAATGGACTCAAATATAGTAATGATTGTGAGGATCAGCAGTGTTTCATTTCATTTCGTTGTACATAGAACCACTATCCATTGGAACCTACTCAAAGGCACTTAACAATGAGTATATGGCAAGTGTTGAGCTATGCAATATTTCTGAAGAATAATTGCATGGAATCAGCACATCACTTTCTTGAAAGAGGAACAGGCCTATTAAGTCTAAAGAAACACTAATAAAAACAAATAAGTAGTAAATCAATACATGTCATCATTTAACTATCATCTTTTGAGCATTCATGCAAGAAAGAATGTCCATGAAGCCGGGTAAGAGATAAGTGAAACATCTTCTGTTTGAACAACTGCCTCTTGGTCTGTATACTTAAGTGACTACATGTTGTACAACTCAGACCTTCTCATCATTGTGTTCCCATAAGTCCTCTCTGGAGAATATATGAGATAATGTAAAAATATTTTTCCTACAATGATACTAAATTGTTACTTGACAGATTGCATTTGGGATGACTAAGAATTAGTATTGATTGAATTTAATTTGTTATTGAAGAAATTCAACCTCTACTCTATTTGAATGATAATTATTATCCAAGAAAGGGTATCACAAACTAGGAAATCCTTAGTAGCAAATCAAAGTAGTCACCGTGGAAGTCAGGCAAGATGTGTAAGGCTAGTTATACCCTGCGTGTAGGTTATCCATCCAGACCGCCCACCTCAGAGGAACAGATGCTATTAGTCTTCCAGTATAGACAGTAAAACTGCGAGCATGAAAACAATAATGCTGGTTAAAGTCACAGAGGTTCCAAGTAACACACTCTTTTGATTTCTGCTTTGCATCCTTTGTCTCTCCTTATATTTAGCCACCAATGATTCCATATGCTATACTACCTTTGTCTTGAGCTTCCTATGATCATTTATGTCCTAAGAGCAAACCACTGTTATTTTACCAATCCTCCCTTACAGTGGCCAGACATAGGATTTCTGAGTCATTAAATTTTATGGAAACAGGCAGCCTCATCCTCCTCCCCAGGTACAGCTTATTGTTTTGAATCTATGATCTGGTAATTAGTCTATCCTACTGTGCTACCACAGTCCTCACATAGGATGGTGAAAAGTATTAGTGCCGGACATTACCAAAAACAATTGATGTTCAAGTCCACTCAGTCATATCTCAGAGAAAGGACAGTAGAAAGCTCAGCCTTTGAAAGTCATAAGGCCCACAGATCTCCTGTGACCCCACAGGGGGCCCATTGAGTACGAATCTATTCAATGACAACTAACTAACAGATATGCTTAGGTGTAGATTTACTTTCCAGCTTTCATTACTTAAAAATAAGCAAATATGCTATTTTAACTTTTTGGACAGGCATCATAGCTGGTCAATTTAAAAAATGAATTTATTATCTCTTATGTGAAGATCCTGAGAAGCAGCAGTCAAGAAATCAAATCACCTCTGCTGCAAATGACTTCTTTAAAGCATTAAAAATCAAAGATGTCTTTTTGATGACTTAGGTATGTCTGACCGAAGCAATTAAATTAACAATCACCCTGTATGCAAGAAGGACTAGACAATGAATAAGGAAGAACAACTTTCATCTTTGAATTACGGCGTTGGTGCAAAGTATCTATTATACTATAGAATATTAAAAGAACAAATTCAACCATTTTGGAAGAAGTATAATCAAAGTGTTCCTTTAAATTGATCAAGTACGTTACACATGTAATCAGGAGGAGCCAGTATATTTAATCTATTTTAAAAATATATTTATTTGCAGTGGGTGGGTAATATATGGGAAAAAGAAGCTAAGGATATAAAGAGAATGCATATATAACAATAAAAAATAAATGCTAATATTTTGTACTTTGAAAAAAGGTTATATATATGCTGAGCTGATAAACAAATACAGTTATATCTTTTATTTAAAATAAAAATAATATTGTATAATATAAAGACAACTTTAATAACTTTAGTAGGGATGAAATAATTCATTTATATAACATAGTGACAAGCTTGACAATTAAATGCTTTCAGTAATAGAGGCAACTGATCCAGAAAAAAAATATGCAAAATGAACCAAATATGAGATCTTAACCAGTACGTAGGTTTTAGAGAACATGGGATGAAAAATCATATACTCCTGTAAATTGTTTACTCTTTTCACCTTCCAGAGTGTTAAAAAATTTAATTTAAAACATCCCTATAAGATGCAGAGAACCATGAAACCCACTTAAAACATTTTGAAAGCTTCAGAAAATACTCTATGTGGAAAAAAAAATGGAGTGGGAAACATTGCAGGTTTGTGCTGCAGGCCACGTAGGTAACGGAGAAAGGGTTGAAGATGCGTGCGGTAGGTCCAGAAAAGGATTGCATTCATCTTAAAGCTAAGAGATTCAAACCCAAACCATGACATGGGCTAGATTTTGTACTTACAATCATATATATATATGATTATTAAAGTTTCTTTATACTATACACACACACACACACACACACATACATATAGATATGGCTAGAAGCGACTTGACTCTTCATTTCAATAACAGCAAGAGGATAAACCCTTGGGTTAATCAAGTACAGGCAATTGGTAAGTGTTTCATGTGTAGTTTTATTTTTTTAAAAAAAATCAATTTATTGGGGCTCATACAATTCATCACAATACATAGATCAATTATGTAAAGCACATCTATACATTTGTTGCCCTCATTTTCCCCAAAATTCGCTTTCCTCTTAATAAGAATACTTTTTTCTGTTTCACTTGTGTAGATTTTAATGGAACATTGAGAATATGCATAAGTATGCATTTGTAACTTTAGAAAAAAGGCCAATGAAGTAACAATTGCTTCCTTTGGTAAATAGTATCATACATTATTCAAATGTTAGTTTTAACGATTTTGCTATTTATCAGTTCATTGTGGAGGTGGGAAACGTTAAAATAATACTTTTCAAGTGGACCTGTTGTCTTCATTTTGTCAGCAGTTATGATTAAACTCTCAGGTGATACGTAAGAATATGAAGATAAAGTCCCTAAACTTTAAATACTCTGTCTATGGGTAGGGCTAGGCAAGAAACGCATTTATCACAACGATGGATAGTGAATCTTACATAATGCTTTGTACATAGGATTTCATGAAAGTTTAAGAAGAGTTCTGGTGACATAAGGTATACTACGACTTATAAGGGCATAGACTTTTTAAGAAAAGGAAACCGTTTGCATAAGATGTGTTGATGGTCATCAATCAGGTAGGAGAGAAGTTTTGTTGAAATAGCTTTTTTGAATGCATGTTGTGAATTAAAAATGAATGTTTGACACAAAATCTATCGATACAGTACTGCTTAAATGAACCATGGCTTGTGCACACAATGGTAAAGCTGTTTTAAAGAAAAGACAAGCAACTCTGTCCACAATTACAAGTTGAATGGCCGGATATATAGACTCAGCAGAGTAAATAAGGGCAGAAATAAGGCAGAACTGTGTGCAGTGTGCACACTTTTATCAGAGATGTGCGTGATGACATAACTAGACCAAAAGCAAATATGATTTCAAATATTTTACAAAGACCATCAAAATATGCCTGCCAATATCTTTAATCTGTTTTCAGTAATCATATTGTCAATAATGATATTTGTATCATGATTCTGAACCTATTATACAATGACAGCTTATTACAGTGAATATGTGGATATCATAATGTCATTAGAAACCAAGAGTTCTGGCAACAGAAAAACAAACATAAAATTAGCATTTCATTTAAATTGTGTATATCTACATTTGGTTAGCAATGAGTATGCACTTCTGATTAATTTTCTATTTAAAAGATTAGGATTGTGTATCTCACATCACTGCAAAGACCTATAAACATTTACTAACTCAGCAACATAAGCGCCTAGGTAATAGACTGTGTTTTTTAAGTGTCATTTTCCACAAGAAAGGACAGATTTTTGGGGCAATATTTGATATCTGCTCAAGCTGGACAGTAGCTGATACCTGCTCAAGAGGAGCGTGAGAGGGACCATCCTGAAGCATCTGAAGTGGCGGAACTATAGGCTCCTTCTTTCATGGCAGAAGAACTGAAGCCAACTCGAAGGGTCCACTTTGTGCTAAAGATACCCAGTTTGAACATGAAAATAAAGGCCGTGGAGGAAAATATACAATATTTCAAAAATTACATGATAATTGTCATATTAAACATAATCATCGTTGGTTACCCATGACGATACCTAGGTAACGGACCTGTTATTTGAGCACTAGTAAACAAATGGAAAATGTGAAGCATTGATTGTACTTTTCTGTAGAAGAGAGTCCGAGAGTAATCAAATTATTGGCAACAGAAAGTTAAGAAAATAACTCTATTCAATAAAAAGGATATGATAGAAATATAATATCACCATTTCCTAAACC
>NW_022103896.1:62225681-62228252 GCF_000313985.2 Echinops telfairi | reverse complement strand
CACAATGGATGGATGTATGGATTGTGATAGGAATTGTATGAGACCCCAATAAAATTATTTTTTTTTAAAGTGAGCTTTCTCCTCCCATAAACGGCTGCAGTCCAGGAACCCCCTGGGGGATGCAGTTAGTCGGCATTGACTGGATGGCAGTGAGAATATGTTACAAAGATTTAACGACACAGTTCTTTTGTCTGTAGTGCCTCTTCTTAGCCATACTGGCAGGCAGGTCTCTCTCTGGCCCTTGATCTGCGAGTCACAAAAAACCCTTGGCTTTGTCTCACCTCATTCTGTGGCAAAGCAAGCAAGCTCCTCTGCGGGGTTTCATAGTTTTGGCGTTGCAGTCTCCAGTGCCTCTGTTGTCGCTGTCACCGTCACTGGGAAATTGTCCACAAATAGTATGAGCTAACATTTCCATTCACCTTAAAATTTGGACATCTTCAATTTTAACACTGCTTTCACTTGTATCAGTGTGAATCTAATAGAGTACTTTGAATAGGAAGTTTAATACAAAGACTTATTAAAGTATAACCTGGGATTGGAGTGATGGGAGATAGGGTTATAAGAATGAACAGAACCTTAAAGAATGTATAAGAAGCCGACAGAGTATATGCTATACAAGAAAATAATATGTGAGATATAGTATGGTAGGGTTTTGGTTAGGTATCACTGACCCGATTACAATCAAATTGCCCCTATGTAGGACCGAATAAAATGCCACCCGGTCCTGTGCCATTCTCACAATTGTTCTTTGCAGCTACTGTGTCAATCCAAATTGTGGAGCGTCTTCTGTCTACACTATACCAAGCATGAGTCCTTCTCCAGGGACTAGTCTCTTCCGACATGTCCAAAGTGTGTGAGACAAGGTCTCACCATTCTTGCCTGTAAGGAACATTCTAGCTGTAATTCCTCCAGGACAAATTTGTTTGTTGTTTTGACAGTTTGTGGTGATTTCAATATTTTTCTCCAGCACCATTCTTCAAAACATGGATTCTTCTTTGGTCTCCTTTATTCAATATCCAGTTTTCACAGACATATGAGGCAATTGAAAATATTGTGCATGGGGTCAGTCCTCCACGTAGCCTCCATGCTTTTCACCCTTTACAGAGGTCTTACCCTATGCAATGCCTCATGTTATCTCATGATTGCTGCTTCCATGACCATTGATTGTGGATACAAGTATGATGAAATCCTTGACAGCTTCAATCTTTTCTCTATTTATGATATGATGACCTGTCAGTCCAGTTGTGAGGATTTGAGTTATAATCCATAGAAACAGCTGCCATCCTTGCACTTCATCAGAGAGCAACTCAAGCCCCCCTCATTTCCAGCAAGCACGCTTGTGTCATCTGCACGTTGCAGGTTGTTAATAAGCCTTCCTCCAACCCTGGTGCTGTCTTATTGTTCACATAATCTAATTTCTCTGATTATTACTTAGCTAGCACACAGATCGAGGAGGTATGGTGAGATGATACATCTTTCCTGATTTTTAACCCATGCAGTATTCCCTTGTTCTGTTTGCACAACGGCCTCTTGATCCCTGTACTTACAGCTACATGGCATTCCTTTTGGGTATGTAGCACATTTTTGTTTATTCATTTCTCTACCGGAGGGCATTTAGGTTGTATACATTATTGTTTTTGTGAATAATTCTGCAATGAAAATATGTGTGCATATTCATGCCTTAGCTATTCAATCTCAAGGGTGTATACCTAGGAGAGGGGTTGCTGAATCATAGGGTATTTCCATAATGTTTGTACTATTTCACCATGTCACCAGAAGTAGAAAGGGATTTGTGTCCCAACAATCTTGTTAGCATTTTCTATTTTTTTCTTTCTCTTCATTTTTCTTGGTCAGTCTCATTGCAGTTTGGTTTGCATAGCTCTAATAGCTAACATTCATGAACACACTTTCCTGTATTGGCTGACCACTTGAATCTCCTCTTTGGTGAAGTATCTATTGATGAGTTGTGCACACTTTTAAATTGAATTGTTTGTTGGTTGGTGATTGTTTTCAATAATTTTCAGATTTTAGACCCTTCCCCATTCTGTCATTCCCAAATATATTTCTCAGTTTGTAGCTTTGTTTTATACTTTTCATAAAGTCTTTTGATGAGCACAAGTATTTCATTTTAGGAGTTCTCACCAAATCTGTGTTCTGTTGCTCAGGCATTTATAGTTGTAGTTCATGATTCCAAAGAAAATTAGATCACATATTTGTCACTATAGTACCTTCCAGGAATTTTATAATGTCAGCTATAGCAATTACATCTTGGATTACTTTTTATTTTGTTTTCGTATATAGTATGGGTATGAATCTTGTTTGCCTTTTCTGAAAATGATTATCCAATTTTGTCAATATCATTTTAAAAAGACAATCTCTTCCCTATAAGAGAAAAATGAGACTTTCTAGTCCCGAAAAGAGTTATAATCTCATCAACCCACCAGAGTAGACCCACTCTGTCCTTTAGGTTGCTAAGAGTCCGAATTAAATTAAATTGATGTCAGTGAGTGAGTGATCTCTTCTCTAATGCATGGGCTTTGACTTCTTGTTAATGGCCAACTGCATATTCCT
>NW_022103896.1:62223213-62225026 GCF_000313985.2 Echinops telfairi | reverse complement strand
ACTATTAAAAATGGCATTATTTCCTTGATTTCCTTTTCCAATCTCACTTTGTGATTACAAAGCAAACTAACTGATTTTTGAGTGTTAATCTTATCCCCTGCCACTTTCTTGAGTCTTTCTATTGGATCCACTAGCTTTTCAGTGCAACCTCTGGAATTTTCTTTGTATAACACTGTGTTGCCTGTGAATCATTTGGATAATCTTTATTTTCTTTCTTACCTTATTGCTCTGGCTCGGACTTCCAGTACCATCTTGAATAATAGTGGTGATAATGGGCATTATTGCCTCATTCGTGTTCTTCAAGGGAAGGACCCTACTAGTTCTCTACTGAGCATGATGTTGCTTGTTGTTTTTCCTTGGGTACCTTTAACAAGATCTAAGGATTTTCTTTTCATTCCTATTTTGCTTAGAGCTGTTAGGTGTCAAGTTCTCCAAGCTTCTTTCTCAGAATGAAAGAGCCAGTTTCTCCTGGTGAATTACATGGATTACTTTTCTTAAATGTTGAATTGCACTGACATTTGTTTAAGGTACAAAAGAGACCCAAAATCCCAAGTCTGGTTAAAGGAGAACATTTTTTAAATCTTAAAACGACAAAGACAAATGCACGTCACCCAGGTAAGGGAAACCTAGTATGAGGTCTTAATGGTGTCCAATGTTTATAGAGACTAAGAGACTTAAGTAGAAGATAGGAGGGCAAAGGAAACTCACAGAAGCATGATTGCTGACAGAACAATGCATCACAGTTGCAGGCTGACTATAGATTCAAAAATATTAGCATGACTGAGGCACATACATTATGGTAAACAGGAGCTTACTAGTTTGCTTTATTGCCCTCCCACCAACGTAGTCAATACATAATTCATGAACATGAGATCCTAGCACTCCAATTTCCATTAAGGACACAATCCAGCAAGTCCTTATGGGATATGTTGCTCTTCTCTGGACTACATGAGTCACAGCAATCCACTCTTCAATGTGCTCTACTTGAGGGCAAATCTATGCATGTTGCTGCTCAGGAAAAATGCAACGGTGGCTGAATTTATGTGGAGACCCATAAATGGATTTCCAACTTCTACAGTAAACAATACCCACTGCCATCAAGTCAATGATGATTCATAAAGATGTCCTGTGGGTTTCTGAGACAGTATCTGTTTATGGGAGTACACAGCCCAGCCTTTTTCCCAAGGAACAACTGGTGGTTTTGAACTGTCAACCATGCGAATCACAGGTCACTGTGTAACAAGTCCACCACAGCCTTCTGAAAATATAATGCTCAGAAATTTAAGCTCTAAATACACCTGATTATGATGTATGGATTTAAAAAAATATATTGCTGAATTCTCTTAGATAGAACTTACATCTGTATTTTTCAAAGATACAGATTTTTAATTTTCTTTTTTTTGTGGTATTTTTATCTGGCTTTGATAACAGGGTGGTGTTGACTTTATAGAATTAGCTGGTGAATATTCTTTTCTCTTCTGTGTTTTGGAAGGGTGATAACAGAATTGAAGCCAACTCTTTCTGAATGTTAAAATTCCTCTGAGAAGCCAGTTAGGCGGTGGCTGTGTTGTGAATTTTTTTTAATTACATCTTAAATTTCTTCTTATGAATCTGTTTAGATTTTCTTTTTTTAATTAGTTTGCTTATTTTTAAGTTTCATTGACATACAATTCTAATCTCTTACATTTTAACAGTTCAACCATTTCCTTTTCTTAAAATTGGGATTAATATATATCAAATAATTCCATACTTCAATCACATCCAGAAAATTGTACATTTACTGCCACAATTAGTTTCCAAATATCCTTTTTCT
>NW_022103896.1:62218075-62220261 GCF_000313985.2 Echinops telfairi | reverse complement strand
GGATTGTTTGTATACAGTAGCTTTTTCCCTGTGCCCCTTTGCATTTACTTTTTTCTTCTTTCTTTTTTATATATATAAACTTACCTCAGTGGACTCATGTTATATTTGTCCTTTTGTGCTTGGCTTACTTCACTTAGCATAATTTCCGCCAGTTCTTCCCATGTGGCAATGTGCTTCATGCATTCATCGCTGCTTTTGGCAGCAGACTTTCACATCTTCTTCATGTGCAACAACTGGTGGATTTGAACCACAGACCTGTCTGTTATCAGCCAAATACTTAACTACTGTACCACTATGGGTGCCAAGGAAACGTGGCCAAATTTGAATGAAGTCCCCACATCCTGTCCTTTGGGAGAGGTAAGGGTATAGGGAAAGGAAGACAAACACTAACCCAAATATCCAACTGCTTCTGTCTCTTTCAGGTGACAGATGTTATGGAAGAACCATCTTTGCAACCAGCCATATCAAGTTTCATTTTCAGAACAGATTTTTGCACAACCATCTTTTACTTTATGAGGGTGTTCCTGTTGCTTTTTGCTGCTGACTTTGGATTCCTTTTTTTTTTTGCCATGGAAAAGGTTGTCTTGTAAACCTCTCTTCTTAAAAATAGATTTTCATATGAATACTTGATTCTGCTGTGGTTCAAATAGCTACTTCCAGGGTCAATGGTGTCCCATTTAAAGATGTTTAGAACACATTATCATTGTCTCTTTTTAAGGTTTTAATTTGTTACTTTTACACACAAAAAGGTCCCAACCTACAGGATACAGGATCATGAGTGTATTCTTTACATAAAAACGAAGGGTGATGCACTGGCAATTTTAAAATGTATTACTTTTTTCTCTTGCTCTCTGACCTTTATTACACCCTTGAAATTCTGTGCCTGCTTAAAGGAATACAATCGATAGATAGGTGCTATAAAATATCCCCTGCTCTAAAAATCATAAATATCTTCATAGCTGCTATATAATTGCTTCTGTTGAGTTTCCATATGAACTGATTGATGGGACTTCCAAATAACAGGGGTTTCAAAAACTTTCTGGACATTTTTTTGTCTTTTCATTCCACTTTCCCACAACATTTTTGAAGACCTCCTCTAATTTTTGTCTTTCCATTCCATTGTCCCACAGTTTTTTGAAGTCTTTGAGCATTCTACTTTTTGTGATTTTTTTTGTATTCATCAGAATTTAGAAAGTTTTCTTTTGACAAAAATGTAATTTTTTTAAAATGTCAAGTGGGACTGTGATTTTTCTTGTAAGAACTGTAATTTATTAGAATGAGTTGCTAGTCAAATTACTTTGACTTTGAGATGTTTTATGATTTCAAAAGGAGAAAGATCAGATTATTTGGAAATTTCATTCTACTTTGAAGGTTTATAAGAACAATGAAGGATGATGATAGAATACATAATATTACAAGCACATTCAAAAGCCACCTGTCAAGTTTATTGTTTATACAAACTCTGCGATCAGTCCTGTAAGATCTTTAAAGAGAAATGTTTTCTTTCTTCTGTCTCTCCTGTAGAACTTTTTGCAATACTTACTATTTTTTGTGATTTTAATTTGTCTATTACTATTTTTCCAATATTTCAATAGTTATAGCTACAAATGCACATTATTTAGAATTCAAATATTTCACAGGCATTTTATAATAATCATCACTTCTCTACCCAATGATACACTCCCCAATGAGGAGTTCACCATGAATTTGAATTAGCATAATGACAATTGGCTAATGAAATTCTGTGTATTTGTTTCTTTAAATTACCCAGACTAATACAGTGAGTGATGGTGAAATGACCAGTAGTGATCATATCTTTTTTCTACAAGTAAAATAATTTTGATAAAGTAAGCTAGCAAGGACCCCTGGGAGTATGGAAGTTATGCATTTGGCTGTGAACTGCAAAGTCAGCAGTTCAAAACACCAGTCACTCTATGGGAGAAAGATAGGACTTTCTATACCGATAAGAGTTATAGTCTCAGAAATCTATAAGAGGTAATTCTACTCTGTCCTATATGGTCAATATGAGTTGGAAGGTACTTGATTGCAGTGAGTGAGTTAAGCTAAATGAGAAGTTAAGCTAAGGGTAAATGCAAAATCATTGAAACACTTTTGATGAAAAGCTTAGAAATTCCTGCATCTCAAATGTTTAACTGGTAAACAAAGTTATTAAGACCTGAAAAAAA
>NW_022103896.1:62215448-62217266 GCF_000313985.2 Echinops telfairi | reverse complement strand
GTGGTTAGTTGAATGAAATGTAGGTTTTAAAGAAAATATTAAATATAAGAAAGACTATGCATTTGATCTTATCAAGCAGTCAGTTACAATTTTGAAATTCTGCTCAAAACATAAATATTAAAAGTCCAGACAAGATATTCAAAACATAAGAATTACAAAAGTGTAATATGCTCTATAATTTCAGACATTGAAACTATCGCTGCCATATTATCTTCCTTAGATTTTTAAATAATAGGACCATGCTATGTTCAATGCTAAAATACAGCTATTGACTACATTGTCTAGTTAGCAGATTATTATTAAACTGGTTTACTTGAAAATAGAACAGGAACAAAATTAAGCATCTTTGTGACATCTATACCCAGAAATAGAGGAGAAAAACACTCAGTATTAAGTCAGAATTGAAAGGCTTCTTATAACTTCTCAGAATGAACAAGATGTACTTTCAAATGAGGTGAATCCTGCTTCAACTTCCTGACATTCTCTGAGTCATGATTTATTACTTTAAGGCTTTTTGTGAAATTTCAGAGCTGATTTCACAGAAGTAGACTTTATCTTTTCATTTTGTGACCTTGAGGATCTTTTGTAAAAAGGACATAATTCATAAGGTAAAAATAGACAAAAATGATAAGAAAAATAGCAATGTCTGTGTCTGTACATGTAAGTCCTTAGATTTACGTACTTTTTCTTTGTGCCACTTTTATTAATTTAAATATACCAATCATTTGTATTAATTAGGTTAATATAACCAAAGTGTGATATAATAAATTGTAAAACTAAAGGTTTATTGATTAGAGTTTCTGTCCTTCAGATTTAAGACAAGCAATTATTTAAGAAAATGTTTTATTATTTCCCAATTTGTGAACATGTCAGTATGCATAATATTTTTTAATAACATGAAAAGTCTATCTTTGCAGATATAACTTTTATTTTTGTTGTTATTATTATCAAAATAGTGGCTATAAATGTATAACACATATATACATAGGCCTAACCAGAGTTATGTCCGTGTAAATTTCGTATACAGTTTGCATTAAGAGTGGATTACCTTAGTACGGGAAAGTACACAATCAATGTGTTAAACTAAGGTGATTGTCCTGAGTCTTACATTTTGTGGTGTATCATATGCTGGCAGAAATGTAGTGGACAGTGAATTGTCATTTCTGTGTTGTTAACCAGTACTTGTATATGTTTAATCATGCTGTTATTTGGAATTAGAACAATTAGAACAAACCTCAATAGCTACTCTTTTCTAACTGTGTTCATACAATTCTTCTGTGTGATCAAAATAATAATAATATATTTGAAAGGGGCATATGAAAAAAAATTTGGATGCACTAGGAAAAATAAAATCACTACTGTATACCAATTTATGAGTAACTAATTCTTCAGAAGCATCTTGATCTATCCAAACCATCAATTTTTCAACAAGGGTTAATTTCCCCCCAGTAGAATGCCTTTGACAATATTGATTATAGCTGGGGTTTTTCGTTTGTTTTTTAGGGAAGCAGTGCTACTGTCTTCTAATGGGTAGAGGTTGGGGAAGCTGCTAAATATACTTCATTACACAGGACAACCTTCACATCAAAGCGTTATATGGCATAAAATGTCAGTGGTGCTGAAGTTGAGAAAATGTAATCTGAGGAAATGACAAAGATTTTTCTAACTGGAGAGAAAAATAATTTAGTTCCTAGGAGAAATGTACTTTTATACATATTTATATTTTATGTATTATAAAAATATGTTCCTCCATGAGGGCTTTGATGCTTCTCAGCTGGATGGCTACTTGTTTATCTTCAAGGCTTTAAGATCCTAGAC
>NW_022103896.1:62182753-62214076 GCF_000313985.2 Echinops telfairi | reverse complement strand
AGCCCTCAATAAAATAATTTTAAAAATATTTTCCTATTCCCTAATGATGAGTCCTACACTTAAGGCCTTTGGAATGCTATATGAATGGAATCCATAATTACAGATTGTTTTCATGTTTTACAATATGTGTATCCATTTGGAAGCATCTTACTCCAGGTTATAGAAGTCCCTATATGACAGGATTAAGCAACAGAGAAGTGTACTGTATTTTATAATAGGAGTTCAGGGGTAAACAATGTCAGATTTGCTAGATTAAAATTCATCAAGGACCAACATTAAAAAAAAATTGTTGCTCTGTCCTTTTCCATTCATCAATTTAAAGAATGTTGGGGCTAGTTTTCCTCTAATGAGGAAATAAATTACTTTTCTTTTTGTGATAATTGATCTAGATTAGGAGTTGACTTTTCCTCCACCTGACGACGTAATTGCAGGTAAAATGCCACAGATTGGGTGGCATAGATTAATCACTCAACAAACCTGAATCTGAGACTGAGAACAGATTTTCCTGATTTATATATCTCTTGGGTAGTGGAAAACACAATTAGGATACTGTCTAACAGACATAATTAATTTAAAATATTCACAAAGAAACTTCAATTTCATTTATTTTCCCCAGAAGACACCTCCTTGATAGAGCTTTTCTACAAGTGGATTCTGACTCATGGTGACCACACATGTGCAGAATAGAATTGCTCTATCAACTTTTCAAGATCTCCCAGAAGCAGGTCTACAGGCCTGTCTTTAGAGACTCCTCTGGGAAGACTCCGAGGCCACGTAGTTAATATTCTCCATATCCATACCTGTGCTGTTGTCGGTAAGTGCCATCGAGCCAGTTCTGAGCCATAGGGTCCTTACGTACAACAGAAGGAAACACGGCCCCATCCTGTGCTGTCCTGATACTTGTTCCTGTGCCTCAGCCCATTGTTGCAGCCACAGTGTCTTGGGGGAGTCCCCCTTTTCACTGCCCCTCTGCTTTAACAAACATGATGTCTTTCTCAAAGGACTGGTCTCTCCTGACAACATGTCCAAAACATGTTAGATGAGTTCTCTCCATCCTTGCCTCTAAGGAGCATTTTGGCCAGATTTTCCCAAGACAGATGGATTTGTCCCATTAGCAGTTCATGTACATTCAATATTTTTGCCACCATCATAATTCAGATGTATCAATCCTTCTTAAATGTTCCTTATTTACTGTCAAACTTTCGCAAACTTGTGAGCCAGTGGAAAATACCATGACCTGGGTCAGGCACACGGTAGTCCTCAAAGTAACATGTTTGCTTTTCAATCCTCTTAAGATGTCTTGTGCAGCAGATTTGCCTAATGGAACACATTTTTAGATATGTAGACCACTACTCCCTTGAACATTGATTGTGGATCCAAGCAAGACAAAGCCCAAGCAAGAGAACTTCACTCGTTTCACAATGTATCACGATGTTACCTAATGGTTGTGAGAATTTTGGTCTTCATCAAATTGAGTTTTTATCTACACTGAACCCTAAAATCCCTGTTTTTCATCAACAAGTGCTTCAGTCCTCACTTTCAGCAAGCAACGTTGATTCATCTTCAGATTACAGGATGTTATTTGTCCCTCTGTCAATCCTGATGTCACATTCTGTTTCATATAATCCAGCTTCTCTGATTATTTGCTCAACTCACAGATTTAATGAGTCCTGTGAGAAGATACAACCCTGTCCCACAACTTTCATGACTTTAACCCACGCAGTAGTCCCTCGTTTTGTCCACACAACTGCCTCTCAATCCGTATAAAACTTCCACATGCACAAAATGAAGTGTTTTGGAATTCCCATTCTCCTCACAAATAAAGTTATCCAGAGTTTTTAGTAATCCACACAGTCGAATGCATTGGCATAGTCAATAAAACACAAATAAGCTTCTTTCTGGCCTTCTCTACTGTCAGCCAAGATCCATCTGACATCAGCAATGATATCCCTGGTTCCACATCCGCTTCTGAGTCCAGCCTGAACTTCTGGCAGCTCCTTGTCCATGTACAGCTGCAAGCATCATTGGATGATTTTCAAAAACAGTTTACCTGCATGTGATATCAATGATATTGTTCTATAATTTGAGCATTCTCTTAGGTCACCTTTCTTTGTAACTGGTACAAATATGTATCTCTTCCTGTCAGTTAGCCAAGAAACTGTCTCCCAAATTTCCTGGCATGGCTGAGTGAGTATTTCCAGTCCTTCATCAAAAAGTGTTTAAACATTTCAATGGGCATTCCATGAATTCCTGCAGCCTTGTTTTTGGCCAAGGCCTTCCGTGTAGCTTGAATGTCTTCCTTCAACACCATTGGTTCTTGATCCTGTGCTACTTCCTGACATGGCGGAATGTCGACTAGTTCTTCTTGGTACAGTGACTATTTATTTTTTTCCATCTTCTGTTATGCTTCTTACACCCTTAAATTTTTTGGCCATAAAATCTTTCAAGATTGCAACTTGAGGCTTGCATTTCTTTCAGTTTAAGTTATGCTGAGCCAGTTTTTTCCTCTCTCTCTCTTTTGATTTCTAACTTTAGGTCTTTGAACATTTCATCATAATATTTAGCTTTGTCTTCTTGATGCCCTTTGAAATTTTGTATCTATTCCTTTGATTTATCATTTTTTCCATTTGCTTTAGCTACTCTACGACTAAGATTAAGCTTCAGAGTCTCTTCTGATATTCACTTTGATCTCTATTTTCTTTCTTTACTTTTTAATGACCTTTTGCTTTCTTCGTGAATGATGGTGATCTTGATGTCCTGTCACGGCTCATCAGGTCTTCTGTCATTAGTGTTCAATACGCCAAATCGCTCCTTGAATATTCTTGAAATTCAGGTGGGATAGATTCAAGGTATAGTTTAGCTCTAATGAGAGCTAAATTTGATTAAATTGAGAAAATTTGATTAAATTTTCTTCAGCTTTATCCAGAACCTATATATAAGCAATTGATGGCTTGTACCGCAGTCAGTCCCTGGCCTGGTTTTAGCTGCTGATATTGAGCTTTTTCATCATCTTTTCCCACCAATATAGTCAATTTGATTTCTGTGTATTCCATCTTGAGAATTCCTTGTGTACAGTTGCCTTTTGTGCTGTTGAAAAAAAATATTTTCAATGAACAAGCCATTGGACTTGAAAAATTCTGTTATGTGATCTACAGCTTGAAGTCTTTCACCAAGTCTATATTTTCTAAATACTCTTCCTTCCTCTTTGTTTCCAATTGTTTCATTCCAATCACCAATAATTATTAATGCATCTTAGGTATATAATTCAAGCAGGATCAGAATTTAAATGGACACCAGTGAAAAAAGTTCTTTTATTTAAAATTACAAACTATATGATCCCTAGGCTATATAAAAATAAAATCAACTTTCTTACCATTTAAAAAATTTTTTCTAGAGATGAAGACCATTGAAAGTAACACAAAGCAGAAGATAAAAAGGTATAAGAGAGAAGCCTGTTGAAAAAAAATGCCTATAATCAAACACTGTAATTTTCTTATACAAATCTTAAAACATCTCCAAAACCTAACTAGAGATATAGCTCTGTAACTTATAATGAATAAGTATTATTTCACTTACATAATTGTGAGAAATAATACTTCTGGTTGCTCGAGCATTAAATACTCCAGTATTTCTTCTAAAGTTTATTTTTATCCCATACATATGCATATATCTATATTTCAAATGTAGTTATTTATTAAGGATAACGTGTATTTTAAAAAATTGATTATTTAAATTTTTCCTTATTTTCTCATTCCTATAAAATATTTTGAAGAATGTGCTGATTTAATGCATTCATCAAACTATCAAAACATATTTTAATTATATTTTCTTTCTTTTAATGGGCACTTTTATTTATTGAATGTCTCTCTAATATTTCAATTTTTCATTGTAATATGAGTAAAAGTGTAAAGCTTTTGGTGTTTCCATTCAAGAATTCTTACCCTTTTTGTGTGTGCATTGATTGCAATTCCAAAAATATACCAGCACCCTTTCCACTTCCTCCCTATATTTACCAAACCCAGTCATCACTATTACCTGTCCTTTATTGTCTTCTGAGCCTAATCTCTGGGTGATGCTGTCTTTGTATCTTTTGTTGTTGACTGGTGTAAGGATTATCCACCTCCTTGATGTTATTTTTTACCATATAGGCCTATCTTACATTGAACCACAGGGTGAGTCCAATTCCAGGTTTGAAAGATATCTAAAACTTCAGTTATCTTATCAGTCTCTATCAAACCAGTAAGCTCTGTATCTTAAATTATTTTAGTTTTATTCTACATTTTCCTGTCCATCTATCCAGTACCTCCTATTGTTATCCCTTTTAGAATAGTCAGTTGTGGTAGCAGGGCATTGATTAGTTTTTCTGATTTCAGGATAGTGGATATTTGAGTTCACATGGTTTCTTATTCCTTTGTATTAATTGTTTCTTTATGTCTTTTATTTCCTTCACTCTTCTTTGCTCCAGTATACTGCAAAAATGATTTAACCACTGATGGATATGCTATTTCCCTTCCTCAAAAAATTAGAAATACAAAAATCACCATTCACTATACTAGGAATATTTCCTAGTGAAATAAGAGCCAGGACTCAAACAGACGTACACATGCCCATTCTCATCAAAGCATTATTCACAATAGCAAATAGAGGGAAATGACCTAAGTGTCCACCAATGGAAATAGTGCTAAACAATCTATGGTATATGCACACAATGGAATTCAAACAATGGCAAATAATAATAATAAATTCTGAACACCTTTAATATGGACGAATCTAGGGGGCATTATTCTCAGGAAAACTAGTGAATCAGGAAAGGGCAAATAATGTCTGAGATGACTACAGTAGAAAGTCAAGAAGAGATTTATACACAGAAAGAAGGGTTCTTTGAAGATTATATAAGCTGGAAAATAAAAGTAGGGTAAATGACTAACTAGAAGGTAGACTTGAGGCAAAACACAGTAAGTGGAGAGGTCTACTCAATATAACCAGACAAAGGAAGTGCAGAAGAGCTCAAGGCAGCAAAGGTGAATTCTACCACATACCTAATCCTATCATAATTGTAATAGTAATAATTTATGACTAGATACATAGGTAGACACAGAATTAAAAGATGGATTGAAGTAAGACACACTCTTGAATGTATAGAGAGGATATTTCTACATATTTATACAGAAATGTTGCAAATGCTTATGTGTCCATGACTATGGAAAAGAAGTTTGTGTGTTGCTGTGATGCTGGAAGCTGTCACTGGTAACTACATACTAGCAGCATCGCCCAATGTCCAGACTAAGAACAGACACTGAAGAAGGCATGTACACTTCCTATAAGTTTGTCAACTTCAGGAAAACAATTAGCCACTGAAAAGCTTATGAATAGAAGGGAAACATTGTCAGCTACTGAAAACCTTACGAATAACAGCTGAATATTGTCATATATATTTCCAGAAGATAGACTCCTCAGATTAGAAGGCACTCAAAAGATGACTGAATAAGAGCTGCCTTCTGAATAGAGTTGACCTGAATGGCCTGGATGGAATAAAGCCTTCAGGACATGAATTTAATGATGGGGATGCCTGGCTACAAATATCCATTAGTAATCAAATGTGGACTTATGAAATATGAATCTAGAAAAATTAGAAATTAGAAATGAAATAGACCACATAAAGATTAATTTTCTAGGCATTACTGAGTTAAAGTGGTGTTGATCATTTTAAATCAGAAAATCACATGGTTTACTATGCGGAATGGCAACTTCAAGAGGGAGAGCATTGCATGCATCATCAGAAAGTGCATTTTGAGATCTATCTTGAATCATAATGTTGTCGCTAATAGGATAATATCTAACTGCATACTAGGAATTCCAGTCAATAAAACTATTATGCAAATGTATGCACCAATCACTAAACTCAGTGATGAGGAACATCTTCATTCTGAAATTGATCAAACATTAATGTAATCAGGATGCACTGCTAATTATTGGTACCTGCAGTGGAAATGTTGGGCACAAAGTGGAAAGAGCAGTAGTTAGAAAATGTGCTCTTGGTGCTAGAAATGAAGCTGGGGTCTTCAGGATAGAATTTTGCAAGACCAATGACTTACTCATAGCAAATACCCTTTTTCAACAATACAAATGATGACTCTTAGAGTAGCTAATGCAAATCCAAGAGATGATGAAGTAAAATAGCTGAACAGAAAATGTCAAAGGGCAACCTGAGAAGATAAAGTCAAAGATCTTAATAAAATGTGCAAAAACCTAGACTTATAAAACCAAAGGGCAGAACACACTCAGCATATCTTAAACTGAAAATACTCAAGAAAAAAGTTCAAGCCAAAGCCCATCTGTGGGCAACTGAACATCCCCTTACAGAGGGTTGCAGGGAGGAGACTAGCCAGTTAGGGTGCAGTGTAGCAATGATGAAACACAACTTTCCTGTAGTTCCTAAATGCTCCCCCCCACCCAATAACATGATCCCAATTCTACCTTACAAATTGGGCTAGACCAGACAATGTACAGTGGTACAGATAGGAACTGGAAACGCAGGGAATCCAGGATGGATGATCCCTTCATGACCAGTGGTGAGAATGGCGATACCTGGAGGGTGGAGGGAGGGTGGGGGAGAAAAGGGGAACCAATTACAGGGATCTACATATAACCTCCTCCCTGGGGGTCTGACAACAGAAAAGTGGGTGAAGGGGATGTTGGACAGTGTAAGATGTGACAAAATAATAATTTATAAATTATCAAGGGCTCATCAGAGTAGGGAGAGTGGGGAGGGAGGGGGAAAAATGAGGAGCTGATGCCAGGGGCTTAAGTGTAGAGCAAATGTTTTGAGAATGATGAAGGCAATGAATGTACAAATGTGTTTTACACAATTGATGTATGTATGGATTGGTATAAGAGTAGTATAAGCCCCCAATTTAAAAAAAGTTCAAGCCCAGAGATGTGATATTAAAAAATTCTATGGGAAAAATATTGAACAATGCAGAAAATATCAAGATAAGGTGGAAGATACATGGAGCAACTCTGCCAAAAGGAAATAGTTGGCATCCAACCATTTCAAAAAGTAGTATATGATCAAACAATGGTACTGAAGGAAGAAGTTCAGGCTGCACTGATAGCATCAGCCAAAAACAAGGAATGGGTTGACTACCAATTGACATGTTTCAACAAGCTGATGGAGTGGTGAAAGTACTCATTCATCAATTCCAAGAAATTTGGAAGCCAGCTATTTGGCCACCTGAGTGGAACAGATACATACATGTACTCATTTTAAAGAAAGTTGACTAAACAGAATGTACAGATTATGAAATATTATCATTGATATTACTTGCAAGTAAAATTTTGCTGAAGATCATTCAGATATGGCTATAGCAGTACTTTGACAGAGAGATTCCAGAAATTCAGCCGGCTTCAGAAAAGGATGTGGAACAAGGGATATCATTGCTGATGTCAGCTGGATCTTGGCTCAAAATGCAGAGATTACTATAAAGATGTTCACTTGTGTTTTATTAGCTATAAAACAACATATGAATTACTTCCTGTTTTAAAATCAGGAAAGGTAGGTCAGCGTTATTCACTGTGCATGCTGAGCAATTGATGAGAGAAACTGGATTATACGGAAATGAATGTGACATCAGGATTGAAGGAAGGCTTTTAAGCAATATGTAATATGCCCATGACACATGCTTACTTGCTGAAAATGAGGAGGACTTTAAGTACTTGCTGGTGAAGATCAAAGATTGCAGCCTCAATATGGATTACAATTCAATGTAAATAAAACAAAAATATTCACAATTCGGCCAGTAGGTAACATTATTATAATGGGAGAAAAAGTTGACGTTGTCAAGGATTTAACCATGTTTGTATCCACAACTAATCCTCACAGAAGCAGCAATCAAGAGACAAAATGATGCCTTGTACTGGGTAACTCTGCTGCATGAGACCTTTTAAAAGTGTTGACAAGCAAGGTGGTTACCTTGAGGAGTTAGTTGAACCTGACCTAATCCATGCATTTTCAGTTACCTCCTAAGGATGTGGAAGTTGGACCTTGAATAAAGAAGTCCAAAGAAGACTTGATGCATGAATTGAATTATGCATAATGAATTGATGCATTATGAATTGAATTATGCGAAAGGATAGTCAAAGAGTTTTAACACTGCTTCCATTAGTCTTGGTGCTGGTGGAGACTATTGGAACTACCATGAATTGTCAAAAGAACAAACAAATCTGTCTTGGAAGATGACTAACCAGAATGCTCCTTTGAAACAATGATAATGAGATTTTGTCTCATAGATGTTGGACATGCTATCTGGGGAGACCAGTCCATGGAAAAGGACATTATGCCTTGCATAGTAGAGGGGCAGCAAGAGAGAGGCAGGCCCCCATCAAGATGGATTGGCACAGTGGCTACAAAAATGTGCTCAAACATAACAACGTTTATGCAGAATGATCAGAACCCAGCTGTGTTTCATTATATTGCATATAGAATTGTTATGAATCAGAACCAATCTAGGACAACTAAAACCAACAACAACAGTAGACCATTCAAGGCATGACATTATGAAAACTTTTTACTCACAAGTAAACATTTTGAGGGATTGAGTTTCTGTCCCGAGCCATAATCATTGAGAACACTAATTTTACTTGAGAGTACATATTTCATAAACACAATGCTTTACATCATACTTTGAGGAGTAGTGACTTTGATTTTAGAAGCGTATTAGTGAGCTTCTACATGTGTAGAGCAACTATTAAATTTAATTATTTAGTTGGTTTGAATAAAACACTTATAGATATACTTTTTCTCAATAGATATAAATTCACTGGTATATTTTTAGTTTTTCAATAAGAGGAATATCTATCTGATGGTCAGATGTCTGGGACACTGTAATTGCTTGTTCTGATTCCACTTGAGCATTTTTCAGAAGTCTAGTTCTTAGAAATCTTTTTTATAAGGTAAATCTAAAATAAATCTGCGGTCTATTTTAAGATGCCCTCATTCAATTGCTGTCTACTCATAATTATTTGGGATGTACTTGTTATGTATTTTGGGTATTCACAGTGCTGACTCACACAAATATAAAATATAAAGTTCTGCTTTGTAAAAGAGAACAGAGAAAAAGGTTAATTCACCTGAAGATCAATGTTTCTGGAATATATTTTGTTCTTGTTCAAATAGTATGGATAAGAACAGTTTTTCTTTGAGGAAGGACCATTTTTTATATTACTTTTATTCAGAGCATATAGCCTGAGAAAGGATATTTAAGAGTCAAAGGGTTTCATAATTGTTTACATTAATGCAACTATCATTGATGGTCAGGTATATGCAAATTGAATCCATGTATATTTGATTTTGAAGCTTTGAAGTTTTTAAATTTTGCTAACGTTAGTTGAATAATATACACTGTACCATACTAATTATAATGTTGGGAAATTTCAGTCTAAAAGGCAAACCTGATTCAATTTCTATTTCTACCATTGAAGTTTTATTGGAATAGAGATACACTCAATGACAAATTTGAATAATTGCAATAAGGTCTGTAAGGTCTGCACAGCCTAAAATATTTACTGTCTGACCCTTTAAATAAATAAAATTCTGCTGACCTTGCTCTTACTGGTCATAGATCATACAGGACCTAGTGTTTCATTAAAGAGTCCCTGTGGAACAATGTTTAAACACTCAGCTGCTAACCAAAAGGTGGTTGAAGCACACAAATTGCTCTACAGGAGAATCTCAATCTCATCTCTACCGACTCTGACTCATAGAGATCTTGTAGGACAGGGAAGAGCTGCCCTGTGGGCTGCAAACACTGTAACTTTTCCCAGAAGTAGACTAGCCCCTGGAAAAGGGCATCATATTTGGTAAAGCAGAGGGGCAACGAAAAAGGGAGAGACACTAGCAAGATGAATGGACACAGTAGTTGCAACAATCTGTCCAAATATAGCAACTAATGCAAGGATGGCACAGAACTGGACAGTGCTTCCTTCCGTTATCTATGGGGCCACTATGAATCAGAACCAACGCAATGACACCTAAGATTAACAGTGGCTCATTAGATATGAATCACACTTAATTATTCTGATCTATATACAAATTCAATTTAAAGACATATCTGAAAATAGGACACATTTAGAATTTGGGAACTGTCTATCTTAAGAAACACTATCCAGTTCACTAAAGATCCACTTTGCTCAATGAATTTGTATCAAATTTTGTAGAATAAAAGCATTATGTAGAAAAATATAATTAAGAATATGATCCTATTCTGATGATGGGAGTATCTTAAGTTTGTATTAAACATTTGAATATATTTCATATTTTAAAAACATATCTATTTATTATTTTAAAAACAATTCTTTCTGATTTATGGAGCAGAATGGTTGATTGTTCAGCTTGCCCTTTCTATAAGTAGTATTTCCATCTATAACATGTTATGCATAATGTT
Organism: Echinops telfairi; assembly: GCF_000313985.2. NCBI lineage: Eukaryota > Metazoa > Chordata > Mammalia > Afrosoricida > Tenrecidae > Echinops > Echinops telfairi. Next base: position 62,203,634 of record NW_022103896.1, on the reverse strand, counting down.
GATATCTCATCAATATTTTTTATAATTTAAAAAAGACATGCTTAGCTGAAGCAAAGTTTAACTTGGAGGTAGTGAATATACTATTTTAAAACCTTAATATTATCTCTGATAATTTTTTGCCTTTGCATATTTTATAGATATCCCATGATTCTAAATAAACAGAGAAAATTAAACTAAAATATTGCAATGTAGTTTTTGCAGCACTGTGAACATGTAAACAGATTCTGTTGGGGTTTAATTTATTGAACAATTACAAATTATATAAGCAGCCACATATTTAAAATTAAATACATGGTATTATATATTGTATTAGTCTGGGTACTTTAGAGAAACAAATCCACAGAAGCTCATGGATAAGAGAGAGCTTTATATAAAGGTTAAGTGCGCACCAAGAAAACATCTCAACCCAGTGCTGCCCAAGCCCACAAGTACAACATTAATCCATAACCCACCAGTCCACAAAGTTCTCCTCCATCTCACAAACAGACACAATGATGCCGACTGCAGGAGGAAAGCTGAGTCAGTGAATGTGTAAGCATCTCAGCGCTGGCAAGGGTCTCCACATGGGTGCTCCAGCACCCAGGGATGCATCTGGGGTAGGTCCATGTGGCTTCTCCTTGGGGATGTCTTGCAGGAAGTCAGTCTTGAAAGCTGAAGCAGGGAACTGCTAAGGCAGCTGCACCCTGGTGTGACCATCACAAAGCAAGACCTACAAAGAACTACAAAGGTGAGGCTTACTGAGTCATTTATGTCTCCGCCCTTCAATTAACTCCCCATGTGTTTATCATCCAGGTTGGCACAATAAACTAACTAACTCATATATTAAGTATATGTAGTAAAACAAACTATATATGAAGTATTAATAATTAAATGGATTATTTGATCTTAAATATCATATCATTCCATATTTCAATCACATCAAATACGATTCTACAATTGCTACTATAATCAGTTTCCAAACAATCTTCTTTCTACATGGACTCCTTGATATAGTTTCTCTTGCACACAATCCCCCTCCCACCACCACCACTGTATCCCCCTACCCCCCAATCCTATTCTGCTTGCTGTCCCCATAGGTTCATCAATCCTGGGTTTCATACACCAAAAAACAGCAAAGCATATCGCACAGCTGCAAGAGGGTGATCTCCATTGCCATAACACCTCTAAGATACACTCGAATACAATAAAAAACGAAACAAAACAATACAAACAAAAAATAGAGAAAACAATTGGAAACCTGATCAAGTCCAGCCTGCATGATAGGAGGGGTTTACTGACAAAATGTTAACTGTTCAAGTCAGATTTCTGCCTTTGATATTTTATACTTCTCTCTCCTGAGCACACTGTTTAATGGCCACTTTCCTCCCACCCCTCACTTTTAGATAGGGGGAGTTCTTCAGAGGCTTATTTCCTAGAGACATAGTTCTGCTAATGGATCTTGGGTTCTCACTGTCATCCATTGCTGCCTGCACACCAGAATCTCAGAATTTAGGCTCTGATACTGATCCCTCCTTGGACTTCATAGTATATGGATTCCAATCCTTCGGTGACTGAGGGTGGTGTGCTTCTTCCATGTGGTCTTAGTAGACATCTCACGTAGTTGGCTGCTTGTTTGGAGACAAGCCTTTAAGACCACAGATGCTATTTTATCTGGTAGCCGGGCACCATCTAAATTCTTTCCCATATGTTGCACCTTTTGTGCAACACCTTTTGTGTTCCCTTCCTGAGGGCGAGGATTGAGCAGGGCCATCAGGTAAGAATTAATTGTTCTTAAGCTGGAGCTAGGGTTTAATGCAAGCCCCAAACCCTTTCCTGGATCTATGTTTTTGTCTGTTTGTTTGTTTTTCCTTTTAATTTGCTGTAACTTGGAGGTTAATTTGTCATATCATATCATAGTTCAATCATGTCAAACATGATTGTACAATTGTTTCCACAATCAGTCTCCAAATATACTTTTCCTTCATGGATCCCTTGACATCATCTTCCTCTTCCCACCCACTCCTCCATATCTCATCTCCCCCTAAACTTTATTCTATTTTCTCTCCCTATATAGGCTCAAAAACCTGGGTTTCATTTACCAAAAACAGAGTAACAAATAGCACAGCTTCAATAGGGTGACCCCAATGGCAGCGCCACTTTGAGATGCACCCTAATATGAACATGCATAAGCAACATATAACAGAATGACTGCCACAAGATTGTCGAATAATGCGTACCTTCAAACAGCACGCAGGGTGTTGCTGTAGCAAGACCGATTTGTCCACCAACCGACAGTGCACTATTCTAAGTACAGCTGTTTTCCACTTCCTCAGACATGGTGTCCTTTCTGGCTTAAGTCCGCGGTAGTCTGAGGTAGTCTGATTCACCCTGTGGAGTTCCCATATGGGTTTTATCAATGCAGCTTTTGGGGTATGTCATCCACCCCGAAAATCCAGGATGGATTTTTAATATCTTAATAATAAAATGAAAAATGATTATACTGATTTTTCTTCCTTCTTTTACATATAATAATTACCAGGCAAGCGCTTATGTACAAACTGTGTCGTACAATATTTATAATATATTGTCAAATGACTTTTGATAGAAAAACTGGTTTTTAGCTGCCATCCAGTCAACTCTAAATTGACTTGATTTCATTGAGTTTTTATCTTTCCTAAGAACATGGCTCATAAAGTATATGGGCAAAGTCTCACCATCATTGCAATGAGAAATGATGTAATACTGGCTATATTTCTTCCAAGGCAGATTTGTTTACTTCATGGTCCTTACAATATTCTTCTCCAGCACTATAGTTCAAATGCAACAATTCTTAAGTCTTCTAATGAGCTCGTCGGGTGTTTATCTTAGTATACAGTATGTACTGTAGTATAACTTATGGACTGCACTTTTCTAGGCTTAAAAATTCAAAGAAATATTTCAATACATTAAAATATCCTTAACACAGTAATACAAAAATAATAGTAAAAATAGTTTGATACTCATCAAAAATTACGTTCCATTTTTATTATAAACCATTGTACCAGATTTATCAAAAGTATTACTACTATGATTTCAGTTCATACATATATGATTTTATTCCCAACAAAATGTGTCTGGATACATCTCTAGCTACAGGCAAATTTTCTCAGTAATGAATTCTTATCTTTGTTTCCTTAAACCAGAAAACCAAATTAATGACCACTAATTCTATTTTGAATCCTAGTGATACTATAGGACAGAGTAGAATTGCTGCATATCATTTCTTATTTTTTTAATCACTTTATTTGGATACTCTTACAAATCTCATGAAAACCCATCATTCAATTGTTTGTTTTTTTCATTTTAGTGATTTCTAAAAAATCATTTTATTGGAGCTCATACAACTCTTATCACAATCCACCCTTATACAGTCGTTGCCCTCATCACTCTCAAAACTCTCGCTTTCCACTTGGGCTCCTGGAATCAGCTCCTCATTTTTCCCCCCCCCCCCCTTTGCGCTTCTCCCCCCTCCCTCATGAACCCTTGATAATTTATAAATTATTATTTTATCATATCTTACACTGCCCAGCGTCTCCCTTCACCCACTTTTCTGTTGCCCATCCGCCAGGGAGGAGGTTATATATAGATCCTTGTCATCGGTTCCCCTTTTCTACCCCCTTTTCACTCTTCCCTCCCCGTATCGCCACTCTCACCACCACCACTTAATTGTTTTAAGCACACTTGTACATATGTTGCCATTAATATTTCCTAACTATTTTCTTTCTACTTGAGCCCTTGGTATTAGCTCCTCTTTTTTCCTCTTCCTCCCCCACCCTCCCATGCTCGGGAATCCTTATCAATTATATATTATTGTTGTTATTTCATGTCTTACACTCTCCATTGTCTCCCTTCCCCCACATTTCTGTTATTTGGCCCCCTGGTGGTGGGCTAATAGATCCAACCTTGTGATGGGTTCCCCTGTTCTCCTTCTTCGCCCCACCCACCCACACCTCCCCCTCCCCTCATGATATCATCACTCCCTCTACTGTTCCTGAGGGTTTTATCTGTCCTGAATTTCATGTGTTGAGAGCTCTTATTTATACCAATGTGTGTACTCAGGTCTAGTTGGATTTGTAAGGTAGAGCTGAGTCATGGTACTGGTGGGGAGCAAGCATTCAGGAACTAGAGGAATGATGTGTGTTTCTTCGTTGCTATACTGCACCCTGGTTGAATTGTCCCTTTCTTGTGACCGTCTGTGGGGTGATGTCCAATGTCTACAGATGGGCTTTGGGTCTCCACTCCAACCTCCTTCTTTCCCATCAATATAATTGTTTGTTTCAGATCTTTTGATACCTGATACCTGATCCTGTCGATACCTCATGCTCACAAAGACTGGTGTGCTTCTTCCATGTGGGCTTATTTGCTTCCCTGTTAGATAGCTGTTTGTTTACCTTCAAGCCTTTAAGACCCCAGACACTATATCTTTTGAAAGCCAGGCACCATCTATGTTGTTCACCACATTTGCTTATGTACCCATTTTGTCTTCAGTGATTGTGTTGGGAAGTTGAGTACCAAAGAGTGCCAGGTTATTAGAACAAAGTTCTCTTGTGTTTAGGGAGGCCCTGAGTAGAGGCCCAACGCTTATCTGCTATCTTAATAATTAATATATAAATATATGTACATTGGTCTCTATCCCTTTTATTACAAATTAATATATTTACATATATACATTCCTATAGCTATCCCTCTGTAATTAGATTTTGTTTCCTACTTTTTCCCTCTATTTCCTTTCATCCTCCTCCTTTTCCACTCTCATGCTCACCCTTCACTCAGCTCTCAGTAATTAATCTTGGATACATTGGACTTGATCAAACCCCAACAGGTCTCCTCACCATCATTTTAAAATGTCTTGTTTCCTGAATTTGTTGGCTGCCCACTCTCCCACCCCACCCCATCCTCTTCCATGTCCCCCAGGACCACTGGCCCATTGTTTGCTCCTTGGGAAGTTTGTTCTACCTAGCTTATATAGATAGACATAGGGTGAAAAAAAAGCAAAATAAACAAAACAAAAACCAGTAGATAGTTCCAGGTCTATCTGCTGACTCTTATGAGTGCTGTCCCCTGAGTCGGAAGTGTATTCAGGATTCTTTGGGGACTTGGTTACTTTGTCACCCTTGCTGCCGTGTTGCACTCCCTTTGCGTTTCTCCCCACTGTGCATGGGGCAGACCAGGCACACTTCCCACACAGTATCTCCAGTGCTGTCCCCCAGAGTGCTATGGGTCAGTGAGGGAACATCATGTCTCATAGTGGGGCTGCTCCAAGCAGGGATGTTGTCCCCGGGACTTGGTGGGCCATGATAAGTTCCTCTCTCTCTCTCTCTCTCTCTCTCTCTCTCTCTCTCTCTCACTCACTCTCTCTCTCTTTCCTCCTTAGTTTGCACCGTTGTGGTCTAGACAGACCAATTACTCTCCCAGGCTATATCTTTAGTGCCATCCTCTTTATTACATTCTTCTGGGGATGGGCTCAACAAAGCTCGGCTTGGGCCCAGTGCTGTCATCCTCTCTTATAGTTCACTGCTCCATGCCAGTATGTTGCCCTCAAGGCTTGGCATTCCGGGATGGGGTCTAGTGCCTCTCTCCTTTTCCTATGGAGACATAAACAAAACCTCCCCATGGTTGTATTAGTGCCCTGTCACCCATCATGCTCATCTGTTCAATTTTTTCTTTTCCCCCTCTTTTTTTATTGGCTGCCTAGTTTGGTTCAGACCCTTATCAAAGTACCTGGACCTTAACCTGCGATTTACGCATTAATTAGTTTATCCTCTATGCCCATTGTACTTTTTGAGCTTATCTCAGTGGACATATGTTGTATTTGTCCCTTTGTGCTTGGCTAACTTTGCATAGCATAATTTCCTCCGACTCTTCCCACGAGACAATTTGCTTCATGTGTTCATTGCAGCATTTTAGAGCTGCATAGTCCTCCATTGTATGTACACACCAGAGGTTTTTTTTAATCCATTCAACAGTTGGTGGAAATTTAGATCTTTTCCAATTCTTCACAATTATGAATTGCACTGCAATGAACATTGGAGCACAGATGTTTGGTCTTGGTCTGTTTCTCACTTCTTCCGGTTATATGTCCAGTAGGGGAATTGCTGGAATCTATGGTAGCTCATTTTCTATTTGTTGTAGGTATTGCCAGACCGAATTCTATAGTGGCTGCATGTACCTACAGGCCCACCAGCAGTGGATGAGAGTTCCTATCTCACCACAGCCCCTCCAACACTTGTTGCTTTCTGATTTTTGAATTGGGCTATCTTTGGGGGTGTTAGGTTGTTTCCATGTGCATTTCCCTCTGGCTTTCTCATGTGTTTATTGGCCATTGAGATTTCTGCCCTTGTGGAATATCTCTTCAGGTCTTTTGCCCAATTCCTCAGAGAGCTCTTTGTTTTTTTTCTTTTGTGGGATAGCAGAGTATTTTATATTTTAGTGAAAAGGTCTTTGTCTGATGTGTCATTGCTAAAGATGTTTTCCCAGTCTGTGAGCTCTCTTATTGCCCTCTTGGCGAAGTCTAACCTTATCTATGTCTTCTATTGTTATGACTCTGTTGATGTTTGATGTCCATCTAGGATAATCTAGGGAAGGATTGTTTTTCCAAGTATTTACCCATGTCTTCCGAGTTGCTGAATTCACTGTAGTACAAGTATCATAATACTGTATAATTAACCTCTTAATTTCATTAGGGTCCATTGTAATTTCCCCATTTCCTTCCTTATCCTGGCTATTGGTGTTTGTTCCTTCTTTCTTGGTTAGGTTTGCCAACACTTTATTGATTCTCTTAAGCCTTTCAAAGAACCCACTTTTTGTTGCATTGATATTTTGCATTCTTTGCTTGTTTCCCCCTCATTTATCTCTACTTTGATTTTTATTATTTCTTTTCTTTTGCTATTAGTAGGATTATTCTATTGATTCTGCTCTAATTGCTGAAGACTTTGGACAGAATATCAATAATAAATCTCCCTTCCTTTTTCATGTGTGAAATTATCATTATCAAACTTCCTTTCATAACTGCTTTTGCTATGTCCCAAGGTTTTGATACATTGTAAACTTGTTCTGGTTGGTTTCTGCAAACTTCCTAATTTCATCTCCAAACTAGACCATTACTCATTTTGCAGTAGGGAGGTATTTATTCTCCAATTATTTGCCCTTGTTTTATTCACCGTCTTTTTGTTGATTTTCAGCCTTATTATTTCATGTTTAGAGATAGAATTTTGAGTGATTTCTATATGCTTAAATTTATGTAGGCTCGACTTGTGTTCCAGCACATGGCCTATCTCTGAGTATGCGCCATGCACACTTGAAAAGAATTCAAAGTTATTTGCATTTGGGCAAAGAGCTCTAAAAATATCTTTTCGGTCAATTTGCCTAATTGTAGAGTTTAGTTCTGTAACTTTCTTGTCAAGCTTCCTTCCCTGTGATCTGTCTTTCTCAGAGAGTGGTGTATTAGTCACCTACTATAATTGGTGAGCCTGATTTCTTTTTTATTCTTTTGAAGTTTGAGTGATGGATTTTGCAGGTCTCTTGTTGGGTGTGTGTATATTTATTATGCTCACTGATTAGTCAACTATTTCTTTGAGCATTATATAGTGCCCTTTTTATCCCTTGTTATGCGTGTACCTTGAGATCAGCTTTGACAGAGATTAGGATGGCAACCTCTGCTTTCTTTGAATTGCCATTTGCTTGGTATATTTTTTGTCCACCTTTAATTCTCAGCCTATTTTTGTCTGTGAGCTTAAAAGGTGTCTCTTGTAGACAACAGATTGATGGCTTATGTTTTCTAAGCCTGTCTGCTAGTCTCTGAGTTCTAAGGGTGCGTTCAGTCCATTGACATTCAAAGTTCATTGGTGGACTCTGTGATGTCAGTTTGTATCTTTTGTGTTGGGTATTAACCTCCCTTATTGTTATTGTGTTTTTTTGTGTGTGTTTGAATATGTGTGTATGGGGGTGTGTTCATTCTTGCCTTCTTTTCACTGTTGAGCTAATGTTATCTTGTGGGCTGTTTTCAGTGTGTTGACCCCTTGGTGGAGTGCCTCTATGTGGTAGTCTCTTATTTATGCTCAGTGCATGTTGTTCTGACCACAGTAGGCCGGTAAGAAAGAGCTGGGTTTTTTTTTTTGTTTTTGTTTTTTTTACATATTCTTTGAGATTTTCCTTGATAGATAGTTTGGCAGGGTAAAGGATTCTTGGGTTGGCATTGCTCTCTTTTAACTTTTTGCAGATGTTGCCCCACTCTCTCCTTTTCTTCATGGTGTCTGCTGACAGGTCTGAGCATATTCTTATCTGAGTACTTTTATAGGAGACTGGCTCCCCACCCCCCCACCCCCGCCTTACTGCTCTTGTGATTTTCAGCGTTTCCTCCAGTTTGGATAGTTTAACTATTATGTACCTTGCCAATTTCTTCCTGGGATTCAGTATAGCTGGTGTCCTCTTTGCTTCCTGAAATGTTGCCTGGTTCTCATTCATTAAAATGAGGAAGTTTTCTTCCAGGAATTCCCTTCCTATTTTTGTAGTTGATTTCTTGTTTGTGTCTGGTTCTCATAATCCAATTACCATATATACTCAATTATAAGGAGATTCTTTCAGTAAATTTTTTATGCTGTTTTTGTGGTAAAATTAGGTGCTTCAGTGGATATTCGTGTAGGCTTATACTCAAGTATATATGGTATTTGAATATTGTTCCTCTTCATGGCATCAAACATTATTAGGTTTACTTCAGCTTCTTTGATTATTTTGTTTGACTGTTGTTTCCATTTGTTCGTCTGCCCGGTTGTCCTCAAAGGTCATTGGTATAGTTCTCCACATCTTTGCTTTTCAGTGACATCTGTTAACTTTTTATTTGCTTTTGTTACCTTGTACCTTATGGCTCGTGTTTCCCTTTGCAGCTTGTCCCTTGACTCTTGTATTTTCTTTTTATGTGTGGCCTTTATCTCTTCTATTGCTTCATCCTTTTTTTTGTATTACAAATATGTTGTATGACTCCAAGAATCATTCTGAAGTTTTCTTTCTGTGGTTGCTCAATGTCTTGATATGCACATTGCTAGGTCTAGGACTTCTTCCAATATTGCATTTAGTTTCTCTTGTTTAAGATTCTTAGGCCTGGTTGCTGTCTGCATGTCGTTTTAGAGGAGCTTGGTGCCATTATCCAGGGAGTCAAAGAACACTAGGATCTCTCTTTGGGAGACTCCTTGGAATTCTTCTGTGTACTGCCTGCAGCTAACTGCGCTGGCAGCTGGGGCTACTGCTTCATTCCACTCGGGTTTCACTTTCTCACTAGCCAAATGGTATTCTGCTATTTGTAGGGCAAATTGAATGGCCCTCTCAGGGGATGCTGGTTGGAATATTGTGGTTGGCACTGTGCTGCTTGATCACATGGGAAGCTGTGGCAGTGTGGTCCATGGAGGCATGGAATGCCTTGAACGAAGTGCCGGGATGCCCACTGCTGAGGGACTGGTGCGGTGTGTGGGTGGGGGTGCCCTGGGTTGTGGGGAGGGCTGGCAGGGGTTCCACCAGCAGCTTGTAGGACTTCAGAGGGCAGGTGGGAGTTCCCCCAGCTTCTTGGAGGGTGAGCTGAGTTGCCCTGTGCAGAGGGAAATTCCATGGAAGCTAGCTATGGCAGGAGAAAAGAAAGAAGGGGAAAAAAAAAACCCTGAAATACAGTGAACTGTGGTGGGCAAGAGAAACAAATGAAAGAAATAGCAGAGACCTAACCCCTGACTGTGGTGTTACAGACAATTTAAGAATTGCCCTGAGGTGGTAACAATTGTGGTGTTGTTGAAGTAAAGCCCTTGGGCTGGCTGAGGTAGCCCTTGCACCGGCTAAGACTGGTGGGGCTAAAACTAAACCCTGGCTGGACTATGTCGTGGTAAGGCAAAAGCCCGAAGCTCTTTAAAACCTAATGGATCAGAGTCTGCTTATCTTTATGATGCTCCTCCTGTGACTTGGAGGAGTGGAGAGTCCCTCTCAGTGTCTCTCCTGTATTGATATCCGTGGAGTCCTTCCAGTGTGTGTTACTCAGTCTCCATCTTGTCCCCTTCTCACCTCATATTATATTTGAATTTATAAACGTTTAAGCGGACTGCCTCATCTTTCTCTAGTGGAACAGGTAATGAGTTAGCATTCCACTGCATGATGAGGGCTTGTTTTGAAAACCCTCATTGAAAAGTCAAAATCCACTGCCATTGAGTAAATAACAAAGTTGTGTGGGCCAGAATTCTTTTGTTTAGGACTTTTTAAATGACTTGTTCAATTTCTTCTTTACTAATGGATCTGCTAATTTTTTTTACTTCATGTGTGTCACTTGAGGTTAGTGTGTGTTCAGAAATTTTTTCATTTCTTCAAAGTAATATTTTAGGCAGTGCAGTGGTTCATTTTATTATTATCCTTTTTTATTTAAACTACTTCTGTTGTGATACTACCCATTTCATTCTTAACCTATTTTATTGCATCTTCTCTTTCCTTTTACTAGATTTGTCAGTAGTTTGCCAGTTTTAATCATTCTTTCAGAGAACGAATTTCTAGAACAGTCTTGAGGTGTCCCTCTGTTGTATTCTGTCATCTCTTTTATTGATCTCTGCTCTAATCACTATAATTATTTTTCTAGTGACTGTTGATTCTCTTTTGCTCTTTTTCTCATTATTGATGCTATTTGGGTTAAAGTATTGATTTTGTCCCCCATATTTTTTTTAGGTTTGTTTTCCTTGTGATAATTTGGTCCCTTCAATTGATTTTGTTGTGTCTCAAACATTTTGATATATTGCATTTTCAATCCAATTTGATAGAAGGAATTTTATGTTTCATTTTTTCAAAATTTCAATGAAGTCAGAAGCAAGATCACAAACTAAAAATGTAAGTGCATTGGAAGATTAACATTCCTGAAAATTTGATGAGAGAGAACATGTGAAATATCCCCAATAAATGAACTAAGAAAGTGTGGTATAGTTGTTAGTACAATGGGTCCACTTGAACTTTGCAGTTAGAAGTCATGAGTTTGAAATGCATCTAGCCACCACTGCTGGACATCTTGTGTGATTACTGAACTGATTGGCATAAATATAATGTTGATGAAAGTTGGATTTAGGCAAGTTTGGCATTGCCCAAGGAAATTTAAAGGGTAGAGGAGTAAGGAAACTAGGGTTGTCTCCAAAGGAGTGTTTATAATGATGCACTATGGGATATAAACCAAGAGGTAGGGGTACAGAGAATCTGCAGTGTGTGTGGACAACGAACAGCATGGAAATCAACGTTTTAGAAGCCCTTTGTTGCAGTTACATAGTTTCACGTCACCCTGATAAATAGAGTGAAGGGGTGAGTTTAGCCTGTCAATCAGGTCACAGCCTGATGATCTTTCCTGGTGGGTATGATCTTCTTGGAAATACTTTGGGAACTTCCCCTCTTTTTCCTTGGAAGTGGGCCACAGTCTCTCTGCTTTGGTGTTCCTGTTGACAAGCCACATGGGCTACGCTTATGGCAGCCATAATGTTGGAGCTGGAGGAGCCACGAGGAAATCTGTGACAGTGCTGAGATGTTTCCACCAGCATTGGATCCACAAAACTTTCCACCCACCAGCCTGTGATCTTTCTGAATCTGGCATCATTGCATGTGCTGTGTGAGTCTAATGAGGGAGTTTGGACCAGTATTGGATTTATAGGCTAATATTGGACTTATGGACTTGATCCGGACTGGGCTGGGATGTTCTCTGATATACAATTGCTCACTGATATAAAACTCTCTCTTACACATATATGATTGTCACTGATTTTGTTTCTCTAGTCAACCCGACCTAATGCATCCTTGTACAAAAAATTATTTTATACTACAAGTGTTTCATAAATAAGGAAAGTATTACCTGTTGGTTTTCAGTTCAACCTTAGAAAGTATGCCTTTTCAGTTGCCTATAAAATTTTCTTTTCCCAATATCTGTGAATCAATTTATTTTAATAGTTGCTATTAAATAGAGATTATTATTATTATTATTTCCTGAAGCATGGGTTTTATTTCTGTCTGTTTTAGCATTACTGGGGTTATTTAGACTTTATGTGAGATATCAGTTTCTATGACTTTCAAAAATAAACATAGTTTTGAAAGCAGAAGGTCACATGGAGCCTATCATAATTATTTGCAATCGTGTTGAGTAGCACATTCAGAATTCATGCAGTAGAACATTTTGCCTTGAATGAATTAAAACTTTTAGATTTGAAAACCTGTCTGTTTCTTAATATAATCAGATATGTGAGTCTCTATAAACTTTCTTTGCTTTCAAAGGCAAACATAACTAATAATTTTTGTAAAGGTCCTGAATCGTTCCAACATCTGTTCTTGGTTTACTATAAAAACCTTGTCTCTGATCTCATGTGCTGAACTACTGTATGTTTGCCACTGTCTATTTCCTGTGAAAAAATACATTGAACAATAATAGCTTTTGTTCCTAATGTTCCAACCACTAAAACAGCTGAACAAATAACATCCATGCTTTCATTTGGAATAATTTATTCCATGTACATGTTTACACAGAGTCATTTGGCTTATTGGATGTTTCATCATTTAAAAATCAAATCTCAGATTTTTAGACTACTGAAAACTTGGGTCTAATAGTTTCCTCATGCTCATAGTAATTCTCTTAACAGCATTTCCTTCCTAATTCATCATTTTATTTTGTGTATGGCTTGGTATATATGAGTAGAAGTGGTTAAAATCCTCTTTATTAACCAAGTTAGTGAAATTTTCCATTCAAGGCCACACGTTTTACAAATAACATTAAAAGATTAAAAAATCTGTGCATTTAAGGCATGAGAAGTAACTCTTTTTGCTCGATTGCTGCCTGAAGATATAACAACCATAGATTTGTAATGATATAAATTATAATACATTTGTCTTAGCTCAACACACTCCAGATGACTTAGTGGTAGGCTGGGCAACACAGAGTAAGCCTACCTTCTATTCCACAAAGTATCTCATTACATAAGCTTTACTAGTCCAGACATGGAATAAGTCATGCACTGATTAAATAAGACAAATAAAAACATTGTTTAAAAGGAACAAAAATAACGTACTTAAAAATAAGTTTTAAATCATTTGCAGTGGCTATAATTTGAAACTTCTTTAATGTACAAAACTATTCTATTTTTTAAAAAATTGGGGATCGTAGTTTGGAATTTGTTCACCACACTAACTCACTGAAAACTAAAACTTTCAGTCATTCAATCAGTTATATAGTTGGATGAAGGTGTCATAACAGTGTCTAGAAATCTCATGATATCTAATAGTTTCTATTTTAATTCAGAAACTATAACCTATGCGTAAACTGATATAACCGGTCACCTTGGACATTTGAGTTTTGAATATTACGTTTTATCAGGAGAACATATCATGAGAATTTGGAAAGAAGAAAAAAGTCATTTTTCTTGGCTGTACCATTATTTAATTTGAAATAATGAAATTATGGCCTTCTATTTTGGTAACAAGTTTTATCAAAACTATGACATTGATATGCTTTACTCTTAATTATTTTCTCAGCCATGTTATAGAATTAAATCTTAAGTTAGATATAACCAGTGATATTTTAATAGTTTAATAATTATTACTTATGGTCATGCAGTAAAGTTTAATTAACTTTTAAGATTCATCTTAAAATGATAGTATACCAAGATTTATTTTATAGTTCTTACTGCATGTACTCCTAATAATTGATTAAAGTTTCCTTCAACTACCCAAAATTCCAGAGATTTTCCTTAATAATGAATATGAGGAGATCTTTAAAAATGTTTGTGGAAAAACTATAATACCTGTTCATCTCATTTCCCCCCCACAAACTTTTAGAAGTTCTTTTGTTTTTGCAATCAAAATTTCAAATTCTTCCAAGTCCGTACAGGCAATTTCTAATGGGTGTTCTGTTAACATGCAGCTTAGTTAATTTCATATTTTCTATATTACTTATCAGAAGACTGAAAAAGAAATGATCTCTCAAATATTCAACACAGTTTCAAATATGTTTCTTTTCCCTCCATTTTCTTCACAATCAAAAGAACACCTTATGTATATACCACTCATTCATTACAAGCTTATGTTCACACCAAAGTGGACCAGCTTATAGATTTTATTAAATTTATTTAAAAACACTAATTATATTAACTTGTTAACAATTTAAATTGATTCTATAACTTAAATTTATTTCTATCGAAACAGCTCACTGATAGACAATGACTCCATTCTTCATGTTTCTTTTCAAGAACAAATCTAGGAACACTAATAGAATTCTGAAAATACAAAATTAATGGGTACTAAGATTTAAAACTTTAAGTCTTTAGTAAGATATCTCTAAGGTATTCTTTCTGTGTAAGTTAGGCATTGTATGACTTTTCTTAGACTGTGAATACTGATAGAATATGATGCACAATATATTTTATTAGCAAAGCTGGAACTAGGATAATAGTAACTACCATTTCCAGTGTATAAATTATGTGATATCTTTGTGTTATTATAGACTTATTTTACTTAGCTCTTATTATTAAACCCATGAGGAAAATTTACATATTCATTTTATAGATTAAGAAATTTGGTTATAAAGAAATTAAATATCTTGATAAATGTTCTATGGAAATGGGGAGATCAAATGTTGAGGTCATTCTGCTGACTTTAACCAAATGCTGTTGCTGATATTAGCTGTTGCCTCATCAACCCTTGACCCCTGGAGAGTCCATGTACCATACAACAAAATTCTATCCTGCACCAGTCTCATGGTCACATGATGAAGTGCACATTGAATCCTTGTGATTCATCAGGTTTTCATGGGCTTTTTTTGGCAAGTAGGTCAACAGGCTTTTCTTTTTAACTATCTTATATGCTTTCCTAAATTATAACTTCTATAAATTAAATCATTCCAGTGGCAAATAAATCTACCTCAGGATATAGTTATAAACACAGTTCCAGCTTCACTAGAAATACAGAATAAAACGCACTGTGGTTCTCAGTCAGGAATACATCAGTCTGTTCCAATACAAAAGAACACAATATTAAAATTTTTCTAATATATTTCATAGTTTCTTTTCTTTTTGGTCTACTTATTTCTAAGCTATGCAAGGGTAGACTGTCTAACTTTCAGAAATTCTAATCCCAAATTGTTCCCTATTGGATCCAGCCCCACCCTCATCCCCCAATACGTGTTGCAGTCCTAACCTTTACTCTTGTGGAGCTCATGCTATTTGGGAATAGAGTTTTCTTTGTTATGTTCATAAGGTTGTATCATTGTAGCACATGTCTTAAATCCAATGTCCTTTTAGATGTAAGAAGAGCAGATTAGACTCAGATGTGCAAGCAAAAGGAGACCAAGGAAATACTATCTGAAAAATCTTCAGGGAGTAAGGAATCCTGTAATGGAAAGGCAGAGTCAAGCGTCTTTCTATAGAGCCAATAGACAGCTTTCCTGTACAGCTGGGGCCCACATTTAGGAGTTCTAGTATCCTGAAATGTGAGAAAATTAGTATCTGTTCTTCAACGCCACTGACTCATAGCAGCCTATAGGGCAGGGTAAAACTTCCCCTTAGACAGAGTTTTTAAGGCTGTAAATCGTTAAGGAGCTACCAGTGAATTTGAATTGCTGGCTTTGTGGCGTTGTCACAAAGGATTCCTTTAGAAACTAAAACATCACTCATTGAGGATATTACAGAAATAACGAAGAGGAATGCTAACTCATAATTTGAAACCACAGCACTAAAAGATAATTTTGTCTGGGAATTTGTGATTTGGTTTGTGTACGGATGTGCACATAGACAAGCACAAACTTTATGCTGGATCCCAAGGTTCACCTTAAAATCTAGTGAGAAATGCATGCTGGAATGCATTCATATTTTTAAATCCTAATTTATAACAACACAGAAGTGATGAGGTTAGAATGTTTCCCCGGGTGTGAAAGCTTCCTTCTGTAAGCATTAGAGAGTTCCACATTTAGGATCCTCAGAAGCATGTGTCAGGGACTAGAACTGCATATTTCATAATCTCGTCTACTAGCTGTAGGTCACTTATTCATTCATAAATTATCATTGAGCACTTAGCATGTAGGCATTGCTATTCCATTAATAAATGTGAGATCTGCACTCAGGTAGCTGATCATCTTGTCATCCCACGCAAATGTAGAGCTGAAACCCTCTATGACACATGCCAGAGAACTTCTAAGGGTACAGACGTTTTCATCATCTCTTCTCACTTCTGTCTCTCTCCATGCCTGTCTTCTTCCAGTAAATACTGTGGGTTAGAACGTCTCTAGCAGACCAATCTCAGAGCAGAACCACAAGTATCTTTCTTAAAACAAAGCAAATCAAAACAAACATGACTCCTTTAAATAGTATATCACACTGGGGGCTGGGGGGTGAGAAACAGAGAGAGAAATAATAGAAGGAAGGAAGGGGGGATAAAGGAAAGGATAGGAAATAGAAATAAAGACAAAGAACCAACCTGCCATAATTCACGATAATTGTTTTTCAAATTTCGATTTGGAGTGAAGGTCACTTGAATTTGAGAGCATTCTGGAAAGTTGTTTCACAAAATCCAATATTAACGACTCGGAGTCCTGGTGGTGTAGAGGCTACAGGTGGGGCTGCGATCTGCTTGGCTGGCAGTTTGAAACCAGCAGCAGAAGACTGGGCTTTCTGCCCCTCACATTTGCAGCCTTAGAAACCCAGAGGGGGATGCTCTAAGCCAGCATTTACTCCATGGAAGGTTTTTTATTTTTAATATTAGTGACTAAGTTCTTTGCACAATTTATTTATTTGTTGCATGATTTTTTTAAAATGCAAGACAGATGTCTGCACCTGCAGGTTTCCTGAGGTCGATAGAGTCATGCAGATCCACAGGACACACGGATTGGTTCTTATGTTTTTCTGCTTTGACCGAGTTTTCCATATTAAAACATATTCTCCTGAGGCTCCAGTCTGCTTTCCAGTCACTGAGGGGTTTCCTGAGCAGCACTGGCAGGAGGCTCTTACGTTGATTTGGATTTTGAGCTTTTGTGTCAGGTCAAGTAGGAAGTTGATTAAATTATTTC
This sequence comes from Echinops telfairi, assembly GCF_000313985.2. Classification (NCBI taxonomy): domain Eukaryota; kingdom Metazoa; phylum Chordata; class Mammalia; order Afrosoricida; family Tenrecidae; genus Echinops; species Echinops telfairi. The sequence goes on along the minus strand of NW_022103896.1, from coordinate 62,186,581 downwards.
ATTTCATTTCTAAAATACCATTTTTAAATGTCAAATCATTGTAGAAATCTGGACCATTTATTGTATTTTAAAAGTATATTTCAGCCTTTCCCTAAATACTGTCTAAAATATTAAATTAATAGTGCCTAAATCATATACAGATATAGTCATATCCCATTGTCCGAAAATAAGATTTACACTAAAGATATTATTTGACAATCTTCCAATTTATGTGTGTGGTACTGGGTTAACTGGAATGTAAGATTTGTGGTAATTTTGATTTTTAGTGGTAATATCCTTAGAAGGAATGATAAATGCTTATGAGGAAAAGTGCATTTAACCTTAGAAACGTAGACACTACTCAGATTAAAAGTTGGCTAAATAATGTCATTTAATATATTCCATTCTAAAGATCACCTTATTGTATGAAAAAAAAATAGTAAAGAACACTTTGCTTAAGTTTGGCTGTATATGATGCATATTTTTGTTATATGAATGAATTCTAAATTGGGTTATAGTGCAACTATTTTTCTTCATTTTTATTTTTCAATTAAGAGTCATTCATCAACATTTCAAATACGAAAGACTGAGTAATGGCTAAAGCAAGATGCTTGCTTACACCTTTACGAAAGAACCATATGAAAACACAAACTTGATGTTGGGTAGTGTATGATAACAGCAAATTATATTAAATCAGGGAAGAATTAATTTATTTTAATACCACTTTTATGTGAACATAGTTTATGTTTGCATGTGGGGGTTAAAACTTGAACTTTTGGACTGATCAGATTCAATTCTTTGATACTGGTTGCATGTTGTTGTTGTTGTTGTTGATATTCGGTACCCTAGAGGCTGTCCAACTCAGCGTCGTTCTACGCACAACAGAAAGAAACAGTGTTAAGTCCTGCATTAGCCTCACTGTGTTTTTATGCTTGAGCCCAATGTTGCTGGCAGTGTCAAGTCATCTCTTTGCGGGGCTTCCTATCCTTCTCAGACCCTCTCCTTTACCAAACATGATGTGCTTCCCAAGGACTGGTTGCTTCTAATAAGTCCAACGTACGTGAAGCCAACTTTAGCCATTCTTGCCTTTGAGGAGCCCTCTGGTTGTACTTCTTCCCAGACAGATTTGTGAGTCCTGGCAGCACTCCATTGTACTTTCATGTTCTTTGCCAGTACTATAATTCAAACACATCAATTCTTCTTCGGTCTTTCTTATTCAATGTGCAAATGTCACATGTATATGAAGTAATTGAAAATAACCATGGCTTGGGGCAGGGGCACTGTAGTCCTTGAAGTTACCCCCTTGCTTTTCAATACTCTAAAAAGGTCTAATGCAGCGTATTTTCCCAGGGCAACACACCTTTTGATCTCTTGACCACTGCTCTGGGAACATCCGTTGTGGATCCAAGCAAGACAAAAGTCCTTGACAGCATTACCCTTTTCTCCTTTTATCATGATGCTACCTCTAGGTCCAGTTGTGAGGATGTTGGTCTTCTTGGCATTGAGCTGTTATCCATCCTGAAGGCTACAACCTTGATGTTCATCAGCAAGCGCCTCAATCTTTCTTACTTTCAGCAGGCAAGTTTGTGTCATCTGCATACAGCAAATTGTTAATAAGCCTTCCTGTAATCCCGCTGCCACATTCTTCTCCATATAATCCAGCTGCTCTGATGTGCTCAGCATGCAGATCAAAAAATAGAGTGAGAGGATACAACCTGAATGAACACTTTTCCTGATTTTAAAGCATTCCTTGTTGAGTTTGCACAAATGCTTTTTGATTCATTGTCAGGTTTTCACATGAGCACAGTGAAGTGTCCTGAAAACCTCAAGGTTTTCCATAGTTTGCTATTTTTCACCCAGTCAAATTCCTTGGCATAATCAGTAAAACATAAGCAAACTTCTTTCTGGTATTCTCTAGTTTGAGCCAAGGTCATCTGACATTAGGAATCATCACAACGATCTACATATAACCCCCTCCCAGCCAGATGGACAACAGCAAAGTAGGTGAAGGGAGACACAGGTCATTGTAATACATGAAAAAACATTTTTGTTGTAAATTATCAAGGGTTCATGAGAGTGGGGAAGGGGGAAATGAGCTGATACCAAGGGCTCAAGTAGAAAGAAAATGTTTTGAAAATGATGATGGCAACATATATACAAATGTGCTTGACACAACGAATGAATGCATGGAATGTGATAAGAGCTGTAAGAGCCCCCAATAGAATGACTTAAAATAAATATATATATAAAACGACCTAAATTTTTTTCAAAGGGATGATATTGTTTGATCCTTGTCTTCTTTTTAATCTGACCTGAACTTCTAGCAGCTCTCTGACAACATACTGCTACAGGTATTCTGGGTTGATTTTCAACAAAAAGTTTACTTTCTTTTGTTATCCATGGTCTTGCTGTATAATTTGCACATTCTGTTGGGGCACATTTCTTTGCAATTGGTACAAATATGGATCTCTTCCAGTCACTTGACCAAGCAGCTGTCTTCCAAGGTTCAAGCCCAGACAAGTAAGTGCTTCCAGTGCTTCCTCAGCCTGTGGAAACATTTCAAGTGGTTTTCTAACATTTCCCTGGGGGCTTGTTTCCAGCGAATACTTGAATGCCGCGTGACCATCTTCCTTCTTAGCCATTGGTTCTTGCTCATTACGTCACCTGCTGAAATGGTGGAATGTTCACTAGTTCTTTTTGGTACCGGCTGCATTTTTTTCCATCTTCTTTTGAAACGTTCTGTGCCATTCAATATTTTGTCTATAGAATCTTTCAAGATTACAACTCAAGATTTGATTTTTTTTCTAGAGATTTTTCAGTTTAAGATATGCTAGGAGTGTTTTTCTTTTTTTTATTTAATCATTTTATTGGGGGCTCATGCAACTCTTATCACAATCCATAGTACATCCATTATGTCAAGCACATTTGTACGTTTGTTGCCCTCATCATTCTCCAAGCATTTGCTTTCTGCTTGAGCCCTTGGTATCAGCTCCTCATTTTTTTCCCTTCCCTCCCTCACGAACCCTTGATAATTTATAAATTATTATTATTTTCTCATGTCTTACACTGTCTGACGCCTTTCTTCACCCACATTTCTGTTGTCCATCCCCCGTTTTTGGTTTTCTGACTCCAGATCTTTCCATCTTGGATTCAAATATGGTCCCATGTCTTCTGTAGCTAACCCTTGCAATTTTTTATTCAGCTCTTCTGCTGTATCATTTTTTCCATTTACCATAGCCATTCTAAGATTAAAAAAAAGTTTCAGAGTCTCTTCTGACATCCATTTTGATCATTTCTATCTTTATAATGACTATTTGCTTTCTTCATGAATGATGCTTTTTATGTCCTCATGCAGCTTATCAGGTCTTTTGTCATTAGTGTTGCATGCAGCAAATGTATTCTTGAGATGCCCTTGAACTTCAGATAGGATGGACTCAAGGTTGTATGTTGGTTCTCATGGACTGGTTTTAATCTTCTTCCTTCTTGAAACTTAACTTACTTATGAACAATTGGTGGTCTGTTCCATAGACAGCCCCCGACCTGGTTTTAGCTGCTGATGTTGAGCTTCTCTGGCATGTCTCCCCAGAGGTGTGGTCAATTTGATTTCTGCATATTCCATCTGGAGAAGTCCATGCCAATAGTCCATGTGTACAGTCACTTTTTGTATTATTGGGAAAAATATTTGCTAAACAGAACACAGTAAATTAGCATTCTATGATGCTCACCTTCCTGACACAACCACTGAAGACAAAGCGGGTGAATAAGAAAATGTGGTGAAGAAAGCTGATGGTGCCCGGCTATCAAAAGATATAGTGTCTGGGGTCTTAAAAGCTTGAAGGTAAACAAGCG
>NW_022103896.1:62133187-62181711 GCF_000313985.2 Echinops telfairi | reverse complement strand
AGAAAATGTTTTGAGAAACGATGTACAAATGCGCTTTACACAATTGATGTGTGTATGGATTGGGATAACAGTTGTATGAGCCCCTAATAAAATGTTAAAATAAAAAAATAAAAAAAATGCAAATAATATAGTAAAAACGTGTTGCTGAAATGAAAATGTTAGTAATTTAAATAATTAATTACACACACAACTTATAACAACCCTAAAGAACAGAGTAAAGCTGCTGAAAAGTTATAAAACTTTAAGGAAATAGACTGTTATATTTTTCTCATATATTTTTCACTTATTTTTCTCTAAGAGTGGCTGGTAAGTTCTAAACACTCAGCTTTCCATTAGAAGCTGAGCACTTTAACCACTGTGCCACCAAGGCTCTTCTTTAATTGAACAGGACCTGGTCATTGGCAGATAATCGTACTTGCTCACACTTCTCTAATTTACCCACAATTTATTTCTCAACTGAACCCAAATGTAAGGGGCTTATGAAAAGCATCATAGGCACTAATTATAGCCCCTCCTCAAAATTATTTGGTTTATGGAAATAGAAATTAGTCCTTTTCATGTTTGCGTTTTTATTTATATATTGTTATGCTTTTATCTGGGATCACTAATAATCTAATAGGCTTCTTATTTCTATAGCTATATCCATCTCTTTAGTGCCAGTACTACTAGTGCCCTCCAGAAATAATCTATTGTTCAAAGTTGTATTTTAGCAAATTTTTATAGCATTTCTCCAGCTTCTCCTGCTTTCTGTGATGGTAGCTTCCTACCTAGAATTTTATTAGGCATTCTTCTATCATCAATTGTCTTCATACGTCTAGCACAATGGGTCAGTTTTATATCAAGTAATGCTTAAATGCTACTGGACTTATTGTATTATAGAATCCATAAATCTTGCTATTTGATGTTAATAAATGCCCCTAGTGTATTATTTTTTGTTTTGTAGAAGTTTTATTGCTTGTAAGAGTTAGCATCCCTCTGGATTTTGATATTTGCAGAGTATATCTTGAATATACTGTGAGGATGAAGGAAATACTTTAGGCCTTAAGAGTTTGGTTCATTGTTGTCAATATTAAATGCGCTGAAAAAGAGTTAATGACATTTCAATAATTAGCATTAATAACTTGATGGTACTTTCTCTATAAATTGCTATCTTTGTGCAGAGAATAAGAAATCATTGAATTTTCATCATATTTTCTAGCACTCAAAGTACTTGTTTCTCTTCTTAATATTCTTAATCTAACAATGAGCCATTCAGTGACTTTTGGATCCATTTTCAAACTTTGGTGCTAATGTTTGCTTGCTTACTAGACAAAAAATATTAAATTGTGGGTAAGTTCAGTTATGTGCTCTTCTGAACCACTATGCTGATACTCTATTAATCCCAGGTATATAATGTCTAGGGTAAAGGAATTTGGTTTAAAACTATTGAAAGTAATAATAAAACAAATGTTTAATTTATTGAAATATTCATGACCAACAATCTGCAATCTAATTTCTGGGACGGTTATTGCAAAGGGAGAAAAAAATCAATGACTATTCAATATAAAATGTTTATTGCATCATTATTTTTAGTGGTAAAATATTGAAGCTGACAAAGATAATGTGTCCATATAAACAAAAGTTAGACAAAATCATAGAAAAAGAAAAAGTATGATTTTCTTGGGTAGTTAGATTGTTTTTCTTTCTTTTGCATTTTATATTATCTGAATGGTTTTCAATAAAATATATATGTACGATGTGTGTAAATGTGCATCTCCTATATCACTTATTTTAGAAAATCAATGCTCATTTCCCAAATCAATTGAAGAGTGTCATCATTTATACATATAGTAATGAAAATTTACTTTGTTACAAGTCTGATATTTTAATGTTTATCTTTGTGAAGTTTTATTTTAAAATAGCAGTCATCTCTGAGAATAGTGATGGTTCAAACTGACCAAAGTGATTAAGCAACTTTAAATATATTCTCATGATAGAATTCAACAGATACATCCTCATTGTAAGAGAATCAACTTGGCTTTCCACATGACTGAATTAATCTAGATCATGTGGCTATGCAATGTAAACTTTAGGGACACCTTAATAATAGATAAAGCCAAAATTTACTAAGAGCAAAGCCTGCTATGTTACATTTTAATGAAAATCTTAAATTGCTATAAAACATGAATAATTTTGGACTGCATAATTTAAATTAACTAAAGATTTTCCCTTTTGCTAGCAGACCATTACCACTAAAAATACCGAAGCCCAATTGATTAAGGCCTACTTGATTCTAACTTAATGACATGGTACGACAGAGTAGAATTATCCCTTGGGTTTTCAGGACAGTAATTTTTTACAGAAGCTGATTAGCACATATTTATTTCATAGGGGAGCTGATGCATTTGATCCAGGAATCATTTCACTGGCAGATGAGTATTTAACTACCATGTCACCAGAATTCCTTTTATGTAAAAATAGTATATTTTTACTCTTGTTTGAAAAGAATCCTCCTGAAATATATCTCTTTGTACTTTTAGGTTGTATATATAGTTGAAAAATTAGATAAACTCAGATACAGAACACAGTGTTTCATAGTTTTACTTTTTACTTACTCTTCACACTCATTTGGATATAAACAACTCATGGATATAAACAATTTTACTCCTGAGATGCTGGTAAGCAAATACCATTGAAGTAAAACTGAAAGAAAAACACATAATTTTGTATCCAATGATATTTGCTTTAAATTATTGGGCTATTTGCTGCGATGCTATTTTCACACTGATATTTTCTCTATGAAATAATCTGGAATTTTCTCTATGAAATTCTTTTTGAATTTTCATGGAATTTCACTGACAGAAGTTCATTATCTGTGTTTTTTTTCCTTCTTGTGTATGAGAAAAATATAATTTGTATGGAGACCAGATTGTACCCAAAGCACAAAATCTCTGCTTATTCATAGTATGAAAACTGAGATGAAATGAAGACCAGGTTTGTGTTGACATAGACCTCATCAAGTCGTAAATTAGTACTAATTGTGTTCTGCAAAGACCTTTGACTGTGAGGACCATAACAAATGATGGCGAGCCCCGAGAAGAATGAGCATCCCAGGGCACTTTAGTGTGCTCCTGCAGAACTTCTGTGAGGAACAAGGGTACCTTGTGTCAACAATACCAGTGTAAACAAGGAACGCCGCATGGTTTAAAATTAGGAAATGTGTGTGAGGGCTGTATCCACTAATGTACTTATTCAATCTATAACCTAAGCAAATAATCAGATAAGCTGGACTCCATGAAAAAGAATGTGGTATCAGGATTAGAAGAAGGCTTATTAACAGGTTGCAATATGCAAATGACACAACCTTGCTTGCTAACAGGGAAGAGAACTTAAAACTTGCTCATGAAGATCAAGAATTGCATCCTTCAGTGTGGATTACAGCTAAATGTCAAGAAGACCCACATCCTCACAAATGGACCAATAGGTAGCATCATGATTAATGGAGAAAAGTTTGAAGTTGTCAAGGATTTAATCCTGCTTGGATCCACAATCAAGGCTCATGAAAGTAACAATCAAGGATGCATAGCATTGGATAAATCTGCTGCATACAACCTCTTTACAATGTTAAAAGGCAAGGAGGCTTCTTTGAAGATTAAGATGTTCCTGATATAAACCAAGGTATTTTCCATGGCCTCATATGCATGTGAAAGCTGGACATTGAATAAGCAAGACTGAAGACTAATCAGTACATTTGAATTGTGGAGGTGGCAAAGAATCTAAAATGTATGATGAACACAGAGTCAGACAACTCGGAGGCAAGGATGGCAAGACTTCGTCTCACACACTTTGGACATGTTGTCAGGAGAGACCAGTCTCTGGAGAAGGACAGCATGCTTGGAAAAGTAGAGGGGCAGTGAGAGAGAGGAAGACCCTCAACAAGCTGGATTAACATACAAGCTGAAATTATGGACACAAACATGGGAAACATTGTGAGGATGAACACAGGACTGAGGGATGTTCCCTTCTATAATACATAGTGTTACTATGAGTCAGAACGGATTGAACAGCACCTAACGAGATGGTTTAAAAGTTGAAGCAAAGTTAGAAAAGAAATACTTATTCAACTGAAATTTTCAGAAAATTCAAGGAAGCCAAATTTTCAATGTTTTTCTTATTAATTTCATGGTTAAATTGTTACATAACTTGATGTTTACCCTCTCAACCATTTATGGATGTAATGACCTCAGTTGGCATATATAATAAACCATGAAAACGTTATGTGAGGAGATAACCTGTCAGAAAAAGAAAACCTAAAATGTTGTCCAGTAATATTTCCAGTCTGATAGAACAATGGTAAATGGTACCCAGTTAAACAATGGTGGGAAACTTGTGTCATCTGGGAAAAGGAGGTGCTTCTGTGATGTTTGGGCTCCCATAGACTTCACTGTAATAATACTGAAGGTTTGAGGAAATAAATGGCATATTTAAGTGTTTTCTTTCCTAATAAATTGCATGGTTTGAATGGATTCTCGCCTTTCATATGTTTAATCATTTTGTTATGCCACAGAAGAAGATCTCTCTAGGACTGTAATTAAAGGACTTACAGGACACTCAGATGAGCCCAATGGACATTGTTAGAAGAATCTTTGCATCTTCTTATCTAATCTCAGCAGACCCTCATGATAACCCCCTTGGATATATTACAGTACCTGCTGGTCCAGAATATTTACCAGAACAAAACAAATTTTTTAAAAAACAGATTTTTGTTACTGTAGTATGCTCTTGTTGATTTAACTGAATCTCACATCCTTTGAAAACTGTGATTTTCTGGGAAAGAATCTACAAGTAAAATATATTTATTAAACTTAAACAACTAATATACAGCTTTACAGAAACATGTACTTTCCAATTTCCAGATGTTTTTGATTGGTGTGTGATGTGCTTAAGGAAGTCCTCAGTGATTTTACCAAATATTTCAAATGCCCTGAAATATTTTACACGTTATGCATTATATATATTTATAAAGTGTATTGTGCTCAAACTTGCTTTTATTTTTTAACCATACATTATATCTGATTATATTAACATGCCTTGCCTTAGTATTGTACTCCTTCTGGTGTTGTGACATCCAAATATATATGTATTGCAAATCCAGAACAAGATAGATACCAGACACTCTAGGAGAGTGAACTATTGTGCATCTTTCAGTCTCAATTATGCATCATATATACATGATACATTAAATCACATCCACACATGCAAATACACATATAATATCCACAGCCTTAATGCCATAATGGTTAAGCACTAAATTATTAATTGAAAAGTGCATAGTTCAGACAGCTGGTTTGCATAGAAAAATATAGCATTGTACTTCAAAAGAGATTACTATCTTTGATAACCTAGGTCCACCTAGGGCCCTCTTGAGTCAAAATAAACTTGAAAGTAACATGTTTTTTGATATTTTTGTTATTATTATGCCTACCTGGAACAAAGCAGGGCAGCAGAGGGATGCACATGAGAAAGTCTGGATGTGGCTAAATAGAAAAATGTGATAGAATTGTCATTCCTAAAATTCATCTCTCTAATTATAACATGCAACTGGGTAAGACCAACACATTATCCTACTACCAGAAGGCTGCTAATGAGAATAATAATAAGCTACAATGTTGGAAGAAAACAGACATTAAATGAATATAAGTGTTCTTTTGAGGTGAGGATTATAGGTGATTATTATTTTCTTTGCATCATATTTTAAAACAATATTGTTATATTGTTTAAATTATTAACATACAATACAAAATCTTCATCACACTGTCAGAATCCCTATAGCCCCACCCAATATCCACTTTTGTCTGAATGTGTTGCAACCCTAAAATGCAGGATCTTTGCAAACTGAATTCTAGCATACTGACAGTCAACAATTTTTAACTTGCTTTTATAGAAAAAAACTTCTTTAGGGCTTGATTGACCATGAGTATCTCTACTTGATCTCAAAGACAATTTAAATTCATATTTCCTTTAAAAATGATACCTTGGTCCCCATATGTTTGTTATATATTCTGAGCAAAATCTGTTAATTTTGGAATTTACTAACAGGATTACAGGATATGAAATGAGGCAACTATCATTGAGAAAAGTATAGGATCAGCAGATAAAGGGACATAAGTTATTGTTTCCATACAATGTTAATAAACCAGATGTCCCACCTGAATATTAAACCAGATGTCCCACCACACATCAACATCTTTGGTAACATTACCTATTCCGTTGCTCTTGTTAGTTACCCTTGAGGTGATTCTGTACTTATAGCAACTATTTTTGCCAATGGAGTGCTTAACTACTGCACTGCTAGAGTCATTTTATTATAGATTATTACTGGGAAACTGTGGATGGAAATGAGAACAAACAAGCTCTAATTTATGCTTTCGATAACAACAACTATTATACGTGGCGCTTTGACTACATGGTAAGTATTCCCAGTATTTTACACACATTGTTTATAATTTTCTTAATTTTATGAAGTGACACTTAAAGATAAGGACAACAAAACATAGCGAATTTATGAAATATATTAAAAGCAACACAGCTAATAAATGATTCAGCCAGAATTTGTAAACCATCCCTCCTACTTCAGGCTCTTTACTAATTCATTAGCATAAACTGAAATTTTTATGGTGATCATCTTCATGGGTGAATTTTATTTGATTCCTTTAAGACTATATTTATATCAAATGTCATTCTACTATTTCTGATGTTTCTAAAGCTGAAATAAATGGTTAAACTTTAAATGGTCAACTCCTATGATATAGGACTATATTCATCACTACTATTTTATCATACTTTACTATCGTCAAGAGAAACCCAGATAACAAATATAATTGGAAGCTACATTTTAGTGATGAAAATTTCAGGCAAACTAATGCCACATAATCACACAGAAGAAATTTATGTACAGTAGAAACTCAAATTGGTATAGTCGTGCATGGATTTCAGGTTTCATTGTGAAATTTTTCATTATTTAATCAAGGTTCAATGTTTTATTTTTCTAATTTAGAGTTGTCTAAGGAGCCCTGATGCTGTGGTGGTTATCCGCTGTGCTTTGATTCACATGGTCGGCAGTTCAAAACCCACCAGATGGGGCTTTCTACTCTGGTAAATAGTTACAGACTCGGGAATCCACACAGGAGGTCACTATGAGTTGGCATCGACTCCATGGCAATTAACTTTGAATGAGAGTTTTCTCTTCCCTTTTAAATATACCCAGACCTATGTGTACTCATCCTGCATATTCTTTTAAGTGAAGAGTATGGGAAGGTTTTATATCTATAAAGAAAAATATCTAAAGTATTTTATCATTCATATAAAAATACCAGATTACTGTAACTCATGCCTTCAAGATGTATATTACAAAGTTAGATAATTTCTTCTCTAATCCTATCATCTTCAAGTTCTAGATCTCACATCTATGCATTTCTTATTAAATTTGATAAATATTAGGCTAGCCAAGGGAACAGGAATCCAGTAGGGGAGGCATTTCTGCTACCTTGTGTTAATTATATATTTTGCTTCCTTTTATCTTATATCTTATGAATAGTCCTCAGTTCTTTTTCATGCTCCCCCCTCCCCGCCCCAGCCTCAAAGTCCCATTTCAGTCATGGATGTTGCTGTGTACTGCTACTGAGTCAGCGCCTGTCATGGTGACCTCATGCATTCAGAGTAGATCTTTCACAGGATTGTCTTGAGTGTCATCTTATCAAAGCAGTTTTCCAGACTTTCCTAATGCTGGGTAGGTTTGAATCACCATTTTTCAGTTAATGGCTTAGCTTGGCAACAGCACTACTAGGGTTATTAAGTCACAAATACTACATTACTTTTCCACTCATCTTTACAAAAATTTACAAGCTGAATTTCCAAGAAGTTAAAAAATATATATATGGGAAAATATTTGAATCGAGTAAAATGTGTGGTTTACAAAATTGTAAGAATAACATGACGGGCATTTCTGACTTTCTACCTCCAACTTCATAAAGGGAGGGCCAGTCATATCAACAACCCAGGAGTAATTATTATGAGGCAAAGATCAGACATGCTTCTATCCTCCTACGTTTTATCTTGTTTGACACCAGCTGCCCCGCCCACAGCATCTCTATTTCTCTGCTAAGTTCAATAATTCATTGCGATGGCTAGACAGAACTAACAGACAATACTCACAACTGCAGGATTTATTAGGGAAGCAACAGTTTACAATTAAGGATCCAAACAGCTCAGGATACAGTTCTTCAACCAATATAGTGTCCTCTCAGCAATGTTTGCAGGTACACCTCTCTGTGGCCTTTAGACTCTGAACTTTGTGGCCCCTTTTGCCCCTGCCCTCCTCAGAGAAGTTGTATCGCTCTTGTCAATCTACAGATTAGTGCCTAGAGGCACCTTCCTCCACCAGCAGCCCTCATGCTTTCTCCCTTCATGGTCCCGGAAACCCGCTGCTCCATCTTGCACGATGATCAGAAGCTTGCCACACCGTCTCCTACAAGCCTCCTTGTTCTGCTGTTGTTATTTTTTGGGATAACTGCTTCTTACTGTCTCAGAAAAGTTTTATAACTGTCACCTCAGTGCAGCGATCTTAGGTCCAAAGATATATTCCAAGCCTGGCTCTTCTCTCTTGGTGGCTGTGAGTTCCCTCCCCCATTCCCACTTTGGGGATGTGTCATTATAAACCTAGTGATTTGGCAAATCTGACCAGTCCCCATGTTAGGGCCCCCCTCTGTTTTATTTGTGTGATTTCCACCCCCACAAGACGGCCATGCACCTTATTTACCCTTGAACAAGCTGTCCAGATATACCTCCTTCATATTGTGCGTCTCAATCATTTAATGGAGATTGTAAGACTATGGTTAGAAGGATGATGTCTAGTAATTCTTCGCAAGACATTCTTATTAAGCTATATATATGGGAAACATTGTAATTAAACATAGTCACTGTTTAATGACTTCGAATGGCTATTGTATAGAGCAAGAAAAATGCCTTTGCCTTTCTCAGTTGCTATTTCCCCCCCCCACAGGATTTCTGGCTGTGAATGAATGGCGTGAGAGTTTGGACATTTTAATATAAAGGAACACATAAATTTTTATTCTCACTCAAGATCATAGAAGCACCCCATTGAAAACAACCTCTTCCCTTTCCTTTTTTCTAACCCAGAAAGTAGAGTTTAATTTTAACAAAAACGTTAGAAAATCTGCAGAATCCAATCTTCATAGCATCTAATATTGAATAATGATCATTCAAAATCTCTAATGTATCACTATTAGTAAACAAGGACACTACCAAATTAATTTTTTTGGAAAATGCCTCTTATGAGTAATTTCTCAATTTTTTGTCTATGATCATTAAAACCATGGTACTGTTAATAGTTTTGTAATATTGATCTCAGTTAAATGAACCCACAGATTAACCAATTGCTTTATATAGGAGTAGTTTCACTTCTTAAAGAATTAACAATATTAAATTTAAGTTCATTTAAAATGCGATACCCTTTGGAACAGCTTCTTTTAAACATCTTTTTCTTTGTTTCTTATTTTAAAAAAGACATTGCTTTGATAACTGAATAAACATATTATATACACTATTAAATCTTAAAATTATATGCTTGATAGATAACAGAGTTCTCTGGAGCTCCTTTTTCAGTCCATGAAATTATTAGTTATGATTTTGTTGCCAGTGGCAAAACATGGAATGTCCTATAAATTAAACCATTTGGCTATAGTTATGGGAAATCCTCCATGATGAAGGGAGGGAGTTTTGGGGGTGGGTGGGAATCAAATCTAAGTGTTTTTAATCCAAAAATTAAAAACCCAGTATGTCTTGAATTTGTGTTTCGCGTTTGTTTATCTCAGGGTTTGCACTTTGTAAACAATGTAGTGATTGCAGTATTTTAGAACCAGTGTAGATAAATTTACAAGTCAAATCACAATGTTTACAAAAGAATATATACAGCAGTACACCTTACTTATACCAGATGCTGGTAAATCAGATAGTTGGCTATCAATTAAAGTGAATAATAACTTGGCCCTTCTTGTGTTGACTTCATTTTCCAAATCCTTCTTTTTTAAATTGTTGGTTTTTAAAAATAGCATTGGCCTGCTATGTCCTGTTATCATCAACATTTAGTAAGTCTTCATTTTCCATTCCATGTCCACCTAAATTATTCTATTGGAATTGACAAATATGTATTCTATCATTGATTCATGCAGAGTAAGCCAACATAATTTTCTGAAGTAAATACAGTTTTGTCTATTAAAAGTGAATTGATTCCATACTCATTTTCATTATATTAATAAAAAATTCTACCTAGGCACACATTTCTGGAATACTGAATATGTATGCTTACTGTTAATGCAACTTGCAACCTTATATAGGATAAAAATGATCAAGATTAGATTATTGCAAATAATTTGTTATACATGTATAAATAGAAAGTATGCTTTCCCATGAATAACTGTCACAAATTAGTTAAACTTGTCAAATAATTACGGAATAGTCACAGCTCTTATCAGCAACTGTTATAAACAGATGAAATTTGTTTCAATAAACATGTATACATTTACACTTGGTTCAAACATCTGCAAACTGTTGCAAATATTTTTTAGTGCAGAGTAGTAGAGAGTCCCTTAAAATTCCTATAAAGCTGTGAGTTTCTCCTTCACAACCGGAAATATTTTCCTTTTCTTTTTCTCCTCATTTTCCCCTTACTGTTTTCTATTTTTTGTTTTCTTGTTACCCCCGATCTCTTAATTTGTATTCTATCCTAAGTATATATTCTAGAATCCTAAATCTAGCAAAGATGGTTCATATTACACAGCCATTAAGTGTTGAACTTAAAGTACTTATATTTCTAGCCCTGTACTATTGTATACACAAATATATATGTTGACTATACATGCTGCATATTTTTCATATTAATCCACCATTAGATTGATTTCGATTGGATTTTAATTTTCATTCTGCAGTTCCTTGTGTTTTCATCATGCATTTTTGTCTTCATGCAGCTAATGCTTTCTTCTGTTACCTCCTTTGAATTGACATCATAAGTTCTCTTCCTCACCTAAATCCATCTTAGAAGAAAAAGCAATGTGCAATAATAGGACATGCAAAGACCTAGAGTTTCAAAATCAAAGAGAAAGAACTGGATCAACATCTCTTGAGTGGAAACAGATCATAACACATTAAAGTGAGTAAGTACTTGAAGGAACAATGTAGGCCTTGAATTGCAATGGTGAATTCTATGGACAAACTATTGAGTGATGCAATAAGCATAAAAAAGAAGGAAGGAATGTAGAGTCATTATACCAAAAAGAATTGGTTGACATTCAATGCAATAAGCCTAAAATAAAAGATGAAAGGAAAACAGAGTTATTATACCAAAAAGCATTGGTTGGCACACAACCATTTCATTAGGTAGTATATGAACAAGAACTGATAGTACTGAAGGAAGAAGTCCAAGCTACATTAAAAACTTTGATGAAAAACAAGATTCCAGGAATTGTTGACATGTTTCAAAAACTGTACGCAACATTGTAAAAGGTTACTTGTCTATGCCTCCACATTTGGGAGACAATGTCCTGGCCAATTAACTGAAGATGATTCATACTCCTTGGAATGTCCCAATTCCAAAAAAAGGTGACCCTGAAGGATGCGGAAATTATTTTAAAATAGTCTTAATATGGCAATATAGTGAAATTCTGTTGAATAGTTCAAACAGTTGTAGAGCTTCTAGAGATCCAGACCCAATTCAGAAGAGGCATGGAATACAAGATATTACTGCTGATGTTAAATGTGTATTTATTGAAAGCAGAGAATACAGAGAGAAGTTTATTTATGCTTTATTGACTGTGCAAAGGAATTTGACTCTGTGAATCCTAATATATTATGGGTAACATTGCAACAAATGAGAATTTGGGGATTCCTAAGTGTACTCATACAGAACATGTGTCATCATTTGAAGAGAGGAAGGAGATAGCATATGGTTTAAAGTCAGAAAAGGTGTCTGTCTGTAAAGGTTAGATCCTTTCACACAAACTATTCAATCTCTAGGCTGAGCAAATATGGAGAAGAATGAGCCATCAAGATTGAAGATGGGCTCATTGACAATCTGTTAAATGTAAATGACACAAACTTAAAGCTTATTAATAAAAATAAAAGATGACATCCCTCAGCATAGATTACACCATAACATGAAGACAAACCCTCAGCTGGACAAATAAACAATATCATGATATATTGAGAAAATAATTAAATTCCCAAGAGTTTAATTTTACTTTGATCAACAATCAATGTTCATGGAAGCAGTAGGCAGGAAATGAAAAGACATATTGGATTGGGTAAATCTACTGCAAAGACTGTCCTTCAAAGTGTTAAAAAACAAACATGTAACTTTGCTTGAGAACTAAGAGGCCCTGACCCAACACACGGTATTTCAGTTGCACATGTCCACATTGAAGTTGGGCAATGGATAAGGAAGAATGAAAACGAACTGTTGTCTTGATTTGTAATGCTAGTTAAATATATTTAATATACCATGGATTTCCAGAAGAAATAAAACTACATCTTAGAGAAATTACAGCCAAAATCTTCCTTAGAAGAGCTGGTGAGACTTTGTCTCACATATTTTGTACCTGCTATCAGGAGAGGCAGTCCTTGGAGAAAGAAATCATTCTTGGTAAAAAAGAGACTCATCAAGAAAGAGAAAGGCTCTCAAGACAATGAATAGATGTAATAGAGGAAACATCATTGGCCTAAAAAAACCAGTGAAGATACCTGAAGAGCAGGCAGCATTTTATTCTCTTACATGTTGAATCTATATGAGTATGAACCAATGCAAAAGCACTTAACAACCACATATACACATAGACTTTAAAATTACATATACATGGTATATATATTTATTTTAATAAACTATGACATGGAAACACCAAAAGGGAGAAAGAAGAAAGAATTTCAGGAACTGGATAATTGTATTTAAATCAGAAATTGGCATTGTTGTATTACTGTAGGAGTAGACATAACAAGACTCCAGGCATTGATAGAGTATTAATTGAAATGTTTCCACAAGCTCATTAAGCACTGGAAGCACTCACTTAACTATGCCAGGAATATTGGAGGACAGCTACTTTACCAACTGACTGGATGAGAGCCATATTTGTACCCATTCCAAAGAAAAGTGACTCAGCAGGATACTAAGCTATAGAACATTAATACTTAGATGACATGCAAGTAAAATTTTGATGAAGAGCATCCAACAACAGTTGTAGCCAGGGAGCTGCCAGAGGTTCAGGCTGGATTCAGAAGAGAATGTGATCTAAGAGATATCATTGCTGATGTCAGATGGATAGGTGCTTGTTTAAAGCAAAGAACACTAGACATATGTTTACTTGTGTTTTAGTATATTTTATTTATTGTATATGCCAAGGAACCTGTCAAATTATAGAACATCAAAAATTGGATAACCTTGAGAAGAATGGGAATTGCAGAACACTTCATTGTTCTGCTGTAGAACTTGTACATGGATCAAAAGGCATTTATATGAATGAAACAAAGAGTACTGCATGGTTTAAAATCAGGACAGTTGTGTTAGGGATTTATCCTATCACCATACTTATTCAATCAATATGCTGATCAAATTATCAGAGAAACTGGGTTATATGAAGAAAAATGTGGCTTTAGGATTGGAGAAAGGCTTATTCACAAGGCTGAAATGCAAACGTCACAACCTTGCTTGCTGAAAGGGAGAAGGACTTGAAGTACTTTCTTATGAAGATCAAGGATGACAGCCCTTAGGATAGATTACAGCTCAACTGGAGCAAAAGCCGACATCGTGATCAATGGAAAAGTGGTAGACATTGTCAAGGATTTTGTCTTATTTGGATCCACTATCAATGCTGATGGAAGCAGCAGTTAAGAGCTCAAAACACGCTTTGCATTAGATAAGTCCGCAGCAGGCTTTATAGAGTATAGAAAAGCAAGGATGTTATTTTGAGGACTGAGCTGTCCTTGACCTAAGCCAAGGTATTTTCTTTCCTTTTCTTTGAAAATCCATAGCATTTATTTTTTTTGTTTTTGTTTTTAAAATCATTTTATTGGGGGCTCGTAAAACTCTTATCATAATCCATACATACATCTATTGTGTCAAGCACATTTGTACATTAATTGCCTTCATCATTCTCAAAACATTTTCTTTCTACTTGAGCCCTTGGTATCAACTCCTCATTTTTCCCCTCCCTCCTCAACCCCCTCCCTCATGAACCCTTGATAATTTATAAATTAATATTATCTTTTTTCATGTCTTACACTGTCCTATGTCTCCCTTCACCCACTTTTCTGTTGTCCGTGCCCCAGGGGGGGAGTTGTATGTAGATCCTTGTAATTGGTCCCTCCTTTCTACCCCACCTTCCCTCCACCCTCCCGGTATCGCCACTCTCACCACTGGTCCTGGATTCCCTGTGTTTCCAGTTGCTATCTTTACCAGTGTACATCCTCTGGTCTAGCCAGATTTGTAAGGTAGAATTGGGATCATGATACTGGGGGGAGGAAGCATTTAAGAACTAGAGGATAGTTGTATGCTTCATTGTTGCCACACTGCACCCTGATTGGCTTGTCTCCTCCCCACGCCCTTTCTGTAAGGGGATGTCTAATTGTCTACAGATGGGCTTTGGGTCCCCACTCTGCACGCCCCCTCATTCCATGATATGATTTTTTTCCTTTGATGCCTTGTGATCACACAGGCTGGTGTGCTTCTTCCATGTGATTAACCTACTGCTTTACTGAGTTCATGATAGGGATTCAGTTCTCCAAACTGAACATAAGTTTTCTTCTTTTTAGAAATTATTTCTTTACCATTATCTGCATTATTTTTTACTAACACGAGCCTCTCCTTTGCCATTTACTCTGTAATCACATTAGTATTATTTACATACTTCCATAGTATTTAAGATGTTTCTTACTTATTCTGTCAATTTATATATTCAGTAATATATATGTGTGTGTGTTTATGCATATGTGTGTGTTTGTATGTGTATATATAGTGTTTTAGACTTCACAAAGCAAGAATCTTGTTGATTTTAATTAGGACCTTCCCTCAGCCTAATCATGGAACCTCATATGTTATACCTACTTAAAAATTATATAAAATCAATAAATGCTTTTTCCAAGAATTTTTTATAAGTATTATACATCAGACACTGATAGTTTCTTGCAATATAGTTCTTGCAATCAAGATAGGAGAGTAAACAAAGATATTTTTTCATTAAATGTTTCCTAAACACTAAGTAATTTCAAGTTCTAGCCTATGGTAGGTGCTAGGAATATAATTTTTACCACAAGGAGCTACAATAAGGAGAGAAACATTTAAAGTTATAGCAGTAAATAAGTAATTTTGTTTGAGATTTTTTTGTGGAAGCTATATTCCAGAACAAATGTCAGTCTCCTCTGACATCCACTTTTATTTAAAATGTTTTTTCTTATTTGTTCCATTTTTTAAAAGACCTTTTGCTTTCTTGATGTCATCTCACAACTCATCAACTCATTCATTTGTCATAAGTGTTCAATTCATCAAATTTGTTCTTAAAATGCTCTCAAAATTTAGGCAGGTCATATTTTGGCTCTTTTAGACTTGGTCTACCTTTTATCTTCAACCTGAACTTGCATGTGATCTCCTGTTCCAGATTCTTGATATTGACCTTCCTTGCTGGATACTGACCTTCCCCATCATCTCTTCCCACAAATGTACTCAATTTGATTCCTCTGCATTTCATCTAATGAGGTGCATAGGTATAGTCACCATTTGTGTTGTTGAAAATATTTGCAATAAAGAAGTCATTCAAAACCAACAAATAAACAAACTCATTGCCATCAAGTCAATACCAACTCATAGCAACTCTATAGGACAGGGTAGAATTGCCCTTGGGAGTTTACTTGACTATAACTCTTTACCAGAGTAGAAAGCCCAGTCTTTGTCTACTTGTGGTTTGGAACTGCTCACCTTGCAGTTCACAGTCCCAACACATAAGCAGTAAGCCAACCAGCTTTGTTTCTATCACCTAAGCCATATTTTCACTTATTAATCTTCCTCCTATTACCAACTTTTGAGTTGTATTCACAAACAATCACCAACATCTTTGTATTGCATGCTTAGTCAATTTCAGATGAAAGAAGTTGGTAAAATTTTTCAATTTATTCATTATTAGTTTTAGTGGGTGGTGTGTAAATTTGTATAATAGTTATGTTAGCTGGGTTTCCGTGTAGCCTTACAGAGGCTATCCTGTCGCAGACAACACTTCATGACAGACCTTGGAATGTTCTCTTTGACAATGAAAGTGATGCCATTCCTCTTCAATCAGACCCCAAATGGCCAATGCTAGTCCATATCTGCTCACTCATTTCTAGGATATTGATCTTACCTTAGGCACTACCTTTGGATTGCCAAATTGGGAGTATGAAACTACCCATATCACCTTTATGTCTACTATTACTTAACCTACTAATTTCAACCATATTTCAATTTACTCATATCTTCAAAATATTTTGTTACTATAATTACCTTCATGATAATAAAAAAGGAGAACACCTACAAATCTCTTTAGAATATTATATTTAATACTATGAAGCCAAGTATTGTGATTCATTTCCTTTATTTTATATACTTTCCATATTTCTCAGAGAGCAATTGCCTTCAATTGTTGAAATCTCTCTATCTCTCTTTTTTTTTTTCTGGAATAGTTTAAGGATTTTATCCTTCATTTTATGCTGGAGCAATCCAGATTGCAGATTTCAGTTGGATAAGTCTGGAAATGGGATAACAGGAGAATGATGCCCTGTATAAGCTGAAATATGAAGAGAACATAAATGATAATGATGGTATTAGGGGCAATTCATCTCTATCATTATTATGAGTAAAATAACTGGGAGCACATGCCCTCTATATAGTGTGTCAGTAGAAGCCCTTTTCTTGGAAAGTACTGAAAAATATGATTCTATTTTTGATCATGTAAATTCTAAGATTGGAGGTTATACAGTTACTTTATGTCACAGAGATTTCATAACTGACAAATGTGATAAACAACTGAACATAAGCAAAATAAATCAGTAGTTATTAGTATAGTTGTAGTTTTGTTGTTTTTAATAGTTGCGCTAATGTTTCTATGAGTTGCTTTTATTAAGTCATAGCATTAAAAAGACTGAATTATAATGAAGTAAATTCATTTCATAATGTGCATTCTTAATAGACAACAATTAATTAGGAAAACATGTGTCGGGAGTGGGGGAAGGTAGTGGTTAGTATTTGTAAAGGATGACCTTGACACGGTTTGTGAGGTCTCCGAATCAATTACTGCAGGGAATGAGACAGAAAACAATGGCAGAAAGCGAAGAGAACTGCTTGAATTAGTTCAAATGAGAAGCATTGCTCAGCAGCATTAGATGACAGTTAACTTTTAATGAGGGAAGACACGAGGTAATTAAATCTTGACATACAATTATGAAAGAAAATATCAGGTAACAATCTTGCTATACAATATAAAAGAAGAAAAGACATTTTCTGCAAACTTGCCTGATGCTCTGTCATCTGAAACTATGCTTTATGAGAGCAGGGTGAAGGTCAAGGAGGTATCTTAACTCCATCAATCCTTTGGACAGTTACAAATGACCTTTTGCTTTCCATAAGACATTCAATATTCTGAATTGGAGAGATACATTTTTCTGTGTTTAGAAAATGGCAAAATTGAAACCTTTCCTATTGCTTGAGGTCCCCTTATGTTGACTCCCTTGAATGCTTGTTTATCTCCAAAGTTTATTGTAGCGCTTCTCTCATTTGCGTTGACTACTTAACCTAGAGAAGCATATCGGTTTTACATTGTCTATAAGAAGCTCTCCTATTTGCTCACTTTTTTTTTAACTTAAGATTGTAAAAATCTAGTCTTAGACCTTTAAAAAATGATAATACCTCCTCCAACGATTTGAGTCACGTTTGACTTCAGAAATACCTGCGGGCGCAACAATTACATTAGAAACTTACTAAGGAAGATGGATGCAATATTTTAATGTTTGTTTTTTAAACAATATTCATATTTTATTCTTAGTAACTTTTATTTGAAATTAAAGTATATAAGAAAAAAGTATTAATTTAAAATTAAACTCTTCTTGCTCTGTGCATTAAGATTTTATAAAATAATTTGTGTTGTTTTCCATATAAAAGGTCATAGTAATCAGACTATCTTCAGTTTATAAAATATAGAAGAGCAGAGGTACTAGCTAAAATATATCTAACTTAAAATAACATAAGGTATATACTATAGTTTTGAATAGGTGCATTGTGTCATGCAGTTATACCATTATAAGCATTAAAAATGCATCTGACATCAGTTCAAAGAGTAAGTCATTTTATTTCCACGTACTTATTTGGTTATTCCTTAAATATAAAAATATTGAGTCTTTGCTGCATGCTACATGAGTGACGTTTTTAAGCATTTAGGATACATCTGTGGGGGAAAATAGAGAATATCATTACCTTAGCAGAGTTTCTATTGTGGAAGGGCTAAAAATAAGCATGTGATAAATAAATAAATAATATACATTCCACATAGCGATATAGTCTTTGAAGAAAATAAAACAATAATGGAATAGTTATGATAAGTTGGAGGGTGGGAGTGTAGCTTATGCAGTGTGGTCACAGAAAATATGAATAAAGTGTGTACATATTTCATTTAATGAATAACTAATTGAGATCCTGGTCATTAATTGCATTCTTCCCAATGCCATTCCTCCGGCTGGGTCTTTCAGACTGGCTGTTAGCTATTCTTACATTTATTCTTATAAAACAGGAAAGTTAGTTTTTGATCTGCTACTCTTCCAAAAGATTATTAATTTTCTTATGTTGCCACCAATGTAAGTATAAATAAATCAGTATTTGCCCAGATATTGTCTTTTAATATTAATTTTGTAAAAAGATAATATGAGTGATATTTTTAAAAATTTTCTCAATGTTGCCATTGTTTTATATAAATTATAGAATTTATTATGAAAATTTCATATAATTATCCAAAATCCAATCATTTATTGTACAAAAATGAATATATGTCTCAGCGATGCTATTTTGTGCTTTGAAAAGCACATGGTAATTAAGAAATACTTTGTGAATTGAAGGCTTATCTTTGAGGACTAAAGAAGGGATTTTCGTGGCATGCTAAACTGCAAACCACAATCAAAGACATCCTAAAGGAAACTGCAAGACAGTCGAAGGAGAGGAAGGAGAAGGAGAAGGGCGAGGCAGAAGGAAGGAGAAGAGAGAAGCATAAAGTAGTGCATTGACAATGGTTGCTTTTCTCACTAACGTCCTTTTGAAATATTAATATGGAGATAATACGTTTATCTTATGATGAGTTTTCACTAGGCCTACTCATAGAGTAGATTTCAAATTTGCTAACACACATTTTGTAGAAATAGGAGTAAAGTACTGTTATTTATCTTTAAGGAAATCACACACTTAAGATTTTAGTGGAAAATTAAATGTAGTTGAGAAAAATAACATTTTAGGATTTGAAATAAGTTGCAGTGTAACCTTATACTTTCAAGGGAAAGGGTACTCTGCAACCTGCTCCTCCTCCCCGCTTCTTCAGGAATTCCATTCCAAAAGTCATGGACTGTCTTGGTCATCTGGTGCTGGCACAGCAGGACTATCACAAGTGGGATTTGTTTTCCTGTGTTTTTGGCAGAGGCGGCATGAGCAACTCCAGCACTGCGTCCATGTGTGAAATCATTTCACTTGGAATTCTGTCACTTTCTGGAATCCTGTTTTTCCCCACTGCTTTCAGTAGAGATTATTCTTTCTTCAATACCACTAGTTTTAATCATAAACTACCTCCTGAGATGGTTAATTTTCCATCAAGTATTTTTGGTATAGTGACTCTGTGTATTCCTTCCATCTTTTTTAGTTATTTCCTACATTATTCAATATCTTTCAGCTTAAGAAATGTACCATTTGGTATGCTCTGTTGGTTTCATAGCTCCAGAATTTTTCTACATTTCCTTTTAATATTTTACTCTGTCTTCTTGATCTACCTTGTGTCACTTTCTGTTCAACATTTTATTACTTCCGCATTTCTTCCTGTCACTTTACGAATTCCTCATTCAAGAGCAAGTTTCAAAATCTCTTTTGACATCTACTTCAAACTTTTCTTTGTATTTTGTCTTTTCAATGATGCAATGGTTTCTTTACGTCTGATGTCTTTAATACTATCACACAATTATCATCTATGTCTTTGGCATATAGAGTCTTTTTCTTTTCTTGGAGGATGGCAGATGTTGCAATACTGTCCTGCTTCCTGTCTATAGAATTCTGCGAGTCTGTCAGCTGTGTTTGCTGTCAGCCCGTGCCTGTCCCCTTCAATAAGCTGCTGGGCACGCTGTAGTTCTCAGATCCATTAGTCACAGGCTTCCTCTCTTCAACAAATGTTTCAGTCACCAACTCCTCAGGAAGCATTTTAGGGTACATATACTTGTTTTGTATAACAGACTTCCAAATCTTCAAGTCTGGTTTCATTTTTCACAGTACATTTTATGTCCCTTCTTTCCTCTCAAATTTTATTATACAGAACGAGAAAGCATGCGGTCTTTTAAAATCTTAGTTGGCGGAGTGGAGATCCAAAGCCCATTAGTAGGCCACTAGAGATCCCCTTGCAGAGGGGTCTAGGGGAGGAGATGAGCCAGTCAGAGTGTGATTTAATAACGATGAGAAATACAACTTTCCTCTAGTTCCTAAATGTTTCCTCCCCGCTCCCACTACCATGACTCGAATTCGACCTTGCAAGTCTGGCTAGACCAGAGGATGTACACTGCTACAGATAGGAACTGAAAATACAGGGAATCCAGGGCGGATGAGCCCTACAGCGCCAGTGGTGTGAGTGGCGAAACAGGAAGGGTAGAGGGAGAGTGGGTGGGAAAGAGGGAACCGATTACAAGGAACTATATGTGATCTCCTCCCTGGGGGACAGACAACCGAAAAGTGGGTGAAGGGAGACGTTGGACAGGGAAAGATATGACAAAATACCAATTTATAAACTATCAAGGGCTCATGAGGAAGGGGGGAGTGGGGAGGGAGGGGAAAAATGAGAACCTAATGTCGGGGGTGTAAGTGGAGAGAAAATGTTTTGAGAATGATGTACAAATGCGCTTTACACAATTGATGTGTGTATGGATTGCGATAACAGTTGTATGAGCCCCTAATAAAATGTTTTAAAAAAATAAAATAAATGAGATGGCAATCTAAAAAATAAATAAATAAAATAAAATAAAATAAAATAAAATCTTAGTTGGTAATTTCCTCAACCAAATATGAGAACAAATTATCTTCATCCCAACAAGTTGTACTTTCCACCAAATATTTGGCCATAATTCAGACAGGAACACAATTCTGTGCCACTTCATAAAGAACATCACCTTCCTTCCCATCGATGTGCAATCACACATCCATCTGTCCTTGTAGTTTCACATTGAAGGTCAACATTTCATGAGAGGACGGACCGCTGTCATCATAGTCTCATTTGTTTCTGAGCCATTATAAAAATAATGCTTAAGGACCATCCTTTTATGGCCTCAAGTCAGTATAGAACATTACAGTAAAGCTTGTCAAAATCCCTCCAACCTCTACTACAAAATTCTGAAACACTTCCACACTTTAGATACTTAATAGAACAGTACCTCGCTCTTCAGTACCACCTGATTCGTTATCTAGAGCTGCGATATCAAAAGGCCACTCCAGGTGCTTTAAGGAACAGAAATGTATTGTCTCACAGTTGTTATTGTTTGGTGCCGTGGAGCAGACACTGACTAATGGCGAACCATGTTCAACAAAACAAAGCACTTGCTCATCTTGGGTCCTCCTCCCGATTGTTATGCCAGACCCCATTGGTATAGACATTGTGTTGATCCATCTTATAGTCTTCTCTTTTTCACTACCCTCTACTTTACCAAGCATTATATCCTTTACCAAGCATTATATCCTTTACCAAGCATTATATCCTTTTGCAGGGACTGTTCTCCCCTGACACCATGTCCAAAGTAAGTGAGATGGTGTCTCACGACCGCATTTCCACAGAGAAGTCTGTCCTTCCCCCAACCCAGCTTTGTGTGCTCCTCTGGCAGTCCAGGGTGCTTTCATCATTGGCTGCCAACCCCACAATTCAAATGCATTGATTCTTCTCCAAATTGATTATTCATTGTCCAGCTCTCACATGCATATGAAGCAATGGAAATGACCATGACTTGGGTCAGGGCTGTCAGGTACATATTCAGCTGTCAACAGCAAGGTTAGCAGTTATAACCCACCAACAGTTCCCTGGGAGAAAGATGAGACTTTGGGTTCTATAAGGACTCAAAACCTTAGATAAGGTTGCTGTGAGTTGAAATTGGCTCAATGGCAGTGGGTTTTATTTATTTATTTTTTGAGCAAGGTTCCTCTCAGACCCCAATGTGACACATTTTCTCTTTAACACTTTAGGAAGGTCTTGTGCAGCACACCTGCCCAATGCAATGAACCAAACTCACTGCTCGGACTCATCTCAACCCTGTAGGACAGAGGGGAAGTGTCCTTTTGAGTTTCTCAGACCTTATATGTTTACCGGAGTAGACAACCTCCCCTTGTCCCATGGAGTGTCTGTTGGTTTGAACTACTGACCTTGTGCTTAGCGGTTCAATGTACACCCTCAATCACGATCCCCACTAGCACTGTTGGGTAAGTACTGGACTATTAACCTGCCCTTCCGAGGGAAGAAAGAGGAAGGATTTTTGCTCCTGTAAAGATGTACAGCCTTAGAAACCCTATCTAAAGTCCATATGAATTAGAATCCACTAGCTAGCAGTTTGGTGTGTTTGTTTTTGTGTTTGGAGTGTGTGTGTGTTTGTGTGTTGGAATAAGAGCTAAATAATTGAAAATAAAGTACTAAGGAGAAATTGAGCTGCCACCTCACCGCCAAGGAGAGAGGAGCATGTGTGCAACAGGAGCCAAGAGAGCGAAGCTGGCCTGAGGGGGACCGACAGGTGACAGCTTTCGGTTGCATTTAAAGAATGTCCCTGTGGTTACATATTTATTAGCAGAAGATTTCTAAATGCAAGACACTCGGAGAAATCACCCCCTTCTACAGAAAGCAAGCATGAGGCCAACAGGAGGTAGACAGAGAGAGTTAGGTGACAGAAGATACATTCCACAGTAGAGAAGGATTTAGAAAACAGGAAAAGGTCACAGAGTCACAACCATTTAGATCATATCAGATGAGGAAGAGGAAGGCCTAAAAGTGCATCTGCAAAAATAAAAAATAAAAAAGAGGAAGGGAGACACAAGAAAAAGATAGTGACATCTACACTACCCTCTCCGATGAAAAGGCTCTTTGGGTTTTCAGTAGCCTTGGCACACATAGATAGAACACTTGTCGATCAAAGATGTATTCTCTCATAGATGACCGCAAAATCTGTTGAAACCTTCTTCAGGATTAAATCATTAAAGTCTCAAACAGTGATGGACTCTTAAGAGCATGTTGCATGCATCAATAAAGGCCATTGATTGTTTTTCCCCCTCTATTGATCCCCTTGTTCCACACATTGGAAGCAAAACTCTAGAGTCGGACTGTTCTGGGATTTACTTGTATACTACTGAGTTTTGTGTTCGGGATAGAAGTGCATTTACTTTTTCAAAAGTGATAAATAGATGTTAGCAGTAAGGGCTTCAGGGTAGGGCTGGAGGGATGAAAAATAGGGGGATAAAATACTTAGTAATATTTAGGTTTGTCACAAGGTGAAATATTTTAAATATTTTCTAGAAGAATGACTTAAAAATATATATTTCAGATTTTCAATATTAGATCAAAATTCCTTTAATAAATTGGCAATCAATATATTATTGGGTAGGAAAGTAACATAAACTAGAAATTTTACTTCAAATTGATTCCCCCTGCCCTTCGACCTTTATATTTATGACTTATGGGAGATGGTTTCTAAACATTTTCGAAGTTTGAGTGTTGTATGAAGAAAAAATGACATGTCATCCTTCAGATATATGTACCTTGTTTTCTTGAATAGAATGTATTTAGTGTTTAACTTTTACCTGGGCTCAAGATGGTGCCTGTTAACCAAAATATAAAATATATTTATTATGTACAGAATATTGCTCAGATCATTTGCAAGCTCATTTGAGAGGTTTTTCTAAATATAAAACTTTACTACCTCAGTGAATGAAAGATCAACAGGTTTGCCCATATATGCATTTACTGCTTTTTAGTTGAGTATTATACACTGAATTTAAATAAACTGAAATTCAAGCTGAAAACCTTAATATATTTGGATTTCTTGCAGTTACATAAAAAAGATGATAAAAATTTAGGTAGTCTTTATGTCTTCCCATTATTTTAAATTGCTTTTAGATTTTAGTGTGTTTTCTTGTAACATGGATTATTCTGGGGAATATAATGCCTACTGAAATAAATCAAATACCCCTGTATTACATAATACCACTCTTATAAAAAGTCAAAAATTAGCCTACACACAGAAAACAATGAATTTTAAGCATTGTCAGGGCTGTAGACTGGAAGAAGGAGGAGTAACTAGTAGTGAGACTGTTAGATCATAAGTTATTTCTATTTCTAGAATTTTGAGGGAGCACCATGTAGTCTTTCAAAGTGAAGGGGGAATTACTAGTAGTGGGCTTGCTAGATCACATGCTATTTCTAATTCTAGAATTTTGAGGGAGCACCAAGTAGTTTTTCAAAGTGGTTGTACCTCTATACCATCCCATATGCAGGAGCGTCCCAATCTCTCCCCAATCTCATTAGTATTTTGTGTTTTCTGTTTTGGCAGTAAAATGATATTTCAATGAAATTTTGATTTGTGATATAGTGTATTAAATATTGGACTGCTAGTCTCAAGGTCATGGATTTTAAACCTCCAGAGTTACCCTGGGAGAGAAAGGTGAATTTGTTCTTCACAGTCTGAGAATGGACTCACCAGTCACTTCAGAAGGAAAGAGGAAATCGTCTGCATCGCTAAGGTTTGCACCCTTGGTAATGGTAGGCAGTGGTTGGCCTGTGCCTAGCGCGCTTGCTATGACTAAGAACGGAAAGGACAGCAGTGATTACTGGTGTCAGGAGTATTTCTTAATGTGTCAGTTAGTTGCCTGAGTGCTCTCGTGGTGAAACGCTTCCTCGTATCACTTGTTATTTATTTATTTTTTGTCTACTTGTGGTATTGACATTTTCTATATATTTTAGAGACTTAGACCCTTGTCAGATATGCTGGCTGAGGAGAGGTCTTGCTGTGGAACAACAATTGTATTCTTACTGTTTACCGGCCACTGCAACGCATGGTTGAACCTGATATGGGCTGATGGTTGTTCTCTGAATCTTAAGGAAGGATGAATTGCGGAGGCTTGTCTGACCGCTCCCTCATGGCAATCTTGAAACCGGAGGAAGTCAGATCAGCTCTCTGCACTGCTAACTGCAGATAATCATGTTTGTTTTTTTTTGTTTGTTTTCTCTATTTGGTGACTTACATTGAATGGCTTTTTAATGTGCAATCACCCTACCTCTTTAATATGAGTCCCATCTTATGTCGATGCATTATTTTCACCACCACCATGAACATCATTTTATGATATACTGTTGGCCAGAATTTTGTTGAGAATTTTCACATTTACATTCATTACTTTGTAATGTTCTTCGTTTGCGGTATCTTTGTCTGGCTTTGGTATGAAGGCTACACTGATTTCATAGAATTAATGATAGAGGATTCCTTTATTTTCTATGTACTGTAGTAGCATAAACAGAATTATTGTTAACTCTTCTTGGAAAGTTTGCCATATTTCTCCCATTAAACCATCAGGGCCATTGTTTTTGCTGCTGCTGTTTTTATTGGTACCTGTTCAGCTCTCTGGCTTTGTTTTGGATTTAGGTAGAGGTTATTTGGATTTTTGAATTCTATTTGTATGAATTTAGGTATATAGTATGTTTCAAGGATTCTTTCTTTTTGTTCAATTTGGGAAAGTGTGATAATATGCCTTGATGAATTTATTTGGAGATACATTCTGAGTGGGGTTCAATGAACTTCTGGGATAGAAACATTTTCATATTTCATGATTATTGGGATGCTTAATACATATATATTGATAAATAATATAATATAATATGATATGATGATATGATATGATATAATATGATATGATATAATTTTCTCTGCACTTTTTCTCTGATCGTTCAGGAACTCCTGTTAACAGTGTAAACTATTCTACTCAGTGGTGCCCTACAGAATTCTTAGGCTTCTTCATTTTTCTTCATTTATTTTCTCTAATTGTTTTTCAAGCAAAATAGTGTCAAATGTTTTATTCTTTGTGAGTGAATTTGTATTAGTCTGGGTTGACTAGCGAAACAAATTCATAGACACTCATATGTGTATAAGAAAGAGCTTTATATACAAGAACAATTGAAGATCGCAGGCCAGTGGGTAGAAAGTCTTATGGATTCAATGGCAATGCAAACATCTCAGCGCTGGCAGGAATCTTCACATGGCTCCTTCAGCTCCAGGCCTCTAGTGTAGCTCCATATGTCTTGTCCGCAGGAATGTCTTGTACGGAGTGAGCATAGGTATGTCCCGCCTCCAGTGAGCTATTTATCTCCTTAGCACTCCAAATGAGGCCATCAAGCTGCAACCTGATTGACAGGCTAAACTCCACCCCTTCACTCATAAGTCTCAAATTGACAACAGATTATGTAACTACTACAAGTTCTATCATAGATTCAATTACATGTTTTTGTCCTTCCATGAGTTTCCTATTTCTGATAGCTTATTGTTGATATTCTGGATTTCTAATTGTTTTTGTGTGGGTTTTAATTGTCTATTGAGTATTCCATATTGTTATATCATTTTTCTGAAATTTTTTTCTTCTATGTTTTCCTTGAATTCTTTGAGAATTCTAATTCCTCCTCAAATATTCTATTATTATTTCTTCCTCTAGAATGTTTTAATTCCTTTTATTTGGCTCACATATTTGAGCCATATTATTCAATTTATTCACACTATTTTGTTATTGTCCACTGCTTTCAAAGCAGTCAGGTATTTTTTCATTTTTGTATGCATGTTTTTACTTATTGCATTGTTTTTTATTTTGTCATAATTTGTGTTGTTTTTTGACATGGCTGTAGGTGGTGGGTGGGGGAGGGGGGGGCTCGCTCCACTGGTCACCAGCAACAGCCACTTTTTGGTCCCACCTTTTAGAAATTTATTTGCATGAGTTGTTTTCCATTACTTAACAGCACTGAAATTTTGCATATTTAAATAATTTCATATTTTTACCTCCTAATACCCCATTGTGTCTCACAATTTTCCACCCTTTTTGACTGTCTCTTAAGTAACCTTAAGCCACTTTTTTTCCTGCTGTCCAGACATTAGCTGGTAACGGTCAGCTTTCTTTTTAATTAATTATTTTTCCTTTCAGAGTGGTCAAATACATTACCACAAGCATGAATTCTGTCTCTCATTTGGTAAAGTCTTAAAAACATACTAATATTTCTCTCTTAAATCCAACATATTTACATATGTCATATATATATACTGCTATGTACTGGGTATTTCCACTAGATCTTTTCAGAGTCCTTTAAAGTTGACATAATTTGCAGGGATAGCAAAATCTCCTTTTTATCAACAAACTTGCTCCTCTTTTCTGTCACCCCTATTTAA
Organism: Echinops telfairi; assembly: GCF_000313985.2. NCBI lineage: Eukaryota > Metazoa > Chordata > Mammalia > Afrosoricida > Tenrecidae > Echinops > Echinops telfairi. The sequence goes on along the minus strand of NW_022103896.1, from coordinate 62,153,970 downwards.
GGAATATCAGTACCTTTCATCTACCTCCTGAGATAAAAAACCTGGGAATTATTCTTAAAAATCTGATTTAATTCTTCACTATTTGTCCAATTTATTATAGCTTCTGACAAGAAAAGTTCTAATATGAGCTTAAGAGGCAATCTAAAATGAGCTATATGAGACACGTCTTTATAGATTTAGATTTTACTTTTCTTGATGTAGACTTCTAAGTCTTCTTCCAGCATTGCACTCTATAGATTCATCCTCTCAATGGAGAAAACACTATTAAAAATTATGTTTCAGTCAATCATTTTAATATGATGAAAATTTAAAATACTGGACATAACCTGTGTGATTCTTTATAACCTGGGTTACCTGGCCACCTCGAACTTATGTTTTCTTCTTCCTTTTTGTCTTTGTATTCCCTCTGAATTTATGCAAAATGACCTATTATAAAACTCTGGCCCGGGGTTTATTAAATGAAGTAGCTATATTCAGAGAGTAAATTAGATGCTATTCAAAATATGTTATTTTTCCATGACAACCCAACCATCAGTGGCATATATCACTAGATGTGCTTAGTTTGTATGCAAGGAGATGCTTCAATCCTTGAAGGTTTGACCTAAATTTTCATTATATTTTTCCTTATGAACTATATGGTATTATTGATGAAAGTACAGTGAAAAAGTCTCATTTATTTGCAGAGAATATTTAAATGTATATAAAGAATATTTTAATACATAGAAAATATATTTGCATACAATAGATAATTGACAGCACAAACTTTTTTATTTTGATAGCATGTTTTATAAAATTACACTTAATTGATACATTGTTGAAAAAAATGTGAGGTTTCTGAGGAATTGGTATAAATTTAATTATGTGAGAAATAAGCTTAAAGTTTACAAAGTGGTCCCTAATGAGACCAAATAACGGAAATGTTTGTGTCTCTTTATTTTCTATGTGTATCTGTATATGTCTGAAAATTCTCAGTGCATGGAAAGTCCTAAGTACATACATAATGAATAAAAATATAGATAATCAATGGTTACTTCTAACTTTTGAAAAACATCTCAGGGTGATTTGTACTATTGAGATTTGGCTACTCCATATACTGGAAGACACCAAAAAGAAAATCACTTATTAATACTGTGCAAACTATGTTCTGATTAGATCTTAACTGGCCTAGTTACTGTTTGTAGTCATTGGATGATATTTATCAATAGACCCTTCTGGCTTGGGGTTGAGACAAACCTCGCAGTCACGTGGTATCTTGATGCCACCCCCTTGGGGATGTGGCCATTGCTTGTGAGTGGGGGACTCTGGGAACTGCCTCTCTCTCTTTGAGACTTTGCTTTCCCTTTTGTTGCCAACGCACCATGCCGTGTTTCCACTGACTTTGGGTCCATGAGACTGCATCAATCCACCCGTGACCTTTCTACTCCCCAGTTCACCATTCTGCATCACCGCCTGTGGCTGTGTGAGTCTGAAGAGTGGCTTACGGACTGAGGTTTGGTTTATGGACTTCAGGTGCCTTCTTTCCTAAAGCTCTTTCTTAAACGTAGATGAGTGTCACTGAATTGTCTCTCCAGATAACTTGGCTTAACACACCGTTGACTGCGGTTCCTACATGCCTTTTATTACATTGAAAAAGACAATTTTAATTTTTTGTGGGAAAATATTTTAAAACTTTTAACTTACTCTCACGACAAAAGATATCATTCTGTTTGTGAAAATTAGGTTTTATGTCAACTTGGACAGGCCAGAATTCTCCCATGATATGATCTAATGATATGTGGTCAACTCTATGAAGGAATCTTCTGTGAAGCAGCCAAGACGTTGTGGGGAAAATCGCAAGGTCACAGGCTTGAAGGAGGTTATATTCAGGGTGTGGACTCCTCAGTATAAACTGACAGTGTGTGTAAGCTCGCTGACTTCTTTTGCTGGATTTGCATCCTGCATCTCCTGTTATATTGCCTGCTGATCCTTGGAGCCATCGGGAGTCTGCTGATTCAATCTGCTCAACATCCACCAGCCTGGTCTTTCTGCTTTAGCTTTCTGCTCTGGCCATCATCCTTGGCAGATACCAGAGTCAGGAGAACTGTCAGTTTCCATATGACCCAAACCCTTGAACTGGACTGCACGTACCCACATCTGCAACTGTGTGAGTCATTTCTGGATATCAATCTCTTTCTGTGATAGATAATGTTATGTCAACTTGAAGATGTATAAAAACCTAGGGGTGATATCCAGCTGGTCAATCAGTCACAGCCTGATGGTGCCTCCTTATAGGTTTAGGCATCCCTTAAGGAGGCCCCAGGCAATCTCCCTTTATGCTTACTGACTCTGGTAGTTACATAATTTCACGTCAACTTGAAGTGTAGGGTTGGAGTCTAGCCAGTCAAACAGGTCACAGTCTGAAGTGCCTCCTTGTGGGCATGCCCTTCTCATAAGAAGCGTATTGGGAACCTCCTTCTCTCTGTGACATCATCTTCCTGCTATCGAGCCCTGCCATCGGATTCATCAGACTTTGCACCCACCGCTGTAATGCTCTTGCATTCTGCATCATCACATGTGGCTTTGTGAGTCTGAAGAGGGCCTTAAAGTCTAGTATGGGACTTATGGATTTGATTTAGACTGGGCTGGGTTGTTATCTTGATATCCATTTACTCCTCAATATAAAGCTCTTTCTTATATCTATCTGAGGATCGTTGGATATGTTTGTCTAGTCAACCTGGCCTAACACACTGACCCAGAAGCTGCTGGAGCCCTGACACATTTCCACTGACCTTGGATCCAGGTGACTCTGCACCCACCTGGCTGGTGATCCTCTTGCATTCTGCATCACTGCATGTGCCTGCTGAGTCTGAAGAGGGACTTAGGGACCGGTATTGGACTGATGAACTTGAGATGGACTGGGCTGGGACACTTTCTTGATATATAATTACTTTTTGATAGAAAGTCCTTTCTTATACATATATGACGGTCACTGGATTTTTTTCTCTAATCAACTCGGGCTAACATACTTTCTTAATACATACCCATGCACTTTTCACTGATTTTGTTCTCTAGAGAGCTCAGTCTAACACATTGGTATTTCTTAAATAAATATTAATATAAGATCCAGTGCAGGAAAAAGAGAAAGATTTTTGGTTTCACTATTTTATATTACAAATATGCTAATTATTTGCCTATGTCTGTTTCAATGTACACCACAGCCATAAGAGACAGTAAATTTCATGGAAATGGAAAATTAAGGTTATGAGGCTAAAAATAGCATAGGGAAGAAGTGTTTTAGGCTAACTTCTATAGAGAAGCAAAATAAGTGATGCTATATGTTTGCATATAGAGGGATTTATGTCAAGAAATGGCTCACACAGTTGTAGAAGTTGGTGCATCTAGTCTGATTCCAGTCTGTGTGGCATATGGTAAGCTGGAGGCTTTTCCTGACATGGGTGACTGTGGGAACTGTGAGCAAGGAAGTGGGAAGATAACATAGGAAAAGTGCAGGCTGGTGAATGCAGAGTTGAATGAATTCAAGTTTGGTAGTTCACTGCTAGCTCCTGGAATTTGCAGGCAGTATTATAGGACATCAATGAGCCAGATGCAGAATCCAGATCCAACAGAAGTGACAAGCTGTCCCACAGAGTCTGCTTTACAAGGAGCAGGTCACACCCCTGAGGTGTCCTTTATGCCAATTGCATTAAGGCTATGACCTGATCGAGTTGTCTGTAGTCCAGCACAATTTCTGGCTGTTCACAGAGTGGATTAGGTAATATTAGATCCCAAGACAGGGTTCATATTACAGAGCACATCATGGGGGATGACTTCCAAACTACTGAGGACCCCATTGTTGATGGTTGGGGACCATACACAAGGACTTCTCCAGATGAAATGCACAGAAACCAAATTACTGTTTGTGGGAAGAGACACCAGAGCCCTGGTAGTGTAGTGGTTACTAGTCTGGCTGCAATTTGAAAGGCCAGCAGTTTGAAACTACCATCCACTCTGTGGGAGAAAGATAGAACTTTCTACTCCCATAAACAGTGACAGGCTCAGAAACTCACAGAGGCTGTTCTGCCCTGTCCTGTGGAGTCACTATGACTTAGCATCAAATCGATAGCAGTGAGTATAAGTTATTTTGAGAGGAGACTAGATACTGGAGAATCTCAATACCAGCAGTTAAAACCAAGGTAGGTACTGACAGTATAACAGACTATCAATTGCTCATATGTAACCACAGTTTGAAGCAGGAGACAATTCAAACAATTCAAACAAGTCCATGAGAGCTAAAATATGACGAGTCTGTTCCACCTATTTGCTACATTGAACACAGATGAATGAAGATCTGATGAGCTGTTGGAGAACATAAAAACCATTCATGAAAAAAGCAAAAGTCAATAAAACCCAAGAAAATATCAAAGTGGATGTCAGAAAAGACTGAAAAGTGCTCTTAATTGTATAGTAGCTAATGCAAATGAAATAAATGATGACGTCAAAGAGCTAAATAGAACATTTCAAAAGGCAACTCTACCAGATTGCAGGTATTTAAAGAAAACTGATTGAAGTGTTTCAGTGAGTTGAAATAAGGCACTGGAAGCACTTATTTCATCTATGCCAGGAAACTGGGAAGACAGCAGCTACTTTGCCAAGTAATTACAGGATCCAGATTTGTACCTGAGGTAGTTAGTTTATTGTGTCAATGTGGCTGATAAACACATGTGGGGTTAATTGAAGGACTGAGGGTTAAATGGCTCAGTGAGCCTCACCTTTCTAGTTCTCGGGTCTCTTGCTTTGTGATGGTGGGACCAGGGTGCAGCTGCCTTAGCCAGTTCCCTGCTTTAGCTTGCAAGGCTTACTTCCTGCAAGACATCCAAGGAGAAGCCACATGGACCTACCCTGATGCAGCCCGGGGTGCTGGCGTAGCTGTGTGGAGACCCCTGGTAGGAATGAGATGATTACACTTCACTGACTCGGCTTTCCTCCTGCAGTCGGCGTCATTGCATGTGTTTTGTGAGATGGAGGACTTTGTGGATTGGTGTTGGACATTTGGGTTAATGGGTTAATGTTGGACTTGTGGGCTTGGGTGGCACAGGGTTGGGATATTTTCCTGATGTGCACTTAACCTTTATATAAAACTCTCTCTTATACATGAGTTTCTGTGGATTTGTTTCTCTAAAGTACCCAGACTAATATAGTACCCATTCCAAAGAAAAGTGATCCAAAAGAATGCTCGAATTATAGAGCCATATCACTGAAATCACACATAAGTAAAATTTTGCTGAGGATCCATTGAACAACAACAGTTGAAGCTGTACATTGACAGTGAGCTAACATAAGTTCAGTTTGAATTCAGAAGATGTGTAACAAGGGATAGATATCATTGCAGATGTCAGATAGATCTTGGCAGAAAACAGAGACTACCAGAAATATCTTTACTTTTGGTTTATTGACTATGCAGTGGCATTTGACTTTGTGAATCATAACAAATTTTGGATAGCCTTAACAAGAATGAGAATACCAGAACACTTCATTGTGTCTGGGCAGAACTCATCTATAGATCAAGGGGCAATTGTATGAACAGAACAAGGGAATACTCATGATTTATAATCGGGAAAGGTGTGCATCAGGGTTGTATCCTCTCACCAAACTTATTCGATCTGTATGATGAGCCAATCATCAGAGAAGTTGGGTTATGTGAAAAAGATTATGGCATCAGGATCAGAGGAAGGGTTATTAACAACCTGAGATATGCAAATGACACAACTCTGCTTGCTGACTGTAAGGATGACTTGAAGCACTTGCTAATGAAGATCAAGGAAAGCAGTCTTCAGTATGGATTACAACTCAATGTAAAAAAGAACAAAATCCTCATACTTGGACCAATGATGATAAATGAAGAAATGGGTGAAGTTATCAAGGAATTTTTCTTGCTTAGATTCACAATCAAAGCTCATGGAAGCAGTAGTCAAGGAATCAAAAGATACATTGCATGGAGTAAAACTGTTGCATGAGATCAGAGGATTGCAGGGATGTTTATTTGAGGCTGACCCAATCCATGGTATTTCTATTGCCATATATATATTCTAGATATTGAAGTAGAAAGACCAAAAAGCAGAATTCACTTTTTTGAAGAGTGGTGCTGGTGAAGAATATTAAAAGTGCCTTGGACTGCCAAAAGAACAAGCAAATCTGCCTTGGGAAAAATATAGCAAGAGAGCTCCTTAGAGTCAAGGATGGAGAAGCTTCATCTTGCATATTGTGGACATGGTGTCAGGAGAGATCAGTCCCTGGGGAAGGGCATCGTGTGTGGTAATGTAGAGGGGCGGTGACAAAACGGAAGGCCCTCCTTGTAGAGAGACACTGCGGCTGCAACAAAGGGCTCAAGCTAGCATAGGCACAGTGTTGAGGCTAGAACAGGACTGGGAAGTATTTTGTTCTTTTGTGCATAGAGTTGCTATGAGTTGGAAATGAATGATTGCACTTAACGACAATAATACTAATGTTAACCATCGTTAGAATGGCAGAAAGAAAATATGAGAAAAAAGGAGGAAACTTTCACACAAAGTATGTCGTTATTTTTATTTCCAAAAAATGTGTGAGCTGAAAGTTTTAATTATTTTAAAGGAGAAATCAATTTTAGGCTGTAATTAGGGTTAAGTCACATATAAGTCTACATTTTGCTTTCCATTTGATGACAATTTTCTATAATTAATATCAGACCTTTTAAAAATTACCCAACTGTCAAAATATTACAAATAGGACTTGGCATTGTACCTTGAGGTAAGAAATAAATTAATAACATATGAATTCTTAATAACAATTTACTTTTAAAAATGTTCATTATTTTAAAATAAACCAAAACAATCCAAAATATTTTAGTAAGCAATGAAGACGTGAAAATGCAGGCATACTGGAGAATCTAAAGTGCTTGGTGATTTTTCTTAAGTCACATTAATTTAGGTTCACCTGGTTTCATGTAGACACTCCCCGGTGGTACAGGTGGCTATACATTGGGTTGCGAGCTTCAAGATGGGCAGTTTCATGCCATCAGCCGCTGTGGGAGAAATATGAGACTTTCTGGTCTCTTGAACCCACAGGGCATTTCTACTCTGTCCTATAGAGTCTGTATACGTCAGAACTGGTTTGATGACTCTGAGTAAAATGAGTAGGTCTTATGTATTTGCATAAGCAACCCTAAGATTCTTAAAATGTAATATAAGAATCAGATGCATGTCCTTTTATAGACAGACATATAATAACTTTTGATATTAGAGAGAATTTTTAAAAAACAATGTCAAAACCCATCAATAATTTAAATTTTTAATTGGATGTACTAGTAATATACATGTAAAATCATCTGCAGGCTTTTCAAGTATAATTAATTTTACAATTAACTTCTCAGAATTTTTTTTAATTAAAAAGACATTTTAATTCCTTTCTAATTGTTGTGTGCCAACTATTAGTCAAAATTTAGATACCAAAGCATAGTCACCGGTTATGTCCTACCAAAGAAAACTGTATGTAATTGTTTTTCTTTAATTTAAAAGAATTATAACATACATATTTTTCTTATGTGTTTAAAATATAGGCACCCTGCTGGCATAGTTTGAAACAACCAGAAGCCCCCCAGCTACTTTGTAAAGAGCTGAAATCTTGAAAAACCACAGGGGCAGTTCTGACCTGTCCTGTGGGGTAAGTATGAATCGGTATTGACTCAATGGCAGTGAGGGTTTTGTTTTCTTTTGTAGATAAAAAATATATTTCAAGCATTAATTATAATTAATATTTCTAGAATTCTGCTTTGCCAACTTTTAGAGAATAAAATCAAAATATGAGGTTGTTGTTTTTTTAAAATATGAGTTTTAAATTGGACATTTTATCTTTTTATTCCAAGTTACACAGTTGATAATCCTGGTTTGTGAATGAGTCTAAATGCTTCTTCACACTGGTCACAATAAATATGGCTACCATTGAATGAATGGAAATAGTATAATTAATACATTAATTATAAGTAAACATTAAATATATAGTAAGATAAAATTATATGGATCTTCAAGTAATATTTAATCTCAATTAACAGTTAGAATATAGGGGTTCTGCTCTGGCTTTTCTTTCACGGAAATAGGGATATTAACTCTGATCATTGTCCCACACAATGTATATCATACAAAAAGAAAAATATAAATTAAAATAATAGCCCTGCAGGGATAGGTACTTTCTGGAAAGACAGAATGGAGTCATGAAATGCATAAAAGAGTGATCGTCTTTATAGATTATTCCACTGTTTCTGTTGGATATTAATACAAATCTATATTTTAAAATATTTAATACTATTTAAGAAGGAATCCTCCTGAAATAAAACGGGCTCTTCTTTTTCTGGCAGAATAACAACCTATTGCTTGTATTGACCACATTTTGTTTATCCATCCATCTCTAAAGGTTGCAAGGGATATGGGGCTGCTAACAGCAAGACCAGCAGTTCGTAGCTACCTGTTATTCCAAGGGAGAAAAAGGAGGCTTTCCTTCTTCATAAAGAATTACCTTCTCAGAAACCCACAGAGGCACATCTACTCTGCCCTGCAGGGTTGGCAAGAATTGATTTTGATTTTCTGGCTTTGAGTTTGTTTTCTTGTTTTGTTTTTCTCCGGAGGCCATGCTTTAATTCTTTGGAGTATGTACCTAGGAGGGGAATTGCTGGGCCACGTGGTAATTCTGTGACACGGTGGTTAAATAATCGTGTTGACCAAAGTGTTGGCAGTTTAATCCCACTCATTGCCCTGCAAGAGCTATATGCACTCATCTGCTTCCATAAAGATTAAACCACCCACTCAAACAAACAAACAAACAAATAAATAAAGTGTCATAGAATTGATTCTAACTCATACTAAACCTACATAGGGTTTCTGAGGTAGTCAGTCTGTATGGGAACAGACAGTCTCATCCTTTTCTAGGGGAGCAACTGGAGGATTTCAACCCATGACCTTAAAGGTAGCAGCCCATCCCTCATGCCACAGCGCCAAAGTCCTGGAGAAGTTCTACTCTGTCCTATGAGGCCCTTCTGTGTCCGAACTGACTCGCCAGGGCTGCGGTGGGTTAGAGTAATTTTATGCTTAAGTTCCAGATTGTCAAATTGTTTTCCACAGTAATGACACCATTTAAAATTCTACCAACAACGTATGAGAATTCCAATTCCTGCACATCATTAACAATATTTTGTGACACTCTTTTACTAATAACAGCAATAATAAAATTCTAGCTCTCCGTGGACGTGAAGTGGTATCACACGGAGTTCTCATTTCCAGTTTTCTAAAGACTGATCATGTTGAGCCTGCTTTTTACGTGCTTATCGGTCACTTGCTATCTTCTTTGTTGAAATGGTTGTTAAAATAATTTGCCCATTTGACACATTCTACAAAACAGATGAACCTGCAAAATGCTATGTTAATGACATATGCCAGGCATAAAAAGACACAGATTGAAGGATTCCATTTATAGGAACTATCTAGGATAGGGAATTTTATACACACAGAATGTAGTTGAGAGGTTACCGGGGATAAGGCAATGAGAGAACAGGGAACGATTGCTTCATGCACACAGAGTTTCTGTTTGTGGTGATGAAAAGCGTTTTGGTAATAGACAGTGGTGACTGTTTCACAATATTGTGAATAGAATTAGTCCTGGAGAATTTTACATGTTTGCTGGCTAAAATACCAGATCTTATATTACATAGATTTTACTTCAGTAAAAGAAAACGTATTTTTAAAAAAACCTCTTTTTCCTCTACAAAAATACAGAGAGAATAGTTTAATTTCTTTCCACCTTAAATTGAACAATCCTTAAGACCTATAATTTGGTACATGAATTAAGAACTATTAATGTAGGACAAAGGGTGCAACTGGGTTATTTCATAAACACCTCCAAATAACTGTTACTATTTAAGGTAACAAATCTTTGGAAAATAATATGAAAATGACTACAAGTGAAATGTTATTAATTAAAGAAGCAATTTTTTTCTTAAATGACAATGACTTCTTTAGCAAAAAAATTTTTCTTTTAAATTTTGCTTTGTGGAGTCATCTCTTCTTGAGCAAAACTTTCAGAGCATATGCCACGATTTTGTTTTATCAGCTCATGAAAACTGCTAAGCTTTTGGTTTGAGTAGAAAGTGATTGTTAAGTGTTGGGTTTTCAGAATTCATGAGGGACCACGAAGGAAAAAGTATCCGAACCTTTTAGGCTTATAAAAAGTTGACAGTTATGCAGCATTTGTATGTAGAGCATACTCGGTTGAAGAGTTTCAGGTTACTGCAGCGGTGTAGTAGAAAAACAGTATTGCTACTGCAGAAACAGGTTACCGGGTCACCAGGGAACACAGGAGATCTACTTACATAGGAAGGAATATCAAAGAAATGAAACTCAGTGTGGAAGCAAAAGCTAGATAACAAATGAGTAGCTTCAAGCAAAAGGCATAAGTAGGTGAGATGAAATAATTTAGCTACTTTGATTTTGTTTGTTTTTATAATAAATACATGCATAAAACAAAATTTTTACATAAAGTTACTTTTTCTTTTTCGGTGAAAATGGAGCACTACCGATTATTTTTAGGCAGGAAAACACTAAGTGTGGAACGAGCTAAATGATGGAGTTGAATTCCAACACCTTTTTTTTCTTTTCTTTTTGTGGTATTTAGTAAGCTTTTAAAAGCATCAAGTGTACTCATTATTATATGCAAAGCTTTGTTGAATAAATGTTAAGTCTGCTATATAAATCAAGTATGAATAAAATGCTTGTACAATCAGTTATACATTACCCTTTAAAAATAATTTCAAAGCCCAACATTTAAATTTTAAGGCTTTACATTTAAAGTTCCAAAAGAGAACCAAAGATCATAAAGGTCATATGTCTAACTTTTAGCTCTTATTAATTCCTCATTTTTATAAGTTAAAGCAAAAATCAGAGTATATTTCAAGTGACCAAAAGTCTCATTACTGAAAGAACAACTCCCCCCATCCAAAAAAACCCACTGTTTCCATTTTGTGTACTGATATACTCCTGTTTCAGAAGAGAACTATTCACATGTCGATGCTTGTGTCCTACTCTCGGGAAGAGTCTCTTTCCGAGTTAAGGGTACACATTTCCAAGGAAGACGGAGTTGTCAAGGCATTTGAGGCATTTACCTGCTTGCCGATTTTGTTTTATGTTGTAACGTCCGTCTCTCCTCTTCTGCTGGATCTCCTAGTCACAACAGTGGCTGACGGATGGTCATGTGTATGTGGTTTACATGTTCTTGATCAGTCTTCTATACTTTAGCCTCTTCATTGGTTCGTTCCATAGTTTATTCATCTTTCTTTGGAGCTATATCTCCAATGTGTCCTTTATTTTATTGATGGAATGGTGCGGGTAGTTCTGGCCCAGACCAACAGAGACCCTGTGGACAACACAACAATAAGCTGCCCAGTCATCTTCACAGTTGCTCTGTTTTCTGACCCTTTGCTTTACTTAAAGTGGTGCCTTTTCAGGGGCTGAGCCTGCGTCATGTTTCAAGTATGTAAAAAGAAGTCGAACTGCCTGGATTTCCAGGCAGCATTCAGGCCGTAGTTCCTCCATGAGCGTTGTATGTGTTCTGCCAGTCCATGGCAGTCCATAATAGGATTCTTTGCAAACACCATCATGTAAATATATCAATTCTTTGCCAGTTTTCCTTACTTCTTGTCCAATTTTCACATGCATAGGAACTAATTGAAAATATCAGGGTTCGGATCAGGTTTGGATCAGTCTTCGAGGTGAAATCTTTGTTATTTGATAGTTTAAATACATCCAGTGCTGTAGATTTGCCCAAATGCAATACATCTTGCCTCTGTTTATCATGATGTTGTTTCTTGTTCTAGTTGTGATGATTTTTATTTTCTTTACATTGAGTTGAACTCCATACTGAAAACTGTAGTGTTTGATCTTAATCAGGAGATTCTTCAAGTCCTCTTGGCTTTCAGCAAACAAAGGTACATGATCTGCATATTGCAAGTTGATAATGAGATTTTCTTTTCTAATCCTGATAGCACATTTTCCTTCATACAGTCCAGCTTCTCAGATTATTTTTTTCAGCACACAGATTGGTGCACACCTTTCTGGATTTTGAACCACTCAGTATTCCCTTGTCCTGTCCACGGTTTCCTCTTGGTCTACGTATAAATTCAATACGAGCACAATGAAGTGTTCTCAAGCTCCCTCTCGTCACAATGTTATCCACACAGTCCAATGCCATCGCCATGCCAATGGACCACAAATAGACATCTTTCTGGCATTCTCTACTTTCAGCCAGGATCCAAATGACATCCATAAGTGTTTCCTCAGTCTTCTGTCATGAATCTGGCCTGGATTTCGGTCAGCTCTCCCTCTGTATGCTGCACATACTGTTTTTGAATAGCCACTGTCTTTTCTGAGGAGCAATTTGGCTATGCTTCTTCAAGAGAGATTTGTTTTTTTCTTCTGCTAGTCCAGGGTACTTTCAGTATTCTTCGCCAGCACCATAATTCAAATATATTGAAGAAAACGTAGTACATTTAAGTTATGGCCCAGAATTGGATATATAACAGTATTTAGCTTTGTTGCCTTTAACTCTTCTACTCCTTCTATTGTGCTTTGCCTGGATCATCTTATATAGACCTTTCCTTTACTGCATCTACCCTTTCCCTTCATCCAAGTTAGCACATGTTTACACTCTGGTTCATGCTTTACCTGCCTCTCTCCTCATTGGTAGCCTTCAAAGGCTGTCTCCCTGTGTTTGTAAATCTCTTCCAGGCTTTTACATTAGTGGTCTCAAACAACGTCTGTCCTTGTGTAATAGACTGATTTCATTCAACACAATGCCCTTTAGTTTTATGCATGCCATGAGGTGTTTCACAGATCATTGTTATTTTTTTACGATCACGTAAGATTCCATTGTGCACACACACCAGTTTGTTCATCCATTGATGAGCACTTAGGTAGCTTCATCTTTTCTTCATTGTGAATATAGCTGTGACAAACATGGGCATGCACACACCTATTCAGGTCACAGCTCTTATTTCTCCAGGATATAGACCTGGTCGTGGGATGCTGTATAACACTGCATTTCAAAATCACACTTCAAGAAAGGTCCACACTATTTTACATAGTGGCTGCACTATTTCACAGACCAATCAGCAGTGCAAGAAGGTTCTAGTTTCTTCACTCTCTCATCAGGCTTCTTTGTTTTTCAATTTTTTGAACTTTACTATTAACGCTGGACAAGATGGCAACTTATTTGCTTAGAAAAAGAACCGAAACCCTTAACTGAGTTCTTTTCTTCCCATGATCATTTTATCGGTAAAATGCGTTCTGGCAGCATTGTAGGTTATGTCATGGGTTGCTCACTGCGAGGTCAGCAGCTTGAAACCACCAGCTGCTCCACAGGGTAAAAATAAGCCTTTACTTCTGTAGAGATTTCCAGTCGTGGAAACCCACAGGGACAGTTCCACTCTGTCCTATAGGGTCACAATGAGCCAGAATTGACTGGATGGCGGTGACTTTGGATACTTTGGAGGAAACATGGTTGTAAAATGGAAAAGGTTAGAATCTAAGCCAACTCCATTAAGAACTCTTGTGTAGTGGAGTGACATTTCTCAATGTGGCCCTTGTAGCCATGTCTCCGTAACCAAACGACTGTGTAGGCCTAGATAAATAGAGCATGCATAGAACACATAGAACGATTGGCCAGGTTTAGTTGCTACCCCCTTAGCCACAAGGGCAAATCTTCTTTGAGGTAGGAGCAGAAAGAGAAATCCCAAGCCATTGGAAGTGGAGCTTGTTCCAGATTGCTGTCTGATGTGGAAGAGGCTGAGACCAGAGGATGAGACAAGGAAGCCATACAACAGAAGCGAGGAGCAGCAACCGGTGATGAAAGTGTTTGGTGGAGCAGTGGACAGGCTTCTTGCCTCACTGCAGCAGAGCCCAAGTGACCATGTGGAAGAGAGGCTGAGGGCCAGGGAGAGACTGAGCTACATGCAGAGGTGAGGCATTGCTGTTGACTAGAGACGGTATCTTTACTGTTTGCCAATCCGGACTTGTGGGTTAACTTCCTATTAACTTCCATAATAAAGCCTCCTAATTGTGAGTGTTGTCTGTGTGTTCTGTGGGACCATTGTGACAAAATATTGAACCCGCCAGGGGAGCCATGAATGTGCCATAGGAGGAAAGCATGGATTCAGCATAGGAGGAGGGTATAGGCATGTCTGCTCTCTATCTCATGGCAATAGGGAAGCCAGAGGAGATCAGATTAGACCCATTGTGCCATTTTATTACCTTGTCTTTAGTTGCCAGATGAGGACACCCATAGTGAAGATGTTGTGAGTGGATATAAATACCAATGCAGGATCAGGTCCTATTTCCATAAAGAGGTTCAACATTTTTCACAAAATTAAGATTTCTGTTTGTGACTCAGCTTCATTGATAGAATCATTGGTCTGATGCAAAACAGTTGAACAATAAAAACTGTAGGGGAGAAATTATTTTCCTAATTCATAAGGGATCATTTGAATCAAAATAAATGCAAGGCTTATTTCCCTTTTTAAAAATATTTGCCCATAAAAGTTGAATGTGTGTGTGCCTATGCTATAAGGGAGTCCTTTAAAATGAGAGCCTGCTGAAAGGTTTGCTAATTCTTTTGGCCCGTGGGCCACAATCAGACTCTTAAGCAAAATGCTTTAATTATTCTGGGGGGAAAGCAATGCTGCCTTCTCAGTGCAGTGATTTAAATGTAAATGTACTTTAACAGATGTTTAAATTCAAAGACATATCGGAGGGATGTTTATAAATATGACTGCAAAAATACATAGTGGGGAAAAAACACGAAAAGATAATGAAACATCAGTAAGACAATAAGGATGGGAAACCTTCCTTTGTTAATAATGGACAGCTAATTTGAGGAAAGTCATTTGGAGGACTTTTAATTATTTTCTATTAACTTTCCCACAAAAGTTTCATATTTATTGCATACTTGAGTTCAAAAGTTTCACAGGCATTTAGTGCAGTCACATATTGCATTTATAAGGCTCCCTGGTGCTGCAGTGGTATGCATCCGGGGCGATTCGCAAGGCAGTTTGAAACCACCATCCACTCAGTGGGGGACAGACTGGACTTTCTACTCCAGTGAACAGGTGCAGGCTTAGGAATCCACAGGGAGTTGCTAGGAGTCAGCATGGGCTCAGTGGCCGTGCATTTGGTTTGGGTTTTTTATTACACTTGTAATGTCTTAATTTAGAAATCAGTACCTTTGTGATCACCTCCATGAGCTTGTTCATTCGGACTTCTGTGATGCTGAAAACTATGTCATCAGTTTTTCAAATTCCAGCAAGGTTACTTACGGTGAACAGGTTTCAGTGAAACATCCAGACTTGGAACGTACTACAGGAAAGCAATTGGTTGTCCACTGCTGAGCGATTCGTTACTGAAAAACTTATGAATTGCAATGGAACATCGTTAGATACATCAAAAACCTTATGAATAGCAACAGAATATTGTCAGGTATAGTGCCGGGAGGTATAAGGCTCTCACGTTGGAAGGCACTCAAAATACAGTTGAGGAAGATTTGCCTTTTAAAATAGAGTCAATCATAATCATGAGGATAAACTAAAACCTTTGGGAGCTTCATTTGTTCAAGATGTACAACTCAAAATGGTAAGAAACTGCCGCAAACATCTATTAGTAATCAGAGTGCAAAATATACAAAATATGAATTTAGGAAAATTGCAAGTTTTGGAAAATGAAATGGAATACATAAAGGTTTATATTCTAAGCATTAGTGAGCTGAAACGGACTGATATTAGCCACTTTAATTCAGGAAATCATGTGGCTCACGATGTTGGAATGACGAAATCAAGAGGAGTTAGGTATCATTCACCATCAAAAAGAACATTTTAAGACCTATCTTGAAGTACAATGTTGTCTATGATAGGATAATATCTATAGGTAGACCAGTTAAACAATTATTATTTAAATTTATGCTTCAAACATGAAAGCTGGTGCTGAAGATATTGAACCATTCTATCCAAATATTCAGTCTCTAAATGATTAAACATACAATCAAGATGCATTGATAATTATTGCTTTTTGCTACTCAAGAGTTTGAAGCAGAAAAAAAGGAAAGTAGTTGGAAAATATGGCCTTTGTGATAGAAGTGAAGCTGGAAATCATGTGATAGAACTTTGCAAGCCCAATGACTTCTTCATTGTGATCATCATTTTTCATCAAAACAAAAGGTGACTGTACAAGTGGATTTCCATAAATGGTATACACAGAAATCAAACTGACTGTTCATCTGTCAGAAGAGACTATGGAGAAGCTCAATTTCTTCAGCCAAAATGAGGCCATTGGCTGACCATAAATGGCTATATGCAAGTTCAGGTTGAACTTGATGATTTAAAGAAACCACGAGAGCCAAAATACAAGCCTGAGGACCCACATCTGAATTAAAAGAACATTACAAGAATTGATTTGACTTATTGAACATTAATGACAGAAGACCTAATAAGCTCTGTGATGACATTAAGAGGATCATATATGAAGAAAGCACAAAGTCATTAAAAAGAGAGGAAAGACAAAAAAAAAGAGAGAAGAGACTCTGAGACTTGCTCCTGACCCTAGAGCAAATGGAAGAAAAGGCAAAGTAGATGAGTTGAACAGGTATTTCACAGGGCAAGTGGAGAAACAAAGTAAAGTACTATAATGACATGTGCAAAGACTTGAAGTAAGAAAACCAAAAAGGAAGAATATATCAAGCTGAAATAATGGGGGGAAATCAAGCCTCGAGTTGTGTCATTCCTAACCACCACAAATTGCAATATTAAAGGTTTCTATGGGTAAAACATTGAAAAATGCAGGAAGCATCAAAAGAAGATGGGAGGAATACACCGAGTAACTGTAACCAAAAGAACTGGTAGACGTTTGACTATTTCAAGGGGGAGATTATGATCGCTATTTGATGGTAATAAAGAGCAAAGTCCAAGCATCAATGATAGAATTAGCAAAAATCAAGGCTCTCAGAATTGTATAAATGCCAATTGAAAATTTCAGCAGTCTTAACTCACTTTCCTATGCCAAGAAATCAGGAAGACTTTCTGGCTAACTGACTGAAAGAGGTCACATTCAAAGAAAAGTTGGCACAGCATAAGGCAGAACATATTGAAAAATATAATCAAAATCAATGTAAATAAAGATTTGCTGAAGATCATTCAACAAAAATTGCAGCAGTACATTGATAGGGATCTGCCAGAACGCAAAACAGGTATCAGAAGAGGGCACTGAATGAGGGGGCATCATTGCTGATGTCAGATGGATATTGGCTCAAAGCAGAGAAGAGTAGAAAGATGTTTACTTGCGTTTTATTGACTCTGAAAATGCATTTGATTTTGTGGATCATACCAAACTGTGGATAGCATTGAGAGGAAAGGGAATTCCTGAATGTTGCACTGTGCTTATGCAGAACCTGTTTAAGGTCCAAGAGACAGTCACACAGATGGAAGAAGGGGCTACGGAGAGGTTTACTATCAGGAAAGGTATGTGTCAGAGTTGTATCATTTCACAAGTTCTTCAACATGCCCGGTGAGATGATATAACAAGAAGAAGGATTATATGAAGATGAACTCAAGATCCGGACTAGAGAAAAGCTATTTCAAAATCTGTGCTATGCAAATGACACATCCTGGCTTGCTGAAGGTCAAAGATGCTTGCTGATGAAGCTCAAGGACCACAGCTTTCAGTATGTATTGCAACTCAGTGTACAGAAGAAAATTGAAGTCCGCACAAATGGAGCAATAAATAGTATCACGATAAAGGGAGAAAAGACTGAAGTTTTCAAAGATTTCATCTTGCTTGTATCAAAAACCAAAGCTCATGGAAGCACCTAGTGAAAAATCAAATGTTTTGTATTGAGCAAATCTGTTGCACAAGGCCTCCTAAATTGTTCCAGAGTAAGAAAGTCATTTTGAAGACTAAGGTGTGCCTGACCCAGCCAAGATATTTCCAATAACCTTACATGCATGTGAAAGTTGGATAATGAATAAAAAGACTGAAGATGAATCAATTCATTTGGATTGTGGTGCTGGGAAGAATATCGAAAGGACCAGTGCTCTGCCAGAAGAACAAACAAACCTGTTTTGGAAGAAGTATAATCTGAATGCTCTTTGGAAGAAAGGATGGCCAGATTTTGCCAAATGTACTTTGAGCAAATTATCAGGAGAGACCAGTTTCTACAGAAGGACATCATCCTGGTAAAGTGGACGGGAAGTGAAATAAAGGAAATTTGAAAGGAGGTGGATTGGCATCTTGGCTGCATCAAGGGGGTCAAACATGACAAGTGTGAGAGTGGTGTAGATAGAGCTGTGTCTCCCAGAATTTTGTAAACAGTCACTGTAAGTCAAAACTGACTTGAAGAAAGTTAAAAAAAGAACACAAAACCATTGTTTAGTTTTTGGTGAGTTTATGAATGACCTTAAAATAAATAGCAAAACAGATTTGTCATTGAAATTTAGTTTGCACATTTCCTTTGATAAAAATTACGTAATCGTTCTTTCAATTAAAGAATGCCTTTAAGAGTCATACTATGTAACTGCGTTTTCAAACTTTAAGGAAGGCATGCTCAAAGTCAAAGTATCAGAGGAATTTCGAACATTTACTACAAGCCAGAAGCCGCCCTGGTGGCTGAGTGGGTTACAGTTTGGGCTCCTAATTGCAAGGTCTGCAGCTTGAAAGAGGGGCATTTTACCCCCACCGGCGAAGAGCTGTAGTCTGGGAGACTCACACGGGGCAGTTCTCCTCTTTCCTTTCCGGTTGCTATGAGCTGGAATCGACTCGATGGCCAAAAACCACTCGTTAAATGTGTCTGAGCCAGAACACAATAGGAGGAGACAGAGGCATGATCAGAAATGTGCCATGGTGTAGCTCTGACTTTTCTCACACAACTCCGTTTATTGAAAAACAAAAAAACCCAAAACTGTTCAACACTAAAAGACTACCACTTGAGTTTTCTGCAGGAAACCTGTGGTGAGGGCTCGGTTTACATATCTATTTGAGTCGGACCCCGAAATGTGTAGTATACCAGACACCCAGGAACTGTTGGGAAAAATCAAGAGAAAAGTGATAGCAGTCTAATTGCTAAAATAGAGCATTGCTTGATTGCAATGCTGAGGCCAAGAGAAGTACAAGTCCATGGCAAAAAGTAGCTAAGGCCAAAAGATCAAAATGACTGTATATAGTAAAATATAACCTTAATTAAATTTACGTAATTTAATTAAAGTTAAAATCACATTTTCCCTCAGATACCATTATTTTGGCAAGAGAGCCACGCACTGGTCTGCAGTCCTTAGTCTCTATTGCCCCAGAGTTTCAGAAAGTTTCCTTTGGAAAGAGATTCAGAAAAAGCCTTGCTGCTAATTAAAAGAATGTAATAATACTGTTGGAAAAAAAGGTCTTTGGATACCAACTGCTTTCCATATTCTCCCCATAGAAAGAGCTTATTGTAGAATTATAGAAATAAGAAAATGAGTGATTGTAAAGTCAAGGAAACAATTCCAGCAAGTTCAGAACCTAATTAGTTTGATTGGATTTCAGCTGTACTCTTTATATACTGGAAAAGGAAAATAGTAACACCAAGATATATATTATAGGTGTCAAGTATATTTGTGAAGAGGTTATGAGATTTAAGCTTAGACATTGAATTGCAAAAGGCAATGAGACATTTCTTAATTCCTGACAATGTACAATGATATAGAGCCTAAAAGGGGCTGAAGGTGGAAGATAGTGTAAATATTCCATTTCTACTATGTTATATTGCCCTAATTATCTAATATTTTTAATGGTTAACTATAATCTTGAACTAATAAAGGAAGAAATTCAAGATAGACTATATATTTGAAGATATAAAGAAAAACAATTCATAAAATAATGCTGCTGAAATAATTTAGTAGACATTGTAAAATCTTAGACCTTATTCTGTTCTCCTTCTGGTTACCTAAAAGGAACAGTCATTCCCATCCTAAGACCTAGGGCACACCAACCAAGCCAAACTCAGTGCTGATTCATAGTGATTCTTTACGATGGGGTATAACTGCCCCTGTTAATGTCCAAGATCATAACTCTCGACAGGAGTAGAAAGCTACATCTTACTCCTAAGGAACAGATGGTGTTTTCTAATCGCTGACCTTGTGGTTAGCAGCCCAATGCATAACCACTACAAGAATTAGGGTATAGCTTTTGGAAATCAACTGAAGTCCCTGCCTTGAAGACATTTAATTCCTCTTTCATTTTCCTTTGCACAGTGGACCCTGAGCACTTTGTGGAGAAGTAGATGCTGCAAGAATGAAGCAGCATGCCAGCTGAATTTGTCACGAGAGCAGCTGTCTGGAGCTAAGTCCTTAAACTTCTGTAGATTTAGAATGGGCAAATAATAATTTTTGGTTATTATAGAAAATTTCTGTCTTCTGCTTTTCGTTTATTTATTTGTTTGTTTGTTTTATTGCAGTATACCTTAGTCTTAGTCCTTTTTGATTGACACAATTTAAGCAGAGGTTAGGAAATAAGTAGAAAAGGAAGTCAAAAGTCTATTTAACGATAGCACTGGACACCTCTAAAAGTAATAATAATGAAGAAAACTCCTAAAGATGTACAGCCATTTCAAAGTAGGAGGAAGTAAACAAATATACGGTGCATAAACTGGAGCAAACATTATTTATATAGAAAAACGTAAAAAAGAAGCAGGAAAAAATGACAGCATTAATTGAGCTCATTTGT
>NW_022103896.1:62115567-62132686 GCF_000313985.2 Echinops telfairi | reverse complement strand
CTTAAGAAAATATATTTTATGTTTTCAAAGGTATTCAAATTTAACTATGAATCATATCCCAAAAATGTCAGCCTTAATATTTGGAAATAATAAAGACTACATATAATTTATTACAAAAATATCTCTAGGCTAGAAATTATTTTTTAAATATAAAACAACAAAGTGGGAATTTAAGAACTATGTGAGTTTAGAATGCAAATTCAACTATTTCCACTAACATAGAATGATGGCAAAAGTTGTAAGGCTATCCACTATCAAAGGCATAAAATAGGCACCATTATGTCTCACCTACTTTGTCCATGTTGTCAGGAAGACCAGTCCCTGGAGAAGGACCGCACGCGTGGTAGACGGGCAGCAGAAAGAGGTAGGTCCTTGACAAGGGGTGTTGACACAGTGGATGCATCAAAGGGCTTAAGCGTAATAATTGTGTGGATCATAACTGAATTTTTGATTATGTATGTTGACTTAGAATTGACTCAAGGTAAGTGAGGTGTTTTGTTTTGTTTTGTTTGAGTTATGAATAAAACAAAATACAATGGGACCAATGAGCCATGTCATGTCAGAGAAAATATTGATCATTTGTAGGATTTCATTTTATTTGCCACAATCAATGACTGTGGCATCAGGAGTCAAGAAATTAAATGACGTGTATAGTATTTGGAAAATATGCTGCAAAAGACCCCTTTAAAGTGTTTACAAGCAGTGCTATCACTTTGAAGACTAAGATGCAACCAAGCCACTCCAGGCCACTTCATTCACCTTCTCTGCAAGCTAGAGGTAGACTGCCAGAAGAACGGATACATCCGTGTTGGAAGACAAACAGCCAGAATGCTCCTTAGCAAGGAGCAAGGCAAGACTTCCACTCGCGTGCTTTGAGTGTATTATCCATAGGGGTCAGTTCCAGGAAATGGATATTATGTTTGACAAATTTGAGAGTCACTGAAAAATAAAGAAGTTCCTCATCAAAAGGTATTGACACAGTGGCTTCAACAATGGGCTCAGCCATAGCAACCATTGTGAGAAACGCGGTGTTTCTTTCTGTTGCATGTGGGGTCATTATGAGTCAAAACTGAGACAAAGGTGCCAAGTAACATCAGTACCATAATAAGCATAACACACATATACATACACATCTGCTAAAACTTTACTGCGGTATAATTTGAATAGCATGCATTCGTGTCAAATATATAACCCAGTACTTGTAGTAACTTTATATACCGGTGATGCCATTGTATGGATGTGTGACAGTGTACTTATCCATTCAGTTGTTGTTGTTGTTATGTGGCATTGAGTCGTTTAGGGCCCAAAAGGACTCAGCACAATGGAATGAAACATGACGCAGTCCTGCACCCTCCCTATCGCTGTCCTATTCCGGTGTCCTTGGTGGCAGCCTGGTGTCGCTCCATCTCGATGAAGGTCTTCCCATCTCTCACTGTCTGTCTCCTTGACTGAGCAGGAGATCCTTCTCCAGGGACTAGTCTCTCCAGATTAGTAAGTAAAGTGAAGTCTTCTATCCTAGCCTCCAAAGAGCACTCCCATCAGTAGATAGCAAATGTTAAATTGTGTCCACTTTGTGGGTATCAAAGATAATGCTACTATGAATATTCAAAGGCAAGACTATGTGGATAAATATTTTCGTTTCTCTTGCAATACTTCGTTTTGCTTGTTCCTGCAGTAGTATTACATTTATCTTTTTGAAAACTGACAGTTTTCTCAAGTGACTGTCTGTCTGACATTTCCTCAGAATTATACAAAGGTTCCCATTTCGCCATCTCTTTGTCAATATTAGTTATTTATAAAATTCTTCTGTTTCTGCTAACTGCAAGGACAGAACTTCGAAACCATCAATCATTCTGCAGAAGTAAAAGAAGGATATCGACTCCCATGAAGGCTGATCATCTTGGAAACCCACAGGAGCAGGTCTACCTTCTCAGCGAGGGGCACTTTGGGTCACCGTTGCCTTGATGGGCAGGAATGAGAATTTTGGCTTATGTTTTAGGTAGCTTCAAGTCAACGTCTGGTCTTTATGACGATTCCTTTATGGGGGTGGAGGGTTGGAGGGACTGTGTCTAGTCATAAGACTGTATGCTAAGATTTATTTATATCTCATAACCATGAGAGTCTTCCCCCACTAGAGTTGGCTTTCCAGACCTGTAATTGTGAGCATGGGTGGTTTAGCTGTCTTACATTCTCATCCAGTCCCTCAGTTTACCACAGGTAATGTTAATAACACATTTCCAGGTCTTTCCCTTCCAGAGTTGTTGTGTGGTTTCTAAAGGTCAATGTTTTCATCAGTAGCTGCCAGGGATACTTATAAGTAATCTAGCCTAAACCTGCTCCCATCTAGTGGATTCTGCATCATAGAACCCTATAGCCTATTAGAGTTTCAGAAAGTGTAAGTCACTATGGAATAATGATGAATACAATTTTATAAAGGCAAAAATGATACAAAAAGAGAAATATATACATATTAGTACTAGTAAGTAATTAGTCTATATAAATTTATAGACTATAGATAAAGCTACTTAGAAAGAAATCTCATAGCTTAATGCACACTGATAGAAAATTCCTTTAAATAAGTGAATTAAACCTTTAAATAAATATATTAGGAGTTGAAAATATATATGAGCATATATATTTACATATACATTTGAATATATATATATAAACTTAAAAAAATCTCAGTACTTATTTTTTTACATCACATATATATTTTGGTGTTTGTAAGTGAAATTTGTCTGGTGTTTTCTTTCCTTAATTGTTTGTTTTGAGGGAGGTTGACAAGGGAACATAATATAAACACTTGATATTCATGATATACTGCCATCAAAAAAAAGAGAAAGAAAAAATATTTATCTATCTTGAAAGACTTCAAAAGTTTGTAGAAGTGAGCCCTAGTGATGTGGTTTAGGGAAATGATTCATTATCTTTGATTACCTTTTCCATGAACATGTTGGACCATCACACTTATGCTCATGTGCACACACACCCACATATAAATTTAAAACTAGACTAACATATAAATCCATATGCTTATTTTATTTTATGGGAAAACCAAACAAAAGACACATAACTTTTCATTAAACTAATCTAGAAATAAGGAAGAATGTGAAAGCCCATGATGAAGGGATTGATAATAGAACTAAACAGATCTGAGGAGGATTAGTAAATCACACGACACTATTCGTTTTGTTTTTCACCAATACGTTTGAAATATTTTTAACTAGGAAAATATAAATTTGCCGCAACCAGTCACAGAAGAGAGATAATTTGACCAAATTAATGCCACAAAAGCAGACAGAGTTGTAGATGAACTAAGCTCAATCAATGGTCTGTTTCACAGAGCAATTCATTAAGAAACACTTAATATCAAAGAAGTTTAAAATTCTCTGGAGCATAGAAGATCAAGAAAGCTCTTTATTTGGGGGGACTGTTTTCTCACTTTCTTTTCTGTATGAAGCCAGTAGAACATTAATATCATGGACAGTTAAAAAGACATACTGTCTCTTGTACACCCCCACAAAAGAAACAAATGTGGAGATAAAACTCCAGACAAATTTCACTTAGGTATATCAATTTGTAAGCACATTAAATAAAATATTAGCCAACACGGCCTAGAAGTGTATCTGTAAAGAATGCCTGATTCTTATCTTAAGAATTCACTTGCCCCCTCTATTTCTAATCCTACTACCCCAGCACTTAGATCCACAAAATATTCTCTCAAATATTATTTAATTTAAAAAAGTCATGGTTGTTGAGCATCTAATATTTCTAGGACTGCCTTGTACTTACTGTATTCTCCACATTCTGTACTGTAGGTCAGCTCAGGTTGTTTTATGTTCATGCAGTTTGGCTTGTACAGAAAGAACTGTTACGTTTCCAGTACTATTTTAATTGCTTACAGTTAATGGATTAAATCATGTGTCTCCCAGGTCTTATGCACTGCCATCGCATCGATTCTGACTCTAGAAACTCCACCAGGCAGAGTGGAGCTGGTCCGGTGGCTTTCCAAGGCAGTAAACCTGTAGGGGAGCAGAAAGCCTCCCCTCTAATCCGCAGAGCTGTTGGTGAGTTCCAATTGCTGAGACTGCGGTTAGCAGAAAACTCCTCACGCACTCTGCCACCAGGGCTCCAGGTCCTTCCAAAATGCGTGTCGTAAACTCTAGCTCCTATGCCTGGGGTTCGGTTTTGTATTTAGGAAGGGATTTTCTTTGAATTGTTAAGAGGTCTAACTCCTGTGGCACACGTTTTAAGCGGATTACTCTGAGATATTAGAAGATTAGGCACTGACAAGCAGCAGAGATAGAGGAAGAGAGATGCCAAGCCACATGCAGCCAAACCCGGGTGCATACACTCAAAGGAGAAAAATACTTTGTCCAAGGGCCAATATCTGTGAAAGCCTTCCTGCTGAGCTTGTTGTTCGCATTTAAACTTCTTGCTTCAGAAACTGTGAGAAAATATGTTTCTGTTAAATCTATCCACTTGTAGTATTTATATTATAACATCACTACATAACGAAGACACTTTTGTATAACTTAATCAATTAGGATATTAACTGATTAGAAATACAATTGATTAAGACTACGGTTTTGTATTAAAACATCAGCAACAATGTGTTAAAACAAAGTAGCAACATAATATATACATACAACACTTCAAATTTTAAGAATGTTTTAAAAGCCAATAATGCTGATTTAATTTAAATCCAGAAGAGGGTCTGCTAAAGTTAGCCTATCTAGAGAACTTACAGTTCATTTTTCTTTACCTATTCCCCCTCTTCTGTACTTAATTGACCATCTATTAAAGCTATTTGTCCCCCTTCCTTTAGGGCTATTTTATAACAACATGCTTGCATTTTCTTAAATTCGACTCCATAAAGGACTTAAAAAGGCTTTTAGGATACGCTGTGCATCCCAGATCCCTTTTTGGGGACAATGGAAGGCATCTGATCATCTGACTAATGGAGGTAAATTCTTTTCCTGATTGGGAGAAAAATATCCCAGCACTGAAGACTATATCAGGATGTAATAAGGAGAGTGTAATGCATTGCTTTTATCTACATTTTTTTATTCTTACTGAAAGAAGCAACGAGACTGACATAGGTACTGTAGAGAGGCACTAGAAACAAGGCTGTTTTTTCTGGGCCTTGCCTGGACTAGCAAAAAGAGGCCTACAGGAGGTGGAAGTAAGTCAAGGTGTTAGGACGACTCCTAATTAAAGACAGGCGTCCTAGAGAGTGCAGAAGTGGCGTCACAGCGTTAGAGCTGGGGAATAGCAAGCCCAGGTTTACCAGGATCCATAGACCTGACGTTTGGAACAGTCAAATCAGCTTGACGCCACCTCTCACCATAGTGGCTCGTGGCTGCAGGAGCTGTTTGAACCCTAGATGCCTGGAGAGAGTACAATACCAGAGTGACTATATCACAGAGCTGTGGACCCCGAGATTCAGTAAGTAGATGTTCATAAAGCAAGGATCAAGAGGTTTGGTTCTCCCTGGGCACTTAGCTCTGATGGTGAACAGGCATTCATTAGAGAGATAAGGCTCAAGTTTGAGAGATAGGACTGAAGTATTAGCAAGAGCCTATCTGAGACCTCCTAACGCAGAACAGCAGGCTGCTCACCACGGCAGAGAGAGCTCAGCAAAGGCACAGCTGCATCCTTGAGAGGCGCCTCAGAGCAAGGGAGTAATTTTATCATCAATGATTGTGATACTAAAGAAACCGGAATTTACTGGGAGATCATATTTTAAACATTCATACTCCAATTTTGAGCATAGAATTTCATTTATAATTGAAGTGATATTTAATTTCTGATAACTGTAAACAATTGTTATACAGATTTAAAAGGTATCTTCTGAAAAACATTTGAGCTAGATAATCCAGTCTGCCTCATACCTTCAAACACCATTTATAAATAATTAAAGTGACACGCAAGTTTCTCTAACTTGCCTAGAGTTACTCAATTCAAATAGTGAGCAGTAATGAAGTATTAAATTTGAGTTATTGATTCCTAAAACAGCCTTATATTCATCACACAATAATGGACTCTTCTGCTAATAAAGAGTTAATTGGCTGTATAAAAATTTAAATTTATTTCCATTCTTTAAAACATTGACAATGAAAACTACAGTTTATTAATTAAAACTTCCTGGATTACAAGTTCTTTAAACAAACACAAAAATAATTAACAACAACCCAGAACCAAACTCTCTACCATTGAGTTGATTGAGTTAATTCCAGCTCATCATGATCTTACAGAACAGAGTAGAACTGCCCCTTTGGGTTTCTAAGGCTGTAAATCATGTATTGTGGTGTTGATGTGCTGGGCTATGTTCTGCATGGTGTTCAAATCCACCAGCAGCTCCTAGAGAGAAAGACTGGAATTTCTACTCCTACAAATGGCCATCATCTCTGAAAAGCACAGGGCTTTGCTGTGAGTCATCATTGACTCAATGACTGAGAGAGAGGGGAATCTTTAAAGCAGCAGAAAGCCTCATCTTTCTCGTGGGTAACAGCAGGTGGGTTTGAAATGCTGACCTTGTGGTTAGCAGAACAGTACATAACACATTATGTCCTTTATTCTGCCCTAAAAATAATAAAAAAAGATATGCTATGGATGTACCTGAGAATAATAGATAGTGGATGTCACATTTAATGTTCACATATTGTATATAAAATGACATCTTGATATACATATCATCCATGTATATACATAATATACACAATGCCACTATGTGTGAACACATTATTTATATGTATATAGATATATATCTATATATATGTGAGGAAGCTTCCAAAAGGTCACAAAAAAAGGAATTGAAAAATTATGAAATTTTATCAGGACTTTTTAAAGTGTTCCCCCGACCCCACCACCCCGTGTGTGTGTCTATGTATGTATGCACATACATACGCATATTTAGGTTCACAGTGTTATTATAAGGCTATTCCTTGGGGACCCATGATATGGCTGTACACTCACCTCTCACTGGTGGACATGCTTAGGCTTCAAAGAGCAGGCCATTGTGTCAAAATCAGCATCATACAATCTTCGGTGCACACGGGCTCTGCGAGCTCCAGAAGGGCTGGGGTTTTGGAGGCAGCCTCATGGTGAGCAGCTCCCATCTCAGCTCAAATCTGCGACTTCAGCACTTCTAACTTGGGGTGTGCAGGCTTTTACCATTTCAAACCACAGGCACATCCCAGTGAGTCAGGATTTGCAGCCATGCTTACGGCTACACACATGGAGTTCCTGTTCTCTGTGGAAAAACCCACCCACACAGGAGTACTGCCCGCTGGCCCAAACCCTCAAACATATGAACATCACATCTCAGGGTCTGAAGTGGAGTGACTGCCTGCATCCAGTCTATATCACTTTAGGACCATCTTGCAGGCTGAAGCCACAACCCTACTACCAGTCTACCACCCAGTGGAATTCCGTGTGGCCTTGAAATATGCATATGGGTTAATTACTGGTTCAAGGCTTTGGTGGCTGCCCCCTTTTCCCTTTTAACTTTATTCTCATGCAAGTTTGGGAGCTTGAATAGAGGTAGGATGAGAGAGATCCAGAACTTGGGGCTCAGGATGAAGGAATCTCTCATTCAAGCCACATGGGTTCTTATCTGACTTTAACACTATTTAAGAAGAATTTTTCCTATTGCCATACATATCAGATAATGAGATAGTCCATAAGGAGTCCTTATTTTTCTTGGAGCTGTCCACCTATTATTGTTGCCTTTATTTACTATCACAGCAATTTCTATCTCATCTAGAAAGAGGGAGCAGTAGAATCACACTACCGTGGAAGGAATAGAATACTGTCCCATTACTTAGGATTAACTTTGTCTTGAATGTCCACAATGAAAACACTGGCCCAAGTCTACCAAGTCTACCTCGTAGATGGACCCATTAATTTTTATAAAGATTTATTTTAAGTAAAACACACAGAGAGAGAGAAAGAGAGAGAGAGAGAGAGAGAGAGAGAGAGAGAGAGAGAAAGTAGGCAACCCTTTCCTTGGCATATGAAAAAACCTTTTTCATAATTGATAGCAAAGTTTTCGCAAGTTTCAGGAGTTGCTACTTACTAAAGCTGACACTGGCCCAGTAGGAGGCCATAGTCTCCCACCCAGTGCGATAGTTCAGAACATGGCAATTTTGTTCCCACGCAGCCTTGTCTGACAAAGAATACATCTACTTTTCATAATAGAAGCAACTTTGAAAAAAAATGGAACTCGTAAAACAAAGTAAGTTTCTTACATTCATGTCACCCAGGATGCAATCCATTTGAAAGTTTTTCTAAACTACTTAACAATCTGTTTTTCCTAGTTACTAGCATGGAATTATTTTGATGTGTAATTTTGTGGGTTAATGAAATTATTTCATTTAATTTTATATTTCTAAATTCTTTTTAGTTTTATAATTCTGCTGCTTTGTTCTCTCTTGGAACAACACAGTGCCTTGCACACAATAAGTGTGTAAAGGATGTTGGCATATGTTAAATAAAAATATATAATTACTGAAGTATACTGCATAGTGAATATGAAGTAAAGTCAGTCAGAAATTAATCAAGTTTTTTAAACTCTTATTTTCCTCCCAGAAATCATTCTATTTCTAAGGGTCTTGAGATAGGTCCTTATCAAGGACTAGGAATTTGTGGCTAGGTCACAATAAAACCACCTCCCATGGTCATTAATCCCATTATTTTATAAAATTTCCTAATGGGAAAATTTAAGAACCAAGAAATATATTACACTAATAACTCCAGGAAGGCTGGTCAAAATAGAATAGCTTAGAACCTGTAAGTCCCCCCCCTTGCAAATATAAAAACTTCAATATGCTACAAGAAAATAGGAATACTTTGAACAATAGAAAGAAAACATTGATCTGAGGCATTCTCACAGGGATTGAGGAACAAAAATATAATGTGTTCCCTGTGTTCTCTCTTTCTGAAAAAAAAAAAAAAAGTGCCTCCCATGTGTCCTGAATGAGGTCTTGGAGCAGCTTGCATATTTAAATGTCAGTTGCAAATTGTCAAGAAAAACCTGCTCCTCTTAGCTGAAAGACCAAGAAAAGAGTGGTCTAAATGGAATAGAAAACTTTTGATAGTACTCTCTCTATTCGTTTAACACCAGTGCAAACACTACCTCTTCCCTGCCCTGATATCAGATGGGCCACGCTCAGAATCAGTTTTCTTGTCCCATTTCCACTCAGCAGCAACTAGTGCTTCAAATGAGTACATTCTAGTTTGATCTCCTGCTAAGAATTTGCCATTCCACACCAGAAACCCTGAGAATCTGTAGTTCAACAGCAGCCACAATAACAGCCTGTATGAGTCACTGGAGGGTCTACAAGATTCATTTGGGGTCCAAACCCTTGCCAGCTGCAGCCTATGTCCTGGGACTCGGTTACCTGTCCAGGTTGGAGTCCTCAGGACCGAGGGAGGAGCTGAATTTATACCTCTCAAGGCAGCAACAAGGTGAATCAGGCAGGGCAAGTGCATCCTAACCAGCAATCTCTTGGTTCTCTATCTTAATGTCAGTGAGGCCCAGGGGGACCAAAATCATTTCACCTTCATCTGAGTGCTAGTTGGCCTTCAGCTGTCCCTACTGGGATAGTTTCGGTGGTGTCCAAGGAAGAGTTGAGTTTCTGCCTCCATCCGAAGGCAATAATTCACTGCCATGGAGTAGATTCCAACTCATAGTGACCCTATAAAATGGAGGACTGCCTTGTAGGTTTCTGTGACTGTAACTCCTTACTGGATTAGAAAGGGGCGTCATTATCCCAGGAAGCAGCTGACCTTGCTATTCATAGCGCAACATACACTCCATTATACCTCAGGGCTAGAGGGAAATTCAGCATGCACAATGTCCACTCTCACCATGGTGATATCTTGATAGCAAATGAACATTAAACCAAAGCACTTCCAACATAATATCTCAAGGTCAGGGTACAATTTGAAATTATGTCATATTAAGACCTAAATCGATCATAACTTGAACTAGACAACACAATTAACATATATCAAAACTGAGATAACTCAGATGTTAGAGTTACCTGGCAAGGATTTTAAAGCAGCCTCCATAAACTGACTCACCATGCAATTGTAAACTCTTGTAAAACCGACCTCCCTGCTTCCGAGTCAATGATGATGTGAGTGAACTCCTACGTGTTTGCAGGTCTCTGCCAACAAAAGCAGAAGGCCCAGTCGTTCTGGTGCTGAGTGCCGGCCATGCAACTAGCAGCCCAACACATAATCTATACACCACTAGGGCGCCAAACTCTTTTAAGAAATATAAAAATAAAGAAAATCTCAGCAAATATATAAGTAAATAAAATAAAGAACCAGGTGAATGTATGCTTTGCAAGGTGCTGTACAGTCATCAGCCTGAGTGACATCATTCAACAGACTAGAACTCTTCCTAGGGATACCTCGGCTGTAATTTTTACTGAATCAAATCTCCAGGCATTTCTTCCACAAACATGCTGCATCCAAGTACCAACCTTTCAATGAGCAGCACCAGCAGGGCTCCTTAAGTGACTCTATGGAATTAAAACATACAACAAGCCAGCAAACACAACAAACAGCCCCCCCCTGAAATAATTAGAGAAATGATTCATGAACTAGAAGATAAACAATGGAAATTATACAACCATAATAATAGAGAAAATAGACAATTATCATAACTTCAAGTAACCTGCAGTTCAATGACACAGATGTAATATTCATGTTATTAGAGCCCCAGGATAGAGTTCTCAAGTTTCTATCTATTCTATCCAACTATTGTACCTAATACTATAATTTAATTACACTGAGAGATGTGTGTGGCATATAGTGTAAAAAATCCGTTAGTTGTAGTGGTATTCATGGCTCACACACAATTCACTCAATGGCCACTCAAGAAGTCTTACAGGAAAAGTGTAAGTAACACTCTGCACTGGGTTTCATTCCAATGTGCCCATCAGATGTCTCCATACAGATAACCTCTTCTATGCCCTTGATAATGTAGAAATTCAATTACTTGTCCAGCTCAAGATGATGATTCTATATGCTTTTCTTATCAAGTTGTTGTACGAACAATGATTCTTACAGCATGTACATTTAATGTCTTGTTGATGCAGTAGTTAAAGTTCTTAGGCACTAACCAAAAGGTCAGTTTAACTAACCCACCAGCTACTCCACAGGGGAAGATGCTTCAGTCTTCTGGTGTAAGCATTTACAGTCCCGGAAACGCTATGGGGGAGTCCTGCTCTGTCCTATGGGGCCAATCTGAGTCAGAGTCAACTAGGTGGCAATGGATCTTGGTTTGGATTTGATGATACAATGATTGAAGTGTTCCGTTGTTCCGGTAAAGGTTACAGCATAGAAAAGCTTATGGCAAATTTCTATATTCTTACTGTCATCTGAAGAAATTATTCTATCTTGTCTGCTAGTGACCCATCTGATGAGATTAATCTTTATGGGAGATATTGTGCAGAAGGGCTGCCTGGCACATCGCCTGGGGTATTACTTGGGAAAGTGATGAATGCCCCAGGATCCATGACTACCAAAATCCATTGTTGCCTTTAGACTTATGGCCAGGCTTATTTCCCAATGAGGCTTAAGATGTGAAGGACACGGGGTGACCCAGGTAGATGTCTGCTATGCCCTGAAAGAACAACTTGAGTTTTCAAATACAAAGAGAAACCTGCGGCATATGTGTGGAAATGACTATTTAGAATGTGGTGTAATGGTTCAAAGAACATCAAAATCAATTTGCCTTCACCTGGCATACGGTTGCTGAGTTAAAATGGACTAGATGACAATGAGTTTTGTTCCTGGTTTGGCAAGATCAGCAATACAAGGTTACTGTCCTACTTCACGAGATACAAACTCTCCAACCATCTAGTGAAACGTAGTTCACAGGGACCTCCCTTGCCTTTTGCCTCTACAGAATGATGTCATCTATTATATTGGTGGCATTAGGCTAATTCAGTTGAATAAGGAATAACTGTCAATGACTCATTACTGTTGATAAAATATTTGCATACTAGTGAGTGAGATATTAATCCAAGAAAAGTCAAATGCAATAAATCTCTGACATTTCTACGGATCTAGCGTTGTGGGGCATGTGGCGATGTTGTTTCTAAAATGGCGATGTTGTTTCTAAAATGGCGATGTTTCTAAAATGAAGTATACATAGTTGCATGTGGTCCCTTCTCCAGCTAAAAAGAAGGCACACTATCTTTAAATTTTGTAGGCAACATATTTCTCATTTGGGTATGCTACTCCAGGTTATCAAGTGTCATAAAAAGGTGATAGCTTTGTGTGGAGCCCAGAACAAGAGAAGGCTGTATCACAGGTCATGTACCTGTGCATAGAGAATATGCTGCTGAACTCACATTGTCTATACAAACCAAGGGCTCCTGAAAAGTTAGTGCTGATTGAGAGAGTGGTCTGAGTTCTTGGATGGCCCCCATTGGTGAATCACAGCTCAGACTTGGAATTTTGAAGCTAAACTATGCTATCCTTTGCTGATAATTACTCTCCTTTTGAGAAGTCGATTTGGATTATTAATAGATGTTTTGGATCATTTTATTGGGGGCTCTTACAGCTCTTATAACAATCCATACATCAATTGTATCAAGCATATTTGTACATATGTAGCCATCCTTGTTTACTAAACATTTACTTTTAATATGAGCCCATGGTATCAGTTCTTCTAATAACCATGGGCCACAAAATTCTGATGGTCCCTGAGCTGCCCATCATGAACTTGGTGTTGTCTGGTTCACAATGTCCATTATTAAATGGAAGAAAAGAACATGAAACATATGTACATAGGAGCAGCTAAAATTTTGTGAACATATCTTATTCTATTTTAACCCTAGAACTTTCTGTGAATTTTTGAAGCTCAATCTGTGTGTGGGATGGTGGGGTGGGGGGTATGTGTGAGTGGAAAGAAAAAGAGAGAGACAGATTTATCTAAAGAAAATTGCCCATACAGCTGAAGAACTAGCAAGTCACAAGTCCATGTGTCAGGTTGGAGGTATCTCTTAACTTTGATAACCTCAGGGTATGATGAACAAAAACCAGAAGATCAGATAGAGAGCTGTTTGCTCACAAGATGTCTATGGTAATAAATCCTCAAATAAGTAGGCAATGCAGCATGCTGCTCATGACTTGGGACTTGATGTGGGACCCAGAGCAAGCAAACATCTAGGTGCTTTGCTAGAATGTCCATGCAAATTTGATGCAGAATATATATCTAAGAAAACTCTCTTTTAACTTCTTGGCTGCCACATCAGTTTAAATCATGGAGATGAATAAATTATAGCAGGTTTCATATCAGAATGACTATCTCATAACTGCCAAACCAGAAATCCTTGGCCCAGTCTATTCGTCAACATTGCCTGTGATCAAGGAACTCTTTTCACAGCAATAGTTGCAACAATGGGATCAAACTCATGGAATTAAATGATATTGCCATCCCATCTCCATCATCCCAAAGCAACTGGCTTGAGAGAACAAAGGCAAAATTGTGGCTCCGGCTAGGTGACATCTTGCAAGATTGTGGCAGTGTTTTCCAGGAGGCCTTACTGCTGAAGGGAAGAAAGTCCCATCAGGAGACATGAGTGGTTCCATTGAACTGGAAATGAAGACCGCCACCTGGCCACTTGAGGATCTCCTTTACTCTGGATCAACCAAGAAGGGAGTGACTCTATTTGCTGTGACTGATCCTGATTAGCAAGGAGGAAAAGGATTGATATTTCACAATGGATAGAAAGAAGAGTATGTCTTCAATATAGGGGATCATTTAGGACAACCCTTAGTCCTTTCATGCCCTGCTATTAAATTCAATGGGAAACGACAGTGACCTAATACCAACATGACTACTAATAGCCCATATTCTTTATGAAAAAAGGTTTAAGTAACTCCATTGCTGGTACCAAATGTCCTAGGCTAGATTCTCTATAGAAGCAAAATGAAAGAAAAGTATATATAAATATGCTTAATGCCCCTTTATGTCACAAACATCACTTAATGTGAATATCACTGTATGAAATTGGACATGATGTTATTTGGACATGATCTGAACACCATATTATATATAGTATATATTATGATATCTTTCAGACACATTTATTAAGGTAATCCTCTCACAAGTTGTTCCAGCTCCCTGTTGGTGCACAGGTCCTTACAGCTTGTAAACTTAAACTTATGATTGACCATCTCTGGGAAGCTGGTCCAAATCAGAAGCTCAGAGACACAGAGACGCTACAACTCAGCGTCTTCCCTCAATCTCCAATCTGTGGCTTGACCGGGCTGGACACCACCAATCCCAGGATCTCTGAGTGAGACAGGAGGCTGCTGGCTGATTTCCTAAGAACTGGAGCTCAGACTAAGATGAGTCAGATGAAGGACTGAGAGGAGGAGCGCTGACCCAGAGCATCCCTATAGCTGATTGGGTTCTGACACTGGAACATAAACTTGATGGTGATACTATACTATATCCCAAACCACTGAAAACCATGGCTGACCTAAGTTGACCTATAGTCTTAAACATGACAGTGATTATGAGCCAAATGACTGGACAGTACAACAGGATGTAAATTTAATATGCCTAAAATTGAGGACAATTAAATAGTGACATCGCTACTATAAAGTAATTTTTTAGGTTGAGTTATGAATTATGCCATGAAAACCAAGCAAAACAAGTTGTTGAAAAGAATCCATGGACTATCCAGAATGAGCTTGTTTTATCATTGCCAAAAGTGTTATCCATACAAAAATCTTTCAGAAAAAGAGTATGATTTTAAAATACTATTGGGTTTTATTTTGTGTGGCTAAGTAATTTCATAAATCTGAATGAATTCTTAGAATAAAAAAATTAAACTATTAAAACTATCATAATCACTTTTCAATTGTATTTTGTGTCTGTAATGCATTAGGTATCTTATTCCTTTCTGATGGCAGTTCTAAAGAGAGATAATTGTCTCCATATTACGTGTGAGAAAATAAGATTCAAGGTGATTTGGTTATTTAATGATATAAAAGTATCTAAGAAGTGGTCAAAGTGAGATGGAAAACAAAGTCTGTTTGGTATTCCTGTCCGGGTACACGTTCAGCATGTACTAACATCCGGCATATACAAGGGAGGTAACAAAGTGTTGTTATCAGGTTCTGGTTCACACATGCATGGGTTTATTGTTTTTTAAATGTGTTTATACATTCTTTGGGTTTGGTGGATGGATATAGACAAGTTATTTCAGTAATGCACATGTTTTAGTTTCATTGTTAGTTGTTCAATGTCATCAGCTTGGCTCAGACCCACATCTACCCTGTGCAAAAATCCCCAAACATTGCCCGCTCCTGCATTATTCTCACAATTGTTCTGATGCTTGAGTGCATTGTTACAGCTGTTTTGTCAATCCATCTCATTGAGGGCCTTGCTCTCTTACGCTGTCCCTCTACTTGACCGAGCATGAGGTCCTTCTCCAGGGACTGGTCTGTCCTGACAGCATGTCCACAGGACGTGAGGTGAAGTCTCACCCTCTTTGCCTCTAAGGAGCATTCTGGCTGCACTTCTTCCAAGACAGATTTGTTTGTCCTTTTCTCACTCCATGGTTCCTTCCATATTCTTCTACAGCATCACAATACAGAGGTATCAATTCTTCTTTGGTTTTCTTTATTTGATGTCCAATTTTCATATGCAATTGAATGCAATTTTCATAGCAATTGAAAATACCATGGCGCAGGTCAGGCACACCTTGGTCTTCAGAGTAGCATTCTGACTCTTCATACTCTAAATGGGTCTGGTGCAACAGATTGACCCAATGTAGCACATCTTTGATCTTTTAACTATAGCTTCTGTGAGTATTGATAGTGGACCCGAGCAAAACAAAATCCTTGACAACTTCAGTTTTTCTCCATTTATCGTTATATTACCTATTGGTCCAGTTGTAAAGATTTTGGTCTTCTTTACATTGAATTTTAATCCATACTGAAGTCTGCAATCCTTGACCTTCATTAGCAATCTTTTCAGGGTTTCCTCAATTTCTTCACGCAAGGCTGTGTCAACTGCATATGGCAAGTTTTTAGTCAGCCTTCTTCCAATACTAATGCCGAATAGTCTTCATATAATCCAACTTCTCTGATCATTTGCTCAGCATACAAATTGAGTATGGTGAGAGTATGACATCCTGATGTACAATTTTCTGGATTTTAAACCATATACTATGGTCTTCACACAACTGCCTCTTGATCCATGTACACGTTTCCCGTGAACACAATTCAGGATTCTGGAATTCTTATTCTTCTTAACGCTATCCATAATTTGTTATAATCCACACAAAAATGCCTTTGAATGAATATTGACATTGACTGATGCAAGAGTTTAATTGGAGATGGAGGATGAGGGAGTGAGGGGAATACGGGAGGAAGCAATGAATTCAGGAGGGAGCACTAGAATTGATTGTGATGATGCATATCTACAACTCTTTTAAAAAGTGACTTAACAAAGGAAGTGTATGCTATGTGAATTTTATATCCCAAACTACTAAAAAAAAAAAAAGGAAAGAAAGAAGCCAAAGTTGACCAATG
Organism: Echinops telfairi; assembly: GCF_000313985.2. Taxonomy (NCBI): domain Eukaryota; kingdom Metazoa; phylum Chordata; class Mammalia; order Afrosoricida; family Tenrecidae; genus Echinops; species Echinops telfairi. The sequence continues at coordinate 62,116,111 of NW_022103896.1, read as the reverse complement.
GCTTCCATTAGTGAAGAATGGAGGGTTTTTGCTTAAGGGCCATTGAGTTTATGTTAATAGTGGTGAAATAAGTTGGAAAATGTTATTGTTAATTGTTATGTAACAGAGTATAATCAATGGCACTGGAATGTACATGTAGAAGGTATTTCATTGGAGAATGTTTTGTTGTATATATTTTTGCCACTGTTAAAAAATTACTACACTAACAATGAATGCAAGGAAGAAGAAAATGTGTTAAAATTGATTGTGGTACTGCCTGTACTAACTCCTCTGGATGTGATTGAACTACTGAATTGTACAATATATGTGAAAAGTGCCAATAAAACTTCTTTAAAAAATGCTTTTGAAGCTATTGTATACAAACATTCCTGGGGTGAGGTCTAGGTAGTATGGCAGGGGCCAGACCAAATCCAGGGATACATATGGCAGCCAACTAAAAAGGGAAAGGGGCAGAAAAAGACATAGGTAGCAGGGGAACAGGGTACTGACCCAACCAAGGAGCAGGTATTGTTAATATCTCCACAGGGAAGAGGGACCACTGGGA
>NW_022103896.1:62112687-62113757 GCF_000313985.2 Echinops telfairi | reverse complement strand
GCCGGACAACAGTAAAGTGGGTTAAGGGAGACAATGAACCGTGTAAGACATGGAAAAAAATAATTTATAAATTATCAAGGGTTCATGAGGGAGGGAGTTTGGGGAAGGGAGGGGGCAAATGAGGAACTGATACCAAGGGCTCAGTAGAAAGAAGATGTTTTGAGAATGATGATGGCAATAAATGTACAAATGTGCTTGACACTATGGATGGATGTCTGGATTGTGATGAGTTGTGTTAGCCCCAAATAAAATGATATTTAAAAAATGCTTTTGATTAATCAATAAAATACAAGCAAACATCCTCCAGGTATACTCTGTTTTCAGCCAAGATCCATCTGACATCCACAGTGGTAGCCCTCATTCCATGTCTTCTTCTGAAACTAACCTAGACCTCTGGTAACTAACTCCTTGTCAATGTACTACTGTAACTTTTGCTGGGTGATATTCAGCAAAATTTTACTTGCATGTTATATTAATGATGTTATTCTATAATTTGCACATTTTCGGGGCCCTTTTTTTTCAGAATGGGTACAAATATGTATCTCTTCTGGTCAGTTGACCAAGTAGCTGTCTTCTAAATTTCCTGGCATAGACATGTAAATGTTTCTAGTGTTTCATCAGCCTGTTGAAACATTTTAATTGTTAGTCCAGCAATTCCTGGAACTTTGTTTTTGGCTAATGCTTTCAATGCAGCTTGAACTCTTTCCTTTACCATGGATCTTTCTCATATGCTACATTCTGAAATGGCAGAAAGTGGACCAGTCCTGTTTGCTACAGTGATTGCATGCATTCTACCTTCTTTGGATGCTTCCTGCTTCATTCAATTTTTTTCCCAGAGAATCTTTCAATGTTGCATCTAGAGGCTTGACTGCATCTATAGTTTACTCATTCTGTCTATTCAATTTCCAACTTAAAAAACAAAAAACAAATCCAAACTTATTGCAATAAATTCAGTTCTCTTTCACAGCGACCCTAAAGGACAGGGTAGGATTGACCCTGTACATTTCTGAGACTGTAAATCTTTAAAGGAGCAAAAAAAATCTAAATTTTCTGTCCTGCAGTCTCCTGTA
>NW_022103896.1:62053633-62112587 GCF_000313985.2 Echinops telfairi | reverse complement strand
TTTTTATTACATAAAATGCAAAATTAGTGAATTAATCTTTTCTTATAAAGATGCCATCTGTATAAAGATACTATGATTCAAATGTAGAATTCTGGGTGTTATTGTTTTGATTTTTTTCAATTATTATCACAACTGTAGTCCTGATTCAATCAGATCTAATTTTCAGCACCAAGCCTGCTCCAGAAGCAGTGTTGAGGACCCTGATTCTAATGAGAGCCTCCTTAGCATAAGTTAAGTAATGACCTAATTCCAACATCTGATAGTATACAGCAAGGATTAAAGAATTACATTTGTCAGTTCTCAACAAGGAACAACCATGAACTAAGTTCTGGATGGCATGATTAACGAAACTTGCAATATCCTGATATTACTACAAATTATCTAGCATTAAGTATCTTCTGTAGTCCTCTGTAAAATATTGTTTTAGAGACTATTGTACTTTTTTCTGTCCAATTTTATAATTAGTGTTCATTGCCTGTAATTTATATTTCCTGATTCTAATTTATAATCTTTCATGTTTACTGCTTGTAGTCTACTTTCCCTTAATTCTACTGTATGTTATATGGGGTTGACTGCTTACAGCGTAATATCCGTAGTTCTTCAGGTCTCCTTTAATTATTTCTAGAATTAAACATATTTCTCTATGGATCTACTTGGTTTGTGTTTATCTCCTATACAGAATCTAAAATCTGATCACACAGAATTAAACAAAACATTAATAGCTAGCATATATTTGTTTTCTGATAATGATTCCATCTCTGCGTTTTTGTTCTGTATCGATCCTGTACTGAACACAAATGCATTCTCTGTAGGCAAATGGCGACACACCAGGTCCCACGATTAAAATGAACAAAAAAAGGGCTGGAAAGAGCGGCATTTTCATTGTTTCACTGGGGGTGTAACTGCCGTCTAAAATACACGGTCTTCTTTTGAGACTAGGAAACAGTTCAAAACACCAGAAGTTTAAACGGCGAAACCTTATTTTTTTGTGCTGCTTAATTAGTACAACTAATTTTAAAGTTGATTTAGGATTTATGCTTAATATCATGTTATCATTATATGTGCATATTTTTATTATTATAGTATAACTCACATTTTAAAATTTGAATATCAGGCTATTATCCCATAAATATTTGTCATTAAGTCTAAGATTCTGCTTTTCATAGCAGAAAGAGAAAAGCATTTGGAATTTCATATCTTTAGCCATAAAATGGAATTATGGTACTTTACTAATTTACAGTAGGGATAAATGAAACATTGCAAATAAAATTTTTGTGTAATGGCAATATGTTTAATTTAAATATCTAATTATTTGTTGCAAAAATGAGTAAGTGATTTAGCTCTGTGTATTGAAGTGATTAAGAGGAAAGATAACTTTGTTATATAAAACAAGTGTCTAATAGTCTTTCTTTTAGACTTTTTGCAAGTATATAACTTCTGGGTTCTCAAAGAAATCTCAACAGCACATGTGAAATTACCCCATAAATCAGATATGCTGTTTCACTCTGATATTCTTGTTTCTACATTAACATTGCATGCTTTTCCATAGAGGCATACTTATTTATTTTTTTTAAAGTAGGTGTATAATGTTTAGAAAACATAATGAACAAATTTTATATGGCATCATGCACATTTATTTCTTGTTTTAAATGCAGTGCAAATATTGATGAAAATGAAAAAATGTGAGTAGATTGTAGAGAAAGAAAAAGACAAAGCAGGTAAAATGCTTCACCAAGGTGGGGATGGGTACTGTGTGGTTGTCAAAGATGTTCCCGAAATTGAAAAGCTACAAAAGACCTTTCCACCGTTGCATTTGGATATAATACCTCCCAAAGAAGCCTAAAGTGGAACTTGCTTGACTAGAACAGCAGATACACACCTTGAAAGGGACTACACAATGCCAGGACATTGTGTTGTCACAGAGATCAGCTACCCTCTTGAGCTGTGAGAAACAGAGAAGACAGATATTGACTTAAAAATCACATTGCAATTAATAAGGTACAGACACCAGAATTGTATTTCTTCACACTTATTTGTGAATCATTGATAAATGATTCAATACACAAATTGTGTATTGTGAATACACAAATTGTGAATCACTGATAAATGTACAATACACAAATTTTGTAAAACCATCTTGCTCTTTTTTTTCTAAATTCAATGTATATTTAAGTTTGGCAATAAAAATGCCATCGACTTTCATTTAGATTAAGGCCAAATAAATGTAGTAGTATTTATCAAATTATGTCTGTCAATAGCTGGAAGATAGTTCAGCCTGAACTGTAAGGCTAAATCTTTCCATGTTTACTTTGTATTTTCAGGGGCAAAGCAAATGACAGTTTTTTCCTGGAGAGGAAAATGACACATATCTGACAGGTGAAATTAACACCATCTATCCATTTCAGTTCACTAAGCCTTTATTGTACAGTGAGCTATGACTAGGACTCTGTGCTAGCTGCCAGCAACGCACACATACATGAATAGGACAAAGAGCCTGTCTAACGGGAGCTCAGGGAAGAGCATACAGAGAACCACTGGGATACACAGAATCCTACTACATGCCTTGCTTCAATGAGTTTAGGTCATTTTTATTAATTATTAGGGCCGAAAAGTAAATTATCTTTATTAGTGCCAAATTATCTTTATTTGTGCCAAAAAGTAAACTGCCAAATACATATTATACAATTATGTGAATATGATCAGTAAACCAATTTATTTGTTTACTGATTGAGTTAGTTAGTTTATTGTGCCAACCTGGCCCATAAACACATGTGGGATTAATTGAAAGGCAGAGGGATACATGGTTAGGTGAGCCTTGCCTTTCTAGTTCTCGGTTCTCTTGCCTTGTGATGGTCGGACCAGGATGCAGCTGCCTTAGCCTGATCCCTGCTTCAGCTTGCAAGGCTGACTTCCTACAAGACATCCCCAAGGAGGAGCCACGTGGACCTACCCTGATGCAGCCCTGAGTGCTGGAGCACCCGTGTGGAGACCCCTGCCAGCGCTGAGATGCTTACACACTCACTGACTGCTCTCCTCCTGCAGTCGGCATCATTGCGTCTGTTTTGTGAGGTGGAGGAGGACTTTGTGGCCTGGTGTTGGACATATGGGTTAATGGGTAAATGTTGGACTTGTGGGTTTGGGCAGCACTGGGTTGGGATGATTTCTTGATGAGCACTTAACCTTTATAAAAAACTCTCTTATACATATGAGTTTCTATGGATTTGTTTCTCTAAAGTACCTAGACTAATACACTGATCAATTACAAAATATCCTATTCCCAATTCTTTTTTTTTTACATTTTAATGGGAGCTTTTACAGATATTGTAACAATTAATAGTTCAATTAGATCAAGCATAATTTTACAATTGTGCTGCCATCAATTTCAAAACATTTTTTTCTTCTTGAAATCTTTGAAATCAGCTTCACTTTACCCCCTTCTTCCCCCACCTAACCCCCTGAAACCTTGTTATATTATATTTATTATATTATATTTTGATATGATATTAATTTTATTTATGCCATATCTTACACCATACATGTATCCATTCAGATACCATTCTGTTATTCTTTTCCCTTGAATGGGGTATATATTAGTCATCATTGCTATCAGTTCCCCCTTCCCCCCTTTCTCTCTCTTTCCCTCCGCCCCATACACTCTGGGAATCATTACCCCAATACTATTTCTGAAGGGTTTATCTATGTTGGATTTCTTGCATTGAACTATCTTAATTATACAAACAAACATACTCAGGTCTCACAAGATTAATGAGGTAAAACTAAGAGCATAACAATAAGGAGAGGAAAGATTAAGAACTAGAGGATAGTTGTGTGTTTCATTAGTACTTTACTGCACTCTGATTATGTCATCCCTTCCATGTGGCCCTTCTGTGATGGACTGTCCAATTATCTTACAGGTTGATTTTAGGTCTCCACTTTGTCTACACTCTTTTAAGTCAATTTGATTACTTGCTTTTTAACTTCTGATGCCTATTCCTGTTGACACCTCATGATCACACAGGCTGGTGTGCTTCTTCCATGTAGGCTTTTTTGCTTCCCTGCAAGATGGCTGCTTGTTTTACTTCAAGCCTTTCAGTACCCAGACTATATATTTTAATAGCCCAGCACCATCAGCTTTCTTCACCACATTTGCTTATGCATCCATTTTGTCAGTTTATGTAGAGGTCCAAAGTCCATTAGCTTCCTTCATAGACAAATACATTTATCTTTATATATTCACATTTATACATATCTATATTTATTCATATCTATATCTATATCTATCTATCTATCTATCTCTCTATATATAATTCTACTTTCTTATTCTTTCCTCTTTCCTCTTGTCCCACTATCATGTTTACCCCTTTCACCTCTCAGTAATTCCTCTCAGATACATTTCAATTGATCAAACATGATTAGGAATGCTGACTCCTCCTCCTCTTCAATTCTGGATCCCTTGCTGTTCCCCTGTCTCTGGAATTTTAGCTCATCACTCACCTCCCAGTCTTCCCTTCTCTCTGGAACCACTGGTCCCCGTTGTTGCTGTTCCTTAGGAGTGCTCATGCTGCCTATCTTAAAACAATATACACCAAAAGAAAAAATAAAAGAGAAAGAGAAGAGACCATACAAAGAGTTTTGAGTCTACCTGTTGCCCTGACCCATAGTAGACGAGAACTCCTCTGTTAAATGGCGAACAGGCAGTGATATAATCAATGGGTCCATTCCTCTTTTCTTTCAAGGACTCATATCCCAGGACTTACAGACTTGATCTGGAATAGGCTGGGATTTTTGCTTGATATCTAATTACCTCTTGATATAAAGCTCTCTCCGACACAAATATGAGTATCCTTCAATTTGTTTCTCTTGTCAACCTGGCCTAGCACAATTCCTCATATTATTTATTTGATAGTACTTTATTTCTAAAATCTAGATTTTTGTAAAAGCTCCTCTGAGTTACATCAGTAAAAGACTAGGATTTTTTCCCAGTAGAAAATCAAATAAATAGATATAATTCATGTCTATAAGAACTTTGGTAGTACTTGATTATATCAAAATTATTTAAACACCATAAGCAATATTAATATTGAGATATTATTTAGTCAGTTTTACCAATTAAGAAGCAGTTAAGGAAAGGCTATTTAGAATTAAATGAACTCAAATCCATATCTCTTATTAATAAAGGCAGAATAAATGGAACTCATTGAAATATAGATCCAGGAAAGATAAATCAAGAATTTACTAATGTTTGTCTACCTGATAAAATATGTTGGTATAAATATGTTGTTGTGTTAACATTATAGCCAAACATATCTCCAGCTTTTAAACTGTCTAAAGTAATTTTACATTCTCAATGAATAATGTTTAACATTTGAACCAAAAACAGTTCGGCATGAATAATTAAAGGCTTAAGTTAAATACATAGACAGTCATTTAAATTTAGATCTGCAATAACATTTACTATTATTCTCCAAGGCTTTGACTGCTTGACAGAAACAAAGTACTCTGGGATTAATTTCAAGAAATGGTGCCAACTGTGCCGCAATTTGCTGTAATTAAGACATGAAAGAACACTAAATATTCAGATTAAAAGAAGCGTGATGGAGCATGATAGAGAATCAAGGTGTGGCATGGAGCCAATAAAAAAATGGCCAGAAATACCATGTTGTTGGACATAAAAACAGCACCAACAAAGTTTAGTGAGTTTTCTTTTAAAGAGGCAATTCATTTTTCATCTTCATTTTCAATTATGTTTAGATCTTTCCTCATTTAAATTTAAAACTGATCCATGGTATGTTAGAGAGGTAATTAAAGTAAAAGAGAAAATGGGACACAGTATATTCTTATAAAGCTAATTTGTTTAAGTGGTGTGCAGAAGTTCTGAATATGTATCATGGTTGTCTCTGTGGCAGAGCAACTTTTTTCTGTACGTGAGTCAAGCGAGAGTCGTTTGCTTTAGAGCTAAACCAAACAGCTCGATAGCTCTGAACTCAAAGAGATGAGTCCATTTCTTTGATATTCATATTATAACAAGAAGTAATTCATTGTGATCCAACTAGTTTTCCTTTTAATTTTTAAGTTTCACAAACTACAAAACTTAGGGGAATGTCTTCCTTTACTTTTGAACTTGTACATATTAACACTGTATTTGGGCTCATGGTGAATTTTCTCTTTAACTGACTCTTTTTTTATTTTTTTTAAAGAAAGTTCCTGTAAAGGTTTGATCCTGGAGGAGATGTGGCTACTTGACCTTGTTGCTAATGAGAGGCTGTCTAATCTCTTGTATTCTATAGCTCAAAATAGCAGGGTGAACTATAAAGTGTACAGCATAAAAGGCTCCATTGGAATGCCTTTTGTCTTCACAGCCAATAAGCAAAAGATACGACTTTCTAAGAAGTCAGAAGCTGATCTCCTGCAGGCACGAGAAACCATCAAAGTCAAAGTGGATAAGGTGAAGCACCTTGTCAGTTTGGTCAAGAGACTGGAAAGCAGTGTCTAGCATGTACAACAAGGAGAGCGTCAGGAAGGGACAGTCCTTATTGTCAGAACACATCTTCAGCGGCAGTTCAGAACCTGGAGAATGCTCACAGAGCAGGGTTTTGCAAGAGGTGATATTACATTCCCCAGTTGTGAGCTTGACTGGAATGTGAATCTGTTCTAGCCTGACAAAAGTAAATTTCACAGGAAGGCTACCTAATTAGAGACCCAATATAGAGACGATGGTCCTTCTGCGTCTTTAAGGTAGATGCTGCAAGGAGTCAGCATCTTCCAGGGAATCATAAAACCGAGTGAGTTGTTCCCACACAGACACGTCTGTAGAAAATGTGCTTAGGAGATGTCTGACAGACTGTATGATACCTGCTCTTCTGATGTTGCCAATATTTGAAAGAAACATGCTATAAATAGAGCACTTATTTTATATCATGTTGCTGACCATTATACATTACTACCCAACTGAAGGATTTTACTAGTCTGGAGAAAGGGCAAAAAATCAGTTGAAAATATATCATGTATTTAACAGATACAGCTACTTATATAACTTTTGATAAAACAGAAATAAAAGAATCTTTTGTTTTATCGCATAAACAAATAATCAATATGCCCCAGACATTACTATACTGAATGCAACATTATATCTCTATAGTTAACATCCATTTTTCCCATATAAATATATTTGATGCCATGGACATTATTTTGATTAGCTTTACTTTTGAGTTGCTGTTTAACTAAACTTTGTGGTATAATGCGCTTATGAAATATAATATTAATGAAATAATTGGATGCATAATAGACTGCTTTTGTCAAACCCTTAAATTTGCCTTCCACTATTCACAACGTTGCCAGATATGGGATTCTGGATAAAACCCCCTAGAGGTCTCCTGCAAATTCTTTTTCAATACAACCAGATCATTGCAGATAATTGTATTACACAGTGTATCGATCCAAAATCGTTGTGCACCGGAAACATCTGAAAAAACATGATTATAGCTTTCTGTTTATTGTTCGTACATCATATAAGCAGGCTTTTGTGTGAATCACCTGTACGAAAGGCAAGGTGGAAACATCAGAGAAATTACCTCTTTACAAGAATCTATTGATCACTTTAAATCAAAGAAGTATGTTTGACATAAGATTACCTGCCAGTTTGAACATTAGGTACACTATGTTATAGCCTGGGGCAGTTGTAAGTCTGACAAAGGGATTGTAAATAAAGCATGCAGCTGCAAGCGCCTTTGGCTTGGGATCAACTCAGGCTCAAGTCCAAGGCCTAGGTAAACTTAAAATAATTTACCCTCTTTTAAGGCACATTGTGAATTAGAATAGACTCTTTGGAGAATTGTGACACATAAATCTCTTAGTCATTTTGAGATGGCAAGCTTCAGAGAGAATTCTCATGGCACATAGTTGATAAAAGATCTTTATGGGCATGTGCCACAAGTGTCTCCTTAGTTTGGAAGTCAGTCTATTGGTCCAGGTAGAATCTTCCAAAGAGAGACTCCCTGAAAGACTCTTATGTCCCTCCTACTTTGTATGTGATATGAATACTCAGAGTCCTTTTAAGTTAAAGACTATTAGTCTATCAAATGCAATATAGGAACATCTTCCCCATGTCTCTTTTTAAAAAGTTTTGGTATAGTTTACTTCTTCAGAAGAAACCCATATTATTGAAGTTGAAAAATATATAAAACAAAACATGGCACTTAAATTCTGCAGTTATATAAATTAATAATGGTAAAAACATTCCATCCTTAAATAATTGATTTTTTCCCATTTGATTAATTTTCTCATTGGGCCGGAGCATGGAAACTTCAGTACTGCCACAGGTTTTTAAAGCTTGGAGGATTTTTTTTTTTTTCATTTTGAAAGCAAACTTGTAAGTTCTTTATTGGATTTTTCCCCATACTTTAAACATGTGTTGAAATTATTAAACATTTAACTCATTTGCTCAGAGAGATTCCAATGTATTTGGAATTTAATAAAGATGAGCTCCGGGTGATGCATTCTTCCTTGTTAAATATTTAGCTGTTTGGGTTAGCTCTGTGGTTTCCTGAGGCACAAATTTAAACTGTTAATATATAGCAGGTTTAAGCTATAAAAATGGTAGATGCTGTAATTTCTTCTGGAGCAAAACTGGTCATTTTAAACACTTGCAAGAAAACCAAGCATACATGCATGCACACACTTATTGAAATATAAGCTCTCGAATGGCTCAGAACCTATAAATGAAGAACAGAGTCAGATATTCTTAGATGTAGTTTATCAGGGAGACATCATTTAACTTCAAAGATGACTGATAAATGCAGAATATTTATATAGAGTATCTTCTTTATGAGGCTGCCGGTAAAAGATACTTCTGATGTAAGACTACAATATCTTGGTTTCCAACTTTATTGAAGCTTAATATAAACACCATCTTTTGGATGTAAACTGAGCATAATGACAGAGGAAAATGTATTTTCTATTAAAATATGGCCTTCTCTACGATTATTTCTGTTGATTTGGGTACTCTAAAAGCATTTCTTCCTTTTTCACCCTTCGTTTTGACTTGAAGGATTAAAATGACTGATTTTATGAAAATATAAATTTTAATGTAATACATTTGATAGCTAGTTCAATTTCGAACTATCTCAAAATATGGATTATATAATGCAATGTTGGTAAATATATACTCAAATATATGATTGTGAATAAATTAAATAACCTGATGACTATTGCCATTGATGATGTGTATTTGAGGCAATAGAAAAAAAATAAACAGATAACCAATTTTTGAAGGGGAAAAATTCTAATAAGAAAAAATATATATATATGAATATGGTCAACAAAGAACAAAGGGAAAATGTCTTTGTCTTAAATCACTTATTTTTTTGAGAGCCTGAAGCATACTGGCTTGGTCTGTGCTGATCTAATGAAAGAGTGCCATCTATTGGATGACCTTGGAAAAATACTTAAGTTTCATAACCATTATATGCAGAAAAAAATCAGAGAAGAAAAATCTTTGGGCATAATTTACAAGTGCTTTTGTCTTAGTACATGTGGCCATGTGTATATGTGCACATTTTGGATACCTGAGACGTGCTAAAGAAGAACAAGACCCTATATATCAACGCTATTCTTTTATAATATGTACACTCCTGTAGTAATAGAAGTCTCACAAATGAGGTAAACAAATTGTTGTTTGAATAAAACATCTTATTTATGAATAGAAATAGTTTATAACCTTATGATTACTATCTTACTTCTTGTATTTCTTCGTATGTACCTTCGTTTATTTGTGCTTTAAATAAAGGTATTGGAGAGTTGAATGTATGTGACTGTATTTTGACAGGAGGAGTCTGTTTAAATCTTCCTCAAAGTTGCATTAAAATTAAATGAAAAACAAAACAAAACAAGAGTACCCCCCCACCCCCCACATTAGTTTAAAAACATTTTTTTTGAAAGGCAATGTTCTTGTTTTATCTTTCAGCCCAAGAAATTGCCAGTCAAGATGAAAAACTTCTTCTAATGGAATCCAGCTTGAAAGCTATTCAAGAGCAGCTAACTGAGCAAACAGCACCAACACTTCGCCAAGACCAGAACCGTAGAAAGGCCCAGGCTGAGCTGAAGACAGTGACAGAAGGGATTATTGCCTCTGAAGAAGAAAAAATGATGACAAGTAAGTTGTTCTTTTAGTATTTCAACAAGTTTTACTTTACATACTGAAATCAAGTCAGGCTTTTGACATTCATTGTTATCTGTTTGACTCTATGTTTTGCAGAATACTTTGTGCAAAGATATTAGCTTATTCAAAAACCGCTTGACTCCAAAATTGTCACAACTGGAAATCGGAAACATATCTTAACCTAAATGGCACATGTTAGAAGAACTTGCAACAGTTCTACTTTAGACTATAATGCAGTGGTCAACTTTCTTGTTAATTAACGTTGAAGATTTTAACAGTCCTACTACAGGTTCTCAATCATGATGTGGGAGTCCACTTTCTTGTTAGCTATCAAGGAAGGCTCAGGGTGGGATTCAGAGAAAGGCTACACTGAGTTTCTGTAGCACCTTTCTGCCAATGGCATCCCCCTCGTTCTCCTTTCGGGGTCTAAAGGTTACATCTGGCTCTGGTTGCCGTTCTCTCTTGTTAGACGAGCTGCTGTAAGCAAGATGCTGCGAAAATGGCGAGATGTGTAGAGTGGAATTGCGGGTCTAACTGCGGGAATGTAAGGAACGGTGAAGCAAAGCAGGAAGCGTGTGTGCTAGTGTTTAAGCATTCATGGAAACGGTCCTTCTTGAAACCTCCAATGTGTAGTTTCAGTTTTGATCATCCAAGTGTGTGAATGTGATATTTAACATTCTGGTTTCATATTTTATCATTGTTATACAAATAAACTTGGAAGAACTTTTTTTAGGGGCGCTCTCCTGATTAGATATGCCATCCTGGGTTTCTGTAATTAGTTATAAAAACAATTAACGAAGGTGATGATTTTCAGGTGACTCACTCTCTCATGCACTCACTCACTTTACCTTTTCCTTCAACTTTTCTTCCCTCATTCTTTCTTTCCCCTCCCTTCTTGAATTGATTGACACTTGGTTCGCTGACATTTGGTTAGAACGGAGCAATCATAACTAGATCCGCACAAGCATCTACCTCCCCCACTCGCTGCTTCCCGTAACTCTGACACAGTCCTGATGCCCAAACTCACGTGTACCTCTGAGATCAACTGGTCGTTGAAAGCCCCATTCTAACTTAACTGATATACTGTGCATCTTGATATAGCTACCAATATATTTGCAAAATATTACATGTGATAAATGCTGACACATGTTGATGCTAGTATATCAATCTAATTAATAGTATTAAGATATTAACAAGGCTATGAGGAATATAACTTCTAATTTTCAATTCAAAGATTTAATCAAATAAAATAGTAGAAACAATGATAATATCTAGGATGACATTTACATCCTTCTCAATAAAATAGACAGGAGTTAATACTCAAACAAACTCTGTTGGCAGTAATGTATCTAATATTGGTCAGTTGCATTAAATTCAGAAAACAAAAAAGGCATAGTTAGCATATATTAAAAGGTACCAAGGGATACCAGGAATAAAAGTCCATAGGACAAAATACTGTGACAAATAGCTTAAAATAACCTACCTATGTTATAAAGCTTATAATCCTTTAAAATAGCTAAATAATACTATGGAAATTATATGATTTTGCTATTTTTGTGACCCAAAATAATTTAAACATGTTGTGTACAGTTACATAAAGGTAACAATGGTGATTTATATTAACATATTCTTATTAAAATAATGTCAAAACTATCTTCTACTTTAAACTTTATTAAAAGACATATTGCTCAATATAATAAACTAAATATTATTTTGTATACTAAAACTGAAATGTAGTAGCATGTTTCTAATCTTACATCTCATAAGCAAACAAATCAGTTAAAATACACTGAGTCCAAACTTAAGTTGTTTAAGAGGGATCTATATTTATCTATTTTATTTCTTAATTTTTAAATAAAGTAGAAGAGTCTTTCTAAAGGTGAAACTGCTGTAAAGGGATACAAATGTAAGCCTAGAGTTAAGAACACAATTGAAGTAGCACTTTATTAAAAAGTATATTTGCAGCAGTTTAGCAATTAAACATATTAAAAATCACAAAATTGTAGTTGTTAGGCTCAGTAATAACAAAACATTACCACCATATTTTATCAGGTAAAATATAAAGATTGTGTTCACAACAACAATGGCTTCAAGAAACAACTAAGAAATAAGTTCAGATTTTTATTTAAATAATGTACTATACAGTAAATTGTCATAATGTAAACTTCCATGTTACATATTGTTAGTGGGTAAGCAGTGAATGAATGTTTTTAATCTGTTTAACCATAAAACAAAAATTTTAAAAGCCTTTTTGGCCTATGAAACAACAAAAAAGGTTTATTTGTTTTAATTTTATTTCCATTCAATCAACAGGTGCTGTGAATATGATCAAATTAATCAACTGGATATGTATTGGATATGTATTGGGTCGTGCCTAACACCCTGGGGTTTATCTGCAAGGAGAAGGGAAAACTACATCAGGCTCACAAGCCAGCAAAGCATTCTAGTCAGTCCACTTAAACAATCACCGTTTTATTTGAAAAAGGTTGGGGAATTAGACTAAGTGATTCAGGATAAATTCAGTAGAGTTCGCAGAGCTTGCAATCACAGTAGAATTTAGCTGCTGAAAGCAAAGGCTCTTTCTAGAACAGCATTCTGGGACATTTGTTTCAAAAGAAGAAAAACTGCTTTCTGAAGTCATGCTTTTTTCCCACTTAGGGACAAAAGGGGAAACTTTAAGCATGATTTTTAAAATGTGTTGGAATGATTCATACTCAGCTACAATTTGATATACACATCAGGGTCCTATGCTTACTTTTTAAAGTATGATCATATTTTAAGTAATTTATTGGTAAAGAGTTATATAAAATGTTTTCCTTATTTCCTTGACTTTGTTGTAGTCATTTACATTAATAGTCTTCTAATAATATCAAAATATATTATTGGTTTAGTATTGAAATTTAAAAATGAAAAATGCAAAAAATTGGCAGCCAAAAGGAAAGTTTAAAAAATGTAAAACCTTATGAAGAATGTTAAAATGGCAATTTATTACATATATATGCACAATAATAAAAACCATGACTCTAAAGTTATTGGTCTCTTAAGTTGGATTTTAAAACATACAAAGAATTGAGATTTTTATTTCCCCCTCCTTGTTTTGAACTAAAGGTAGGAACACACACCATCCACTCAGTATAAGCCTGTTACACTTGAAAGATTTGTTCTGAATGTCCAGTGGGAACCTGGAAATCGTAATAATTTGTAGTATCGATTGAGTGAAACTATGCAGCTGGGGCCTCTGGTGAATAGACAGGAATAGACATTGTATTGATTAACTTTTACAGTCATATTTTCAAGACTCCGCTGCAACCTAATTTTCACTTCCCAGCCTGTGTTGCTGCATCATGAAACTTGGATTCTTCTCTCTTAACATTTATCCACTTGAGGAAAAAGCATGGGCATGTCTTTCCAGCTTCCTGGAAAATAACTCCTCCCGAGTGCTATTCTGCCGGAAACAATAGAAAGAACTGCCTGCTTTTAAGAGTTTTTTTGAGGAAAAGCATTATGGCTGCTATTTGGTAATGAAATTTCTTCATACTTTTCCTCAATCTTTTCATTGTTAGGAATCTTAAGTTTTCTACCTGAACTTTTTGCATGTAACTGTTAAAATGAATTATCTTGTGATGGCTTTGTTTATATCCATTAATCTTACTATCTTATTAATTGTAACAACAGAAGAAAAATTATTGCAATCATAGCCTATATTTTATTCTCAAATAGAAGCTATTACAAATTAAATAATTCCTAATATTGTAATATAATGAAAATGTGACGATACGCCCACTGGGCATATGTAATGTAGAGATATAATTATGTGAAAGACTTTTTATGCAGAAAATGCTATAGTTGCTCAGGTGAACATATTGTAAATATTTTGTATATGATCAATGTTTATTTACCTCATTATTTATTGTTTGCGCTTTTGGCTATAAGATAAAAGTGCAGATTTTATACTCCATTTTATATAGTAAAAATTATTTCATTGTAATCTTATATCAGAGCTGATGGCAGAAAGATTTTGATATAGGATTGCTTTTGAAAAATGGGATCTTAAAATGATGCTATCAATACATTTTCAAGCTTAACATTTCTTCATTTCTTCTACTCCTGGCTTTGAAAAATCTAGTGTGAGAGTAAAATGATCAAAAGATAAAAATGTCAAAGTGTCACATCACTATACAAATCCAGAGTTATGAGATATGAGCAAATAGAACCAGAAATTTCGTAACTGACTTGGGCAACTATGTAAGGTGTCTCAAATTTCATGAAGTTTATATTTGATATAGTTAACTTTAAGATTTATTTTTATTAAACGCCACTGGGAAAAAAGTGAAGGTTTGTTTTTAAGTAATCATAGAAATAATTTTAAAATTATTAAAAATATTTAACTTTCTAATTTGCTTCCCATTAAATTCAGTAGAAAATAAAATGAATAAACAATTTCACTTATTGATAAAAATCTTATAAGTAAGGTGTAAAATACATTTTCTTGCTGCTATGGACATTAATTTTCATATGACTGACCTTCAAGAAGTATAGTCAATTTCTTACTGATTTTCAAAGATATCATTAAGAATTTGATTTGATTTATTTTCCATTGGAGCATTAATTCATTCCATGAAAAACCTTATATGTATTTTTATATGCACTCTATATGTAAAGGTTTTGCTTACTGAAATCCCGCGATTACATTCAATATATAATATTAATATGTTTAAATTTTTCTGTTGATGTATAAATGTCTTTATTTCTTTTCAAGAGATACAAAACCCAAACCAATAAGAAGTGCACAACCACGGAGCAATTCTGGCTCATGGTAACCCTGCACAGGTGTCTGAGATTGTCCATCTCTAAGGGAGCAGACAGCCTCCTCTTTCTGCTGCAGATCTGTTGGTCGACTTGAACTGCTGACCTTGTTAACCGTTCAATGCTTAGCACCTCTGCCACCAGGGTTCTTTTTTATGGAATAAGCTTTACAAAAATAATGTAAAGGTGTTTGAGTAAAATATCTAGGGATTCTTCCCTTATCTGCATTACAACAAAACATGAAATAATTTGTGAGGAACGTAGGTGAAATTTACAACATATGAGTGGAAGACTCGTTTAATTAGAAAATTGCTACCCGTGCAATAGAATATTCATATTAACTTCTAAAATAAGCACTATAATTAAGACAGATTATATAATAAACATAAAATACAAAAAGTCTGAATTGAGATTGATTTCAACATAATCCTGTAAAGGAATCCCCACTCACTGATCGATTTTAAAGCCCATGCATAGCACTTAGAAAGATAAAGAAAGCAAGGTCAAATAATCAAAGCATTTGAATAGTATAAACAGCAAGTGCCACTGCAGACTGCCTAAATAAATCCATAATACAAATTGCTTTAGCAAAAAAGTGGATGAGCAGCTGATCTGCCTATTGAACTCTGATACTGCTCAGTGACCACCCTGGGAAAAGGATTGGGAGAAATGCCTGGAAGATCAATATTGAGTGAGATGTAGCAGGGATTCATTTTGAACATGAAAGCATTACAGGTGTGAGAGTGTAGCTGTAGTCAAAGATGTTATCAAATGGAGATTGTTTAATGCAGTTAAAAAAGGCAATATATGCGTGATATTCCAAACAGCAGTCATCAAAATACTTTTCTTTACTGTTGAAAGAAGTTGTCGTAATGATTGTACAACTGCTCTAGTTGACAGTAGACAAACCAAGCTCACTTGATACTAAAATAGTTGAGCAGCTAATTACCATAGTAAGCAAATATCTCACCATTAATATATTCTACAAAAATGCATGCCACTGAAACATCTTTGGCATAGCAAATAATCCGTGTTCTGTGCAGAAGTGTGAAAATTAATTGCAGAACAAGAAATGGAAAGATCATAGGTGGGAGTTATATTGAAGTGGAAATCCCTTGCTACATCTCCTTTTTGAACCCTGTTGGGAAAAGGCGTTTTAGTGGTGTCGGGGGTTGACACCGAAGAGCTCCCTGCAAGAGCAGCATTTTGGAAGCACTAGTTGTTCCATGGGAGAAAGATGAAACTTTCTATTGTCATCGCCTTGGAAATTCACAAGGCCAGCTTTAATTTACCCTACTGGGTAGTTATGAATGGGAATCTATGTGTACTTGGTGGCAGTGTGCTGTTGCATTGAAGGAATTGGGTTTATTTTTCAATGAAGGCGTCCTGGTGGTGCACTGGTTAAGCACTCAGATGCTAATGGATTTCTAGGTGGTTGCAAGGCAGCATTTGCTCTGTTGTACAGGACATGCCACCATGAGTTAGAAGGCACTTGAGAGCAACTGATTTTATTTGGATTTTTATTTGTAACAATAGCTTAAATTCTATTGGCTAACTATGTTCCCGACTCTAGTGAAATCCAACAAGAGCTTTCAGTTTACAGGTCCCTGACCATAAGAACTAGATTTGACATACTTATATGTTCAACTTGTACATAATGAAATAACTTTTTTGTTAATATGAAGTGTTACAGGAAACTGAATATGCTTTAGAATAAACTTACATAATTTTATTATAGTTTAGCACAAACTGGTTCCACAGTCTAAATGTATAACACTTTCCCTTCAATTACTACCTCACCTTCTCATGGTTCCATAGGTGTCATCCATCCTTCACCTCCTTCAGTCATACTTTCCACATTCACCCTCACGCTCATTGCACGACTGTTGAAGTTAGGTGCCGTCCTGTTGGGTCCAACTCATAAAGTGCTTTCTGCAACTTGAATGACACACTGCCTAGTACGATTCCATTCCCAAAATTGCTCTTAGGTTTGAGTACATTGATGAAGCCTCGGTGTCAGGCCATCTGATTGAAGGTCCCCCTTATGACTAGTGCAATATAAAACCCCACTGCCTTCATTGATCTTGACTTAGAGTGACCCAACAGAGCAGAGCCAAAAACTCCCTAGTGTTTTTGAGACTGGAAATCTTGCTATAGCTCTCTCCCTGCCATTGAGTTGATTCCTGTTCATAGCTCCCAGAAGCCCCGAGCTTTCTCTCACACAGTGGCTGGTCATTTCCAGCCACTGGCCTTGTTGTTTGAAACACTGACTTTGCAATGAGCCGCCCAGCACATAATATACACTACACTGTTTGGACTCCTTGGATAGTACACTAGGCTCTCCTTATCCACAACTTTTGCATTGGCAGATACCACTAACCATGGATCAAAAATATTCAGGAAAAAGAAAAGAAAATTCAATTATGTGGTCAGAGCGATCCTTGAAAGCCCAAGAGGAATCATTCACATAGAACTGCATTGTATTAGGTATTATAAGCAATCTAGCGGTACTTTAAATAGAGGAAGGGTATACCTGGGTTATATGCAAATGCTCTGACATATTATATAAGGAATTGGAGCATCTGAAGATCTTGGTATCTATGGATATCAAGATCAACTATATAAATAGTTGTGTCTTGATAAATAGACCAATATGTTTCTTTTCTTTTTTCCCCAGATAGTTCTGATGAACTATAACTATCGTCTTCTAGTAGTTTAATTGTGATAAGTAGATTTTTATATAGTTTTATTAACTGAGAAATTTTACTTTAATTCAAAATTACTTGGGAATGAATATGCTAATCAAACAAGCTAAGGTATTAAATTACACTATATCACATAGTACAGTTTAAGAGGTAGCAATGTAGATATAGATTACATTTAAGATAGTGTTTCTGTATCAAATGAAAATATAAAATCAGGCATAAAGTTGTATAACTTAAGTTCTTTTTTCCCCTAATTTCATTCTTGCCATAATGAGTAGTTATTTACAACTATTGTAGTCTCTGTGTTTGCTGCATGAACTGCTGATAGCAGCGATTTTAATGGTAAAATTGTGAAACAATATTCATAGTTGTCAGAAAAAGGTCAGTCTATTTGCATTCATTAGGAACCTGGAGGATTGTGCACTGTTTCCTTTGGGATGTTACAGCTATTGATTTATATACAGCTGTAGGAAAAATTAATTAGGATTATATTTCACTTATTACTGCAGGCTGTAATAAGAAAGAAAAACATTTTATTGTTGTTGTTAGAAAGTTGAACAGAAAAATCTAAATGGAATCGTTTCTTAAATCATAACTATTTTATCGGATAATATTTCTTTTTAAAAAAATATTTCTTTTATAATCTGGTTAAAGACAGCGCATTTGTGAAAATTTAATTAGCACTCTGAAAGATGAGGGTTTTAGTGTATTTCCTATAATAGTAATGATCATTTAAATTAAAGAGATATCTTCTCCTTTTTATTTGAAAATTTTCTTTCTCTGAACAAAGTCAATGTGTATTTGTCAATGGAGAGGTTGAAGATTTGGAAAACTTTTGCCAAAAAAATTTAAAAGTTAATCTAAGAACAAAACAAGGAGGAGCATCAGGTGAAGTTTCAGATTGAATAAACAGATTACCGATTTGTGAGTTTCTAAAGTAAAAAAAGTTAAGAGAGAGAGAAATGAGAGAAGCTCATTTAATTTTTACATTTTCATTTTAAGAAGTGTTGTGTAATTAGGTGCTTTTTGTGAATTTAATACTGCAAATGAACTAGGAAATGTTATATTGATAATGTTCTTAGTTTGGTAACACTAGATTTCAAATTGTTTAAAAATATTTTTGTCTTCTTTCCGTGATCATCACGCACTTTCTAAGTGAAAAAATATTGATGGCAGTTTTCCACATTGTTTATATGTGGCACATGTTTCTGATTAATTAAATTGTAGTCATTTCTAATTAACAGCAGAGAATAATTTTAAAGTGGGGCAGAGCCAGATGAGAAAGAATAGTTCATGTGTGTTCAAGACATACTTTATGATGGAAACACATGGCTTTTGTGACATTTTTAACTTGAAATTTTTATTAACATCCTTACCGCCTTCAGTTATGTAGCATTTTAAGAGAAACCCATCTCCTATTCTTGGAGTAGAATCAAAATTTTGACAAGACACTAAACAAAAATAAAGGGAGCTCTTTTGATGCTACTACAAAATGTGAAGTACATCCATTTGTAATCTTGGAAATTCGCAGTCTTAAGAAAGGAGTCAAGAGGGAAAATTAACAAAACTTAGATGTGTTCTCTACATATTATAAACAAGCATTTCCTGGAAACTTAACATCAAGGATCAAAATGCATTCCTCCCCTCTCCATAAGTTTCTGCATCGTTTATGCTGCCATTGAACATTCATCTTTATTCTTCCATATACCGTATGGAAGATGGCTAGGGAAACATTTTGCACTTTACTCTTATGTTTCAATTGCTTGGAGCCTCTTCAAGGAAAAGCAGTTTCCACATCGAGGAAGATAGAGCTTTGCCTTTCTAGCAGGGATAAGCAATATTTTCCACCTTGGCACATTTTGTATTCTGTTGTAAAAGTCGTAGGAGGTTATACCGAGAATGTTTCAAACCCTCAGCTTTGTAGTGAAACTAAGTTTTTCACTTTGTTTTATGATAGTAAAATGTTAGGCTAACAATAGGTTTACAATGAAGTGTATATCAGTATTATAAAATTATAGGACTTTTGTCTAAAATTTTAAATTATTTCTTAACTAAAGCAAAATAATCAGAGTGTATTCCATAGGAAAATTTACTGATCAAGCTATTTATAGGTCTAAAATTTACTGAAAAAGAGTGACTTAAAGGCACTGTGTTATACTGTACCCTGATTGAGTTGTCCCTTCTTACAACCCTTCTGTGTGGGGTATCCAATTGTCTACAGATAGGCTTTGGGTCTCTCACACTGATATAATGGTTGGTTTTGGATCTTTCGATACCTGATAGCTGACGAAACACACACTATACCTCCAGTTCCCGAATACTTCATCCCTCTCACTACTGTGACCCAGCTCTACCTTACAAATCCGGCTAGACCAGAGCATGCACATTGATACAGATAAGAGCTCTCAACACATGGAACTCAGGACAGATAAAAACCCCCAGGAGCAGCAGTGGGAGTAGTGATAACATGAGGGTGTGGGAATGGTGGAGGTGGGCTGGGGGTGGGAAGGGGGAGAAAGGGGGGACCTATGGATATATAGCCCACCTCCAGGGGAATGAATAACAGAAATGTGGGGGAAGGGAGACAACGGACAGTGTAAGACATGAAATAACAACAATAATATATAATTGATCAAGGATTCAACATGGTGGGAGGGGTGGGGAGGGAGGGAGGGGAAGAAAGTGGAGGACTAGGGCTCAAGTAGAGAAGTGTTTTGAAAATGTTGATGGCAGCAGATATACAATTTGCTTAATACAAATGAATGATTAATTGTCATAAGATTTGTAAGAGTCCCACAGTGAAATGATTAATAATACTTTAAAAAGGGCATTGTGTTTTTAGACAGCGAGATCACTAAAGAGAACTACGGCCGTAATTAGTCATTGTGTGGTGGACAGAGTCTAGTAGAGGAAAAATGCACAGAATCAGGTGTTGATAAAATAGGCAGTGTTCATTATGTCTTATAAGTATAAAGGCAAAATTTGACAGTATAGATGCAGTAATAGTTTTCTTCTGGAAAGAAAAATAAATAAATAAAGAGATAGTAATAGGAATTCCAATTTGAAAATAAGTAAATATTTGCCAGAAAGGGTATTATGGTTATAAAGACTAAAAACAAAACAAAAGGATAAAGGTGTATATTTTTGTTCCGTAAAAAAGTGAGTAATAATCCATTTTGAACAGAATATTTGGAAGTCTAGGAATACAGTTTGAAATCACTTTTGTGTGGTCTTCTATATTAGCTTTAGTAATCTGTAATTTGCTTAGAAGTAATGAAGGAATTATGTGGGCGTTTGAACCAGAAAACATACAAAATTATCATAGAAATGCAACTCTGATTATTTATTTAGTATACAGATTGAATAAGTGTGGTGAGAAGATAAAACCCCGGTGCACACCTTTCCTGATTTTAAGCCATGCAGTAATTCCTTGTTTTGTTCACACAATTTCCTTCTGATCTATATAAAGGTTTCATATTAGCAAAATAGAAAGTTCTGGAATTCCGCTTAACCTCAGGCTATCCATAGATTATTATTATCCACACAGTTGAATACATTTGCATAGTTAATAAAACACAAGCAAATGTATTCTCTGCTTTCAGCCAAGATTCAGTTGACTAGACAGCAATGATGTCCCTTTTTCCAAGTCCTATTTCTGAATCTGGCCTGTACATCTGGCAGCTCCTTTTCAATGTACTGTCAGGTTTTGGCTATGAACATGATCCCATTCCTCTTGAATTTGTCATTTTCAGCATAGTAAACCATATGAGTGTCTGTGTCAAAAAGGCCTACACCAGTACATTTGAGCTAATGATTAGGATATCTTCTCCAGCCATTGTAGACAACTGATATATATTTTTTAAATGCTAAGATCAACCGAAGATGAAGTAGTCATCTATGTTGAAGGCCCAATATGTTTTCCATCACCTTGTAAAACATATTGAGTCGCTGCCCTAGGACTATCAAATGAAGAAGTTGACCTTAATCAAATCTAGTAGCTCTCCATAGACCATGATTCAATACATGGCTTCTAGCAACCATTCAAGACTTGGATAAATGGCTTAGTGATGGAAAAGTTTACTGAATTTAGAAAGGAATACTAGAATACAAAATTTTAAGAAATACACTTTAGTAATCAAGAGGCACTCACAATTTTACTTTCAATATTAAGTTGGGGAAAAGGAAAATAGAGATATAAGTGAAGTAAATTAAAATGGGATATGGTGACTATCTCCTAATTCAATCTATCAGACCACACAAGCTGTCATGGAATCAACTCTGACTAATTCTATCAAAACAAAGCAAACAAACAAAGCAGAGTAAAATGAGAAACAAAAAATAAAACTGCTTTCAAGTGAAATCCAAATCATCAAATCATAATGACGCTAGGTAAGGCTTGAGAACCTGTACATTTTAAGGGAACAGACAGTCCAAATCACTCCTTGGACAACTGGTGGGTTTAATCTCAAGCCTAGTATTTGGCAGTCCACCCATCAAACTTAAAGCATTTTGTTAACTAACAGAGAAAAGATGCTAGTGGACACTGAGGGAAAACAAAACACAGTTACTACTGAATAGGCTAATGAATCCAAAGAGTTGGCAGGTATTTACTAAGTGCCAAAGGACAGTTGTTGCTCCCAGAATCATATTTTTAGCAGTTTTATTGGCATATAAGTCACATATCATACAATTTAATCCTTCGCACATAATAAGGAGAATTGCAATCTTTTTCTTCTTTCTCGTACTGGATTGTCGGCTCCCCAGGTCCCCCAGCCTCACCTGCTGGGACCCCAGGACATTATTAATCTAGTGACTGTCTCTATAGACTTACCTATCTAGGATTTCCTATACAGAAAAGCATTGAAAAAAAAACAGTTAAAAAAAAGGTGAAATAAAGCAGGGTAACACCTCAATACAAAATGAAGCAGAAAATATCAGAAACTAGAAAAACCTTAAAATGGGCCAAAAAGGAGATCAAATGATAAACTGTGCAATTTTAACCTACCAACATTTTCCAAAATCCACTTGACAATGCTTTCTGTCTGCTAGAAAGGCTACTCACATCCCTATAAGATCCATCAGTGGTCCAGTCCCTGTGGGACTCTGCAAATGAATTTGGGGATTCTACTCTCATCCACAGTCCTCTGCAAACCAGGTGTTGAGAATTTAAGTTTTAATAGTTTCCTCTTTCAGACTGGGATCTTATTATTAATAATTGGGTCTAAAAGACTGGTGTGCTTCTTCTGGGTAGCATTAGCTGACACCACACTTCGATGGCTGCTTGTTTGACAACAAGGCTTTAACACATCAGAGGCTATTCCTTTTGATAGTCTGGAACCATCTAATTTCTTCACTACACTTTCAAGGCACCCACATATTCAGTCCTCTATTTATGAGGGTGAGTATCAGGAAAAGAAGATCCATCTTTTCATATATAGAAATGAGTGGGGGAAAGTGGAGGGGAAATTTAATGGTACACCAGTAGCTGAGAATTCGTTTTAAAATAAAACTATTTAAAATGGGTAGAGATTTAAAAGTCTGAGAATTACTGTGAAAAATTCTTAAAACTAAGAGGGGGTTATGAGAAGACAAAAAATTTCAACACATATTTAAGGGAATTAGACCCACAATATATCAAAACTTTATTGAACATAGATTGCTGAATTCAAATGAATTTGAAAATTCCTAATTCATTCACTCATAAAATATTTATTTCATATCTACTATGTTCCCAACATAGATTTAAGCAGTGAATAAATCAACAAAATCTCTGCTCACAAGGTAATTATATTCTAGAGGATAATCAGTCAATAAGAAAAAAACCCCAATATAATATTTATTCAAACTTATGCTTTGAAGTCTGTGTCTTTCATGGAGTTTATCACTGTATTTACCATGTCAAATGAGGTTTCATAATTAATGATGTCATTAATATTTGAATGACATGACGCTTCATGGTCAAGAGAAAGCTTTGCTCAGGAAACCATCTCGATTTTCATATACGCCTGTGTTCTGAAGATTTATCAAGGGGAGATTTTAAAACTTATTTGTAATAAGGGCCCTGAAAACTTCATAGAAATGTCTTCCAATCTATTAGAGTAAATGCTTTAATCCGTTTCACTCTTCTTTTACAAAGATATTTAGTACTCCCTGGCCTTTTCTCTTTTCTCCCCAAGGATTAGAATCTGAGTTCTCTTATGCATCAAGCATTTCTTACCAGACCCCCCCCCCCACCACTTATTCTACTACTGGAAATGTTAATGTGATAATATTAATTTCTTAGAACTGTTGCAACAGATGACTATGTGCTCTGTGACATTCATTCTATCAGTACTTGTGTGAAAAGTGAAAATCAAGGTGTTTTGGAGACATTTCATAAGTGAGTACTGTTTCTAATTGAAGCTATGTTTTAGTTATATGCATCTACTAACTGGAAGAAATGTCTGTATATTTATGGGTATCCACTTTGTGTGTTTATTTGCTTTTCATCTCATCATTGAGGCTGATATATCCAGCTCATGTGATTTTATGGCACTGAAAACACTGCCAATTTCATATATCAAACTTTTAAATTGAACACTATCACCTTACCTCTCTTCAGAACTTCAGAATTCTTCAGTTTTAAAATGTAAGTAAAAGTCAAAATCAGATGTAACTGAACACGTGTATACAGGGCATCACAGATGGTTTGTTTTGTAATACAAAATAAGCCAGTGAAATGCCCTGGAGAAACCCCTCTGGTGCCCCAAAGCAAACCCTCCTGTGAAAACAAGAACTGTATTGGTGACTCTTGGGTAATCAAATAACCATGTTTTGTAGGTGAAGCTACGGCTAATCTGAAATAACGTAAAAACTTTCAAAAGGAGACGTTATAACAAAAATTCAAGTGAGAATGATAATTAAAAACAGTGCTTGTCATTTCAGAGATACTCAGTATATGCCATACTCTACACTGCTGGTTTTAGACTCACCGTTTCATTTAGTATCTGTGTTCAACTGGACTCTCTAGAGAAACCCAACCAGAGACATATATATAAGAAAGAACTTTATATAAAAAAAGGAGTCTTATATCAAAAATCATATATCCTAGCACAGTCTAACCTAAGACCCTGGGTCCCATAGTAGCTGGAGCCCACTTTAGACTCATGGCTGCAGGTCAATAGTGCAGAAAGGTAAAACAGGAAGCAGGAATATCATAGTTCAGTCGGGGAGGGGGGATTTGCATAA
The DNA here is from genome assembly GCF_000313985.2 of Echinops telfairi. NCBI lineage: Eukaryota > Metazoa > Chordata > Mammalia > Afrosoricida > Tenrecidae > Echinops > Echinops telfairi. The sequence continues at coordinate 62,087,693 of NW_022103896.1, read as the reverse complement.
GGTCTCAGCAAGCAGGAAGGTGAAGGGGCTGAGAGAGTGGGAAGGGGACCAGTATTAGTCAAGGTAGACTAGAGAAACACATCCAGGGAGACTCATGTGTAAAAGAGAACTTTACATATCAAAGAGTACTTGTACATTAAGAAAGCATCCCAGCCAAGTCCAGATTAACTCCCTGTCTGATATTAGCCCGATTCTAGTCTATAAATTCCTCTTCAGACTCATGCAACACATGCAATGATGCCAAATGTAGGAAGATCACAGGCCAGTGGGTGAAAAGTCTTGTGGATCCAGTGGTGGTGGAAGAATCTCGGCGCTGGCATGGGTCTCCATGTGGCTCCTCCAGCTCCAAGGCTCTGGCTGCATCAGTGTAATTGCATGTGGCTTATTAACAGGAATAAGAAGCAAAGAGTGTGGTTCTGGCCTCCAGTGAGCTATTTATCTCCATAATACCTCTAAAGGAGGCCATCAAGCTGCGACAGGATTGACAGCCTAAACTCTACCCTTTCGCTCTTCATTAGTCTCAAGTTGACACCAGACTGTGTAATTACCACAGGACCCCACTGTTCCTCATTAAAAAGGCCAGATCTCTCAGGAAGCATCATTGGTCTGTGCCTTGATCAATACATTGGACTCTCCCTGTGCACAAGTACAAGTTGACATAAAATTTTACTGCTACAGTCCCCTATGAAATGATTGAATAAATAGGACTTCTACCATTTTTAAGTTAAAGAATCTAATAATTATATAGATTAAGACATTTGCTGCTGTATTTCATAGCTAGTATTTGACCTCTGCCTAATTATACCTTGAAATAAGCATTTTTGATCAATTTTGTACCAATTTAGAAATATGCATTGAAGCTCAACTGAGATGATAGGTAAAGATGTTTTAGAGTACTGATTTAAATAATAAATTCTAAGTTACATAATACATTTTAGCAACCATGTATTATAGCATGTAAACTTGCTATTACCATTGGCATTAATTTGATTCCAACTCATAGCGACCATATGGGCTTTTAAATCACTTCATAGGGTTTTGGCGACAGGATAGCCTCATCTTTCTCCCTTGGAACAGTTATTTAAAATCATCAAACTTCCATGTAGTAGCCCTCCCTTTGACCCACCTTGCCTCTGTGATTGTTGGGTGACGTCAAGTGAATTCCTAATCCTGGTATCCCCATGAAACCACAGAAGGAAGCACCCACTCCCCAGTTCAATGTCCTCCTCACAATTTTGATCTTAGAGCTCAGTGTTGCAGCCACTGTGTCAGTCATCTCCTCAATGTTCTTTGTTTTCCAATACTCTCTATCTCACTAGATGAACCCTGATGGCAAAGTGGGTTATATGTGGTGGCTAGTCACAAGTTCAGCAGTTTGAATTCAGGTGAAGTTCCATGGGAGAAAGAGAAGGCTTTCTACTCCTGTAAAGGGTCACAGTCTTGGAAATCCACAAGGGAACTTCTACTCTGTCCCCTAGGCTCGCAATGAGTCAGAATTGACTCAATGACACTCTGCTTCACCAAGCATAATCTATTTTTCCAGGAATGAATCTCTCCTAATAATATGTCCAAAGTACGTGAAATTAAATCTCACTATTCTGGCTACTAAAGAGCATTCTGGCTATACCTTTTCAAGACATATTCGTTTGTGCTTCTGGTGGTACTTTCAATATTTGTTGCCAACACCATCGCTCATCTATATCACTTTTTTTTGGTCTTCCTTATTCTTTGTCCAATTTCACATGCAAATGCTACCTACCTACTCACTACTATTCAGAGGATTGTGACTGATAGGACAGGATAGATTTGCCCAGGTGTGTTGCATAGACTGTCACCTCTCTGTGGGATTAGAAATGTCTTCTTCAGTAGAATGGCTAGTGGTTTAGACCTTGACTTTGCAGATAGCAGCTCAAGGCATAGCCACTACCCTAATAGGGCACATGCATAGGAGGCGATTAAAAATACCAGTTTGGGTCAGGTGCACTTTAGTCCTCAAAATTCCCAATTCTCTTTCAAGAGGCCTTGTGATTTACCCAATACAATATGACTTTTGATTTCATGACTGCTGCTTTCACGAGCAAAGCTTGTGGATCCACGTAGAATGAAATCCTTGCCGACTTCATTCCTTTCTCAGTTTATCATGATATCTTCCATTGGGTCAAGCTGTGAGGATTTTGGTTTACATTACCTTGAGTTGCAAGCTATATTGAAGCCTGCATCTTTGATCTTCATCAGCAAGTGCTTCAAGTCCTCCTCATTTTTAGCAACAAATTTGTGCATCCTGAATATTGCAGGTTGTTAATACACCTTCCTCCAATCCTGATTACCTTTTCTTCTTTGTATAGTCTAGCTTCTCAGATTATCTCCCCAGTACTCAGATTGAATAAATATGGTCAAGGCCTATTCCCTAACATACATCTTTCCTGACTTTTAACCATGGACTGTTCCTTTGCTCTTTTCAAACAATTCCCACGGTCTATACACAGGTCCCCGAGAGGCGAATGACATGTTCAGAAAATTCCCATTCTTCTGAACACTATACATTGTGTGTTATGATCCACACAACGGAATGCCTTTGCATAGTCAATAAAACACAGGTAAACATCCTTCTGATGTTCTTTGTTTTCAGTCAAGACCCACCCAATGTCGGCAGTGATATCCCTCATTACACATCGTAGTCTAAATGCTGGAATTCTTGGCATCCTCCTGATGATGTACTGACTACTTCAGCCAATTTTGAACTATCTTCAACACATTTTAAATTGTATGTGAGATTAGTGCTATTTCTCAATTATTTCCATATTCTGTTGCAACACCTTTCTTTGGAATGGAAAATAATATGGACCTCTGCTGGTGCTTAGGCCAGGTAGCTATCTTCTTGGCATAGATGAATGAATGATTTCACTGTCTCATTGGTTTATTGAAACAACTTGATTGGTATTCCATCAATTCCTGTTGCCTTACTTATTGCTAATGTGTGTGACACTAATATTTGCTTAAAAAATCATTTTATTAGGGGCTCGTATAATTCATAACAATCCATACATCCATCCATTATGTCAAGCACATTTGTACATTTGTTGCCCTCATCATTCTCAAAACTTTTGCTTTCTACTCAAGCCCGCGGTATTAGCCGCCAATACGATTCTTTAAAATTGCTATAGTTATAACTAATTAAGATTATAATATACATTCTATGGAATTACTATAAATGAAGTATAAGTAACAATGTTTATATTTAATATAATATAAATGATAATTTTAATATAATATATTATAAATGATAATTTAACAGTTGATTATCAGCTGTGGTAAAATTAACCAGAATGTGATACAATTTAAAATAATTTAAATAATAACTCTGGTGTTGTCTGATTTTGTATATTTCCAAAAAATAACTATCATGCAGATTAATATATCACCTACAACATTTTTTGTGTGGAGGGACTAATTCGGTTGTACAAAATGAGAGGCCTCCATTTTATTTTTACATTGAGAATGTTTAATAATATATCTATTTAACCTTTAAAAGAATTAAGATTCTATGATGCTTTGAGAAAAATTCAGAATATTAACTTTGCCAAGATTAATTTAATTTTCCTAAGGAAAATGAAAATCCAAACTCACTGCCATTGAGCCAACTCTGGCATGTAGGGACCTTAGGAGGACAGAGTAGAAGTGCCCCTGTGAGTTGCTGAGACTGTGTGTAACCCATGATGGGAGTTCAAAGCCTCATCTTACTCTATTGGAGCTGCCTGGTGATTTCTAACTGCTGACACGGTCATCAGAAACCATGACAAATATGAAATATATATCATCACGCGTTTGCTCAATCTAGCAATTGTTTGAAGTATTTTGAGCTGATTTTTCCAATAGAAATAAATGGCAACAGCAGCAACAACAACAAAACAGGACAAAGCTCACACTAAAGTGACCATAGCATTTATAGCATTTGGAGAGAGAAAAATGATTGCGTGAGTGGATCTAGTTGTGATATTTTCAAGGAACAGCCCATTTAAGATCGATAATTACTACCTAGACTGAAATACAGTGTGCCTATTGGCTGAAGTAAGAATTCTGGGATTTGACTTGTGAGAAGAGACCCGGAGGGGAGCTGCATCATGCAGATGACTAAGGCTATGAAAAGGAGACTCACCGTTCCACCAGCCGAGCACCATCTGCTATTTGTTAGGTTGAATCAGCTATACAAGGTGTGTTGGAAATGAATAGCAGTTACATGGGCAAAAGAAAATGAGAGAGTAAAGAGAGAGAGAGAATTTTAAGGCCAGAACAATGAGTCAAATCATTCATCTTCATTAATTTGGATAAAGCAAGTAGGAAGGACTTTTTTCTTGAAGTCAAAAAGTGCTTGTATTATTATTTTTTAATGACCTTATAAGTCTGCAATCATTTGTGTTTCTAGGAATGTTTTCCGAAAAAGCTAATATGATTCTTGAGTTATATACTCAAATCAATATTTATGTATTTATTTGTGCTCACAAGTTGCTCAAATTGAAGCCCTACAGGTCCAACAATAAATGGCATTGTTTGAGAAAGAAAAAGGAAAAAGTGAAATATTTCCTGTAGAAATGATTGGATGAGTCATTATTCATGATTCCTCTTCAACGCTCTCTAAGGAGCTCTAGTTATGCAGTGGGTTAAGCACCGGGATTTAACGCCAAGATTTAACCCACCAAGCACTCCATGGGATAAAGAGGAGACTCTCAACACCATAACTATTTACAGTTCTCGAAAACCCTTTCATGCGGTTCTACTTAGATTTATGGGGTTGTTGTAAGTTGGATTGACTCAATGGCAATGGGTGTCAGCACAGGTCTCAGACCCTAAGGATTCTTCAGGCTGGATGTGTTAAACATGGTAACCTTCTTTATTAAAGACGAGACATCTTCAGAGAACATTCTATCTATAAAGCAGTTTTTGTGTTATGCCATTATGAGTTAGGGAAGTCTATAGCTGCTTTTAAATTCAATTATATTCTTCCAAACAAACCAAGAGGGTGCAGTGGTGCAGTGTGGTCAAAGGGAACTTGGACGAGCGTGTAGCAAATTGACACGAAAGAAAGGAGGAGAGGGAAAAAAATGTCAATTTGCCTTTTTATTTAGTTTTATATTATATTTGTGCTGATTCACAAAAACATAACCCCAATAGAATGAGGAAATTATTGATTTCACTACTATCACACACAATCAGAATATTGCTGAAGACAATTCAAAAATGATTGCAGCAGTGCATACATAGAGAAATGTCAGAAATTCAATATAGATTCACAAGAGGACATAGAATAAGGAATATGATTGTTGATGTCAGATGGATCTTGGTTTAAAGGAGAGGATACAAGAAATACATTTATTTATGACTTATTGACTATGCAAAAGCATTTGTGCATGTATATCATAAGCAACTGGATAACACTATGAATACTGGAACTTCTAAAACCCTTAATTGTGGTCATGCAGAGACTGTATATAGATCAAAAGGTAGTCATTAAAACACTGAGACACTGAGTGGTTTAAAACCAGGAAAGTTGTGCTTCAGGGCTGTACCTTTTTGCTACATTTATTTAATCTGTATGCTAAGAAACAATCTAAGAAGCTGTACTATATGAAGAAGAACACAATCAGGATCGAAGGAAAGGTCACTAGCAACTTAATTGCTGAAAACAAAGATGACTTAAAGCATGTGGTTTAGACTTCAATGGACACAAAACAATAATTTTTGCATCTAGACCAATAAGCAACACCATGGAGAAAAGTTCAAAGTCTCGATGAGTTTCATTTTACTTGACAAAATCAACACCCATGGAAGTAGAAGTCAAATAATAATGCATTGCTTGGGGAAAATCTGTTGCAAAAAACCTTTAAACTGTAAAAAGTAGAACTATCGCATGGGGGGAGGAAGGTGAGCCCAAACCAACCTTCATATGCAGGTTGAAGGTGGGCAATGGCTAAGGAATCCTGAAGAAGAATTGATGCATGTCAATTATGGGACTGGCAGAGAACAACTAATACATTATGGACTGCCAAAAGAACGCAGACATCTCTTGTAAATACAGACAACATGCTTCTTAGCCTCGAGAATGTACTTTGGATATGTCATCGGAAGGAACCAATCCCTTGAAAAGTGCATCATGTTTGGTAAAGTGGATGGTCAGAGACAAAAGAAAGACCGTCAATGGGAGACTAGACACAATGGCTTCAACAGTGGATTCAAATATAAGGACAACTGTTTGGATGGCGCAGGTCCTTTGTACAGAGGCTGCTGTGGGTTCGAACCTACTTGATGACTTCTCACAGCAGCAAAGTTGCATTTAAATTCACCTGTGTTCTTCCAGACAAGCAAACGGATCATAATTTAGGTTTGTTTGGGGCACTGCTCACATCATTTACTTAGTTATTTTTCACAAATAAAATCTAAATCAAAAAGTCTGTGACAATCATAAGTCCAATGTTGATCTGGTATTGAAATATAAAGTTTCTGATTTACTTTAATGGTAAAGAGTATTGTTAATAGAAATTGGCATTTTATTAAAAAAAACATTGCAGGAAGCCTATATTTCTTCTGCTTAAGGTTTAGTTTGTTAGAGTTGAGGGTTCAGCAGATAAGCAGCAAGAAAGTAAAGTACAAAACAATTGATACCCTTAGGTGAATATTGCAAATATGCTATTCTATGCTTGAGGTTAAAGTAAATTTCTGCTCATGCAAGAAATGAATTCTGTGTAGGTAAAATGTAGTGTATTATTTTCCTTCTTATAATTAATAAGTGGCCTTGAGGAATCAAAATAGCTGAGTAGTATGATAAATTACTTGCTAATGTAGATACATTTATCCAAAGAAATGCTTTTTTTCTGAAATCAAAATCTCTTCAGCTAAATCGTATCATACGGTCAATTTTCCCCCCTCTTTTAAATATCAGACCATGTAAATTACACAGAAACCCTCAAAGCTGAGCTTTGACTGGGCTCAGGAGAAATGCTGCTTTTCGCAAGAGAAGCTTTTAGAAGCCAATCTTCAAATATCATTGGATTTGATTTAAGCTGGTAAAGAGCACTCAACCACTCATATAAAGTGTAAGCAAAATATGAACAAATAATTTCTCTTTCATAGTAATACAGGAACAATTTTTTTAAGAATTGTTATTTGAAAACAGTCTGTATAGTTAACCTAAAAATCATAGTTCAGTTTATATTAAGATTTAAAACTTATATAATGAATGAATTCCTTGTTAAAAATTTTTTTTAAAGAAATTCCAATAGCTAAGTGTATCTTCTAATGGGAGGAACTCTGGTGTCCCTATTAATTAAGGTTGAACCACTTACTTCAAGGTCCGCAGTTCAAATCTGTCAGCTAGTCCATGGACAAAGATGGGACTATATGCCCCAGTATTGGTTTACAGCCTTGAAAATAACTATGTAGAGTTTCTTTGTGTTGGAATTAGCTCCATGGAAGTGAGTTTAGGTTAAAGTTTTATATTCCAGAGTAGACTTTATAGTCAAGAAATCCTGGATGTGTTTATACACTGTTGCCATTTTGAACAATCAAGTTTATGTCTAAGTCTCAAATTTTCTTCGGTAATAGGAGATACTAATTACTGTCTAGAAAGAAAGAGCTGATGATTGATTTCTAAAAATTAGCCTATGAAAACCCTGTGGATTTCCAACATTTGATCTACATGTGATCATTGGGAAGGTACAGAACCAATGAGCATTTTGCTCCTTTGTGTGTGGTGTTACTTTGAGTCTGGGACTAGCTCAAAAACCATTAACAACAGCAGAAGAAATATCTATTTCCACTGTAGGTTAAGAGAAAGCCAAGCCTTTTGTAGTAGGTGTGCACTGCTTATACTTCATAGTCTGACAGAAATAGTCTGAGTCAAAATCAACTGATAGCAGTGAGTTTCATTTTGGTTTGGTATCAACATTGAAGTTTTTTATGTATAAGAAAGAGCTTTATATCAAGAAGTAATTATTTATCAAGAAAACATCCCAGCCCAGTCCAACTCAAGTCCATAAGTTCAAAACTAGTCCACACTTCCCTCTTTAGACTCAGCCAGTCACGTGCATTGATGCGAAGTTTTTATTGTCATATATAGGGGGCTTTATTTTTCAATCTACTATTAGCTTCCTTATTGCAAAAAAACAGATTCATGATTAAAGAGATGAAAATAATTAGAGAACAGTGCACATCTGTAAGTCTGAAGAAATGAAGGCAGGGTATGCAGGATGCTTTATCCTCCTGTAGTCTCCAATGAAAATGTTTGGTAAGTTTCAAAAGCACGTAGGTTACTGCCTGGCACCAGCCCTCACGACAATAAAGGTGTTTCTTCTGAAGTCCAGCAGTATCAAACCTGCAATTTTAATCTCCTTAGTGAAAAGGAAACTCCAGTTATTTCAGGTGTGTCTAGAGAGTTATTCTCTTTTAAGTTGCAGTTTCTTCAAATTTAGTATTTTGTAAATGGCTCTAGATAGAGTTTCTACATGAGCCTTATAAGAAGAAAGGAATTGATTAATTTGCTGCTGACAAGAGTTCACATTCTTTTTGTTCTTCTCAGAGGATGCATCTGCTTTCTATTCGGAACATGGTTCTACTTACAATCTAATTGCCCTACCCCATACTGCTCTATTATTTTCTGAGGTTGATCCTGTACTTTAAGCCAATCATCGAAGAGTGGAGGAAGAGACAACTTGGAAATTGAATGTTACACATATACATGCTAATCTGGTTAAATATTTCAATATAGCAGGTTCATATTTGGTAAGCATGCAGTTCTATGCTTTAAGCTTGTCCTCACAATTTTCTGCAATGGGTGAGAATTATTGTCTCCATATGAGGTGAAATATTTGTCATCTAATGATAAATGGTTGAATTATAGAAATACTCTTTCAAATGTATCTTGCTCCCTTCACTGACTCTTGGGCTCTGTAGCTAGATTATTTTGTCCAGATGTATGAAGAAAAATTTGCGGGGGAAAAATCAAGTTCCAGTAAGTCTAACTCCTAAAATATTACTGTGATTACTAATTATATCAGGATCCATAAAAGCCAGAAAACATTTTTCAATTTAACTTAAAGTAAATATTATATTAGTAAATGCTGAGCTTACAGTTTGATTTCATTTTTCCACTTTAATATAGTGAGCTTAATTTTTGTGTAACCTCATCCTACATGCCCCTAAAAGCCATGAGGTTCATGTAAAACCTAAGCTCGTGTGTAGTCCATAATAGCTTGGAGTTAGAAGGTTTTGGTAAATGCAACTCTTAGAAGCAGCAATCTTTTTGATGCCTTTGACTGAAGAGTCTTCAGTTTCTGTTTTTCGTTTTCTAGACATGAGATCTTCAATTAGAAAGGCCTTCCATTAGCCTTTCACTTCTTGTCGCTAGGATAAGGACATTTTACTTTAATGGTTAGTACTCAAGACGATTCCGACCTCGCTGCAAAATAAGCAACCTCAAAATTATTGAGGAAGTAATTGTTTCTGGCCCACTTTCCTTACAGCTCTCAGATGTATATTTATTCCATCTATTATGTTTCCAGGATAATTGGTACTATATTAAAAATGAAGTATTACCATCTATGTAAATAAGTTTCTAACATGTCCTAAAAATATTGTAGGGAACTTCTACACAGTATAAAACACGATCTTAATGCCATCATTTCACAAAGGAATACAATGTTCAGAGAGATGATTTAAATCAGCTGAGGTCACATAACTGATAAGCTGCAGGTTAGAATTTTAAAATTCAGAATGTCTACCTGCAAGGAGAACATTTATTCAATTAGGTTACATTTGACTCCAATAATATTATACAATTTAATAGAATTTTGAAAAACAAAAGTGTTCTTTCTTAGTCTTGGTCATTCCTCCCTAGGGCAAACATCAATAATCAATTTACTAAGTAAGCTCCCCAAAGGTAGAGACTCTTTCTGTAGTCCTCAGCCTCTTGTACATTGTTCAGTGAACCATGGTTGAGCACGGATTAAAGGGTCCAGTTTCTTACATAATAGTAGTACGAACTCATAAGTCACTCTGTAGGTATTTGCCTTTGGTAAATATTGGAAACATTATGGGGTAATTTTATTCTATCCTAATAAATTGCTATCAGTGAGTATAGATTTAATAATTCAGTAGTATACAACATCAGTCCATTGTTCAGCATGGGTAGACATTCAGTAAGTGTTGTCTCAGATGAACAAATGATGTTCTTGAGACAAGATATCTACTCACACCTCACATGATTGTCCACTTTTGGCATGTCCAGTATATCTAATTTTTCCAGAAGTAGAATTCTTCATTCATTTTATTGTAGTTTCCTGATTCTGTTTTTTATTTTTTATTTATTGTGACTTTATTTTAAATGATCTCAGTATATATTGGCAAATATACTAGTTTATTAAAAAATATTGACATATAGTGAATGAAAACTTCGCATTTCTTTATTTCTATTGGAAAAAATTAAGAAAATATTAATATAAATGATGAATGATAAAGAATGTTCAAATTGTGGAATCTATGAAACGGAAGGTTAGGCAGTTAAAGTCAATTTTCATAGAGAAAAATCTGAGAAAAAATGATGAATAATTTTTACTTCAACAACATATATGAGTGAGTCCCCCTAATATTACTTTTTAAGATGCCCTAGCAACATAGAGGATTACACATCAAATGGATAACTGTAAAATCAGCAGTTTGAACCAAAGAGTTGTGCTTTGTAAAGATTTATAGTTTGGGGAACTAAAGGAGCAGTTCTATTCTGTCCCATTGGGTTGCTATGAGTTGAAATTACCTCAATGGCAGTTATTTTGAGTATTATTTTTTGTTAATACAAGTAAATGACTAAAAAGTCTTTTAAAGGTAAGTCTAAGATCATATTAAAGATAGAATAAATTATATCTATATTTAATATATTTTATTTAATGAATAAATTCTATTAGAGACAGAGTGGAAAACCTTGTTGATGATATAGGGAGAATTTATTTTCTAAATAAATTCATGTAAATTAGATATGTTCTTAGAATAGCATTCAGAATACTTATTTTCTTTTTTCAGATGATATTCATGGAAATAGAGTTGCATCTATTTAATTAATTCTCTCTATATTTTTAAGTAGATAGATAAAAAAATACCTGTACCAATATAAAATATTTTCTACTTTCTGTTTGAGTTCTTCTTAAATTCAATATTATTTTAAAGAAGCATATATATTTTTACACCAATAATATACATCATCTATGGTTCTTGAAAGCTGCATAATTATTAGTTTCCTATGTGCATTATGCATGTTATATGCATGTACATCTTATTTACATAAGTGTGCTCTATGCAAAAATAGTGTTTCTTGCTTCATATTAGTGATTTTAGTCTTAATTCAGCTGCTTTCAGAGAACATTCTTTGAAACTTAGAAATTTTTGATATTTGATGTGACTGAATACTAAACCTTTCTTGTGGAAAGTGAGGAGGACTTGAAGCACTTGCTGATGAAATTCAAGGATTTCAGCTTTGAGTTTGAACTACAACTCAATATAAAGAGAACAAAAATTCTCACAACTGGACCAAAGTGTACCATCATGAGAAATGGAGAAAAGATTGAAGTTGTCAGGGATTTCATCTTGCTTGGATCCACAATCAGTGCTCATGGAAGCAGCAGTCAAAAGGTAAATCTGCATTAGGTAAATCTCTTGCTCAAGATCTCTTTAAAAGGCTGAAAAGCAAGGATGTTACTTTGAGGATTAAGATATGAGCCCCAATAAAATAATTTAAAAAAAAGATACGCTTTACTCAAGCCATGGCATTTTCAATGGTCTCATATGCATATGAAAGTTGGGCATAGAATAAGGAGGACTGAAGAAAAAATAATGCACTTGAACTATGGTGCTGGCAAAGAAGATTGAAAATAGCATGGACTGACTAAAGGACAAACCTGTCCTGGAAGAAGTACAGCCAGCATGCTTTGTAGAGACAAGGATGGCCAGACTTTGTCTCACATACTTGGGACATGTTATCAGGAGAGACCAGTCCCTGGAGAAGGAAATCATGCTTCCAGAATAAAGTGGAGGGGCAGCGGGAAAGAGGAAGACCCTTGACAAGGTGGATTGACACAGTGGCTGCAACAATGGGTTCAAAGACGAGAACAATTGTGAGCATGGCTCGAGACCAAGGGCTACTATATTCTCTTGTGGATAGAGTCACTATGAGGCAGAGCTCATTCGATAGCACTGAACAACAACAGCATTAAGTTACCTGATGATGAATTTTGCATATGTTTAATTTTACTAGATATTCTGTGTGCAATAAAAATTGTTATATTGTTTGTGTAATTCAACTAGGTCAATTAAATAATTGTGTCTCCACAAATCCTCTACCTTTTTTTTGCATTTACTTGTCTGTTCTATTGTAAGAAATGTACATGATGTTTGAGTTGTTTGTCTCTTCTGTGGAATGCTCAATTGTTTTGTTTTTTTCTACTTTGGAGCTAGGCTATTGGTGCATACATATCTATATTTTTATCTCTTTGTAGTGTATGAAAGCTCATTATAAAATATGCCTATTTGTTTCATTTATGACTTTTTCTGAAATTACTTTGAATGACTAGCTTATCAATGTTCACTATAGTTTTCATCTGTGACTATTCCCCATAAGGGACCTTTATTTTGACATGTGAAAAGAAGATATTTCTTCTGTTTGTGAGACATTTTTAAGTATGAACTAATTGAATGGTGTATAGTATGACCACTTTTAGTTGGAATATTAATCAATTTACTAATATGTTACGATTTATACAAGTTAATATTGTTTCTTTTTTAAAAAAAATCATTTTATTAGGGGCTCATACAACTCTTTTCACAATCCATACATACATCAATTGTGTAAAGCACATTTGTACATTCATTGCCCTCATCATTCTCAAAACACTTCCTCTCCACTTAAGCCCCCCACATTAGGTCCTCATTTTCCCCTCCCTCCCCACTCCCCCTTTTTCATGAGCCCTTGATAATTTATAAATGATTATTTTTCATATCTTGCCCTGTCCGACGTCTCCCTTCACCCACTTTTCTGTTGTCCGTCCCCCAGGGAGGAGGTCACATATAGTTCCTTGTAATCGGTTCCCTCTTTCCCACCCACTCTCCCTCTACCCTCCCAGTATCGCCACTCACATCACTTGTCCTGCAGGGCTCATCCGCTCTGGATTCCCTGTATCTCCAGTTCCTATCTGTACCAGTGTATATCCTCTGGTCTAGCCAGACTTGCAAGGTTGAATTCGTATCATGATAGTGGGGGCGAGGTGGCGGGGGGGCATTTAGGAACTAGAAGAAAGTTGTATTTTTCATCATTGCTACATCACACCCTGACTGGCTCATCTCCTCCCCGAGACCCCTCTGCAAGGGGATCTCCAGTGGCCTACTAATAGGCTTTGGGTCTCCACTCCACACTCCCCCCATCATTCACTATGGTAAGATTTTTTGTTCTGATGATGCCTTATACCTGATCCCTTCGACACCTCGTGATCGCATAGGCTGGTGTGCTTCTTCCATGTGAGCTTTGCTACTTCTGAGCTTGATGGCTGCTTGTTTACCTTCAAGCCTCTAAGACCCCAGATGCTATACTTTTTTATAGCCGGGCACCATCAGCTTTCTCGCCACATTTGCTCATGCACACATTTGTCTTCAGTGATCCCTTAGACACCTCACGATCACACAGGCTGATATGTTCTTCCATGTGGGCTTTATTGCTTCTGAGCGAGATGGCCGCTTGTTTACCTTCAAGGTTTTAAGACCCCAGACACTATATCGTTTGATAGCCGGGCACCATCAGCTTTCTTCACCACATTTTCTTATTCACCCACTTTATCTTCAGCTGCTGTGTCAGGAAGGTGAGCATCATAGAATGCCAATTTAATAGAAGAAAGTATTCCTGCATTGAGGGAGTACTTGAATGGAGGCCCAATGTCCTTCTTCTACCTTAATACTTAACCTATAAATATATGCACATAGATCTATTTCCCCATCCTCATATAAATACATTTGCACATGTACATGTAGCAAAGAGGAAGTGCTCAAACACTGGTGGGGACTGAGCATGAAAGTGGGACAGGAGGAAAATCAAGGGAAATAGAGGAAAGATCTGGGAGGCAAAGGGCATTTATAGAGGTCTAGTTAATATTGTTTCTAACTTCATCATTTTTTTTTCTTTTATGATGTTTCATGCCTTCTTTTATATTAAACATTTTAGTGTAGTGTTTTCTTCTCTATTGGCAAGTTAGTTATATATATTGTTTTGTTATTATTAAATAGATTATCATAGAAATTAAAGCATACATATGTGACATAGCATAGTCTATAAAACATAGCATTATCATTCATTATCCAATAATACAAGTAGTAATGGGGGGGGTTAACTTTACTTCCATCCTATGTTTCCACATATTGAAATTAAAATCGCTGATATTTAATTTTCATAAGTTTTTCACTCCAAGAGACATTGCCATCATTATTATTGATTTGTACAATCAATATTTCCTGTTTCATACATTATAATATTTTTCTATGTGGCTATTGCTCTTAAATCTTGTGAAATTTGTTTAGTATATCTTTGAATGCATGTCTGCTGAAGAGGATAACTCTTAGCCACTATTTGTCTGGATATCTTTATTTTTCCTTAATTTTGAAGTTCTTTTTTTTTTTTTTACTAGATACATGAGGCTATAATGAAGTTAATGGTATCAGCCATTTAAGTGTAGCACTTTTATTTTTAACTCCTATTGTGGTGAGAATTCATTCTGCTTTATTATTTCTAATGTCATTTTTTACCTTTGTGAGTTTTGTCTTTGTGTTCAGTAAATTGTAGGTTTCATAATTTATTATTATAATTTATGTTACTTTTCCATAGTATATATTTTGGAAAATACTTGTCCATTAGCTGTTCAAACATTTATTCTGCTTCACTCTTTTCTTTCCCTTTCTGGCATTTCATTTCTCTGCCATCTAGATAAATTGACTGGGACATTTATGGACTCTCCTTTCCCTATCCAGCTTTCACTTTTAACCTATTTTCAAATTTAATGATCTTGTCTTCTATTTTGGTTTCCTTGTTTAATCTATATCTTATGAACTTTATTCCATGTATTTGGGTTTCAGTTTTAGAATTCCCTGTTTTATCCACTTTTTAAGTAGATTCTACAGTGTGGTCAAAATCTATACATTTTAACTCATAGCCTGTGTATTTGCCTTTTCTTATATAAGTCAGAGATATTTTAAAATAAATCTGGTTAAGACCAATACCTTTCCCCCCTCTTTTATTTAGCTTGGTCTTTAATTATGTGCCCCTGTTTCTTGTCTTTTTTAATGAATGACTAGCTTTGAAACTTTTTAATTGACCCTATGTATTTTCACATACACACATGAAAAAAATTAAAGACACTAAATTATGCTGAGTTATTTTTTTCTCTACTAGGTAGATAGATGTGGGAAACCAATCAATTTCAACTAATCAGAGATTATGCTAATATAAGGCAGGATTGATATTTTGGTTTGGCTTTATATTTTCTAAAGTACAGCTCACTAAGACTCCTCTGTCAGCGTGATTTGAGCTTCAATGCTTACTTTTCCTAACAATAAACTATAAAATAATCTGCACTATTTCCTAGAGATTTTGGAGGGCATTTTGAACTTTCCATCAGACACAATGTCAGAATGTAGGCAAATGTTTTGATAGGGAATTAGGCTAATTAGATTAAAAGGTTTCAAATATTCAGTTTTGTTTTCTTAAAAATTCTGCATATGTCAAAACTCTGCTGATTTCTCTTTCTTTCAAGCGTCTTTATTCTTATGATATTGCTGCAAAGGATAAGTGACTATAATTCCAAGCTCTGATCAGTTAACCTTTTCACAAGCCATTACAAAGCAGTATTTGATTACCATGATTGTGCAATTTCACAACTAAAATATTGACAGGATAAACAGGACACAATATTAGATCAATGTCCAAAAACTTATTAATAAAATGTGAAATAGTGACACAAATTTTATAGACTAGATGTTGAAGAACCATTTTCTATATAGCTATAAAAATTCCAGAAACAATATGATGGGGCTTCAGAAAGTGGATGAGAAAATAAAGCAAAAGGAGATTGACATTTTCTCATGAACTTTTCGAAGCCTCCTCATATTAGTTATCATTATTTCTTAGGTTTTATTGTTCCTGAAAACATAGGACAATAATGGAAAACTTAAAAATATTCACAAAAACTTAAACTGAAAATGTTGAAATTGTTTTAAATAAAACATAGTCAGGCTTATGATGGCAGTCTATATACCTTACTTTGTAAAAATCATTATTTTATCAGCTTCAACCGTTCAGTAAGACTTCAGATCTTTATGTAATAATGACCAGCTACATAATTTGAACAGGAAGGCATTTCAATGAAAGGGAAAAAAATCTAAATCGCTATCTACAAACTAAATTATTATAATTTTTCATTTATTTTTAAAACACTGTAAATCCAGAACATTTGATAACAAGTTATAGTCATAATCTAGGATGTCTTAAATTCTTTACTTTGAATGAAATGGCTCAAAGCTAAAGAAAATGCAGAAAATAATATCAGTAATCTTTAAGCACAGGTAAATATGCAAATGAGGAATTAATTTATATTGGACTCTATTTACTTCCTCTTGCTTACAATTCTTTTATCAAGTATAAAACTTACCAGGAATATGCTTAAAATATTTCTATATCAAAATAATGGTGATTTCATTTTTTAATAAAAAATAGGAACAATGGATATGAGATGATATTTTAAACCTATGTTTTTATTTGGACTGCAGATACAGTCATTATATAAAATCTTCTTAACCATAACCAAATACCTTTACAGCACGAGTCACTGGATTTGGGAGCAAACGAGCACATTTTCCAGGGAAATGTAGGTCAATTGACTTAACATAGACCACAAAGAAAATGTTCTACAGATTACTTTCATGAATAATGACTGGAGTCTTATAAAACTGCAAGTGATCATCTAAGATCCAACTACTGGTGTCTCCCCAGCAGGGAGAGAAAAAGGTGAAGAAATTCAAAGAGTCAAGGAAAAAGTTAGTTGCAGGGACTAAAGAACCACTTGAACAATTGTCTCCACTAACCCTAGACCAGAAAGTACAGCTAGGCTCTGACTACAACTCCTGACTCCTCTGTCCAGGATCACAATAGAATGGACAGACTGGGAGAAAGAGAAATAAAGTAGAAAATACTCAAAATTATTTTAAAAAAATAGTCCTGACTTTCTGGTCTGTTAAAGATAGGAGGAAGCCCAGAGCCTGTGGTCCCTAGATCCTCTCAACCTTGAAACTGAACACACCCTCATGGTTCAACTTTCAGGCAAACAATAGACAGGCCTATAAAATGAACAATAATACCAAGGAGGAATTTTCCTGAGAGCCATCAACCATTGAAGACACAAAGGGCAACATTGGCCAAAAACATAGCTCAGAAGGCAGGAAGGAGTAGAAAAGAAGGAAGACTGGAAATGAGGAATAGAAGGAAGTGAGGAGACTGTGGTTCCATTGTTGGGACTACATCCAGTGTTCCCAACGAAATGTTGGCTGGCAAGTCAATATTCTCTCTAAACTTTCACCCAAACCATAATAAAAGTGACACACATTCTCTCTCTCTCTCTCTCTCTCTCTCTCTCTCTCTCTCTTTAATTACTATGTCTAACTATTGGTTAGGAATCATGATATTTAAATTAAAAAATACTCAAAGAAATAAACATACAACTTACATATTGATTGCAGCCTTCAGTATGGATTACAACTCAACATAAAGAAGAACAAAATCCTCACAAGGGGATCGATCGGTAACATGATAAATGGACAAAAGAATGACATTGTCAAGGATTTGTCTAGCTTGGATCAACAATCATGCGAATGAAAACAACAGTCAAGAGACCCAAGACACATTGCATTGGGTAAATGTGTTGCACAGGACCTCTTTAGAGTACTGAAAAGCAGGCTTTGAAAAGGAAAGCCCCCCTGACCCAAGACAATGTATTTTCAATGCATCATATGAACGTGAAAGTTCAGCATAGAGTAAGGAACACTGAAGAAGCATCCATGTGTTTGAATGTTGGTGGTGGCAAAGGATATTGAAAGTACCACAAATCAATCTGTCTTGGAAGAATTACACCAGAGCACTCCTTATGGGCAACAATGGTGAGACTTCATCTGACATACCTTGCACATGTGATCAGGCGAGAACAGTTCCTGGAGAAGGACATCATGCTTGATGAATTGGAAGGGCAGTAATACAGAGGAAGCCCTTGAGAAGGTAGAGTTACAAAGTGGCTGCACACTGGGCTAAAGGACAGTTGTGAGGATGGCACAGAACCAGGCATCATTTCACTCTGTTGGACATAGGATTGCTGTGTGTCCAACTGACCAGATGACACCAGACAGCAAGCACAGCTTATTGATTAAATCAAGATGGTTCTAGGAAAAATCATAATAGATTATTAAAGCTTTGCCAGTTAATCTTCTGGATTATAGTAGAATTTATTATTTATTTAGTCTCAGCAACAATATACTCAATAGGAAAACGTCTTTTCAACCACAACGGTCAGTCACTGCACTTCTAGGAGTCTATGTGTCCTGGAACTCTGCCCACGAGTGCTTCACTGGGACCCCCTGGTCATTGTGACCAATTTCAATCTGCTATTTCAATGGCTAACCACTTTTCTAATCTGTAAGATTCAACTAGACAGTTTTATTCCTGCAACTTTATTTTGATTTCCATTGAGAAAATGTTATGTCTGTTAAATATATTCATATATTATATATAATTGCATTTATTATATGTGTTCATACTAATTACATTTACTCATACTCTAATTATGATTTATTCACTAGACAAGTTGGTTTTGTGCTATATTACCTAAACTGCAAGTTTCATTTATAAATGATAATGTACATGTATGAGTGTGTCAGTGTATGTGTGCCCAGTTTTGAATGTATATGAACAAGAATATCTCTCCTGAAAGATTCTGTGAGATATAAATTACTTATTTCTAATGAAGACTTCTGCTACACCATTCAATATTTACTTGTCCTTCTATTCCAACTTTGAGTAGTAATAACTATAAAGGTCAGATAAACCTAATTTATTAATAAAATTGAAAAACGGTCTCAATAAGTGAATTCTAACTCATAGAGCACCTGTAGCATCGAGGAGAACTGTTACCTGGGGTTTCATAAGTTGTAAATTTTTTGGGGGGGAAGCCACTCTCATCTTCCTAGGTCCAAGCTACAGGTGGGTTCAAAGTGCTGACCTTGTAGATAATAGTTTAATTTGTAACCCACTATGCCACCAGGGCTCCTCTGCAACTTATTCACTACTAATATTTAATTTACACCTTCATCAGAAGTAGTTTAAGTCTTCCTTACTTCCAGCTAGCAATATTGTGTCATCTTCATATCGCAGGTTTTCAAAAATATCTTCCTCAAATCCTACAACACTTTCTTCTTCATATAAGCCAGTTTCTCAGGTTGTTGATAAATATCAAGTGTTGTAGCCTTCAGTATGTATTACAACTCAATGTAGACAAGACCAAAATGCCACTGGACAAGTGGTAGGAGTATGATAAATGGAGATCAAACAAAGTATTGCATTGGGTAAATCTGCTGTACAAGACTTTTTAAAGTGTTCGAAAAACAAGGAGGGTACTTTGAAGACTAAGCCATAGTATTCTCAATTGTCTCATTGTCACGTGAAAATGCAAATTGTCAACCTTGAAAATGAGAGGCTAAAAAAATGAAGCATTTTAAATCAGGGTACTAGTGAAGAATATTGAAAGTATGATGGACTGTCTAAAGAACAAACAAATCTGTCTGGGAAGACATATAGCTAGAATGCTCCTTGAAACAAGGATGCTGAGATTTTTTTCTTTCATACTTGTTCATTAGAGCCAGCGTCTGGGGCATGACACCATGCTTCGTAAAGTAGAGGGTCGACTAAAAAGAGAAAGGCCCTCTACTAGCTGGATGGATACAGGGGCTACAATAATGGGTTCAAACATAAGAACAATTGTGAGGATAGCTCAAGATTGGGCAATGCTTCTTTCTGGTGTGCGTAGTGTTGTTATGAGTTGGAACATAATGGGAAGCATCTAAAAATGACAACAATTCACACCACACAATTCAGACATTTTATTTTCATATTCTTCCATTTCATACATCACAGCTTAAGAAAAAAGCAGCCATCTAGCTGAGAAGCAACAAAACCCATATGGAAGAAGCAAACCTGCCTGTGTGATCATGAGGTGTCAATGGAATCACGTCTCAGGCATCAAAGACCCAGAACAAAAGATCATATCAAGGTGAATGAGGAGGAGTGAGGAGTGGAGAACCAAAGTCCATCTGTAGACAATTGGACATCCCCTCCTGGAAGGGTCACAAGGAAAAGACGAGCCAGTCAGGGTGCAGTATAGCACTGATTAATCATACAACTTTCCTCTACTTCTTGAATGCTTCCTCCCCCCACTATCATAACCTAAATTCCACTTTTCCAATTGGCTAGACCAGAGCATGCATACTGGTACAGATAAGAATTCTCTGTGAAAACACAAAGAATTCAGGACAGATAAGCCCCCTCAGTACCAATAGTGAGAGTAGTGATACCAGGAGGGTAATGGGAAGGTGAGGGGAGAAAGGGGGAACCAATCACAATGATCTACATATAACCCCTCCCGAGGGGATGGACAACAGAAAGTGGGTGAAGGGGGACATAAGTCAGTGTAAGACATTGTAAAAAAAAATAGAAAAATGATGAAGGGTTCATGAGAAAGGGAGGTTGGGGGAGGGAGAAAATGAGCTAATACCAAGGGTTCAAGTAGAAAGAAAATGTTTTGAAAATGATGATGGCGACATATGTACAAATGTGCTTGACACAATGGATGGATGTATGGATTGTGATATAAGCTGTATGAGCCTTCAATCAAATGATTAAAAAAAATCAAACCACTGCCATCCAGTCTATGCTAACTCACAATGACCCCATAGGACCCAGTTGAACTGCCAATTTGGGTTTCCAAGGCTGTAAACCTTTCCAGAACCAGATTGTCTCACCTATTTCCCCGAAGGGACAAATAGTATGTTCCAACTGCTATGTTCTCAGTTAGCAACCCACTCTACCTCCAAGGGCCCTAAGCTGAAGATTAGTCTTCAACAATATCTGCTAATCATAATTTTCCAAATAATTTTGACGTAACTTTCCATATTGAGAAATATCTCATTATAGAGAATTTGTAGTTTAATTAGTAAATTATCTAATTCCAGACATTGATTTCCATTTTGTTTTCACTATAAACAGTAATATATTATTTATTCTTCATCTTCAAATTTGAATTTTCTTTATAAAAACAGGCATTCCAAAGTCCTATGCACAGATTTGGGTAGAGGACATTCTGTCCAACATGGGTGAACATGAGAGAAATTGCAGAGTTAATTCCACTGTGATTTTCCTACTTTATTTACCTTCATACAATGATCGGATGATAATTAAAGAGTAATCATACGATTTGTCTTTGCCAAGATACCCAAATGGTCTAGTCTAACTCCTGTATCTTCCTAACACTGTCCTTTACCAAGCACAATGTTCTTCTTATGGTCTCTCTAAGGCATATTCTGGCTGTATTTCTTCCAAAGAAATTTATTCATTTGACAATTCATTTGACAAGCAAACTGTCGATGTGCCCAAGAATGGAAATAGAGACAAAGAGAAAATAGCTAAATAAGGAATACATTTACGTTTTTATTGATTTGGCTTCCGCTCCCTATTATCAGACATTTTAGGGTTTAATGGGAGCTTTGCATTCCACTGTGGTATAGGAGAAAAAAAATCCAAAATGATAAGGTTCTCATTCTGACACTCGAGGTAGACTTGTCATTAGGGCTGCAGTGGTGGAAGTGAAAGAAAATAGTTCCTGCTGCCTTAAGCCATGTTTTACTTAATTTGCAAGCTCAATTCCAACACAATGTTAACCTGGCAACTTCCTCCAGCTTCAACAATAACTTTTATCCTTGGAAGGTGATGTGTCTTCTACTTGAGGCCCTGGTAATGAAAAATAATCATCTGTAACTTTAAAGCTAAAAGTTCTTAATAGTTTTTTTTAATATAAATAGGAGAAGTGGTACTGATGTAATATAGTATTAATTAGCTTCAAGATTTGTGATAGAACTTCAGTATTTTTAAAGAGCAGCTTAATATTAGAAACATTCTGTGGATTAAGACACAATTCCAAGTTCATAAATATATGTATTGTTAAACAAAGACAGTCTTATATGTTTGAGAAGATTTCATACTTCGCTATAAATCCAAATGAGACAACTGGCACAGTGGCTGATGAGCTGGCTGGCTGAGCGCTGGTCAGCACTAGGGAACCCGGAGCGGCTCCGAGGGAGAAAGATCGAGCTTTCTACTCTCGTAAAAACCCACAGTATAAAACCATTTGTTTCAATCTTGAAATCAACTGCATTTCCTCTCCATTTAGCAGTTCTATAACTGCAATATTGTTTTTATTTATACTGTACTTCTTATATTCACTTGTAAATTAATATCTCTAATTATTTTTACTGTTAAATTTACCAAAAACGCTGATTTCAAGATATAAAAAATGGTGTTATACTTGAGCAGACATTGATAAATTACAATATAACATCAATGAAAATTAATATGCTTTCTTTTTGAAATAATATGAAATGAATATTTTCCTAATAATTTCCCAGACATTACTAATATATATATATGTGTGTGTGTGTGTGTGTGTATGTGTGTGTTTGTCTATATATATATAAACATATGTATTTATATAGATACCCTCATAAACA
Organism: Echinops telfairi; assembly: GCF_000313985.2. Lineage (NCBI taxonomy): Eukaryota > Metazoa > Chordata > Mammalia > Afrosoricida > Tenrecidae > Echinops > Echinops telfairi. The sequence continues at coordinate 62,064,803 of NW_022103896.1, read as the reverse complement.
TAAATACAAAAATTCACAAAATCCTAGCCAATAGAACTCCATGATGTACAACAACAATAATAATACATCATAACCAAGTGCATTGATATTTCAGAGTTTTTAAACATTAAAAAACATCCACATAATCCACCACATAAATAAAACAAGGAAAAGAGCTACGTGCTTATAATCATCCATGCAGAAAAGACACTGACAAAATCCAACACCTATTCCTGATAAAAACACTCAATAAAATAAAAATAGAAAGAAAGATGCTTAACAGAAGAAAGGGCATATGATGTAGTGGTTATGTGATGGGATGAGACTCACATAGTCAGCAGTTTGAAACCACCAGAAGCTCTGTTGGAGAAAGAACGGGCTTTCTACTCCTGTGAATAGTTACAGTCTCATGAATCCACATGGGCTTGCTGTGAGAGAGCGTAGACTAGATGGCAGTGAGAGAGAATGGCCAACAATAGTCTTTACAGATAGAAGTTAAAAGCATTCTCTTGCAAATAGAAACCAGATATGGATGGCTTTTGTCACCACTCCTATTCAAGATTGTGCTGCAAGTATATAGCTACCAGGTTGTATCCTCTCACCACACTTGTTCAATCTACATACTCCAAAATCATCAAAGAAGCTGGATTACATGAAGAAAAGTGTGCCTTCAGGATTGGAGGAAGGCGTATTAACAACCTGCAGTGTGTAGAAGACACAGCCTGGCTTGCTGAAAGTGAGGAGGACTTGAAGCACTTGCTGATGAAGATCAAACATTGAAGTCTTCAGTATGGATTACAACTCAATATAAAGCAAACCAGATCCTCACATCATGAGCACATGGAGGTCACATGATCACACAGGTCACATCATGACACCTGGAGAAAATAGTGAAGTTGTCAAGTGTTTTCTCTTGCTTAGATCCACAGTTAATGCTCACGCAAACAGCAATCAAGAGATCAAAAGACGTGTTACATTAGGTAAATATGCTGCACAAGACCTTTTTACCGTATTAAAGAGTAGGAATGCTAATTAGAAGACTGAGGTTCGCCTGCTCCAACCATGGTATTTTCCCTTAGCTTGCATGCATGTGGAAGTTGGACCTTGAATAAGGAAGACTGCAGAAGAGCGGGTCATGTGAATTGCGGTGTTGGGGAAGAGTACTGAAAGGACCCTGGGCTGCTCAAATGACAAACCCTTCTGTACTGGAAGAACTCAGGCCAGAGTGCAGCTTAGAGGGAAGGATGGCAAGACTTCATCTAGCTAACTTTGGACATGTCTTCAGGAGAGACTAGTTCCTGGGGAAGGAGTTTGTGCTTGGTAAAGTAGAGGGATGGCTCCAGGGAAGAGAGTCTTCAACAGGAAGGATCAACACAGTGGCTGAAGCAATGGTATTTAACGTAAAAACAGTTGAATAAGATAGAAGCAACTAAATGACCACTAACTGAAGAATGGCTAATCAGATTATGGTGCATACACATACTGTACTATTATGCAACTTGAAGTAATAGCCATGAATCTGTGAAACACTTCATAACGTAGATGGACCTGGAGGATATTATGCTGAGTAAAACTGGTTGTCACAAAAGGACTCTATGAAGCCACTTTTGTAAAGTATCAAGAAAATATTTTCACATGAAAAGAAACGCTCCTTGATAGTTTCCAGGCACGTGGGTAGAAGGAAAAGGAGAGTAAAGTGTTGGATCAAGGGTAGATAGGTTTTAACTTGGGTGAAGGAGAAAGCAACATGTATAAAATGAAAGTCTGTCAAAAATGATGGAAGGCAAGAAACCTGGAAGAATATAAGAGTTACAACAACAATGGTAAATGCTATTATGTACACAATCCTTCAATAATGGTGATCTGCACACATATGCATGGATAGATAAGCAGGTTAAATAGGTGTGGAAAGGAGAGAGGGGGAAATACCCACAGAAATATATGGTTATGACAGAGGCTATATGTGCATTTACCTCTGCTGTAAATATATTCCTATATGTGGTGGAGCATACAGGAAGCAAAGACAAGAAACTCATTAGACATAGCCAAGTGCATCAAGGGAATAAGGCCCTGAGCTTGGGGATTCAGAGCAATAGGATAGGGAGATAACAAAGTCAATTAATTTGATATGGTCCATTCAACATCCAACTTTGATAAGTAGAAATTAGAATTGTAAAAGCTTATGAATGGCCATATAGAGTGCTAAAGAGGGCAACTATTCGTATCCACCTGTCTGGAGGAAAGAATCATGACAAATTGAAGACAGATGGAAACCATTAGCCCAAATGGATCATGCGAACGTTAGTTTCCATGACTCTGAAACCAGAAGGACGGATAGCATGTGGCTACCACTACCAATTGCTCTGAAATGGATCCCATTGGAAGGTCCTGAACAAAGTGGGAGGAAAAATGTAGAGCAAAAGTGAAAATCATAAAACAAATAAACAAAAACCACAAAAAGGCATCCTGATAGAGGTTGGCAGAACCCTTAAGACTACTGCCCTTAGTTAGCCTTCACATGTCAGGACCAGAAAAAGAAAATATGTTTCTAATCTTATCTAAATTTCATTTCCCTTTCTCCCAGGAAGATGTTTTTCAGTCTAAACTCAATTTCTTGTCTAAACTCAATTTCGCTTCCTCCAAGATCCTAACTATTAATAATCACCTTTCAATTGAATCTTTACTTTTCTCACTTTCTAGTAAACGTTTTTCTACTAACATTCCAAGAACAAGGACTTCAAATTTTCCATGCATACCAAAAACTGTGCTGTTTACAACCTTCCATTTACTGTAGCCACTGCCTCTGTACTATGCAAGGACAACCTTCTTAAAACTATCAACTCTCCTTTCTTGCTCATATTTTTACTGAATAGTTCACTCAAAGGTTAGGAGAAAAGCTCCTGAATGTCAATTTAACAGCCCCTACTCTCTCCAGAACTCCTTGAAAACATATGTTGAGTTTGACTTTGAAAACAACCCTCTCTTTGAATTTTTTTCATTCAGATTATTCTTTATTAGTGACTTATTTGTATCTATCACAGTTTTTCTTAAATGTTTTTCTTGAAAGTTTAATCTTATGTTTCTTTCATAGTCTTCATATTACTTCATCTTACACATCATCTTTAAGTGGCTGACACTTGGTATCAGAACCTTGGACTTGAATTATGAGACTGTCATTTATTGTTGTTTAACCTAAGCAAGTTTTTTTTATTAATCCACAGAGTTCTCACATGTAAAATTAGGATAATGTGTTGACTTCGTACCTAATGATGATCAAATAAGATAACACGTACTATATTGACAATGTGCCATGAACTTATAAATAATAAATGATAGATATTATGATAATCATGACTTTCTGGAATAACAAACTAGTTTATTGTGATGACTTGTAATTAGGAAATTAGGCCAGGACTGTCCAACAGCCCATTCTATAATAACTGAAGTTCAGTGCGTCTGCAGTGATCAATATACTAGATATTATATACATGTGAGTCATTAATGCTTGGGGCTAATGTGAATCAAATATTTAATTTCACATATATATTTAAATAATTTTATGTGAAATATAATTATGTATTATAATTAAATGTATATTATAATTATATGTTATATATAAATATATATTTACTATAATGGAAACCACAGTTCTAGACATTTATTTTTTTAATTCTTATGAGACTTAAGTTTTTCATGTCTGAGAAACTTCCTCCTCCCACACAGATCATGCTAGTTTTATGAATTCTCTATTTAAGTTAATGGCATCACCATTCACCAAGGCAACAATGTTCAAAAGCTATGTGATGTATTAGGATTCATTCTAAAACGAAAAGAGCATGACCTTTGAATCAAACACACCTGGCTTCAAATAGGGCATCTCCATTTCCTAGCCATTTGACCTTGGGCAAATTAAATAACCTGCAAGAGTTTCATTTTTTTTTCATTTGTAAAATGGAAATAAATATGTGTATCACACAAGGCTATTATCAGGACTAAATAGCATAACGTATGTAAAACACCTGGCATAGTGCCTGGCACATAACGTGTATATATTTCATAAATATACATTATCTTTTCCCTTGCTTCCCATTTCAAGTGGATTAACAAATTCCATTGATTCTGCTGCTGAAATATTTTATGTTTCTTTCTTTTTTCATTCACATTGAATGTATTAATCTTCTCCTCTCCTCTCCCCTCTAGTTAATCAGTACCTTTCATTCAGTCCTCTAAGATGCCACACACAAAAAGCTTTTTAAAACAAATATCAGAGCCTGCCACTATTTTTTATTTTACCCTTTTGCTACAAAAGTAAGCATTTCTGTGTGAGATGTTTTCAACTTCTCTGTAAGCATTATCACAAGTATTATCATGGTATATGTAACTTTCTAAGACTTTCACACTTGTATCTTTAGGACTGAGGATTATTATTAGGGGTAATTTAAGCTCAGATCTTGCTTATTCATTTCATGCAATTAAAATTTAGTTTTAGAAGATTTACAATAATTTATATATATTTCTGTTGATGCATATGTAGGTTACTATGAACTTTTGTTTTCTTGAGAGGCTATTTAAAACTTTTCTTAGGGCATACACATATAATGATCAGTATGGTGAAACAACATTCTATCTAGGTATACAGTTTACAGAGTTTTACTTCCCACTCAGATCAAAGTATAGAGTAGCTCTAATATTGGAGAAGATTGACATTACTCCACCTTCCAAAGTAACCTTAATTCTGAGTTCCATTACTTTAGGTTTCTGCTCTCTGGAACATCATATATATAGATATAGATATAGAGATAGAGATAGAGATATATATAGAGAGGCTTGTTTGTGTTTTGCTTTCTTTCCTCCAAATTATATCTATATGATGCATTAATATTCTGCACAGTTTTTTGTTAATTACTCATGATTATCACATTATAGAAATATTTAACAATTTGTTTCTTAAATTCTCTGCTTCATGTGCATTTGAATGAATTTTAATTAGGGCAGTATTACTTTGCTATTCAGAGTGAAGTGTCTAATACATTTCTGCTTAGATTATACCTAATTGAAATGGTTGTTTCATAGGATAAGTGCATGTTTCCCTTTAGTTAATATTCTATATGGTGTTCTTCTAGATGGTTACCCATTTATACCTTTATCAGAAATTTATGAGGGCTTAGTTTCTTGTCATCCTTGACAAAACTTGGCATTTTGGTGGATTTGCTTGAAGATTTGTAGGGATAAATAATATTGTGTTTTGTGTTTTAAAATCTCTTATGAAGTGCATATTTACCATTTGGATATCCTATTTATAAAATATCTATTCAAGATTTTTTCCCCTGTGTTTTTCTTATTTATTTGTAAGACCATATAGTATACATATGAATTATATGTATTACAAATATCCTCCTCCATTCTGCAGCTCATTTCTCCTTCCATTATTACTATGTGATGGAGATAGGTTGAAAAATGTTATAAAGCATTACTTTAATTTTTTAGATTAGTGTTTTTATAGTGCTCTATTAAGAAATAAAATCAAAATTAATGAGAATATTCTGTTTCCCTTTTTAAGCTTTACACTTATTTCTCTGATTCATCTGGAAATGATTTTTATGTATGATGTGATATAGGGATCAGGGCCCATTTTGTTCCATATGGATATTCCATTGAGCCTCCCCTTCCATTAATTGAAAATACAATCATTTTTCCCCTTGAATTGTGAAGATGACTGCATCATAAATCAAGTTACTGTATATGTATGAGTCTGTTTCTCAAATTTGTGTTATCTGTCATTTAAAAAAAACACAAAAGAAACTTTGAATCAATCAATATCACACTGTGTAAATCCATGTATTTTAAAAAGAGATTTTATATTGGTTTTATAAGTCCTCAAATTTTATTAGTTGTCATTGACCTTCCTGTTCTAATTACTTTGCCTTTAACTTACATTTTAAAATTAGTCTGCCAATATCTCCAAAATATTGTGATTTTATTTCATTGAAAAGTTAAAAAATTAGAATAGACCTCTTAACAATGCCGAGACTTGCTATCAAATAAAAGCAAAACTCGTCTACATTATCAGGATGCTTTGGGACATTGCATAGTGATCCCTTTACTTAGGTCTTCTTCGATTTCCAGCTTTTACTTTAGGAATTTCATTCATGTTTCCCAATTGTATTTGTTATTATTTGTAATCCCGAGGGAACTCTCCCTGGAGAAGGACATCATGTTTGGTAAAGGGTCACCACAATAAAGGAAGACCCTCAGTAACGTGTCTTGACACAGTGGTTGCAACACTCACACCAAACACAGCAATGGGTGGGAGGCTGGTGTCAATTTGGCCATGCTTTAGTCTGTTGTATAGTCACTGTGAGTCAGAATCCCTTCTTGTGGTATTTAGTACTTGAAATATAGTACTTTGATTTATGAAATCTCTCCCTGAATCGCTCTTTCAAACTTAATTTTTCTATATTCTTGTTCTTTATTGGCTTATCTTTATTAAGCAACTCAGAGTTTTTGTGCTTTTCTTTTGTTTCCAACAGGTTTATTGAGGTATATAGGGCATATAGTAAAACCAATGAACTATGTATACTTAAATTGTATTATCTGACAGATTTTGACACATGTATGCTGTTAGGTTGTTCGATACCATTGAGTTGATGGAGACACATAGTGACTTGATTTAGGATAACATGAAATTTTACTCTGCCCTGTACCATTCTTACAGTAGTAGGTCTGTTTGAGCCCATTTTAACAGCAACTGGGTCTTCTTTTTCTGGTGACCTTCTGTTTAACTGATAATGATGTCTTTCTCCAGGCTAGGCTCCTCCTTATAACATATCCAAAAGAAGCCTGGTGAAATCTTGCAATAATTACTTCTAAAGAACATTTGGTTGTACTTCCTTCTAAGCACATTTATTGATTATTTTGGCAGTCACTGTCATAGAGATAGTCTCCACTTCAAGCTGTACAGCAGGCAATAATGAAAACCAATTTTTTTTTAAAGTATTATGCTTACATCATAACTTTTAAAAGGTCTAAGACATAATTTAGTAAAATACAGGAAAATATTGCATGAATATTATTTATTACAAATAGAAAAATATGACATTATATTTAGAAATGTTTCTAAATTTAAATATTTTAGCAATATAATGAAGATTGTATTACCTTCTATAATTTACTTCTAGGTTCTTATATCAATTGCAATGACTACACAGAAACTCACATACAAAATTCATAATTAAAGCGTTTATTAAAGACATTAAAACGTTGTAATGCCAGTGAGAAATGCTCACGGTAGTTGTTTACCAGGACATGTTGCAAATTTGAGGTCTGCTTATAAAAGTCTGAAGGGCCATATCATTCTAACTTAAGTCTTACCCAGAAGGCATGCTCCATGGGTCTGCAAACCTAATTCCCTGAATTAAGTGCTTTGGCTTTGGGACACTCAGCAACATTTCTGTGAATTAGCGAGTCCAACTTTCCCAATTAAGTGGCCAGAGGCACCCCACTCTGCAAGATAGTGTTCTGCACAAAAACACTCATCTTAACTTGCTCCATAGGTTGGGAAGTCCATCACTCTGTTGTATGCTCTGGCTGGTGTTTTTGCTGTCATTTTAACCCAGGAAGTTTACTTCATAGTGATCTGTCCCAAGGACCTGCTCCAAACCTGACTCCTGCTGAGATTCCTCCTTCTGTTTCTCAGAGGGCTCATTTTGTACCCAGCAGGCTGCCACTCCAGGGAATTCTATTCTCAGTTACTCACAGGTGAATCCTACCCATATTTTCCCTCACCTTCTTACCATGCAGGAAAAAGGTCATTCGGTGGGAGTTAGAAACTTTGACTAGAAGGGCCACATTAAATAATTCACTGCCTCTCCCAAAACGAATTTATTTAAAGGCCAAGAAAAGTATGCATAATTAATAGACTTCCATATCAATATATAATGAATAAATGTTTAAGACTCAAAATAAATGAATAAAACTATTTGAGATGTAGTTATGATGTAAGCAGATTATCCCTTTTTATTTCTTAGTCCCTTAGTTTCCATTCAACATCTAAGAATATCAACATGTATTTTCCTATAAATTTTATTGTTTTAGGCTCATATAACATTTGAATCAATTTTTGTGCATTGTATAAAGAGATGTTGGTTGAAGATTCATTTTTTTAATACGAATAGTCAAATTTTTACACATCAAATTTTTGGATGTTATCTTTACTTAACTGGATTGTCTCTGGAGCTCATGTCAAATATCAATTGATCATGTGTTTGTGTTTTCATTGATCTTTTTATATGCCTTGATGCCAGGAAAACTGTCCTAAACACTCTCCAATATTTCTTGATATCATGGACTACTCTGATTATATACTTTTTCACTGGAAATATTAAGTAATTTGCATAGCCCTCTGAATCAGTTTGTCAATATCTACCTAAATTTGTTCATATTATTAGATATTTTCCTTTTGATATTTGTAAAATATATATTAATATGGCTTTTCTCCTTAATGATAATAGTAATTTATGTCTTCTATATTTTTATTCTAGATAATATAGATAAATTTATAAATTTTATTGGTCTTAAAGAACTATATTTTACTTTTATCCATGTCCTCATTTTTTTATGTAATTGATGTATGTTTTTAATCTATATTATTTCCTATTTATAAGTAGATATATTTACTTTGGATACGTTTTTCTAGTTTCTTTCATAAAATATTAGTTTATTTTCCTATTGGCATAAGTTTACAAAGTAAATTGATTGAAGCAATGGGAATTCAGCAATTTCTAAGCAAATCGTTCAGTGACAATGCTTTCAGAATGTGTCGACATTCCCACATGTCCTGTTTTGGTGTTTTGTTTCCAGCAGTTTAGTTTCTTTTGCCTTCTTTGCCCTTGCCTTCTCATCTCTCTTTTCTTAATTTAAAAACTTTTTATCAACAACTGGGTGAAGATTTACAGAGCAAATCAGTTCTTCAATACATTTGTTTCATATCATTAATTACAATCCCCACAAAGGGGCTTTTGCCTCAGATTTGCCCAAATCAAGATGTCTTTTGATTTCTTCTCTCTCTCTCTCTCTTTTTCAAAATGAATTTGTTTTTCACTAAAGTCTCCAAATCCATTTCAGTTTAACTTTTCCTCTTTTTTTTATTATTATTATTCCTTAGTCATTCAAACTCTTTTGGTTTGAGGAACAAGAAATCTTGGATAAAAAAAAAAAGAAAAACTCTATATATTTACATAGCTCAAGAAATGAAAAAAAATGGATTTCAGGGTTTATCCATTTGAACCCTCCATATACGCTAAACTCTCCAGGCTTCTTTCAGAGTCTAGGTAGTCCCTGGATTATGATTATGACCGGGTTCCGTTCCCATGACTCCATCATAAGTCAGTTCTAACATAAGTTGAATAGCTTTATAGTTTCTATTATTATTGCCTTTTACCAACAGTTTCTTTATAAATACAATGATTGAACATCTGTGAGTGAATATCTGAAAATAATAGCAGCAACAAGTTATGTGCTTTAATAGTGTATATACTATATATAATTAATGATAATATATCTAAAAGTATAAGACTGCCTTAAGTGTAGTTTAATGTTTACATCATAGACTTCTGTTATCTTTGACCATTTGGTCTTACATACATCATTGTTTAAAAGTACTCAGTACTCACATGTGATGTTCTTTATTTTTATGGTCCAATCTGTTATTTAGCCAACAAGTGACTTAAAGGCATAGCTTAAGTTCCAGGTTTCAAGAGAATCTCAGAGTAATAGTCTTAGATAATCCTCTAGTCCAAAGTGGTCCAATACATCTGAATTTTCAAAGAGTACTGTTTCAGAGTACTTTTTAACAGTACTGTTCAAATGTTCTCCCTTTCCATCAGGAACCATCGACTGTATCCTGACCAGAGTGGTCTGTAGTGGTAACCAGGCACAATTTCATTTTCCATGCCTCAGGCTAGAATGAGAGAGTTCATGCAAATTATTTGAACTCTGAATATTTGCTTTACTCTTGCTCTAGTGCTCCTGAAAAGGAGAGCCCAATATTAGATGGCCATGTTTTCGGAGACTATTCCCCAGACACTCCATAAGAGAAAGATGAGCTTTTTTACTCTTGTAAATAGTTACAGTCAGTCTCAGAGACTCAAAGGGGGTGTATAAATGTATGGATTAATGAGTCTGGATTAATATTCAATGTCAAGAAAACCAAAGTCCTCAGAACTTGACCAATGGAAATATTATGATAAATAGAGAAAATAGTGAAGTTGTCAAGGATTTAATTTTGCTTGGATCGACAATCAATGCTCAAGGATGTACCAGTCTAAACATCAACTAATGTGTTGGTTGTGTTGGACAAAACTGCAGAAAAGAGCCTCTATAACACGTTGAAGGGCAACGATGGCACTTCAAAGACTAAGGCATGCCTCATTCAAGTCATAGAATGTTCAGTACCCTTACAATTGGAAATTGGACAATAGATGAAGAAGACAACAGAAGAATGGAAGCATTTGAATTAGGGAGTTGGAAAATAATACTGAAAATACCAAGGACTGCCTGAAGAACAAACAAATCTGTTTTGGAAAAAGTAAAGCCAGAATGCCCTTTGAAAGCAAAAATTGTGAGATGCCATCTCACTTACTCTGGACAGGCTATCCAGAAAGACCAGACCCTGGAGAAGGACATCACATTTGGTAAAGGGGAGGGACAGTAAAAAAGAGCAAGATGCTCAATGAAATGTTTTGACACAGTAATAAAAGGCTCAAACCTAACAACCATTGTGAGGATGTGGCAGGAGCAGACAGTGCTTTCTCTTGTCCAGAGGGTCACTATGAGTCACATAGACTTGATGGCATCTAACAACAACAGAGGATGCGCACAGGTGTATAACGATATACATAAGCATAAAAAAGAAGCATTGCTGACATATGAAAACAAATACATTCATACTCTTTACACATGCAAGGATACAAAGATAAATATGTTATCACATGTTTGTGTTTTTATGCCTATTTCTGATGTTATAAAATTATACATGTCATAGCATTTACAAAAAGGTCATATATGTGTACCTCTTGATAAGGAGCTCTGGTTGCATAGTGGTTATGCATTGAACTTCCAACCTCAAGGTCAGCACTTTGAAAACACCAGCCACTTCATAAGAGAAAGAGGACGCTTTCTACTCCTGTAAAGA
>NW_022103896.1:62052152-62053119 GCF_000313985.2 Echinops telfairi | reverse complement strand
TGTGATAAGAGTTGTACGAGCCCCGCAAAAAATGATAAAAAAAAGTTATAGTCTCAGAAACCAAATGGGGAAGTTCTACCCTCTGTTACAGGACTACTGTGCATCAGAATTGACTTGATAGCAGTGAATTTATTTTGGGGGGGGTTACCATTTGGTGACATCAGTTACAATGGTCAAAATGTTTGCAGTTCACCCACATTGGTGTCACCTTACCCTTCACCAAAAATAACAGGAGTCTGCTCTCGAAAGAATTATCCCGCATCTCTCCCCTCCACCCACTCCTGGTAGCCACCGCTGAACTTTGATTCCTGTCTATGTATGTTGTCAGGTGCCAGGGAGTCAGTTGTCTCTTATAGAAATCCCATGTTCAGCAGTATGGATCAATTAAAAAATTAACACTGTTTCTCCAAAGAGATGTACTGTTTTGTGCCATCCTAGCAATTATGGTTATATTGGAGCCAATTGTTTCCCTCACAGTACAATTCACCTCTGACTATTTTCTCTGACCACATGTTTGTCTGCCTAATCTTATCTTTTCATAAAAATGAAATCATACAGTATTTGTCCTTCTGTTGTTTACATATTTCACTCAGCTGATATCCCCAGGTTCACCCACAATGTAAGCTGTCTTGAGGACTCATCATTATTTTTATGGCTGTTAGTATTCCATGGTATGTATATGCCATATGTTGCTTATCCATCCATCCCTCAGTGGTCACAGCTTGTTTCCATCCTTGTGCTATTGTGAATAATGCTACAATGAAAAAGAAGCATATGTATGTCTGTTTGTATTACTTTTATTAGAGCTCTAGAGTATAGTTATTTGAAACATTTCCTTTTTCTAATGAAGTTTTTTTTGTTTTTGTTTTCAAGAAATAAAGTCAGAATGCTCCTTAGGGACAAGGCTGGTGAAACTTCATCTCGTGTAATTTGAACATGTTGTCAGGAGAGCCCAGACCCTGGAGAA
>NW_022103896.1:62048949-62051459 GCF_000313985.2 Echinops telfairi | reverse complement strand
TAGCTGGATTTGTAAGGTAGAATTGGGGTCATGATAGTGGTGGTGGGGAAGCATTAAAGAACTAGAAGAAAGTTATATGTTTCATCAGTGCTATACTGCACCCTGACTGGCTCTTCCTTGTGACCTTCCTGTAAGAGGATGTCCAATTGTCTACAGATGGCCTTTGGGCCTTCACTCTGCACTCCCCTTCATTTGCAATGATATGATTTTGTTCTGGGTCTTAGATGCCTGATACCTGATCCCATCAACACCTCATGGTCACACAGACTGGTGTGCTTCTTCCATATGTACTTGGTTGCTTCTCAGCTAGATGGCCACTTGTTTATCTTCAAGCCTTTAAGACCCAGACGCTATATCTTTTGATAGCTGGGCACCATCAGATGTCATCACTACATTTGCTATGCACCCATTTTGTCTTCAGCTATCGTGTCAGGAAGGTGAGCATCACAGAATACCAGGTTAATAGAACAAAGTGTTCTTGTGTTGAGGGAGTACTTGAGTAGAGGCCTAATGTCCATCTGCTACCTTAATGCTAAACCTATAAATATATGCACATAGATCTATTTCCCCATCACATAGATCTATTTCCCCATCATAATATAAATATATTTACATATATACCTGCCTGTATTTAAACCTCTATAAATGTCCTTTGCCTCCTAGTTATTTCCTCTATTTTCTTTTACTTTCCTCCTATACCACCATCATGCTTGGCTTTCGCGGGGGTTTCAGTAATTCTTCTCAGTTACATTGCCCTTGATCAAGCCCTAACAGGCATCCTATGCCCTCCTCGCCATTGATTTTTAGATCATGCGTTGTTCCCTTGTCTCTGGGTTTGTTGACACCCATTTCCATTCCCTGTCTCCCCTCTCCCATATCCCCCAGGAACCTCCGGTCTATTGATTTCTCCTCCAGGTTGTTTATCCTGTGTATCTTATCTAGATAGACATGCAGACACAATAATAAACACAAAAACAAGGCAGAGCAAAAGAAAACAAACAACAAAAACCATGACCAAAAAAAAAAAAAATAAGAAAGGCCTATACAGTGAACCCTCGCCACTTCGCGCTTCGACTTCCGCGGCTTTACTCTATCGCGGTTTTTGTGTAACAGCGCATGCTCTGTCATTACTGCCACTGATTGGCTCATACTGTACACGCTTCTGTCTGCATCGCTATGTATCGGAGCTACGTATCAGATGCATTTTTGCTTTTGTACCGTGTACTGTAATTGTTTGCGATTTTTAAGAAATTTTATCTAAGCCCTATGATGGCTCCTAAACGAGCTGCTTCTTCTAAGCCTTCCGACAATAAAAATAAGCGCCAGAGGAAGATGCTCACCATCCAGGAAAAGGTAACATTTTGGATATGATCAAAGATGGCAAGAAAATCATGGAGGTTGCACGCCATTTCGACTTGAATAAGGAATCCTACTTCACGGAATTTCATTTATCACGGTAGGGTCTAGAACGGATTAACCGCGATAAACGAGGGTTCACTGTAAATAGTTCCAGATTTGTTTGTTGACCTTTAGATGGGGTTGAGTCTGATGGGGTACCATACCCTGGCCCCAAATTCCATTTTTGGTATTTCCTGGGGACTTCATTGCTTTGCTCCTCTTGCTGCTCTAGTGCACGCCCTTAGCGTTTCGCCCTGGTGTGATGGGGTCAAAACAAGCACAATTCCTGCACTGTGCCTCCAGGGTTGTCCCACATAGTGATATGGGTCAGTGTGGGATGTCTTTTCTTACAGTGGGGCCAGCTCTATGGTCCTCTCTGTGGATTGGCTGCTCTGAGCAGAAGTATCATCCTCGGGGCTTGCTGGACCAAGATATGTTTCACTCTCTCTCCTTCCTTCTTCATCTGTTCCTGTGTGCTCTGATCAGATGCACCCCCTGTAGACCTCTCTTGGCGGAATTTATTCTTCAAAGCTATCGCGTCTAATTTTTTTTCCCAAACAACCTTATCACCTTTAAATAAGCTCCATTCACTTAATATATTTGTCAAATCTATGATTCCATTCTTGGAAACGTTTTACAAACTCATCTGTTTGGATGGCTGATATCACATCCCTCATTTTTTTTCTTCCTGCATTCTTTGTCAAGAATTGCTCTCCTTTCGTGTATCCCTTTATTTGGGGAAACAAAAAGTAGTTGCACAGAGCAAGGTGAAGTGCGTCAGGTGCTTGGGGCAAGAGAAGCATGCTATGTTTTGCCAAAAAAGTGGCACACTGAGATGGCTGTGTGAGCAGTTGAATTGTCGTTGTGGCAAAACCAGTCCCCAATCTGCCATAAATCAGGCCTTTTTGTCCACACTGTTACACAATCTTTTCAGAACCTCTAAATAGAAAGTGTACTTAAGAGTCTGACCTGGTGGAATGAACTCCAAATGCACTAGGAGTCAACATTTTCATCCATCTGGGAAGTTGATGGATGTCCAAAATGAGGTTTGTCATCAATCAACATTTCACTATTTGAAATAAGAAAACTACTCATGCACTTGAGTTTTTCCC
>NW_022103896.1:62033242-62047584 GCF_000313985.2 Echinops telfairi | reverse complement strand
ATAGATGTGCTCTTTTTATAGCACCTGAGCAAACATTGCATTTCTTTGCATAGATAGATTTGTTTAGGCGCCCTTTTTTTTCTTGTTTATCTTTTTATTATAAAAATACAGGCAATTTGACACTTGGCACTTCTACATTTTCCTCATGTACAATTTTAAATCTAATTGCATCAATCCTGTGCATTTATCACCAGGACTTTTAACTGAGAATATCAGGTGCAACACCAAAACAACTAAACAAATGGTAAATATGACACTAGACTTGTGTATGTGTAATACTATTATAATGATAATTAAAAGTTTAAATATTATCAGAACTGTTGTAATGTTTTTAACTTGTAGTCTATGGGAATATTACACTCTCTTGGTATGCTTAGTACTACCAGTGCCTAATTACATTATTGTTGTCCAAACCAGTTGCTAATTTCATCAGTCAGTAAAAAAAGTTTGTGACTATGGCTCACTCTGTTTTTTTAATTTAAAAACTACAGAGTACTTTTGCAATATTAAATTCATTAAAACGTGTCACAAAAAGAAGAAATGAGAAAACTAATATTTAATTAAGTGTGTTATTCTGGGTTGACTAGAGAAAAAAACCAGGGACACTCATATGTGTGTAAGAGACAGTTTTATCCCAGAGCAATTATATATTGAGAAAACATCCCAACTCAGTCCAGATCAACTCCATAATTCTGATATTAGCCCATATGTCCAATACACAAGCTGGTGGGTAAAATGTCTTGTGGATCTAGTGGTGCTGGAAGCATATCAAAGCGGATGCGGATCTCCATGTAGCTCCTGCAACTAGATGAGTGTCTCAACAGTGGGAAAGGGAAGGTAGAGAGACAGTGGGTCTGGCCTCCAGTGGGCTATTTATCTCTGTCACACCTCCAAATGAGGTAATTTAACTGGGATATAATTGACAGGTTAAACTCCACCCCTTCACTCCTAATGCCCTCAAGTTGACAAGAGATCATGTAACTACCCAGACCACCCCTTGTCGACTTGACACCTTTACACAACCCTTTAGCCATAAATAATTTTTAAACAAAAAATATAATAAAATCATATCTGTGCCTAACAGGATAAAACTAAAATGCATACAACTCCAAATGTGCCAACCTCATTTAAACATAATATTCTCTGAGCAACAAAACAAAAATATTCTATGCTTAACAATTACAGTTATCTGAACACCTATACCATAATCCTATAATTCTATAAACATATTACCCAACCTATGAAAGTTTGTAAGCCAGCTACTTCATGTGTTTATGCTCCCATTTTATGGTATCTAATTTCTATACTGCCCATTTAAATCAACCCAGTGCTCAGAGGAGATAAGCATGTTCTTTGTTGTGAAGAATCTTAATTCCAGTTGGAAACTTCTGAGTCTGCATCCGTAAACAAAGTCAAATCAGGATAGCCATCCACAAAGTCAGCACCAATATGCACCAGTTCACAGGTTCAAAAATCATCTCTTCATCTCATTGAGTTCTGGTCAACTTAATGTGGGTTGCTGCCTTGCACCCTTCACCTGGGTGCCCGTTAGCTCTTCACCAATTCTCAACAATCCTAGTTTCTTTGGGCTATGCCATGAACTTCAGACCAGCCAATCCACTCTCTTCTTCTACTCCAGTCCATGTGAACCAAGTCCATAGGTGTCTGTGGCAAGACTCAAGCTGTCTCTTTGTTATTGTGTTTCTTCCACTTCCATTCAACAAATGGTTCCAGGTGGTCTCCCAGCAAGCATGTCAGGCTGCCTGCTGGCTCCCTTTAATGTTCAGTCTTAGAGAGGAGAGTTCCTGCTTATCTCCAACTTTTTCCAGCTTCTGGCACAAACCATTACTTCAAAATTCAAAAAGCAAAAGGGTTCCTTTTTCTCTCTTTAGTCTCCCAACAACCCCCTAGGCAAGTCTCTTCAAAGCAAATATCCTGAGTATTCCAAAGCACTGAGTGGGGCTTATTTTGTCAGAGCGTTCTTTGCTGGAGTCTACACCCACTTATAGATCCAATTGAATGACTAAAAGCAAGTAGGCTTACAAACTCTCTATTTTTACTTCCCAGTGATCATTTCTATCAATCATTATATCAATAATAATAGGCAGAAGAAAACCTTATAAACTTAGTACAGCCAGCTCCTGAATATGTTTATTAAAGTCACATCCAAGCATCTTGTCTTAATCCTATTTAAACTATTCCACTGATACAAAAAAATGGCCTTACGCCTTTCTGACTACATCAAGTCAGGGCTGGGCTTTCTGTCAGTCATTTTGATTAAGCAGCATGGTCTCAGATAAGTTCAAGGGGCATTTTTACCCACTGGGCTCAAAATTTACATTTATCACATTCACTTTTGCCATTTTAGACAGGATCATCAAAGACAACTTCTAGGAATCGAAACCTTTACTTCCCATGTCTCTTACAGAAAGCAGTAGAGTAAACAGTGTGGACATATCTGACCTCTGACTAACCAACGAAGAAAAACTACCAGGAGGAAGAGGTCAACGAAGCATCCAGCCTCTGTCTTTATGATTTGTTTCTCTGCTGCCTCATTCCCAAGGAAACATACTGTGTTAGTCTGGTTGACTAGAGAAACAATTCCAGAGAAATTCATATGTGTGTAAAAGAGAGTTTTACCTCTAAGAGCAATTGACTATTAAGAAAACATCCCAGCCAGTCCAGATCAAGTCCATAATTATGATACTAGCCCATATGTCTAATATTAGTTCATAAATTCCTCTTTAGACTCATGCAAAACATGCAATGATGCTGAATGCAGGAAAATCACAGGATGGTGAGTGGAAAGTCTGGTGAATCCAGTAACAGTGGAAGCATATCAACGCTAGCCAGTGTCTCCACATGGCTTCTCCTGCAATCTGGATGCCTCACCAGCAGGAAAGAGAAGGCAGAGAGAAATGGTATAGCCTCCAGTGAGCTATTTATCTCTTTCATACTGATTGACAGGCTAAACTCCACCCCTTCACTTTTAATCCCCTCAAGTTGACAGGAATTTATGTAACTACAACAGCAAGCATTGACAGAACTTGTCTCACTCACAATGCTTTGTAAAACATCATACTAGTCTAAATGAATAAAGTTTACTGGTTTTACATGTAGAAGTGCTTGTTCAGTTAGATAAAATTTGCGAAACTCTGAATGTTTTTAATTTCCTTTGCTCTCTTAGAACTACTTTCTTCTCCTCTCTTCTCCACTTGAATCCGTCCTCTCTTCTCCACTTCAGTCCCATTCATATCAACCCATCCCATTCCAATTCACCTCACCCAACCTCACCCCATCTTATCCCAACCCACCTCATGACACTGCCACCATACCCCACTATCCAATCTCAATTTCGTGCCATTGAGTCAATGCTGAGCCATAGCAACCTCCTGTGGGTTTCCAAGGCTGTAACCATGTCGGAGAGAAGGAAGCCCAGTCTTTCTCTTGTAGACCTCTCGCTGGTGCTTTTGAAGTGCCGACTGTGAAGATTGCAACGCAATGCTTAACCAATACACCGCTATATTTAGGGCTCTATATTTATGTAACTAAATAATCCAAACCAGAGGATTGTTATTATTCAATACAGGAAGACAGCACTCATACACAGGGCTGTTGTGACTAATTGTCGACTTATGCTTATGTGAACTGATTGCAGTACTCCCTCAGTATAACTTTGTGTATGCAAAAGTTAGCAAATAATCCTTCATGTGTGAAAATTATATGTCAATGATTATTTCTACTAATAAGACTGGTGTTATCTTTTAACTCCAGTACTGCGTTTGCTTTTTTTTCTGTCTTTAGGAGACTTGAATGTCAATTTTACTAATTTTTTTCTTCTAAAATTTAACTTTTTCTCATAATAACAGAAGGAAAATAATGTGAAGCAATTGCTTCCCCCTCCCTTCCCCTGCGAAAATGTGGCAAGTCTGAAAAGTTTGGAAAAAATAATGTTGCTGTGTACAGAAGTATATAACCACAATTCTAAAAGTACAGTTCAAAAACTGGTGTTTGTTTTACATACCACAGACAAGATTGTATTAACAAACAATTTTCAATATGAAGACGTTCAGTTTTCTCTACTTAAATTTAATGATGTGTTAGAAATAACAAACTGTTTTTTTTTCCAGTTTTATTTCTGCTAGACTTATTACAGTACTACATACAATTTTATTAGGACAAGTTAATGTTTTCTCACATTTTGGTGCATAATCACTATACATCGTAATGTTAACTACGTAACGGTTTTGGTGAGAGAACTATCAGGTCAGACTCCTATATGTGGCTGCATTATATTAGCTGAACTAAAATTAATGGGGTTTGATCTATTACATTTCAGGATATGTTTTAATTTAATTAATTTAAGTTTAAATTGAGTTCATTTCTCAGTAAAATTCTAAAGAGCATGGTTAATTAGCTTAAGTACAAATTTTTCAGATCCTAATTTGCTGAGGGACTGCTTCTGGCCTCCTAATTGCTATAGTTGTCTTTTTTAAAATAAACTCAAAGTTCAGGGAAAAGCTACTAGCAAATTGCACTTAAGCATTCGAAGGAAATAATAAATTAACAAAAAAATATTCGAATTGAGTGCATTATTGAAAAAAAATTACTTTAATAAAAATTAATAAAAGACTAGCCCCAATGAGTTAGAGATGAAAAATGTCCTAAATATCCAACTTTTCCAAAAGACCTTACCTCTCCATTATCCCTGCTATTAGCCATAATTCCCTTAATATCATCCCTTAGGGCAACCAACAACATATTAATTGTTAGTTTTACAACATGATTTAAATATAGTTAATTACTTAATCTGGCTCTTCTAACCCACGGTGGTTCTGCAATTCACTTCAATGTCACACTAATTTATAAACCATTAATGGAATGGATCATTCTATTCTGCTGTGGATGGTTGTGGATGCTCCTTAGGCCAAAATACAGAGTTCAGATGTCTGTCTGGAGCATCCTTTGTATCTGCAAGGTTACCAAAGCTTATGAAAGCAGGTCAGGTGGTAAGCCACAACTAAAATACCAAGAACTGGGGAGTCAGGCAGAGTCCAGACAAAGGTAGGATCACAAACAAGAAGCAAAATGCCCAAACATGTGTCCTTTTTCCTATGTGCACTCTGTCAGGAAAGTCAGGTCACAACAAACAACTTGGAGGGAGGTGGGATTTCTGTCTTCTGCATATCATACTTACCCCCAAAGAAACAGAGTAGTGACTTAAGTCACACCCTCTAGTAAGATGGGTCCTCAAGATGTATATCACTTTAATCCTGTTTTATCAGCACAGCAGACAAATCAAACCAAAATAATGGCCTTGTAAGACAGAGTAGAACTGCACCTTTGGGTTTCAAAGGCTGTAAATCTTTATACAAGTGTAAATCCTCATCCTTCTTCCACAGATCAGCTGGAAGATTAGAACCATTGACCTTATCGTAAGATTTCAATGCAGAACCCACTGTCATGATGGTTCCTTGGAACAACAGGCAACTCCATCCAAAATCCATTGTTTTCCAAGTGTAGACACTTGATACTATAAGATATCATACAAGAAGTACTATTACTAGAAGGGCCCCCTTAATTAATTTACAACATATCAATTATGTTGAGACATTTATAAGAAATTTGTGTTTTTCAGTTGCAATCAAGTTGGATCTGACTCAGCAATCTCATGTACAAGAGAACCAAACACCACCCAGTCCCAAATTCAAGTCACAATTGTATTTAAGCTAATTTTTGCAGCCACAGCATCGATCTTGTTACAGCCTTTCTTTTTTCCACTGCTCTTCTACTTTAGCAACCACACTATCCTTTCCCGTGCGTGGTCTTAACTGTTAAACATCCAAAGTATATGAGACAAACTCCTGCCATTCTTGTTTCTCTGGAGCATTCTGGCTGTACTTATTCCAAGACAGATTGCTTTGTCCTTTTGGTAGTCCAAGATATACTCAAGATTTTTCAGCAGCACCATAACTCAAGTGTATCAGTTCTTCCTCTGTAATTCATACTGAAGGCTACAATCTTTATTTTTCATGAGCAAGTGCTTCAAATCTCACTTTCATCTGCGTACTATAGATTGCGATTAGGATTTCCTTCAATACTTATGACACATTCTTCTTAAATTAATCTAGTTTCTCTGATCATTTGCTAAGCCCAGAGATTGAATACGTATGGCGAGAAGATATAACCCTGATGAACACCCTTCCTGATTTTAAGCCATGCAGTATATACACTTGTTCTGTTTGCACAACTACCTCTTCATCCACATACAGATAACACTTGAACACACTGTTGTGTTCTGGGATTCCAATTCTTCTCAAGTATATTTATAGTTTGTTATGGACCACACAATTTATAGCCTTTGCACAGTCAATAAAACACAAGTAAACATCTTCCTGGTATTCTGGCTTTCAGCTAAGATTCATTTGACATCAGCAGCGATATCCTTTATTTCATGTCCCCTTCTGAATCCAGGCTGATTTCTGGCAATACCTTTTTCAATGTATGGCTACAAGCTTTATTAAATGATCTTTAGTAAAAATGTAGGTATATGTCATATCAAGTATATTATTTTAAAATTTGAGCATATTGTTGGGTCACCTTTCATTTCCAATTGGCCAGGTAGCTGTGTTCCAAATTTCTTGGAATAGACTAATGAGTGCTTCAAGTGTTTCATCAATTTGTTGAAACATTTCAACTCTTTCCCATTAATTCCTGGAGTCTAATTTTTAGTTAATGCATACAATGAAGCTAACATTTTTTCTTTCATTACCATTGGTTCTTGATCGTATGCTACGTATTTAAATGGTTGGTTGTTGACTAGTTCCTTTAATATAAAGCATCTGTGTATTCTTTCAATCATTTTTTATGCTCCTTGCATCATTTACTATTTTGTCCATGGAATCTTTCAATATTGCAACTCAAGGCTTGGATTTTTTCTTTTTTCTTTCAGTGTAAGATAAGCTGAGCATTTTGTTCCTTTTGGTTTTCTAACTCTAGGTCATTGATCATTTCATTATCATATTTTACTGTCCTCTCAAGTTGCCCTTTGAAAATTTCGCTTCAGCTCTTTGACTTCATTATTTCTTCCATTTACTTTAGTTACTCTTTGATTGAGATAAAGTTTTCGATTCTGGTACCTACCTTTATCTTTTTAAAAATGTCCTGTCTTTCTAATGACCCATTATTGTTTTCTTCATGTATGAAGTTCTTGCTGTCCTCCCAGCTCATCAGGTCTTCTGTCATTAGTGTTCATGCATCAAGTCTGTTCTTGAGATATTAAAAAATTCAGGTGGTATATACTGAAGGTGTATACCTGGTATATTCTGGTATATACTGTTATATTCCTGGAGTCTAATTTTTAGCTAATGCATTCAATGAAACTAGCATTTTTTCCTTCATTACCATTGGTTCTTGATCATATGCTACATATTTAAATGGTTGGTCGTTGACTAGTTGACTAGTTCCTTTTATATAAAGGATCTGTGTATTCTTTCGATCAGTTTTTGCTCTGGTGAACATGTTTTAATTATCGTCATGTCAGCCTGATTTTAAATATGAGCAATTGATGGTCTGTTCCAGAGTCAGTGTCTGGCCTCGTGTGGGCTGCTGAAATTGAGCTTCACTATCATCTCTGCCCACAGATGAAGTCAATTTGATTTCTGCTTATTTCATCTGGAGTAGTCCACTTCTATGTTTCTGAAAAAGGTATTGCAATGAAGAAGTCCCTGTTCCTGCAAACTTCTATTATGGAATCTCCAGCTTAGTTTCTGCTTCAAGGCCATATTTTCTAACTATTATGTCTTCCTCTTTGTTTCTGACCACTGCATTCCAATTACCATTAATTATCAGTGCATCTTGATTGCATGTTTGATCAATTCCAGACTGAAGATATTGGTAAAACTTTTCGATCTTCATCACTAGTTAGTGGTTGGTGCATTCATTGGAGTAAGAGTTGTATTGACTGCATTCCTTTGGACGTGGAGAGATATTATCCTATCCCAGACAGCACTGCCCTTCAGGATATCTCTTGAAATGTTCTTTCTGATGACGAACGTGACACCATTCTCCTTAAAACTGTTATCCCCAGCTTAGTAAACCGTATGCTTGATTCAAAATGACCAATACCAGCTCATTTCAGCTTACTGATGTCTAGGGTAATGATCTTTCTGTGTTCCATTTCATTTTTACGACTTTAAATTTTCCTAGATCCATACCTTATGCATTCATGATTACAGTTATTAATGGACATTGACAACTGTTTCTTCTTATTCTGAATCATGCGTCATCAGCAAATAAAGACCATGAGGATTTTATTCCTGAAGACTTTACTCAAACAATGTCATAAAAATCTGTTCTGAGTTGATAAGGCAACTCTTCCTCAGTAATATTTTGAGTGCCTGCGACCAGGGGAGCTCATCGTCTGCTGCTGTCTCTGACAATGTTCTGTTGCTGTCTATCAGGCTTTCAAGTGGTTAATTCGTCTGCAGCAGACTCTTCTTAGTCTGGAAGCTCTGCTGAAACTTAGTCACTATGGTGTCTCTGCTGGTATTTGAAATACCAGTGACATAATTCCCAGCATTACAGCAACATAAAATCCGCCATAGTTGGACAAACTGACAGACAAGTGGTGGAAATTCATATGTAGGATAGCATACTTTTGATTAGATTTTTCAAATTTCACTGGAAGTTCAATAGGAAAAAATTTTGCTGACTGAAAAAGAAAGCATTCTATTGAATAAAAATGTCCAGAAGAGTGAGTCTTCAGAGAAGATTAAATTTTAACTTTCTGTGAGTGTTATATTACAGGAGTTTTTCCCCATTTCTAGTTATTAGTAAATACAACTAAACCCACTCCTCACTTATTGACATGGTTAGGCTCCAAAGCAGGTGAAGAGAAAATTAATGTTGTGTAAGAATCTATTAAAATATCTTCCATATGTAGTTTGCCTTTTTCAAAATTCAGGGTAGAGCATTTCTTAAATAGCATATTTTCAACATTGTAGAAGACCCCAAAGCAAGCCCACTGTCAATGAGCTGCTTTTCTGAGTTAAAGCATACCCTTTAGGGTGTCTCTAGTGCTGCGAATCTCCAAGAGAGTGGATAGCCTCCTGTTTCTA
Source organism: Echinops telfairi (assembly GCF_000313985.2). Lineage (NCBI taxonomy): Eukaryota > Metazoa > Chordata > Mammalia > Afrosoricida > Tenrecidae > Echinops > Echinops telfairi. The sequence continues at coordinate 62,038,465 of NW_022103896.1, read as the reverse complement.
CCACTAGAGCAGGTGGCACTCTTTTTAAACAAGCGTGTTCCTGTAACTCTTACAGTATATTGACTCAAATTTTCATTTTAAGACTAGATAATATATATAATTTTCCATGTAAGCAATATGTGCTTTTATATTAATATTGAAACAGAAATGCTAAATATGTTTATGGAATAATAGTGAAAGAAGCACAATATCTTTATTTGGATTAAGTATTAAGTTTGAAATACTTATAAAGGACTTTATTGACTACAAGTCATTTCTCAAGGAAACAGATTTTAATTTATTTATTTCCCAATTGTGGCAATAATAGATCTTTCACAATAATGTTTTAGTAATTGTACTTAAAGCATATGTCATTAATGATGGTAATGTTTGAAAAGATTGTTCAAATGTATTGAGAGTTCAAAAATAGGTAGATTCAGAGTTTAAATGATTTTTGAATGGTTTTTGTTTTATGTGCAGATACTTTCCAAACCTTACCTTTTAGTTCTGGGTGTTATATCAGTTAGTGTCCTTAGGAATGTTATGAATTGTTGGTGATTTTTCCATTGATGTAAAATTGTAATAATCAAACAACAAAGTCTTATGGCCCCTGTGTCGCTTAAATTAGATTATGAGAAGTAGAATCACAAAATGATTAAGAGTTTTGTATTCTTTAATCAGACAATCTTTAGATGTAACACCAATCAGTGAGTAGCATCAGTGTGAAAGGAGGCAAGTTGCTTAAACATTCTAAGCCTTGAATTTATCAGAAAAATGGAGTAAATGATATCCTACTCGTCCTGAAAGTATAAAGAAATAATTAACATACACATTTAATTATAATAAAACAAGGCACACTTCTATCTAATTTATTCTGACTCATAGCAACCCTAGATAGTGTTTCTTAGGCTGTCAATATTTATGGGAACAGACAGCCTCATCTTTCCCATGGAGAGACTGGTGGGATTGAACCTGGACCTTGAAGTTGTATATTTAGCACTCCAAACTTTGCCAGACAGTGACAGCAGGGCTCCCTAGTGCATATTAATGAGTAATTAGCACCAATTTAGAACACCCATTAAGTGTTCTAAAGACCGTCTTCCTGTCCTTCCATATGTCTTTCTTGACTTTGTTTTCCTCGCTAAATCTCAATTGGCCCTGTCCTATGCCATGCTTAAAATGTTTCAGCTACTGTAAACCCATCTCTTTGAGGGCTTCCTCTTTTTAACAGCCCTTTTACTTTACCAGGGACTGGTCTCTCCTACTAACATGTACAACATTTTGGAAATGAAGTTTCCTCATTTGTGCTTCCAAGAATCATTCTGCCAATAACAAAATATAAAGCCAAACTCAGCACTAATTGATTCCACTCACAGCGACCCTATAAGGCAAGGTCGATTTGCTCCCATCGGTTTCCCAGACTGTACCCCTCTACTGAATCAGAAAGCCTCGTCTTTCTTCCACGGAGATGCTGGTGGTTTCTATGTGCTAACTTTGCAGTTAGCAGACCAACATGTAACCACTATGACCCCGGGCTCCTACATTTTTCTTATAGTCTACTGTGCTTTCAATATTCTTTGCCAACACCACCACCCCAATGCATCGACTGTTCTGTGATTTTGCTTTTTCATTGCCCAACGTTCCCATGCATATGAGAGAATTAAGGACACCATATCTCAGATCAGGCTCACCTTTCTTTTCACAGTGACATGCTTAGTTTTCAGCATGTTAAAGAGGTTTTATGAAGGCCAAACTCCTCTAAAGGAATTAGCCAAAAACAAGGTCCCCTGGATTCCCAGAATACCAACTGGAACGGTGCAACAAGATAATGAAGCACTGGAAGCACTCACTTATCTTCGCCAAGAAATTTAGAATTCAGGTACCTGGCCAATTGACTGGAAAAGGTCCGCATTTGTGCCTATTCCAAAGGAAGGGGATTCAACAGAATGCACAAATTACAAAACAATGCCATTGGTTATTTGCATATAAAATTTTACTAAAGATCACTCAATAATGATTGCAGTAATATAACAGTAGGGAGTTTCCAAAAATTCAGACCAGATAAAGAACAGGACATGGAGTAAGGAATATCATTGCTCTTCTCTAATGAATCATGGCTGAAAGCCTTATTACTTGAAAGATGTTTACTTGTATTTTACTGGCTGTGCAATGGCTTTAGAATCTGTGGAGCATAACAAACTATGAATAGCCATGAGAAGAATTAGCATCTCAGAACACAAAATTGTGCTCATGTGGAACCTATACATGGATTGTCAGTTGTGCAAACAGAACAAAGGAATACTGGCTGGTTTAAAATTCATGATGGGTGTTTATCAGGATTGTATCTTTTCACCATACTTATTCAATATGTTTGCTGAGCAAATCATAAGAGAAACTGTATTGTGTGATGAATACTTCGATATTAGGAGGAGAGGAAGGCTTATTAATAGCCTGCAATATGCAGATGATACAAACTTGCTTACAGAAAGTGAGAAGGACATGAAGCATTTTCTGATGATGATCAAGGATTGCAGCCTTCAATATGGATTAAAATTCAATATAAAGAAAAGCAAAAATCCTCACAAATTTATTCATAGGTAATATCATGATAAACAGAGAAGACTGAAGTTATCAAGGATTTTCTTTCTTATATCCAAAATCAATGCCTATGAAGTAGCTGTCAAGAGATCAAATGTCATTGGGTAAATCTGCACCCAAGACTTCTTTAAAGTATTGAAAAGCTAGCATGACATTTTGAGGTCTAAGGAGCCCTTGACCAAAGTCATGGCATTTTCAATGAACTCACATGCACATGAAAGTTGTGTATTAATAAGATAGGCTGAAGAAGAACTCACACGTTTGCTTTATGTTGCTGCAGAGAATATTGGAAGTGCCGTGGACTGCCAAAAGAGTGAGCAAATCTGTCTTGGAAGAAGTGCAGCCAGACTGCTCCTTAGAAGCAAGGATGGCGAAACTTCATCTAATGTACTTTGGACATGTTGTCGGGAGAGAACAGTCTCTGGGGAAGGATGAAATAGAGTGTTGGTAAAATAGAGAAGCAGCGAAAAAGAGAAAGGCCCTCGGCAAGATGGGTTAACACATGGCTGCGACCATGGGCTCAAACAGCAGAACAATTGTCAGGGTAGCACAGGATCGGGTGGTGGTGTCTCGTTTTGTTGTTCTTAGGGTTGCTAAGTCAGAAGCAACTCTATGGCATCCACAAAACCAAACCAAACCAAAAAAAAAAAAAAAAAGAACAAAAAAATGCAGGCCATTTGCCAATATAATATGTCATCTGATTTCTTGACTGTTACTTCCATGAGACTGCTTGTGGATCCAACCCAAAAGAAATCTTGGACCACTCGATCTGCTCTCTATTTATCACTATTCTATCAATTGGCCCAGTTATGTATATTTTGTTTTTTAACATAAATTGTAATCTATACTAAAGGCAGCAAAATCCTTGATCTTCATAAACAAGTGCTTTCAGCAAGCAAATGTGTTGTTGCCAGTTGTTATTGCCAGTTGTTTCAAGGCTTCTTCCAAACTTAATGTTTCAATATTCATATAGTACAGGTTCTCATCATACAAATGGAATAAATATGATGAAAGAATACAACTCTGATGCTCTCCTTTCCTGATTTTGGCCAACAATATTCTCTTATTCTGTTCACTTATCTGTCTCATGGTCCATGTACAAGTTACTCATGAACATAATGAAGCTTCTTTGAGTTCTCAATCTTCTCAAAGTTATGCATACCAATGATTCATACAGTTAAATCTTTGAATAGTCAATGAAACACAAATAAACATCTTTTTGTTATCATTGGCTGACTGAACATTGGATGTAATAACAATTGTAATCTGTTACTTTTATGTCTTACTCTGAAAATGCCTGTTTTCCTCTACTTTTACTCTTGCCGTAAGCCAGAGGTTCCCAACCTGTGGGTCGCCCAATTCATAATGGTAGCAAAATTACAGTTATGAAATAGCAATGAAAACAATTTCATTGTTTGTGAGGAACTGTATTAAAGGGTTGTGGCATTAGGAAGGTTGAGAACCACTGCCCTAAGCATTGACTAAAAGTAAATGATTTAACACCCCAAGGGATGCTGAACCCAAGTTTGGTAACAGTCAAGTTCATGAGTCATCACTTAAAGGAGACCATCTCAAAAACCTCTACCTATTCAGAATGGCATGCATTGGATTTTAATGCAAAGGGAATAGATTTTATTGTGTACTAGCAATATTTTGGAGTTGGTTGTCATAGCATTATTTGTTGCAATGCCATTTGCAAATGACATTACATCTACTTGTGTCCCAAATAATGAATTTTATGGAAAAGTGATGAAAGGTGTGTAGAAGTAGGGGATCTGTTTTAAGATAGAATATAGCAAATGCAAAGGACAAGGTAAAGTAGTGGAAAGGTGGGGGTGTGGGAGAAAAACACTTAGTTGGTAACTATAAATGATAATCTCAATATGCCTATAACATTTTTAATATGTCTCCAATTTTAGTTCTTTCTATTTTCCCTTAGTTTAGTGAAATTCAAATATATTCCATTTATCCATGTTCCCAAGAAACCAATTTCAATAAAGTTATCAAAAACATTGTATTTCCCACCAGGAATACCTTTTCATAAATATTTTTGGTTGAATTAAATGATAGAAGCAGGACATTTCCTAAAATTCTAGTATAAATTATATTCTCATTTTTAATCTCTTAATAGCTCCTTCCCCCTGCCAGTTATAATTGTTATTATAATCAGTAATTATGTAATAATTAGGGCAATGCTTTAAAAACACATGTCTACCTTACCCCACTCTAACTGAGGAAAAGTTATGTATTATTAATAAACACTAAGATAATGAAAAATAAATAATTAATTAATGGGTGTCATTTTTTATGAGGATGGAAAATAAATGTGAGTTTTTAAAAGTTATTTTGTTCTGCTTGTACTTTAATTTAGCAATAATTGAACCACTGAAGCATATTAAAATATTATTTTATACCATTACCTTTGCCTTTTAAAATGATTACTTACCTTGAAATATATATTCAGACTAGTGTACAGCAGGAAGACGTTAAGTGACTCTAGAGAAATTTTGTTTCTGTAATCAATAACATAAAGGGAGTATCAACATGAAAAATATTTTTTTTTCTTTTTTAACATTTTATTAGGGGCTCATACAACTGTTATCCCAATCCATACACACATCAATTGTGTAAAGCGCATTTGTACAT
>NW_022103896.1:62028406-62031797 GCF_000313985.2 Echinops telfairi | reverse complement strand
TGTGTGTGTGTGTGTGTGTGTGTGTGTGTGTGTGTGTGTGTGTGTGTGTGATACATTGATCAGTGTGATTGGTTCTCCTTTTCTCCTGCTTCTCCCACTTTCCACTTACCTTCACGGTATCACTACTCCCATTACTATTCCTGAAGGTTTAATATGTCCTGGATTCCATGTGTGGAGAACTCGTATCTGTACCAGTGCACATGCTCTGGTCTAGCCATATTTGTAAGGTAGAAGGGGGCACCATACCAAATCTCCTGTTTACAACAATACGATTGTTTGCTTCAGATCTTCTGATGCCTGATACCTGATCCCGTCGACACCTCCAGATCACACAGGCTGGTGTGCTTCTTCCATGTGGATTTCATTGCTTTCATGTTAGATGGCCGCATGTTTAACTTCAAGCCTCTAAGACCCCAGAATCTATACCTTTTGATAGCCAGGCACCATCAGCTTTCTTCACCATATTTGTTTATACACCCATTTTTGCCTTCAGTGGTCGTGTCAAGCAGGTATCACAGAATGCCAGGTTCTTAGAACTAAGAGTTTTTGCATTGAAGGAGGGCTTTAGAAGAGGCCCAAAGTCCATCTGCTACCTTAATACTTAACATATAAATAAGGTAAACAAGCAACCATCTAGCTCAGAATCAACAAAGCCCACATGGAAGAAGCACACCAGGCTGTGTGATCTGGAGGTGCCAAAGGGATCAGTTATCAGGCATCAAAGAACAAAAACTCATATCATTGTGTGCTTACCTCCATAAAATGATCGCTGAAGACAAATGGGTGCATAAGCAAATGTGGCAAAGAAAGCTGATGGTGCCCGGCTAACAAAAGATATAGCCTCTGGGGCCTTAAAGACTTGAAGGAAAACAAATGGCCATCTAGCTCAGAAGCAACAAAGCCCACATGGGAGAGAAGCACACCAGCCTGTGTGATCACGAGGTGTCGAAGAAATAAGGTATCAGGCATCATCAGACCAAAAAAACTTACAGTGAATGAGGGGCAGAGGGTGTGTGGAGTCAAGACCCAAAGCCCATTTGTAGGCCACTGGACATCCTCTTACAGAAGGGTTTCGGGGAGGAGACAAGCCAGTCAGGGTGTGATGTAGCAACGATGAAACATCGAACTTTCCTCTAGTTCCTAAATGCTTCCTCCTACGCCCTATCATCATCCCAATTCTACCTTACAAATCTAGCTAGACCACAGGATGTACACTGGTACAGATAGGAACTGGAAAGGCAGGGAATCCAGGGCAGAAGATCCTTCAGGACCAGTGGTGCAATTGGCGATACTGGGAGGGTAGAGGAAGGGTGTGTTGGAATGGGGAACTGATTACAAAGATTTACATGTGACCTTCTTCCTGGGGGACAGACAACAGAAAGGTGGGTGAAGGGAGACATCGGACAGGGCAAGATATGACAAAATAATAATTTATAAATTATCAAGGGTTCATGAGGGTGGGGCAAGCAGGAAAGGAGGGGAAAATGAGGAGCTGATGCCAGGGGTTTAGGTGTAGAGCAAATATTTTGAGAATGATGAGGGCAATGAATGTACATATGTGCTTTACACAATTGATGTATATATGGATTGTGATAAGAATTGTATGAGCCCCCAATAAAACGATTTAAAAAATGACCACTTTAAGTATAAAAATGATAAAAACATAAATATATGCACATAGACCTATATGCTTTTCAGTATATAATATGTTTACAGATACATGCCTATATTTTTACCTCTATAAATGTCTTTTGTCTCCTAATTCTTTCCTCAATTTCCTTTTACTTTCTTCCTGTCCTACTATCATGATCAGCCTTCATTTGGGTTTCAGTAATTCCTCCTGGCTATGTTGCCCTTGATCAAGCCCCACCAGGCATCCTATGCCCTCCTGACCATCATTTTTAAAACAAAAGAAGATTGTTTCCTTGTCCCTGGGTTTGTTGACACCCCAATTCCTTCCCCCTGCCTCCTCCTTTCCCATGTCCCCTACCCCCCAGAACTGTTGGTCCCATTGTTTTCTGCTCTGGATTGTTTCCAGCCTATCTTATCTAGACAGAGATGAAGTGACAGTAATACGCACAAAAATAAGACAAAGCAAACAAAACAACAAAACAAAACAGAAGCATAGTACTTATAAATGATACTTACTCTCTCCTCAATTTTTAATTAATAGACTTGTTTTTTCCCATCTAATGAACACCAGTGGAAGTGTGTCTATGGAATACTTTATAATTCCATAATAATATGAATACTGTATTTGTTATAAACAAAATTATATTAAATATGCAAAATCAACTTCCTTCTATATAAAAAACGTTAGAAGTTAATCAAGTTTGAACTATATACAAAATCTTTAGCCCACAAGGTTTAGATCTTATAGTATAATCTAGATTATATGTTACAAATTAGATTTTGGACAATTGGAATATTAATATTTTCCTCTCAGCTTAATGTATGTCTGTGCCTCATCGTCTTAAGAAATAATCCCTCTAGGTTATGTACAGACAATGACATGCCCACACATAGAGGTTTTAACTTTTCAGAAATGTCCTAAGAACCTAATTGAGACCCAGTGTATGCCCAGACAGAGTCAAGTATAAAAGATTTATGGATAGCTCTGGTTAAGGCATCTAAAGAACAGTGAGGTCATGGCGCGTCACAATGATTCCAAGTGTTAAAATTTCAAATGAACGCAAATCTTACTCAAAATGGTTTTGTATCGATACCATCAGGATCTGACATTGCTCATAAGTTCATGAATGGAATTTATGTTGTGGTTAACAGTCTTCAGTGATATCATATTTAACTATTGCGTCCATTTTTACAAAGAAGCATAAGGGCAGAATATTTTTAAGAAAAAGAAAGTGGAGCATGTTTAGAGGTTTGTTACTGCTTGTAAGATTAGCTTTTTACCAGGGAAATGGCAGATCCGTGTTGTCTACAATAAATAAACTAAATTTTCTATAAAGCGGAAAGCACTCGCAATGCTCGGTCTCAGATCTCCTTGGTCACGTACCTGCTCCCTCCCTTGAGCTCGGTTACTGCCACCAGCAGCTCACTCTTTCCCCTCCTGTTGGAGTTGGTTCACCTTTACAGGCAATTGTAAGTGCTGCGGTTCGCCCCTTCCTTCAAGCTCCCATCGATGGCTTTGGCCGGGACTCTGAGGGGTAATTCTTCCTTCGATGGTTTCTTGAAGATTAGACTAAAGCAGCTGCTGAGGGTCTGGGGCATATGAGCCAACATCAACTCCATGGCAGTGAGTTTGAGAGGGGGCCTGCTGAGGGGAGGGTTTATCCTGAAACACTTGCTTGGAAATGTTCTTTCTTCTTTCGCCAGTTCATTGTCCACCTGCTGGGGAACTTGTGCTTCGTGAACAGTGCACACGTGTCCC
>NW_022103896.1:62026960-62027994 GCF_000313985.2 Echinops telfairi | reverse complement strand
GTTGCCATCATCATTCTCAAAACATTTCCTTTCTACTTGAGTCTTTGGTATCAGCTCCTCATTTTCCCCTCCCACCCCATTCTCCCCTCGCCCATGAACCCTTGAAAATTTATAAATTATTATTTTCTTAAAAGGATGATCTATGTCAATGGTCTCTACCTTCCTAATGCTGTGACCCTTTAATAACTATGTTGTAGTGAGGCCTCCAACCATAAAATTATTTTTGTTTCTACTTCATAACTATAATTTTGCTAATGTTATGAATCGTCATGTAAATATCTGATATGCAGGATGTATTTTCATTGTTACAAATTGAGCTAAAGCACAGTGATTCATTACAAGAACAATATGAAATTATATATTGTGAAATATTTACTTCTAATGACAAATCAATGACATATTGTCTGGTGGCGTGGTGTAGCACGGGTAACAGTCTGGTACTCATATGTGGGCGTATCTGCATGTGGGCGCTCCCGCCTGGAGACGGATAGAGGAGCTGTGTCTCGGTTCCTAAGACCGTCCAAAATATGTTTTCCAATGGTCTTAGGCGACCCCTGTGAAAGGGTCGTTTGACCCCCAACAGGGTCCCGCCCACAGGTTGAGAACTGCTGCTCTACGTGGAGTCCAAACTTTTGGCCTAGCCCCACCCACGGAGTTTCTCATAAATCCTGGGAAGGGTGCCCACACTGCCTTGAAAGATCAGTTGGAAGTCCTGGGGTATTTACCAAAAAACATAATGTCATTGTTTTGGTTGGAAAATTCAATTTAAGTTGAAGAGCAACTCTGATAAAATCAAGTCCAGACTAGGTGAATATTAGTGATGGTTTGGGCTGAGAGGTGATGATTAGTGTATTAGTCTGGGTACTTTGGAGAAACAAATCCACGGCGAATCACGTATAAGAGAGAGTTTTATGTAAAGAAAAGGCGCATCACGAAAACATCCCAACCCAATGCTGCCCAAGCACACAAGTCCAACATTAACCCATACCCAACACCAGTCCACAAAGTCCTTCACCTCACAAAACAGAGGCAAT
>NW_022103896.1:62018248-62020748 GCF_000313985.2 Echinops telfairi | reverse complement strand
ACTACATTTTGGGTTTTTCTGCAAAACTAAAATGGTTATACGAACATGAGGTGTTGAAGGGAACAGGCAGCAGACACCAAAGAACAAAAACCATCATTGTGTGACCACCTTTTACACATAAACGCTGAAGACGAATGTGTGCATAAGTAAGTGTGGCGAAGAAGGCTGATGGTGGCTGGCTATTGAGATCTATAGCGTCTGGGGACTTAAAGGCTTGAAAGTAAACAAGCGGCCATCTAGCCCTGAAGCAACAAAGCCCACATGGAAGCAGCACACCAACATGTGTGATCATGAAGGGCCAAAGGGACCAGGCTTCAAACATCAAAGGCGGGAGAGGGGGGCAGGGATCATATCCTCATCAATGAGGGTGGCGAGTGATGGAGACCCAATACCCATCTCTAGACAACTGGACATACCTTGCAGAGGGGTAGTGGGGAGATGAGCCACTTAGAGTACAGTATAGCAATAATGAAACCCACAACCTTCCTCTAGTTCTTAAATGCTTCCTCCCCCCAACTACCAGGACCAATTCTGCCTTGCAGACCTGGTTAGACCAGAGGATGCACAGCGGTACAGATGGGAATTGGAAACCCAGGGAATCTAGGACAGATGAACTTCTCAGGACCAGGGGTGACAGTGGTGAAACCAGGAGGGAAGGGGGGTGTAGAAAGGGGGAATTGATCACAGGGAACTACATAAAATCTCCTCTCTGGGGGACGGGCAGCAGAGGTGTGGGTGAAGGGAGACACCAGGCAGTGTAATATAAGATATGATAATAATTTATAAATTATCAAGGGTACATGGGGGAGAGGGGAGGAGGAAGGGAGGGGGAGGGGAAAAAAGGAAAATGAGCTGATTCCAGGAACCCAAGAGGAAAGCGAATTTTGGGAATAATGAGGGCAACAAATGTATAGATGTGCTTTACACAACTGATCTATGTATTGTGATGAATTGTATGAGCCCCAATAAATTGATTTTTTTTAAAAGAGAAAAAATAGGTTACATTTTTTTCTGAAGCCAGGGACAAGTTGTTAAGCAGTGGGACTATTTCATCAATGAAAATCTTACGTATCAGGGAGCGAGAGAGAGAGGAGAGAAGGGAAAAATTACATTTATTCAAGTAGAAAAATAAAGCTCCAGAAATAGATCATCATCCCTCCCTTGCCAACCCCTTCTTCTAATGCTCTTCGTGGTAGTCTCTGCCTATGAAGAACACATTTTGAAAAATCTGTCATAAACAACATATGAGGGTTTTAAACCCAGCAAAGGGTTTAAAATAAGACAGACAGAAAATTTTGACGTGTTGAAGAAATAATGAAAGATGAGAACATTGAGGAAATTAAAAAGTGGTAGCCGAATGGGTTGTAGAAGATAAAGACGTGAGAAAGATTCAAGAAGGTGACATATTTAGTTTCTGTCGTCTCTCAACTTGGTGTGCTAGAGAAATATGATCATTCCATTAACCAATAGGAGGAAGAGAACAACTACTTTTAAAATGGAGGGGGGATCGTCATTGTGTTGACATATTATTCCAGGGAAAGGTGTCACATAGGTATTTGGAATAATTACATCCCACAATAAAAATATGCACCTTTACACTATTTTGACTATTCTATAGAGAATTCTATTCTTGAAAACCTCTGATTTCCACAAAGAAAATCCTATCCACAGAATAGTACAACCGTCAGATTATTGTACTACTGGTTAGAATAGTTAAAGTATCTGTCACAAATATATACAGTTTAGGGAAACTTAAGGAGCAGTTCCACTCTGTCCTAAGAGTTAGAATCAATTGGGTGACAATAGGTAGGTATGGTAGTTATATAATCATTTGTCAATTTGAGAGGATTATGAAGAGGTGGAGTCTAGCCTGTTATTCAGGTGATAGCTAATGATGCCTCTGTGTGGGCCTGATCTTCTCTGGAGGATTTTGGGAACTCCAGTATTCCTCCTTGGAGGTGGGAGAATTTTTTCTCTCTCTTTTTCTTTCTCTCTCAGCTCAGTCACTGCAAACATTTCTGACAAGAAGCCACATGGACCTACCCTGATGCAGCCCTGGGAGCTGGAGAAGCCACCTGGAGATCCTTGCCAGCACTGAGATGCTTACAATGCCACTGGATCGATAAGACTTTTCATCCACTGGCCAGTGATCTTCCTGCATTCGGCATCATTGCATTTGTTTCATGAGTCTGAAGAGGACTTTATAGATTGGTATGGGACCTACGGGCTAATACAGGACTTATGGACTTGGTCTGGACTGGACTGGGTTGTTTTCAATATTCAATTGCTTTTGTATATAAAACTCGTTCCTGTACACATACTTGAGTACCTCTGGATTTGTTTCTCTAAACTACCCAGCCTAGACCACTCCTTTCACATAACACTTTAGCCATATAAATTTTCAATCAAACAATAATAAAATCATATCTGTGCCTAACAGGATAAAACGAAAATGAATACAATTCAATATGTACAAACCTTATTTAAACATAACATTATA
>NW_022103896.1:61999751-62018148 GCF_000313985.2 Echinops telfairi | reverse complement strand
TGCCTAACAATTGCAGTTAAGTAACATCTACACATTAATCCTGTAATTCTATGAATATATTCCCTCACTTACGAAAGTTTGTAAGCAACCACTTCATGCCTTTATCCTCCCAATTTGGGGTATCCAAGTCCTATTCTGCCCATTTATATCAACCCAGTGCTCTGAGGAGACAATCGTAATCTTTGCCTTAAAGAATCTTTATTCTAGTTGGAACCCTGTGAAATTCTCATCCATAAGCAAAATCAAATCAGGACTGGATGTCCATAAAGTCTGCAGCAATGTGAACCAGGTTGAAAATCCTCTCTTCATCTAGTCAGGTTCTGGTCAACTCAATGTGGGCTGCTTCACTTAGCCTCACCAGGGTGCCTATTGGTTGCCTTGCCTTTAAACCATGGCCCCATCCCAAATTCTCAACAAGCCTAGTCCTCTTGTGCTAGCTCATGAACTTCAGTGAACCCACTCTCATCTTCTCTAGTCCCTGTAAACCATGTCCACAAGTGTCAGTGTCCAGACTCAACCCATCTCTCTATTGCCAATTTTCTTCCACTCAACAAATGGATCCAGGTGGTCCAGCATTTCAGCTTGTCCACAGGCTCCCTTTAACCTTCAGTCCTAGAGAGGAGTTTTATTCATAGTTCCAAATTTTTTTCCAGTTTCTGACAAACCCCCCTAGTTCAAACTATAAATTCCAAAGAGTTTCTTTTTCCTTCAATCTGTCAACAGCCCACTAGGCAAAAGTCTCTTGGAATGCAAGAACCCTGAGTACTCCCAAACACTGGTAGGGCCTAATCTTTTCCGAGTCTTCTTTGCAGGCTTGTTCTAAACCCACCTAAAGATCAAATTTTAATGACTTTAAACAAGTGGGCTTACAAGTTCTCTATTTTTATACTTCCTAATAATTATACCTATAAATCCTTATATTAATAACTAGAAGCAGAAGAAATCAGTATAAACAAAATAGAATTAGATCCTAAACTCAATTCTTAAAACAGTGAAGTTCAATCCTACTTTAGCTTATCTTAATCCTTACCTAAATTATTCCATTTTGACAAAAATATGGGATAAGGCCTCTACTGAATCAAGCCAGAGCCAGGCTTTCTGTCAGTCATTTTGACCTTCTGTCAGCCATTTTCTCTAAGCAGCTCTGAGAAACTCAAGGGGTGACTTCTATCACAGAGCTCAAAATATACATTAACAACATTCATTTTTGCCATTTCACACAGGAATAACCAAAGATGACAACCAAACAAAATCATCAAAAATTTAACTTCCCATATTCTTTCCAGAAAATGACATGGTAAACGTCATGGCCATATCTGGCCTCTGGTTAGCCAAAGAAGAAAACTACCATGAGGAAGAGGTCAACAAACATCCACTCTCCATCTTCATGATTTATTTTTCTAGTTCCCCACTCCCAAGTTACCATAATATATTAGTCTGGGTAGACTAGAAAAACAAATCCAGAGGCACTCAAATATGTATACAGGAAAGAAAAGAGCTTTATATACAAGAGCAATTGAATATTGAGAAAACATCCCAGTCCAATCCAGACCAAGTCCAGAAGTCTGATATTAGCCCATATGTCTGATACCAATCTTTAAATTCCTCTATAAGTCCTCTTTAGACTCACAAAACACATGCAATGACACTGAATGCAGGGAGATCACAGTCCAGTAGGTAGGAAGTCTTGTAGATCCAGTGGCATTATGAGCATCTCAGTGCTGGCAGGGGTCTCCATGTGACTTCTCATCAGAAATGTCTCACAGAGACTGAGCTGTGTGTGTGTGAGAGAGAGACAGAGAGTCTCCCAGCGCCAAGGAGGTATACTGGAATTTCCAGAATCATCTGGAGGAGGCCATGCCCACATACAAGCCTCATTGGCTATCTCCTGATTGACAGGCTAGACTTCACCCCTTCACTCATAATCCTCTCAAGTTGAAAAACACTATTATATACCTACCACAGAAGGTTAGTCAATTAAATTTGGTGACTTCCTTAATATTGAGTGGATCCTAATATAAATTTTAAGCATAAGAACATACATTCAGAAATGTATTAGTAAGAAATGCTTTTCTATCAAATAGTTGATCATTTCCTTACTACTGTCATGCTCAATCTTAATATGTACAACAATTTGACATGTGTTTTTAAGTCAAAATCAACTAAACGGTCGTGGTTTGGGAGGATGCTATTTAAGGCATCCCTTGATCTGATCAGTGATTTAACCCCTCACTGGTGTGGCCTTCTGCAGATTTTCAGTTTTATGATTTGCACAGTTGTGAGGATGGATGGCCCAGGAGTGTGCAGCAGTGTTTCTTTCTGCTGTGCGCTTTGCTGCTATGGGTTGGAACTGACTGGATGACACATCATCATACTATTCATAAGACCCTTGCTAGTCCTGTTAGGTTTCTAACATGCAATATAAACAATATCAAAAAAACAACAACAGACTGCTTTCACTTGATTGACACAGTGGTTGTAACAATGATCTAAAACATAGGAGTGATTGTGAGGCTGGGCAGGACTCAGTGGTGGTTGGTAAAGTTCTATTTATTGTCACTACCAGGTGGGACCAACTCGATGGCCCCTCACAAGAAGAACAACAGCAACCACTGGATTGTTTAAGGTTCTGCACTAGCATGTACTTACATTTTACTCTATCCTGCCTGTTGCAGCACCGCTCACAACTACAAGTCAATAAGTAGACCTGTGACTATACCAAACATAACATACTCTCTGGTGCCCTGTTTTATTTCTGGTGTCATCATGTCTCACCCAAGGAAACAGGCTAGACACATGGCATTACAGCCGACTCCTCTTATCCTCTATGCAACGGACTCATCATATTTTGTGACTATTTTACAGTCCAACCCTGCCTAAATGCACCAGGGACGAGAAACTTTAGATACAGTTCTCATCTTGACAAAGACAACATATTATGACCTGACTTTGGTTAATCAGTGTAACAGAATCCTTCATCATTTTTTTCCATATTACTTTTATTACCTAGCAGTAATGATAAATTTTCAATTCCCCAGACATGCCATACCATGTCACATCTCTCTGCCTAGAATGTTTGGCTCTTCTTCTGTCTTGAAAATATATATTTATTTTTCAAACCTTCATGAATTTTTAAAATATTTTCTCTCATGATTTCTCTATTTTACTGGACAACCTAAATATCTCATTATAAATATATAGTAAGCACCTATGTTTCCTCAAAATATTGTTACTTCTAAATCAATGCCACAGACATATATGAAATGATAGTATTACATAGAAACATAATGTTATCTACATGTGTGATTATAAATTTTGTAATAATTATCTTTCAGGAAGAATAGTTGAACTTAATTTCAATAATGTATTCAACCTGAGCTCCAATGGTGCCATTTGAAACCACCAGCAAGTCTGGGGATGAAAACTGGATTGGCTGCTCTCATATAGAGTTACAGTCTCCAAAATCCACAGGAGGGAGCTAGGAGTCAGCACTGACCAAATGCCGGTGGCACAATGGGTTAAACTGTGTCTGGTAACCGCAGTTAGTGGTTCAAATCCACCAGATGCTCTACAAGAGAAAGATGAGGCTGTCTGCTTCCGTACAAATGTATTGTCATGGAAATGGCTAAGGAGAACTTCTCCTCGGTCCTAAGAGTTAGAAGCAATGGAAGGGCAATAGGTGGGATAGCAAAACATTTATTTCCAAATGTAATCAATATGAAAATTATAAATGTGATTCTTGATTTATTTTCACATTGTCTTTACATTCTGCTGTATTATACCCTTATTGAACCTCAATCTAGAAACAGGAAATTAATTGCTCAATAGCAACACTGGGCTGTGGCTTTCATATGTACAACAGAGCTCGAGAGCAGGGGTCAGCAAATCTGGGTTTACAGGCCAAATTCAAACCAATTTTCCATTTTTTGTACATTTTAAGAGAGTAATTTTTACAATTTCTAGTGGTTGAAAACTCAGAATGATATTTATATGACATTCAAATTTCAGTGTCTAAAAATAATGGCTTATTGGAATATAGCCAAACTCATTCCTATAAAATATAATGTCTTTACATGGAAACAAAATGATCATCCAGAGAAGAAAGATGCATTTCTGTATAAAAATATAACTTAGAAAGCTTTGCAAACTTTTAGAATGAGAAACACACATGTTTTAGTAATCTTATTGCTAGAGAGTAATGCTCTATACACATAAAATATTTTTTAAAGCCACACAACTTTTAAATTACTAAGTCATGCTCCTAAACATTATTATATTTAATATTATAAAATTATTTAAATCTTATTGTTCCATTTATTTCCCTTGTTGTAATGTTAACATTGCTGAAAATAATCCTTTGGAAAGTTATGTTTAATTTGGGTTTTATGACCTCTCTGAGTGAAGAGAGGAAAAGTGTTGTAGTTTTCTGGATGTGCAGAATCATTCACTCTTGAAAACTGGATAAATGCTTGCACTGCCAGATGGGAATAAGACAGAAAGGAGTAGCTGGTTCTATCCCATTGAGATGCCAAGAACACCACATTCTTTCAAAATCAGTGGCCTTAGAGGGATCATGAAATGCTTAGATAGGACAATCCTTACTCGTCTCTATCTTTCATATACTGTCTTTGAAATCAGCTATAGCTTCATATATGGCCAGGACAAAGGGTATGGTTGGAAATAAAAATATGTCCTAGGATTTGTGATGCTCCAGTGATTCCGTCTCATTTCTCCAATCCTGCCTCTCTGAACCACGCAGGACTGATCACTGATAGATTGCAGTTCACAGGGCTCCACTTCATTGTGCAGAGTAATCTCACTGACCTCTACCATTGCTCTTCAAAGCAGAAATTTACACTTTTATTTCATTGGCAATCATTTACCATTAACTTCAAAATACCTGATTTTATCAAACAAGCAGACGCAAAAATTGGCTAGATCTTCTTTGGGGCTAAGACTCACATGACAAGGGAAGTTCATGTGTGGTATAAAATGTCCCCCTATCTCACATGTCTTTCTCTTCTTCATTTAAGCCAATTCTGAAATTCTGTACTTTTTTATTGACTAATAAAAATGAAGAGAATAAAGTTCCTTATCTTCAGTGTTCAACATTAAAAATACACTGATTTTTGCTTAGATAAAGATTGATCCTTTAAAATTATATTCCTTTTAGTTTCTGAGTGCTCTGTATATACTGGTGTCATATCACTTATAAGTATCTATGTCTACATAATATAGGTTATATTTATATATATATATGAATTTTGCTTAAATCCACAAATTTTTCATTATTAATATGATTTTACTTTTACCATTTTATCAAAAGAATAAAAACTTACTTATATAGAAAATATGATCTGGAAAATAATTATCATTTTGAATATTTCAAGTTAGAATATGCTGATCGTTATTGTTTATTTTTCCCTAATTTGTAACATTAATCTCATTTATGGTACGTGTGGTTTATGCATCCAAAAGATATATATATTTTTAAGATATTTATTACCATTAAATGGTCTCAAACCACAATAAAATCATACTTCTTTCATATTTTTGAAATAAATTTAGTTGAAAGAAGTTAACCATAAATAAGAAGAAAACAAAGAGTTAAAAACATAAAAAACAAAAGGGTTAAAAACAATAGTAACATAAGTGCTCCTTAAATATAAAAATTTAGTGCTGTTTAATATTATTTTTAATGAGTGGTACAGTTTTGCCTGCACTGTCTGATTTAAAAAAAAACAGTTCTGTAGCTCATTCTAAATTTTACATCTAACTAATCAGCAAATTGATATTTTTTTCAGTTTTCAACTGTTAATCGATTTTAGTTCAATGCTGCATGGTTACTTTGTTTCTTCAGACTTCAGTTCCAATTAAGTGATAACTTATTTTGCATCAAACTACTACTACTAATCACAGAGAAGCAAAGCTATGTCCAAATTTTGAAGGAAGATGTGTGTCCCAAAACTAAGATAATGAATTTGAACTCTCTCTGGAGAAAATCCTTTCCTGTATTGTTGTCTGGCCATATTCCAGATGCTGTTTTTATAATTTTTTTACTTTAAGAAAGTAACTCCATATGTGTACCAAAAATAAGCTAGTGATGTTTTAAATCAACAGGATAGAGAAGCCGCTCTTTCCAATATTTTTTCCTGAACATAACTTTGAAGTGCAGCAGTTGGGGATTATGAAGGTTTGAGTTACCTGCTGAATGAGAGCATGCAAAATTATGTAAAAGCACCCTTTACTTTAAGCTTATGAAATATCACCTGTGGTTAAAAGGAGCTATGCAATTCAAAGCATTTTTTCAACCTAAAGAGAAAGAGTTAATTTGAAATTATGATTGTATTTTCCAAGTTTTCTATGCCTTTAAGATCAAAATCAAGCCTGCGGTTCACTTACTTTAAAGACAGGAGATGATGGGGACAAGTACATGTTATTAAATTTAGGAAAATATGGCTCAATTTATGAGTTAGGTCTTGCGAGCAAAGCTGCATATGGGATTGCGGTGCACTGTACAATTAATGATTGTTTCACAGCAGGTATTTCAAGTGATTGCGTCAAAAAATAAACTTGCACGGATAATATTATAATCTATTCTGAATCTCTCCCTGTCCCTTACACACAGGCACACGCACTTCCCCTCCCCCCTCCTATTGACAATATTTTACCTAGGGAGAAGTGCTGGTGTTGCTAAATCTGAGTACTTAAATATAAAGAAAATATCTTCAAATAAACATTATTATTCAGAAAGCAATAAAGCTTTAATAGCTGTTTTGCTTATATTATGGAAGAAATCCTTTGCCTAATACATCACGATATACCTTATGCAGTTGAGCATTGTCAAACATCATTCTTTAAAGATTGACTGGCTTTACAGTTAAATATTTACTTAAGTACTTGATATCATAAAGAAGATAGCTATATACTTTGATTAGCACTAACATAGCAATATTAAAAAGCAGGAAAATCATCCAATAGAAATATGTAAATGAGCTGAAACTATATTTATCCGATGATTTAAGGAAATGACACCATAAAGTTCATTTCTAAAGTAAGTAGATATTTAGAAATAGATTTTTTTTATTAAGGAAACTGTTGTGTTTGAGGAATAATAAGGATTTCAATGTTGGCTAGAACCATATAAACTAAGACCATAGAAGTTGTGGTGAAAAAAGTTTGAAAGATAATAGAAAGCAATATCAAGTGTTCTAGCCTCTGGATTTAAATTACAGCAAATTTAAGGATTTTGATGAGAATATGTACATGGTGAAAAGTAGCTTTCAGAAGACCACTATTATTTTAAGAATATACTGAGAGTTAGCAAAGGTGGAGATTGCAAAAAGGTAAACAGTTTGTGGTATTTTGAAAGGTGGAAGGTGACACTAGCGATAACAGAGATGTAAAAGTCATTTAATGCTAGTTGAAGAGTATTTTGAAGTGCAGCTAATAGGACTGGATGATCTATTTTATTTTTTTATTTTTGACAGCTGTGAAAATATACTTTACTTCTGGATGGCATTATCAAATGATATTTCTTCAAGGAATGCACTCTGATTTGGTTTAATGGTAAGAGGGTACATGAGAACAAAATTATTTCAATATAACAAACAAGTAACACAATTAACTCATTTTGACAAAAGGTTTTTGTGTTCATAACAAGTTTGTGTTAGAAATCTTTTTAAGTACGATATTAAGTGAAGGGAAAGAATAATGTTGAAAAGTGAGGTACTTCCCAGAGGCGTAAGACAAGTCTTAATTCATGGCCATCAAGTAGATTCATAGCAGCCCTACAGGACAGAAGAGAACTGCCCCTTTGAGTTTCCAAGATGGATGATCTATTTTACATAGAATATAAAAGAAAGAGTCAAGAATGGGGGCAGGAAACAAGATTGGAATGAAGATGTTCCAGCTTTGGGGATGCCCAGCGAATGGTGGTTGGGGGCGACCATTTTTTTTTTCTATTTTAATGCCGCACTGGCTTTCTTATGACATGAATTAGTCTGGTAGCATTGGTTCTGTTTTTGTGAATGAGTGTTATTGAAACTTTTGCCCTATTACCAACTCATATTGTTTGTGAAAATAGTGTCACTTAAGAATTCTAGTCACTTAAGAATTGAAGCTGTAAAAGTCAACAAGTAATGCATTGTGGTCTCAAGCCAGGCTATACTTTTATGATTTTGCTTTCTCAAAAAATGTTTAAAACTCGACGCCATTGGTTAAAGTAATGACACTACATCATAGTTACCTCATGTGCCAACTGAATGAATTTAAATATTCTCTATCATAAAATTATAGTGATATCTCTAACGTGAGCCAGAGACATATAAATGAATTTTGAGCTTCCACTGAATTCTAGCCTGAATCTAAGAGCAATTAGGTCTTGTGACATGGTCCTCTTTGATGCTCCACCTCACAATGAGATCACTTAAAGATATGGGTGCTGTACCAACACTGTGCTGACAAAATCAGAATGGTGTCCAGCTGTCAGACAGAATTAGTGTCTGGTGTCCTAAGGCTTTGACTTTTAACAAGCAGACATCCAAGTGAGGCATCAACTAAGTTCACATGGAAAAAGCACACAAATTTATGTCAACCAAGGATTATAAATATTAAAATCCAAATTCGAAGGAGGGGGTTTTCAGAACTTAAATTTTGAACACCCTGGTTACAGAAGGCTGTGGACGACAAGGCTAGACCAAAATACCATTTGCAGGGTCTCGACATAGAGCAAGCCTTCGAGGGATTCCCCCTGAACATAGTCCCAGGATCTGAATAGCATCGCTCTCCAACAAAGAGCATTGTACATCGATTATGGCAGATGTAATTAGGTTAAAATATATTACATTAATATTTGATCTCCATTTTGATTCGTTTAAAGTTGTTTCCATTTTTAATATTTTCTGCTTTCTATTCAATTAAGATTTTTGTGTGTTTTGTTTAGACGTTGTTGAAATTTTTGTTTGTTTGCTTTTTTATGATTTTCTGTATATGAAATTCAGGATAGTGAGGTCTGTAGATACAATAAAAGGATTTATAATTGTGTAGGGTCATGGCAGGGAAGGATGGGGGAAATGGGAAACTAACAACATGTCAGAAGAAAATGTTTGAAACCGATTGTGGTAAGATTTTCACAACTCTTCTTTATATGGTTGAATGATTAAATTCTATGATACATGAAGTATATGCCCCCCAATTTTTGTAAAGTAATATGTTTTGGGAGAAAAAGATGAAATCTAATTTAAATAAGTATTATATTCTATTACAGGAAAAAATGAGAGATTTCATAGGGTCACAGGAATTTTTTATGAAGTATAATATTAATAGAGCTATCTAAAATCGAGATTAAATAAAAACAAAAAATAAAAAGAGCATGCTTATCATTGTAATGAAAATTTCCATATTTTTCTGATTCAAGAGTATAAAGTGTAATAAATAATATTGAACATTGGTATTTTAGACAAATGGTAAGATGAATCAATATGGGGAGAATTGGTAGAATATTACAACTACTCCAGAGAACAATGTATTACTATGCGTTGGAATCTGTCTTGGAAAGTGTAAACTTAGAATGGCTTAGATAAAAGGCTGGAGAGCTGTCATCCCCCATACTTTGGACACACCAATCCCTAGAAGAATATCCTGCTTGGTAAAGTGGAGGGTCAACAAAAAACAGGAAGACCTTTAAGGAGATACACTGATACCATGTATTCAACAATGGCTCAAACTTCCGGTGCTGCGGGACTGGGTAGTATTCAGTTCTGTTCTACATTGGGTCACTATTATTTTGAACTGACCCACATGACTTAAAAGTTACACTTATGGGTATCCCGAAAGAATGTATTATAAATAAACTTTCTGATATGTCCCCAAAAGAAGGCACCTTGGTGGCCATGTGGGTTAACTATTGGATTGCTAACAGCAAGGGCAGCTGTTTAAACCCCTCAGCCTATCAGAGGAGAAAGATGAGACTACTCCCA
Source organism: Echinops telfairi (assembly GCF_000313985.2). NCBI lineage: Eukaryota > Metazoa > Chordata > Mammalia > Afrosoricida > Tenrecidae > Echinops > Echinops telfairi. The sequence continues at coordinate 62,008,168 of NW_022103896.1, read as the reverse complement.
TAAAGATTTACGTAATTAGAAAATCTATACAAAGGTATACTTACCCACTCACAATCATCTAATACATTCTAATACATAGTGACTCAAGATAATCTCATCTTTTTTCCAGGGATTGGCAATGGGGTTTGAAAGAGGTTCTTACAGTTGGCAGTCCCACTCTTACCTGGCACTGCTACTAGCACCACACACACACACACACACACACAAGCATACACATACATATACACACTTATTCACACAAATACACGCACAAGCAAGCTTCAACAAGTTCACGGAAAAGTAAAATTAAAAGAGAGTAGAAGCTTTCATAGAACGTGTTGAAGCATCCTTACACATCAACACAGATTTGTCTCAAAGGCATAATAATCAACAAAGCAGAGGGAATTTCATACAGTTTTGAAACCACATTAGGACAATGCAAAATATATCTATGTCTATATAGTGGAGTCTCATTAGAAACTGTGAGCACTTGATTAGCACATACCAAACCATTACTCATGGAGAAATGAATAGGGCTGGGTTGCTCTGACTCTCAGAACACAGTGTGTTCTGCAAATGACCACAAAAACACCATCGGTATGGGGATACAAGTACATTTTAGTGAGTAAGCCAATTCACAAATAAAGTCATTGAGTAAGGAGAATAATGATTTTTTCCCCCCGCTCAAGTGACACACATGCACCCACAAGTAACATTCACATGCATATCATGGGCACAAATGATGAAATTATATAAATGATTCTGGAATCACTTACCAATACATATATTGCATGTCTTGTGACATTTCTAGAAGCAAATTTCAGCTGCATTTACCCTCATTTAACAGCCTCCCAAAAGTTAATTTTTGATTGTAGTGTTACAATAAAGGTTTAACTCACATTCCAAACTACATTAATTTAGTTTGGTAGTATAATAGCAATCAGAAAATAATTGACCAGTTAAGGGCCAGTCCTGAGAGTGATGGAGTTCCTGGCAGTCAATCTGTGCTCAGGTAAGTCACACTGAGGCAGGTGGAGGACCAGACTGAGAACTGCACTCAGTTGACATGAGCACCAGCTGGTTCCACAATGGTGTGAGTGTGGGCGGGCAATCGCCCAGTTCTGTGAAGCCCCACAGTGGTTATTCATCTCATCTTATTTAGGTAAGGGATGGATTCATGACTTCTCTGCCTCGATGGCTCCCATGCTCATGCTGTGGTGTACATACTAGTTGGCTATTCAACAGACTTGAGTACGGAGAGCCTAGAAGATTGCGTGTGACTGCCACAGGCTTCCTAGCCTGCCCGAGTGGCTTCTCCTTCCTGAGGTTTAGAATCATAAGCCTCCGGAGTTGGGGCTAACCACCCTGGTGAGGACTGTTTCCAGAGCAGAAACAGTTATTACTTTCTACATTGGAAAAAATGATTTGAAGAGCAGGGAAAGAATTCTGCTAAGAGAAGAGCTGTTTTAGAAATTTAGGCTAATGAAGGTTTGCTGCTGGGAACCCACACTCAGCATCAACAGCATCAAGATGAAGATGTAATATTGAGTCCATTGTTCAGAAAAATAAATGAAAGTCATCTGTATGCACAAAGATATCAGTATAGCACACAGAGTGTTGTACAATATGTAAAAACCATAGTACACATGTGATCTGTGTTAAAATACAGCATGTGTTTATTTTGTATGCATTTATACATCAGAAAATATAAGGGCATTCATATCCTCAACATTAATTACAATTATTACTGCTGGGACATATGACTGGAGAGAGGAACATAAAGAATCACAGTATTAAAAAAAGAATCACAGTATTATTGGTGTTGATTTATCTCTCAAAAAATATAAAATAATACAATTCAACTATGACAAAATGTTATTTCTTAGTTGTGTGTGTGTGTTTGTTCTCTTTTATGCTTTACTATGTGCTTTTGTACCTCTCTAAAGAGATAATTTAAGGGTGTGTGTGCATGTGAAAATTGAATAGCAGCATCTTCAGAGATAGACACTGAGTTAGTATGCTGGGTTACTGCTGGAACTACTAAATCAACTGCAGAATACTGAGCACTTAGCAAGAGCTTCTAATAATCCTGATGCTTAACATCTTGTAATGAACATGGTAATATTGTGTTTTGTTTTGTTCCCCTTCTAGTTTCTCAGGGTCAAATTTAAATTCATAGTGATGTCAGTCCCAAATGAAAAGGAAAGAAACAGGCAACATCTTCTCAGGAAAATACTCACCTCCTCCTCTCAGTCTGGAAACAACAGATTTCATGGAGACGGAATTCCCAAACAGCAGATGTTGCAGTTTCCTTTTCAATAGTTGTTATTAAACAAGAATACCTCTGAGATTCTACATCCTATATTTTTTAGTTGTAGTTAAAATGGAAAGAGTGCTACATTCAACTACTTCTGAATATTTGATGATGCATGGCATTTATTATGTAGAATACTCTTTTTTTTTTACAACTTATTTGGTTTCCTCTTGCATTCTATTTATTTTAGCTTTGAAGAAAACGATACCTTTAATCTATACTGAATGAGATACGAAATAAAAGTGCAGTCAAATAAAAGCAAATTTTATTCTCTTTTCAATGAGGTAGATGTTCAAAATTATGTGAAATATTATTAATGTTGTTATGTATAGTAGTATACTCAATACATAATAAATTAAGGGATAAATTGATAAGCAGTATCTTTAAATTGAGTAATTTTGAAGGAATAATTAGTAGTGTTGAAATATTTTTATCGCTGAGATAGCATCATTAACTTAGATTAACTTTTTAAAGTAATAAGGTAGCAAAAAATTGAAGCTTTCCAAGAACATTTCTGAAAGATAAAGTAAAATTTTATGAGATCAACTTCTGTTTGCATTCTATATATTTTTATATTATATGAAGAGGGCTATATTTTCTCATTTTATTTTTTTAATAGATCTCATATATGCTTACCATTGTTTGCTAGAGTCTTAGAAAGTAGTGGCACTTTATGTCAATGATTTTTATTTTAGTAGATATAAAACAATGTACTTTAAAAGTATGTGAGTTCTAGTATCAGATTGGCTGGGTATAATAATTTTTGTGTCACCTTGACTAACCAGGATTCTTAGTGATTTAGGAGTCAAGGCCTATTAATGCCCAACCATTTTACCTAAAAAATGTACTCAAGTTTATAATGGAGTCTATTGTGAACAATCATTTATAGGAAGATTAAGGGGGGTACACCATCCTTACTAAAGTCATAGCCATGAAGCAATCTTTTGAAAGAAAGCTTCTTTGGAATGTGTCCTGCTCTCAATATAAGTGGACATTGGGAAAGCTTGCTTGCTTTTTGCTGAGTTGGAATCCTGCATCTCCAATTTTTGGACTTCAACCAATTCCCTGCCATACTACTTGCCACTCCTGGGAATCATTAGTAGCCGGCCACCTGAGCTGCCAAATTTAGATTCATGTGCCTCTGGAGTCACCAGCCTGTTATCTTCCTACCATTCTTGGGTTTATCAGCTGCTGAAGCTACTCAAATAAGGAGAAGCATCCACCCTAATATCTGACCCAAGGACTTGGAACATGACTGGACTTGGACTAGCTCACTAAGACAACAGTCTGGACCAGTTTCTTGATATACATCTCTCTCTCCCCTGAAGTTTCTCTCTCTTTCTATCTCTCTCCTTTCTTCTTTCAGAACTCTTCTGGTCTGGTGGTTTTATATTGGGCTGAAAACTAAACTGCAAGGTCAGCAGTTGGGGCCTTCTATTCCATAAAGAATTACAGTCTTAGAAACTCACCGGGGCAGTTCTACGCTGTCCTAAAAGGTCAAGTTGAGTCTGCATCAACTTGATGGCAGCAACTATTTTTCAGTTTTATTTTGAAAGCCAATCACCAGATTTTTCTTGAAGCATTAAGTCAGTAACTTAGCACTTTTTATGCACCAAGCAGGGACTCATTTTATTTATTTTTTTAAATGCATCTTTAAAATTCTCTAAGGAGCCCTCATGACTTAGTGGATTACACTTGGGCTCTTAAGTGCAAGGTCAGCACTTCAAACCCACCAACCTCTCTGAGGGAGAAATTTGAGAACTCTTTGCTTCCAAAATGATTGACAGACCTAGAAACCCCAAAGAACAATTTTATTCCATCCTGTCGGGTCACTATGATTTGGAATTGACTCAACACCAGTGATGTTGGTTTAGGTTTGAACTGACTAATTGTTCTGTTAATTTTCAACAAGATAAGACAACTCTCCATGGCACCTGGTAAGTGCTCAAATCTTGCCGCTGGAAAGTGTAATTATCATTTTGTATTTGTCAAATAACTTGATTTCTATATGGCCTCTGGTTTCATAGAATCCATTCTTCATTCCTTTCCCTTCATTTTATTCTTTTCATTAAGCTATCATTTAGATAACCATGTCTGATTAGATCCCTTCCCTAATTAAAAGAAGTAAAAATTAATTTCAGAGCAAAAAGACAGTAGGTCCCTGAAAGTCCCACATAGCAGGCTTCCTGCTTTGTGGCTAGTCTTCTCAGTCACCACTGCTTCTTGCCCTCATGCCACTTGCCGTCTTTAAAGTTTCTCAACACTACCACTTTTCCAGTCCCAGGCAATTTCATACACACACAATTCTTTAGCATGTTAATTCCTACTTATGCTTTATATCAGTGTTCAAAATTCAATTTTCCATACTTTTCCGAAAAATCTCTGAAGTCCAGTTAGGTTCTTATATAAAGATTCATTATAGTTTCATTGTAGGATAGTATATTGATATATTAACAAAACAGTTTTACATACAGCATAGAAAGTTCATAGATTTCCATGGAATTTACAGGATGACTCACAGCAAACATCACCAACCTCATCCATTTCTCCTTGATTATTGAGGTTCTCCGACCTAGACTGAAGAACATGTGAAAAGGATTAACCAGAAAAGTCAGGCCCCTTTGAGAAGCAGAAATCATATACCCAAGAATGTGAATGAGAATAGAGTGGGAGGCAATTTGAAGAACATACACTTCTGGGAAATATAAGAGCTTGGATATATAGGAACTCAGAACATTTAAGGTTTTTTAAAAAAATAGGATAAATCCTTAGCTAATTCACCCTCAGCATGCTGTGAGAACAGAAAAACAGTTCCAATTATTTTAGTCATTTGACTCCAAAACAATTCCAGAAATCCCTTTGCGCCTGAAAAGGCTTTAAGGAACTATATCCAGCAGAAATACATGTACAGAGATAGAAGCTGGAAATGAAACCAATGAGTCTTCACTAAATATCACATATGAATATATTATATGATGGTCATCTTTTTATCACAACCACCACCATGTAAGAGTTGTAGACCATCAAATTTGAAATGGACAAAAAGTAATCTCTAGCACTTGGGAAAATTCTCTTATTATGTATCTAACAATACATTGATGATCATAATATAATTAAATTAAACTATAGGAAGCTAAAGCTGTTATTTTTTAGTATAAACACTGACTGAGTTAGTATGTTGCTCACTGAAATTATAGAATTCTCTCTTTGACTATAATCTGTATGCAGCCTTGATTATGTCACTCATTCCTATATCTTCAGGACTTGTATAATAGCAATTAATTGGGTATATGACTTCTGCTTATATGATGAATGAAAGATGAGTATATGGACTACTGGTTATATTTATCTTGACGAAATTTAGAGCTGAGTGAAAACTGGGATATTAGAAAACAACTCCTGGACTTATTGGGAAGGATTTTGCCACCTGAGGTGAGACCACTAATCAATTGTAGTCAAATTCTCCTTTTTGTAAAATCGAGATAAGTGCTATATGAAATATTGTGAAGACTAAGATGAAATAATGTATGTATACTATATATAAAGGTGCATTACTTAAGATTTTTACTTGTTCCTTTAAATAATACTTTTTCTTTTATTTTAAATATTTCCCTTTAATTCAAAAGAAAATATTGAAACATTGTTTTTCTTTATGCTTTTAAATTAAAGCCATGATCGTATGTTTATGTAGTGCAATGCATATAACCATTTGTCTCCAAATAAAATTTGTCTAATTGGAAACATTTTGAAGGAAATTTAAATGTTCTTATTCATATGTGGAAGAGTTCAGAACTTAATTATTTCTGAACTTAAAATAGATTTTAAGTTAGCCTGAAAATATTTAGGGAAGTATCTCATCCATTTACATTTATATATTAATATTAATAAAATTATACTTTTGGTATTCAAATAATGTTAAATAAAATATGTCTAGCAATAAGTGTATATGACATAATTCTTATTGCATATTGTATGATTATATCTAAATGCATGGGAAAACAGCTAAAACTGTGTTATGAAATTGAAGTCAAAATAATCTTTTGCTGAGTAGGCAGGTATACAATTGGAAATAGGAATAATGGTGAGTCACCCTGAAAACATTAAGTCTAAGAAAGAGCAGTCCTGGTGGTGCTGTGGGATAAGCATTGGGCTTTTGACCTCAGGCCAGTGGTTACAATTCACCACCAGATCTGAAGGAGAAAGATGAGGCTGTCGTCTACCTTGTGAAGATTTACAATCTTGGAAACATTGTATGGCATTATTATGAGCTGACACATCCTTGGTGGCAGTGGGTTTAATTTTGCTTTAAATGTAAGTAAATTCATTGGTGAAAACATGTACCATGCTTTCAACCATGAGTTCGGAGCTTAAAATTCACTCAGTTACTTCAAAAGAAAAAAGTTGGTGATCTACTTCCAAAAAATAGTGCACATTAAATATCCATGTAGGACATATCCATAATGACACACATGGGGAAGTAGGAATTCAGTAAATAGCAATTGGATATAAATTTTAAAATAATAAAACTGAATATATTGGCATAGTATGTAAATAATATCTCAATTAGAAAGTATAATCAATACAGAAACCCCCTTTTCACACGACATTGACTACCATATCATGTAATATAATTTGCAAAATGGGAGCTAGAAAAGGAGCTTTAATCACTCTTAAATTGCTTTGCTATTCATCCTTCATAACATGTTCATCATTTGAAACATAATTGTATTCCTAATGAATATAATTGTTGTTTGGTATCTTAGTTACATAATATAGATAGATACATGTCTATATGATTACCTTTAAATATATTTTCAACAGAATTTTTTGGAAATTAAAAGAAAAATATGAATATCTAATTTATCAATCTTACTGCAAAGGTTTCACCTGAACCTGAAAGCTTCAAGCTTCAATCTATGAAAACTTTTAAAAGAGCTTTTCTTCCAATCAGACAAAATGCAGCAACAGTAAGCATTTGCTATATTTCAGTGTAATAAAAGTCAATTTAAGTGTGTTTAACCTAGAGAGGAGGTAAATAATATTGTGATAGTCCTGTCGACACTTTATAAGGCCCTGTCTTTCATAGCTTTTCTTAGGTTTCTACTGCAAACCAAAATCACAAAATAAACTCTCTAAAATTTATATCCCATAGATTAAAAATAGACCAAATTTTTCAATCTAAAAGAAAAATCAACCCACCCACTTTTTTTCTAAGAAATGTAAATTATCCAGAAATACTTTTGTGATAAAAAAATCTTGTCAATTAAGATAAAGTAGAATAAAAATAGTGACATATTTTATTAGATTTTAGTATCATCAAACTTCCCATTAACTTTTCTGAAGTTTTTCAGAAAGTTTATTATATTTGTATAACTTACTTCCAGATATCACAAGAAACATTGATAAAACGAAATAATTCAACATTAGTAGGAAGTACGTTGTCAGAATTGCTTACTCTGTTGCTCTGTCTCTTCTCTGTGGCACTAGGGAGTGGTATAGACTATTCTAGAGCACAGCAGAGGAGGAGAAATGACGTTTTCGTATGTGTAGTTGTAGTTGTTAGTTGCCATCTCGTCAGTTCAGACTCATAGTAACCCTATGATTAAGAGAATGAAATACTGCCCTGTCCTGCACCGCCATCACAATTATCCTCATATGAGAACTCATTAGCACAGCCATTGTGTCAATCCATTTCCTTGAGGGGTTTCCTCCACTTTGGCGTGCTTCCACTTTACCAAACATGATGTCCTTCTTCAGGGACCGACCTCTCCTGACAACATGATGAAAATAAGACTAAGTCCCACCATCCTTGTGTCCAGGTTGCTCTCTGGTCTTACTTCTTCCAAAACAGATTGGTTTGTCCTTGCAGCAACCCATGGTCCTTTCGATACTCTTCTCCCGCACCACAATTTACATGCATCCATTTTTCTCCAGTTTTCTTTATTCATTGTCCAACTTTCACATGTGTATGAGGCAATGGAAAATACCATGATTTGTGTCAGCAAACCTTAGGCCTCTCATTGACATTCGTTCTTTACAATAATGTAAAGAATACTTTGATGCCTGATAACTGATCCCTTCGGCACCTTGTGATCACACAGGCTGGTGTGCTTCCTCCATGTGG
>NW_022103896.1:61996240-61998304 GCF_000313985.2 Echinops telfairi | reverse complement strand
ACAAATGTGCTTTACACAATTGATGTATGTATGGATTGTGATGAGTTGTATGAGCCCCTAATAAAATGATTAAAAAAAAGAATTATTGTGCAGCAGATTTACCTAATGCAACTCATCTTTTGATCTCTTGTTTGCTGTTTTCATGAGCATTGATTTTGGATACAAGCAAGACCAATTCTTTGACAATTTCAACCATGTATCATGATATGACCTATCATTCAAGTTGTGAGGATTTTGGTATTCTTTACATTGAGTTGTAATCCCTACTTAAAACTGAAATCCTTCTGTAGCAAGTGCTTCAAGTCCTCCTCACCTTCCACAAGCAAGATTTCAGCAATCTGCATATTGCAGTTAAGCCTTCCTCCAATCCTGGTGCCACATTCTTTAGCATATAAATCAGCTTCTCTGGTCATCGCTCAGCATACAGACTGAATGAGTCTAGTGAGAGGATATAACCTTGACCCATGCCTATCCTAATTTAAAACCCTAAGTTTGTTTGCACGGATTACTCTTGATCTGTGTTCAAATTCTGCATGACCATAACAAAATTTTCTGGAATTCCCATTCTTTTCAAACCGTAGATTATCCGTAGGTTATTATGATCCACACAGTCGAACCCTTTGGCAAAGTAAAATCAAACAAACCAACCAAAGGCATACACACTCACAGGTAAACATCTTTTTGGCATTTATAAACATATATTTTATATATATAATCCATTTGACATCACAAGGATGTTGCTTGTTCCAAGCCTTCTCTGAATCTGACCCGAAGCTCTGGCAGCTCACTGTTAATGTACTGCTGCAGCATTGCTGAGTGGGCTTCAGAAAGATAAATTGCTATTGTGTGATATCAACAATATTGTTCTACAATTTGAGCATTCTGTTGGGTCACTTTTCTTTGAAATGGGTACAAATATGTATCGCTTCCACTTAGCCAAGCAGCTGCCTTCCAAATTTCTTGCATAGATGAGCACTGCTTCGAGTGCTTCATCAGTTGCGAAACATTTTAATGGGTAGTCTATCAATTCCTGGGACCTTGTTTCTGGCTAATGCTTAAGTTCAGCTTAAACCTTTTCCTTCAGCACCACTCGTTCTTGCTCATGTGCTATCTCCTGAAACGGTTGAATACTGAGTAGTTTGGGTTTTTGGGGGGTACAGTGACAGTGTGCCTTCTTTCCATATTCTTTTGTATCTTCCTGAGTTATTCAATATTTTGCACATATATTCTTTCAATAATTCTTCATGAGATTTGAGTTTTTTCTATAGTAATTTCAGTTTAAGATATGCTGAGTGTTCTAGTTACGTAACAATAGTGAACTATGTTCGGTAAGTGTAATATGGCCATGTGTGTCAGAATAGAATTATGATTCATAGAGTGCTCAATTTCTTTTTTTTTCAGAAGTAGATTGTTCTTCTGAGGCAATGCTGGATAGACTCAAATTTCCAAATTTTTCAGTGCCAATTGATCACATTAATTGTTTGCATTAACCAGAGACTCCAAATTAACTGTAGTTCAGCTATCTAGACCAAAAATAAACATCAGTCTTATGAACTAATATTCAAATTCCACAAAGGATCTTACATCATGATGCCCTTTGTCTAGTACTGTATCCATTCTTGAATCCCACATTGTATTTATTCATTGCGTCCAATCCAAGACAGTTCATTTTTCCCCATGAAATGGGCACTGTGAGTATTGGACATTTAAATGCCTTTGTTGATTTTTGTTTAATGATTTGTGAGTATTATATTGAGACTATCCCATAAGTGATCTTGTGACCTCAGCGAATCATGTAAAGACATACAATATACTGCACTTTTTTATTAATATGCTGTTAATTTTTATCACTTGGCTTAAGTTATGTCTTTCAGATTTCTCTAGTCAAGTTACTCCTTTCCAATTTAATTAATAATTAACTTGCAGTGTGACACATTTAAAATTATGCAAGTATATTATTTCATCTTAGATAGCTGCCTGCTATTTTAATATTCATTGATGTTTTCTGCAAGAATTATCATCACATTGTATGGCATTTGATGATTGAGTAAGTCTGGGCAGACT
>NW_022103896.1:61994225-61995380 GCF_000313985.2 Echinops telfairi | reverse complement strand
CCCAGAGATATCCTCCTTCTGTTTTCTGAAAAGCTATGCTTACAAACATTTGAGTTCTAGCCCTATTCCTTACCATTAAGGCATCATTTCTAATAGGGCATTATTGCTTTTAGTCTTTTCTCAGAGAATAGATTTAGGAAACATATGTTTTTCTAAATTAAAAAAAAAAAACCTTGAATTTATCCATTTGCAAAAATATTTAAAATAATGAATTCAATCCAATACCAGAGTGCTTAGTTTACACTTCCCTTTTCTTTATTTTAAATTCTTTCTTTCTACCATTGAGAAACCTGGTCTTCAATATCTGTGATAGATAAACATGATATTTTTTAATCCTACTATACATAGAGCAGTTTTAGAGTGTTTATTTCATGCCATTTGTGCTTTATATATTTACTGCCTAGCAAAAATTGTTCATTTATCATTTTTTGTCCCTAGAATTTCATTAATAATCATATTATTATTCCTTAAAGTTAGGTAAATTAGTACTGTTTTTCATCATCCTTTTCTGGTGTGTATTTTTGTTATCTATTTGTTACATATTCAACCTCATTTGTTATTGTACGTATATTATTTTGGTTCCCTTGCCAACACCCTATTACTTTACTGAGTGTTTTTCAAGTAAGAATGCTTTTAAGTTAGTTTTATTCTGGATTCTCCAAGCTTATTCAAGTTTACTATTATAGCATCTTCTAATGCTGATAGTTTTATTTCTACTCAACAGACTTGTATACTCATAATGCATTTATTCTATAGGATTGTATTTTTAATAAGTATAATAAATCATGTATATCTGTCAACATATTTAATGGCAAAATCATTTTTTCAACATGCGACTATTATTATAAATACAAATCGGAGTGGATTCTAGTTTAAAGATTTCATCTATTACATTTTATAGAAAGGTCTAACTGTGAGCCTTACACTTAGATCATAATTTTTAAACTGGAGAAGTATAGTAAACATACAATTTCACTTTTCTTAAAATGTTTGGGGAAGCCTTAGGCACATCTGCATTTATCTAAACTGCAAAACAATTTTGTTGGTTTTTCTTTGTAACTCGGTAGCATAAAAGCAGGAGAGTACAGTGGAACTCCTTACTACAACATCAACCGAATATTATTCAATAAGATTTAAATTAATTTCTGTTATATG
>NW_022103896.1:61992958-61993938 GCF_000313985.2 Echinops telfairi | reverse complement strand
ACTCTTAGAAAGGAGTGAGTGTGGGAAATACTTTATAGTATAGGCTACGTTAGGTGCCATGATTAGCTGGACCAGTGCTAACTCTGTTCCCCGTAGTCACGAATAATTACAGTGAAGTCTGCATTAAATCTGTTGCTTTTCTATGGTTGACTGAACTCTAGGAAAATTGAGACATGCAGACACATTGGATATATTTTGCTACTGGAAAAAATCTCTTTTATAATAAATGAAAATCATATAGTGTTTTCTGCTTGAGTTAGGGGAAAATGGTACTAGTTGTTCTGAGAAGACCTGAACTAAGATTTTTTTAAAGCCATAATTAAAAAATATATAAACCATTTCTACTTTTATTAGCAATATCTGATCTGATATAGAAGATGAGGAATTCCAGCCAGAGACAAAAATCCAAGAAAAAAGTGCATCATTTCTAAATTTCTGAATATTGAGATTTGATTCAATACTAGGTGTCTGTAATTTTTTCCTGAATCTGAAAGAGAAAAATAAATGAAAACAAAAAACCTGTTTGACTTGTGCCAGGATATGTCAGAAAGTATTGGTACAAAATAATGCAAATCTTTATTAAATGTAAACTTAAATGGGAAGCAATTGCCTCTTGACATATCCTTCTGCTATGTACTTCTAAAGGCGGTGTTCCACCTGCCTTTCTCTGTGTTTCAGTAATCTTTGATGAATACCATATGAAAACACCAGTTGGGGCATCCTTGAGGGACTCAAATAATGTTCATTTTTAATGATCTTTGGATTTTGAAAAGAAAACCAAGTCTGGAGGACCAGAGTGTGAACAGGACAAGGTTTACTTATGGGATTTTCATGGCAAGCCCTTGCTACCATCAAAAAGGAACAGGAGCATTGCTATAATGGGGGAAACATTTTGTGCAACTTTTCTGATATGTTAATAAGCAATGTAGTTCTTTATTTTCTTATAACTTCTTCTTAAGCCCCCAAGATTGTCCCACTTA
>NW_022103896.1:61990751-61992377 GCF_000313985.2 Echinops telfairi | reverse complement strand
CCAAGAGCCCACTTCCCTCCCTTTGTTGGTCTCACTGCACATGGTCCCTGTGTCCTCTGCCTGCACAGGCCAGGTGACAGAGCTCTTTTAGCTCTGCAAATAAATGTTCAAAGAGCAAGTCACTCTATCATAAGGCTCAATCCTAGTTGCCCAACTCTAGCTCCCCAATTAAGTGCCTGAAGACACCTTATTCATTGAGAAAATATCCTAATCAAAGTCAATTGTCTTTACTAAGAACATGAATCAGCAGCCCAATTATCAGTTCCACTCCTGGGCTCATATTTCTGCTGCTATTCTTTGCCACCCCTGTGTTGCTGCTCTGGTCGCCCTTAGTGTTCTGTTCTTGGATCTAGGAGTATCCTTCTGCAGCTGTCTCCAGATTCAGAGAATGTGCTTCACTTCCTGCGCTTCTTTCTTCCTGGTAGGGAGCTTTCTCCCTCTGCTGTTGAGATGGCTCATTTTTATCAATTCCTTTTTAGAGTTTTAAGCTTTTAAAATCATATTTGGGTTTGCTAACAATCATTCACAATTGAATCTGATAATACTATTAACATCTTTATTCACCTTCTCTTACTCAGACCCTTCAGGGGGAAAAAAACCTTCTCCATGGGAGTTAAAGAATACTATGCTTAGAAAAGTCACATTAAATGATTCACTGCAATGCACACTGGCATAACAGTAATCAGTTGCCTTTGCGCAGTGGTGGGATTCAGCTGGTTTGCACTGGTTCCTCCTAGAACAGATTCCTCATTTTTTTGGTTGAGTTCAGTAAATGGTCCTTAAAATGGTACTTGTAATCAGGGTTCTTTCTAAAGTGGGTGAATTGGCAACAGCCCAATATGGAAATCACAAATTTACCTTCTTACTCTTTTTTAGCATCCATCGGTGCAACAGTGTGTTGTATGCATTCATAGTAAAGTCCCTTCTGTCTATATGTATAAAAACTTAGAACTCTGCTTATAATATTTTTCACTCATTTCAAAAAACTCATTATACTTTTGATGGGATACTATGTTTTTATTTCTTTGCCATTGTAACTTCCTTGTGGGGAAGTCTCAATTAGATAAAAGAGAACTAAAAAACCTAACCGGTTATGGGTAGTATTTGGAACAAGATAAATTGGACTAGCAACCTCTCCCTCCAGCAATATGGTATCAGAATAAATTTAATAGACATGTTTTAAAAAGCTACCTCTATCCTAATAATTGCTTACTTTGCTTTCCCCTTTATTATAAATTTTAATTGGAATTATTCTAAAAAGTCGATCATTATTTTCCACAATGAGAAGCTAGTTATATCATTCATTGTTTATCACAATATATATATATATATTTATTTGTTGTTGTCACTTACTTTTTAGATAAATTGCCTGTTGTGTTAGTCTGGGTAAACTAGGGAAACAAATCCACAGAAACTCATGTGTATAAGATAGCATTACTCTCTTAATGTACACTCACCCAATGGGAGGGTATTGTTTATATCTCCACAGGAAAATAGGGACCAGACTTCAACCCAGTGCTCCAAGGTGTAAAGACAACATGCCGGCGCGGAGTAGGGAACCAGTGGTGAGGTCTGGGGGGGTGGCCCCCTCCCCAAATACTAAGTGGATGTCTGCCCTCCCTCCCC
>NW_022103896.1:61985127-61987034 GCF_000313985.2 Echinops telfairi | reverse complement strand
TTGGAGGCACAGTGAGTGCTCATGGCAGTAGGAATCAAGAGATCAAATTCATCCTTGCATTTGGTGGATCTGCTTTCCAGACATCTTTAAAGTGTTGAAAAGAAAAGATGCTACATCAAGGACTAAGGTGCAGCTGACCCCACCATTGTATTTTAAATCACTTAATATGCATGTGAAATTGGAAATTGAATAAGGAAGCTCAGAGAAGAATTAATGTATATGAATTGTGCTGTCAAAGAATGTTGAAAGTGTCATTGCCTGCCAAAAGAACATTAAGTCTGTCTTGAAAGTACAGCTAGAATGCTCCTTAGAGACAAGAAGGCCAGGCTTTGTCTCACACACTTTGAGTATGTTTTCAGGAAAGACCTATTCCTGGAGAAGGACATCATGCTTGGAAAAGTGGAGGGGCAGCAAAAAGAGGAAAGCTATTGACATGATGGATTGACAAAGTGGTTGCAATCATGGGCTCAAACAGAGCTGCAATGATCAGGATGGTGCAGGACTGGGCAGTGCTTCATGCTGCTGTGCACAGCATCACTGTGAGTTAGACCAGCTTGATGGGAACAAACAGCAGCAATATACATTCATTCACTCTTGCATAATATTAGATCTATTTTGTATGACACACGCATATGATTTGGGATAGTCCATCATAAACAAAATTTAACCTCTTTTGACAGCACCTTACTTGTACAGAAAGAAGTCTGGTATACACTACAACTGTGCCTTTTGTACAAAATCATCAAGCAAAAGTACACACATCGATGCTTTTGCTTGGATAGACACACAGGCTGAACAGGTGTGGGAGGGAGAAGGAGAGTATACCTATGAGTATACAAGGGGTTGTAGGGTATTTATAGAGCGAGATTTGCTTTTGTTGTAAATATATCCATGAATGTGGTAGAATAAATAATTTTTTTTTGATAGAACCAAACACCTTGAGGGAAGGAGTCAGTCTCTGGACCTAAGAATTCAGGACCATACTCTCAGGGAACACCAAGGTCAATTGGCACAATATAGTTTATAAAGACAATGTTTTATATTACACTTTAGAGAACAGTGATTGGGGTTTTAAAAGTTCATGAGACCCCATCTCAGGTACAAGTATTGTTTTCACCTTACCTGGAAGAAAGAAGAATGTTGAAATCTACAATTTTGTTCAATGGAATAGTGAGCCATGTAAACATCAATTTTTACAACCCTGAGCAAGAGGAGCTATATGAAACACAGCTACTATTATCAACTGCTCTGCAAAAGGATCATGTAGAAGGTTCTTGACAGATTGGGGCAGGTGGGGAATAAAAGATTATAAAATACTAAAAGAAACTGGACATACTGGTCAGATAGAGACTGATGGAACCCCCAAGACTATGGCCCTTAGTCAGCCTTCAGATCTAGAACTAAACCTAACCCCATGTTAGAATAATCAATTATTTAAGATCAAAAGAATCAACATCTATCCAAACGCAAGGTTCAGAGAGGTAGGGGGAACAAAAGAAATAAAAACAGAAAGCCAATGCACAGAGAGGACCATATGGCCGGCCCCACTATGAGACACTGCATCCCTCACTGACCCATAGCTCTGCAGGGGAAAACACGGGAGACACAGTGTGGGATTTGTGCCAATCTGACCCCACCACACTAAGGGAAAACACTAAGGGTGTGAAACAGAACAGCAAGGGAACAGAGCAAGGAAGTCCCGAGGGAATACCAAAATTAGACTTTAGGGTGAGGGTGTAGCACTCCATCAGACTCAACTAGAAAACACTCCTAAAGGTCAACAAACAGACCTTGTATTATTTATAGGCTTTTCTTTATTTTCCCCCCATTGGTTTTGTTGTTTTTGTTTTCTTTTGTTGCTTTGTTTTGCTCTGTCTTCTTTTTGTGCATATTATTATCTCTGCATG
>NW_022103896.1:61975597-61983572 GCF_000313985.2 Echinops telfairi | reverse complement strand
ATACCGTTGAGAAATCTGTCTGGATTACCCCATTGAAATACCTAACAATAACTTTCTGAACTAACTTTTCCATTTTGAATGTTACTGGCCTGTAGATCTTGGAAGCCAATATTTTGATTGACCTTTTTGCACACACCCTAAAGTAACTAAGAGAAGTGTACAACTGAGAACATGCCTCTAGTCAACCACTGATTACAGAGACATACTTAAACAGATTTTGTTTGGGATAAATAAACCGAAACTATTAGCCATACTTTTTGACTTAACTCTAATAGAAGTTTTTTAATTTTGCCTAGTGTTTTATTTTTTTGCGTTTGTTAAAATATTTGTCCAATGACAAATTCTAGTTATGTTATTTCTACATCATTAAGAAAAAACTAAAATTAGATTCTTTCTGATATAATACAAAATAATATTTCAACATATTTTCAAGACATGTGTAATTTCTGCCTCATATATAATTTATTACATGACTACTAAACATGGCATATGAGATTCAGAAGAGTATTAGAATATTAATGTTTATTTGATATTAATTAAATTTTGTGCCTTTTCTATGATATATTACCCACATTAAGAATATAAGAGACTTGTGTATAATATTCAGAGATTTATTGCAATGCTATCTTTAAAAGAACCAAGGTGTCTTCACTTGAATTATGGTACAGGAATATGGTAATGTGGGTCAATAACATTTTTCAACTCTGATAAAAGTATTATTCCTTTAAAAAGTAGTTGTGGCTTTATGAACTATACTACAATTTTAAAAATATAAATGTGTATATTCTGCTTAAGTATTTTCAGATGGAGAATTCATACTATAAGCATATTAATATAATTCTAATATACTTCCAATACTATAGTTTTGAAGCAATTATAAATAGTCAATCATTCTTCATAAATGAAATGTCAAATTAATTTACATCATATTTAATCAATTTTCTTAGTACTGTAGTTTTTTTCAGCTAGTAATTTGTGATAGATTAGAAGTTACTTAGAATTTTCTTTTTATGGTTGGGGAAGGTTGAGGAACAAAAAGTATTTAGAAAAATTTCCCTATGAGCTTCATTTAGCCCTCAATATGTTTCTTTCTTTAGTATTTATTACCCAAATGAAGAACATTGCCGTTAATGTTGATACTTTTTTATGATGTTCAACAGCCACATGCAAAGTTGCTCCCTGTTTGTCTTCTGGAGATAGAATAATATAAATAAAAAATGTGCAGTGTATTCTCCTAGGAATAATAGTATAAGTAAAGAAATACTTCCTTGATCTTAGTTCCTTTACTCTCAAGTTAAATAACCACAGAGGGAATTTCTGTGCAAAGTGTTTCTATCAATTTTCCATTATCTTAGAGGAAAAAATGGAGTCAACATTGGGACAATTTTTCTATCCTATTCATCATTCTATAGAAAAAAAAGGGGGGGGGAAAGCATACAATTGTGTCATGAAATGCCAAGTAAAGCTATAACCCTTTGGAGTTAACCCCTTTCATTTCAATCAAGTTAGACTCTTAAAGCGAGAAACAAAATTTGTAGTGGGTACATTCAAAGCCTTTCTTCCTTCTTCAAGGCAAATACATTCATTGTACTTGTAAAACTTAGTAGCTCATTGCAACCAAAGTGAATGCTCCCCTTAACTCGTTGGCATACAAAGACTTTTAAAAGCCCTGTTCCATCACCTCAGGTTACATACAACCTTCTCAAAGGGAACCCCTAAGAGTCCTTTGGACTATCTTAGAAAAATGGGGAGGAGGGAGCCAACAAGCCCTGGGGCAAGGGAACAATAAGAGATCTAAAATGATGGTGAGCAGGGAGTAAACTGCCTGGTGGGGTTTGATCAAGTGCAATGTAGCCGAGAGAAAGTATTGAGAGGTAAACAAAGTTTGAACATGATAGTGGGACAAGAGGAAAGAAAAAGAAATAGAGGAAGGAACTAGGAAACAAAAGACATTTATAGAGGCATACATATAGGCATGCATATATTTAAATACATTAATATTTAATAATAGGGATATAGGTCTATTTACATATATTTAATGTTAAGCATTAAGGTAGCAGACAGGCATTGGATCTCTACTCAAGTACTACCTCAATGCAAGAACACTTTGTTCTAATAACCTGGCATTCTGGAATGCCCACCTTCCCGACAAGATCACTGAAGTCAAAATGGATACATTAGCAAATACGGTGAAGTAAGCTGATGGTGCCAAGCTATTAAAAGATATAGCATGTGGGGTCTTAAAGGCTTGAAGCTAAGCATGTAGCCATCTAGCATGGAAGCAACATAGCCCATATGAAAGAAGCACACCAGCCTGTGTGATCACAAGGTATCCACGGGGTACAGTATCAGGCACCAGAAAACTCGAAACAAACAAACATATCAATAAAATTTGGGCAGTTGGAGTGGAGACCCAAAGCCCATCTGCAGATAATTGGACATTCCCTCACCAAAGAGTCACAAGGAAAGAACTGGACACGAATGGTGCAGCACAGCACTGACAGAGCACACATCCTCTAGTTCTTTAATGTTTCCTCCCCCCCACTATCATGACCCCAGTTCTACCTTACAAATCTGGCTAGACTGGAGCATCTATGCTGGTACAGAAAAGAGCTCTTGACAGACAAACCCCTCAGGAACAGCAAAGGGAGTAGAGATAGCATGAGGGTAGGGAGAAAGTGGGGGGAGGTGGGGGAGAAACAGGAAACACACAAGAAAGACATATAATTTCAACCCCTCTCCAGCAGGATGACCAACAGTAATATGGATGAAAGAAGACAGTGGGTGGTGTAAAATATGAAAATAATAATCATTTATAATTTATCAGGGGTCCCAGAGGGCGGGAGGGTGGGGGATGGAGGGGAGAAAACAGGAGCTGATATCAAGGGCTCCAAACAGAAAGAAAATATTTAAAAATACTGATCACAAAATATGCACAAATGTGCTTGAGACAATGATGTATGCATGGTTATAAGAGCTGTAAAACCCACTAATGAAACGATTTATTTATAATATAAAAAACACAAAAGAAAAAAATTGGTTATTAATTATGGTAGGCTCAAATTCTTTTTATTTTCACATGTATTTTTAAAAATGATCTATCTCTCAAATCACACAAAAAGTAGGCTCAAATTCTTTTTATTTTCACATGTATTTTTATATATGATCTATCTCTCAAATCACATAGGTTTTGTTCATCTTGGATATCCAATTAATGGTGATTTGACTACTAATTGTCAGAGTTTGCCTCAGTAATTGCTTTCATTACCTTCTGACATATTGGAAATACAATCTACATGTGGATACATCTTTCATACTCTACAATCCAGAAGAAATCAAAGTCAATGAAACAATTCTTTATTTTTTTTAAATCAATTTATTGGGACTCATACAATTCATCACAATACATAGATCAACTGTGTAAAGCACATCTATACATTTGTTGCCCTCATCACTCCCAAAATTCGCTTGCCTCTTGGGTTCCCGGAATCAGCTCAAAAAATTCATTAAAAAGTGAACAAATAAATGTAAAAAGGCTGAATTAGGGACAAAATGATAGCAAACAACCGTAGCAGTGTGACATTACTGAAAATTATTGTCTGTCACTTGAGTAAAGATTATGAACTACAGGATTCAAAAATCTTAAGATGGATCTAATAGACCAGATCACTTTTATAAAGGAAGTACACTAAATATCACAATATTTATCAGAAAGGACAAAATAAGCAAGGTAAACAATAACAAGATTGAAAAGATGCATCCACACACACAATTCTGAAACATAATAAAGTGCACAGTATATAAATCTGTACACAACTTGTAACCATTCCATTTTTTAGGGAGAAAATAGCCTGATTTGAATTAAAACAACCTCTGGAAGGAGACTATGTAAATTATAAAAAATGAGTAAGTGTAAAGCATGGGAAAAGTTCAGACATTCCTCCGGCATATTGAATCAATTAATATCATGTACAGGGAAACCCTGATCATTTGAAGGAGTGGAGAAAAATGACTTGATTCTTTACAAGTAGTAGAGACTATTATTAGTATTCCAGATAGACTGCTGTAGAGAGTCCATCATAGGCTTTGATCTGTCTGCATCCGCAGCTGGAAACTGCGCACAGGCTCTGGTAGCAGCAGTTTGGAGACTGCTTCCATCAGGAAAGTTATGTTAGTGGTTGCAAATTTTAATCAGTGGATCAAAGCTCAAGAATGAGTGAAACTGGGTCTTTTAAAATGTCTGATTTCATTTTATATGGACCCAAACAATTAAAGCATTCAGAATTTACTTCTTAATTTACCCAATTTCTTTTTGTCTATAATTCTCAAGTTTGTGGTTCACTCTTTTCTGCTAGTTAATTCTATTTTTTTCTTTCTGTCCCTTTTTTCCTCCCTCCTTTGTTTTCTTCTTTCTTGCGTTCAGTTCTCTTTCTTTATCCTGCTCTTTCTGAGCACCCAAGGTGGAGAAATGAAACACTTACTCAGGTATCTACCAAACCCATGGTCATTCAGCTGATTCCAACTTCTAGTGAATACAGAGGGACAAAGAACCGTGCTTGAAGTTTTCTGAGACTGTATGCCTTTATAGGTGTGAATAGTCTTACCTGTCTCCCACAGAGCCACTGGTGGACTTGAACTACAGAACTTGTAGTTAACATACACGAAGTCCAAACCCTTAAACTACCAAGGGTATTTAAAATACGAGGAAGCACCCCAAAAAAACAGGAACTTTTTTTTCAAAGTTATGTTTTTAAAATTTTTTTTTACCAAACAGCCTTATCACCTTCAAAGTACTCTCCATTATATTTAATACATTTGTCAAATCTGCGATTCCATTCTTGGAAACATTTTGCAAACTCATCTGTTTGGATGGCTGACAGACCTCCCTCATTTTTTTTCACTTCTTCTATGGCATCGAAGTGCTGTTCTATTTCATTCACGAAAACAAAAAGACGTCAGGCGAGGAAGGTGCATGGGGCATGCTTGTATTTTTTTGCCAAATTTGGGACCCTGAGATGACAGCATGAGTAGGAGCATTGTCTTGGAGGCAAAACCAATCCCCCGTCTGCCACAACTCAAGTCTTTTTTATCACACACTGTTAAGCAAATTTTTCAGACTCTCGAGGAGATGGATTGACATGGTGGCTGCAATCGTGGATTTGAACATCCGAACCATCGTGAGACCGGCACAGGCCTGAGAATCTTTCGTTCTATTGCACATCGGGTTGCTATGAGTCAGAACTGTCTTGATGGCACTGACAATGCAGTTTAATCAGTCCCATGTACACACACGCACATGTCAATTCCAATTACAGTTGACAACTCTTTCAAATAATAGAAACACCAAACACAAAAAACAATAAAGAATTCCTATATTCATTTTGGGTTGCTATTAGAAGTCACCACAGTGGCTGGGAAACATAGTAACCAAAGATACACCAGACTCAAACCCTGCCTGGTGCCCTACCGTCCTCACAATCATCCCTGTGTTTGAAATGTGCAGTAGCTATGATGTCAATCCATTTGAGTTGTTGCTCTCTGTTCCTTTGACCTCCTTCCTTACTGACCATGATGCTTTTCTCCAGGGATTAGTCCCTCTTGATAACATACCTTGTCACCACCACTTCTTAGAAGCATTGATTGGACTTCTTGCAATATAGATTTGTTTATTCATCTGGAGGTCCACGGTATAGTTAGTAAGGCTTGTCAGTACTATAATTCAAGTGTATCAATTTTAATTAAGATACTATTTATACATCGTCAACCTTTCACTTGCATTTGAAGCGATTGTAAATACTACACATTAGGGAGGGGACACCTGAGCTTCAAAGTGACATTTTGCCTTCTTAAAACTTTAAGATCTTTTGCTGCAAATTTTCTTAGTACAATATGTAAGTTTCTTTCTTATTTTTTTCAAAACCATTTTAATGGGCATTACTACACGTGTCATATCATTTTATCACATCAAGCAGTATTGAAGAATTGCTAGCACAATCAGTTTCAAAACATTCTTTTCATTCCTGAACTCTTTGACATCGGTTACCTTTTACCTCCACTCTACCTCCACTGTGCCACCCTGAAACCTTTATTTTACTTGCTCTTCACATCGGTTCATCAAGCTTGGGTTGCATATACTGAAAAACAGAAAAATCATATAACAAAAATTCAAGAGGGCAACCCACAATGGAATAATGCATCTAAGATAGACCTTAATGTGAACAAAGAAAACAAAAAGGCAGAAAATGTTGAAAACCAGCTCAGGCCTAACATACATCAGAATGGGGGTGGGTGGGTGGTGTCAACTGACAAGGTTTTAACTGTTAAAGTCATGTTCCTCATTTTGAACGTCTATTGTCACCTCTCCATTGCACTCTATTTGTAACCACTTTCATTCCATACCTCTAGTGTGCACAGAAGGAAGTCACCTGAGGTTATTTCCTCGGGAGTTCCCACAAATGTATCTTGGGCTCCCACTGTCTTCCATAACCTTCTGCAAACCAGCCTCTTGCAATTTAGGCTCTGATACTCCTTTGGCTTCTGATTATATAATTTTATAGACCTTCGGTGACTGATGTTGGTGTACTTCTTCCCTGTGAACTTAGTTGACATCTCACTTAAATGCCTGTTTGTTTGGAAATAAGCCTGTAAGACTCCAGAAGCTATCTTATCTGGTAGCCAGGCACCATCTAATTTCTTCAAGACATTTAGTGGTAGCACCCATATGGTCTGTGTTCCCTTATTGAGGGTTAAAATCAAGCAAGGCCATGATGTAATAATTCATTGTTCTTAAATTGTAGCTAGGATTTAGTGTGAGCCCATAACCCATTCCTGGATCTATGGGTTTTTCTGTTTTTGTTTTTTTGTTTTTTTAATCTGCCTCTGGTTTCCTTTTAAAATCTCCTTGTTATTTTTATGGCAGAGGGTCTTATCAATCATCCCCCCGGGGCATAATGATCATCCATTAATATTATCTTTGATGAGCTCCTGGTACTAATGTTTTAAAACCTTATTGACAAAGGGATATTGAGTGCATATAGGCTAACTCCATATTGTAGTCCCTGAATTATTCACTTGTACAGAATCAGTCCTTTCATGCTTCAATGCTATTTACATAAATGATTGGGGTTAATTGTCAGGGAAAATTTACAATAATGCTCCCTGAGAATGTAAGTCACAGGTTTTCCAGAATAATATATATCTTAATATAGCATATAGAACATCCATGTAGCAAGACCATGTTTGTTCACCTACCAATAGTTCAACAATCTTGGTAGAGTTGCCTTCTCCCTTCCTCAGACACCATGAGTTTTCTGTCGTAAATTCTCAGGTTACAAGTGTGTCTGAGGTGGAGTCCAGTTTGCCCTCTGGATTTTCCCCAGTGGATCTCACTGATGCAGCCTCTGGAGCCAGGCACCTTGAAGATCCAGAATTCCATGCCACCACATTCCACCGCACAGAGCCATGCTCCCCAGTGTAGTGCCCAGAAGCCCGGGTCAGTGAGGCGCATTCAGCATAGACTACCAGGGACAGTCCCCGCCTACAGTCCCTAAATCATGTTTGGCCATTCTTCCATCCAATTGGAATGAGCCCTCCCCATTTTCCCACCAACAGTCATGTACTTGCTTTCCCTCCAGACATATGCGCTTCCTTTCCCCTCTCCTGACTCGACTGTCTCCTCAGTAATTCCTCATCCCAATGAGAGGTACGTCCACTTGTCTGTGGGGGACCTCATCATAGCTTTGCTAGGCAGCCGTGCAGTCGACAACGTTTCCACCCATTTGATCTTCTACCCCTCCAATCCCAGCTGACGTGGGGCACTCTCCAGCAAAGTGCCCTTCAAGCTACAAACCTAGAGAGGATGGAGTGTGGTTCATTTGCACAGGTCCTCAGGCTCGCTGCCAGGCTGTCTCCCGGCCCTGACCAGCAGACTGGATGCCCTGCAAACCTGAGCTTGTGCCCATACTGCTGCGTGTTC
>NW_022103896.1:61973547-61975326 GCF_000313985.2 Echinops telfairi | reverse complement strand
GTGTTCAAATATAATAAACAATTTTAGGATGACACAAAGCTGGGCATTGGTTAAATCTTTTTGGATGTCAGGTCAACATGAGTTAGGATCAGCTCCAAGACACCTAAAGACCACAACAACAGGAACAATAACATCTAACAAGAACAGACACCAGACAAAGAATCTGAAAATGCAAACTAATTATTTTAAGTCTTACATTATTACCCATTATTGCACTATCATAACCATCTGATATTTAACTCTTTTTTGCATTTAATCCTATAAACAATATTTAATAACACCATTATAACAGGAAAAAAATACATGGGGCTTATACATCAAAAGGCAAGACTGATGACTACAAGGAGAGCAGGGAGGAGGTAGGAACAGAGAGGACAAACAGACTATCGAGAAGGAAGGGAGGAATTATGGTGTGGCAGAGAGAACCACTGTATGGTGGCTATAACAGGTTATTGTTTTTTATTGTATTGAGATGTGCTATGTAAATATATACAACATATACAGTATGTTTCATTGAAATACAAACATTCCTACAGATTTCTTATTCCTCAAACCTAAATAGTGGTCTGTGTGGCAAAAGGAAAAAATAGAGCAGGGCAGGGGTGGGTAGGGAGGAAATGTAAATCTAAAACAGACTTGGAGTCTCTGGTCATAAATTCATCTCAAAACCAAAAGCACACACACACATACACACAACTCTCCAGACCAAAAACCCCCAAAATTATGATAAAGACTAATGGAAGGAGTGAAGGGGTTTGGTAAATGTAACGTGATTCTATGGATTTGAAATGAGAATGCCTCCTTTTCCACAAAATACTCTATTATTGAAAAGCTGACTGTTACAATACAAACGTATTTATAGGCATGAAAGATATGTTCCAAATGAGTACAAGGCATCTTTTATAATCAGAGGATCGATATGTTGACAACTGAGCAGATAAAGAATACAGATGATAGCATTGCACTAATTTCCCATGGAGCAGAGAGCGGAACTCCTCGCATCCCCAGAGCCAACAGCGAGTGCTTTGCTCTTGTTCGTTGCTGTCACGTTGCCTCCTACTCAGTGAGCTTTGTGAACATGAACATGAACAACATGAAATGTTGACTGGCTTCCATCACATCCACGATCACGGACAGACTGAGTTAATTGGATAATATTCTATTTTTATTTGTAGGGTTTGCATTGGCTAGCTTTTGGAGATAGATAGCCAGACCTTTTTCACCAGTCTGTCTTAATCCAAAGCTCTGCTAAAACCAGTCCATCATTTGATGACGCTGCTCATATCTGAAATACTAGCAGTATAACATTCATAATGTTTTTTTAACTTAAAATGATATTCAAATTGGAATATGTCTAATTTTTTACATGTTTACAATTTTCTCATAAAATAACAACATTAATACAATTAACTAGTGTGTTCCAAATTCATAGAAGCTATTTACAAAATCACTCTTGCAAATATTCCTACTCCTCCTACTAATGTAATTTCTAAATCCGATCATCTTCCATTCACCTTCCTATTTTCTTCACTTATCCAGCACTTTGTGTTTTCAAAGGTTTTTTAATGCATTGCTTCAAACATCTCAATGAATACTTAACTTCTCAGACCATCAGACCTATGCATATAAAGGCATTGACATCCTTAAACCTATATTGTTAAAGCATAAAAGTTCTGTACTCATTGTGAAAGGTGCCATGCTTCTTTCCTGAGTTCATAAAAATAAATACTATGGAGTTTCATTATTGCTATACTGAACCCTAAGTGACTCATCTCCTCC
>NW_022103896.1:61941318-61972782 GCF_000313985.2 Echinops telfairi | reverse complement strand
TGAACAGGCTTGCTATCATGCAGTCATGCAGAGTGCAGTGGTTTTCTGTGTTTGCTTTGGTTTTCTGTGTTTTGTTTTCTAGGATTATCTGTATATGAGAATACAGCATGGGAAGAGCTATAGAAACAGGGCTGCTTTGATGGTTTCTTGAAGGGCATGGCGGGGAAAGTAGCGGGGAGGTAGGGAGCAGATGACAAAAGGGAAGCAAATATTCTAAAGTTGATTTTGGAGATGATTGTACCACTCATTAATATGATTGAACTACGGCGTTGTGTGATACGTGGAATATATGCCAATGAAACGGTTTAAAACATACAAATTTATAAGGCGCCCTGGTGGCACTGTGGGTTAGGCACTGAGCTGCTAACTACCAGGTGGTCATTTAACTCGGTCTGCTTGAGAAAGGTAAGGCTGTCTGCACTGCAAAGGTTGTAATCTCAGAAACCTATAGAGCAGTGGTTCTCCACCTCCCTAATGCTGTGACCCTTTAATACGGTTCCTCATGTTGTGGTGACCCCCCAACCATAACATTTTCATTGCTACTTCATAACTGTAATTTTGCTACTGTTATGAATCAGGGGACCCCTGTGAAAGGGTCATTTGACACACCCCCCAAAAGGGTCTCAACCCACAAGCTGAGAACTGTGGCTATAAAGGAATCAACTCAATGACAAGGGATTTTCTTTGGTTGTATAATAGAGAAATATCTCTAAAAATATCACCTGCTTTGAGTTCCAATGTTAGCTCCAATACTACTTAAGATTTGAAATTGAAGTTTTCAATTTGTATTAGTTAGAAAATGTGCTTTAATATTACTTTCATCATTCTTAATTCTTAAAGTTATGAATTATACCTTGGTTCTCAGAATCTGAGTGTCAGGATCACTTAGCTCCCTTCCAAAAGAAGTATCCCAGGATTCCAAGGGAGCGACATTCCAGAAAGCTGCTGAAAAAAAGATCACATATAAACTTTCAGAATTATTTTGCCTCAAAACATTTAGACACCAAAATCATTACTGCTCAGTTTTCAACCAGAGGTCATATACTTTACTTACTGTTTTATACATATTTTATGCATTCATATAGTTTATTTGATTGTAACCATTATGCCATTTTGACTTTATAGATTTACAACTAAATTATAAAGTTTTGATTATTTAAATGTTCATCTCAGTGAGTGTTAATTACGTCAAGTAGTGCTGATTTTGCTTTAGAAAACATATATAAGCATATAATAAAAAATTCATTTGCCAATATGTCTAAACTCTGAGATTGTCAGCTCTCCTGAATGTGTATTTGTTGTTGTTGTTGTTCATGTTGGTAATTTGGGGTTGTCAGAAATATTTTATTTTTCTTTATTATTAAATTATATTATATGGTCTCGCTGCAGATTATTAGGCTCCCTTTTGAGGCTCCCTTTTTTGTTAAAACACTTTTACTTTAGATCACCTACTTTTTTCATTTTTTTAATAATTTACATATATTTGGTAAAGAGTAATTTTAATGGAATTTGTTTTTGTTTTCAATTGATTTACTTAACAGTGCTATAGGATGAGAATTTAAAAAATATTTTGAGTAGCCATACGATAATTTAGATGCGAGATTCTCCTTTTACTCTGTTTTTATCAACATAAAATATAGAGGAGTTCATATTTTTGGTAACTATAAAATCAATATAGAGGCACTCATATTTTTGGTAGCTATAAAAATGCCTTGTGGGAACTTTTAAAAATATTGATGTGGTAAATACATTTGTCTCCATTAAATTTTCTTGCATAACAAATTGCTTCTCAAATGTAGTGACTTTAAGCAACAATTATTTGTATAATTCCTTTTTCGGTTGGTGTGGGTATTTATTATTTTCGAAGATGACTTGATCTATCCTGTCTTGATTAACACTTGTGTTTCCATTTGGAAGTGAAGGGAAACCTGGCTGACGATGGACTGACTAGTTCAGGCAAGAAGACAATGAGTCATATGTCCCTTCAACTTCTTCATAATAGTACATGTTCCTGGGATTTTAAGAGCAGCAAGAGAGAACGCCTCTGTTAACAAGCATTTTAATATATTCAATTTCACCATATTTACTAATAAAAATT
Organism: Echinops telfairi; assembly: GCF_000313985.2. Taxonomy (NCBI): domain Eukaryota; kingdom Metazoa; phylum Chordata; class Mammalia; order Afrosoricida; family Tenrecidae; genus Echinops; species Echinops telfairi. The sequence continues at coordinate 61,970,684 of NW_022103896.1, read as the reverse complement.
TGTTAGATGCCATCAATTTTGTTCTGACTCATAGCTACCCTATAAATGACAGAACCAAACAATACCTGGCCCTTTGTCATCCTCACAATAGTTATTTTTCAGTTCAATGTTGCAGCCACTGTGCCAATTTATCTCCTTGATTGTCTTCCTCTTTTACATGGACCCTCTGCATGAGAGTCTTTCCCAGCGATCTCTTGATAATGTGTCCAAAGCACGTGAGGTGTAGCCTCACTATCCTTGCTTAAGAAGCCTTCTGATTGTACTCATTCCAAGATGAATTTGTTTGTTCTTCTGGCAGTCCATGTTACATCTAATCATTCGTCAATGCTATAATTGAAATTCATCCATTCTTTGTAGGTCTTCCTTATTCAGTTGTCCAACTTTCTTACATATATGAGGTGATGGAAAATTCTGTACTTGAGTCAGGCATATGTTAGTCCTCAAAGTGAGACTCTTACTGTTCAATGCTGGTTCCATGAGCATGAATTGTGAATGGAAGCAAAAGAAAATCTTTGAGAACTTCAATATGTTCCGTATTTATTAGGGGCGGAAGCCATTTACAAGGCTTGAGATAGTGCAGGAGACAGAATAGACTACACCTATTAGTGGGAAGGAAGGGGTTTAGAGTCATTCTTTAAACTTTTTCATGACTCCTTGCCATTGAGTCCATGCCTTCTCATAGTGACACTATAAAACAGGGTCAAACTGTCCCTGTGAGCTTCTGAGATTGTAATTTTTTTATGAGCATAGAAAGCCCAATATGTCTTCCACCAAGGAAGTGGTGGTTTCAATTGGCAAACTTTGTGGTTAGAAGCCCGGTGGGTAACCACTATTCTTCTAGGGCTCCTAAGTATCTCATATTGATCTCAAAAATTTGGTTCCATGTCTTGTTCTGTTCTGTTAACTCGGACAAGTAGTCTTGCTGCTATTTATTTCTGCTTCTCCAATGAAATATGAAAACTGGAATGCGTGAATATCAACATCACTTCCATTTTTTTAAACTAAACATATTTCAGATAAATAAGGAAAATCAAGGTTTACTGTTCCATTTTTTTTCTTTTAGAGTGTGCAAAATTAATGCTGTATAAGGTTTCACAGGGGATTTATCAAAGTAGCAATTCATATACATCAAAAATTATGTATGGAATACACAGATTTAAATATACATCAAAATTTTCTTACATTTATTTATTTGGTTTTGAGATTGTTGAGATAGTGTCAGAAGATGAATGCATGATTTAATTGGCCTATAGGAACTATAGTATATATAATATAGTGTATATACGATATAGTGTATATATAGTATATACTATATACTATAGTATATATATATCTTCAGATTGTCTTGATGAAGATAACAAATCTTCAAATTAGTTTGAAGAAGATAAACATTCTGTGTCTCTTCTCAGGTGTACAGAGTGAGGGGAAAATAAATTAAAAGATGGCTTGTATTGTTGTGATTGTTGATTTTTAAATGAAAATGACTTTCAGACAATCTGACAAAATGAACTTGCTAAACTCTTTCTTATTTCCAGTTTTTACAAACTCTTTGTCACTCTGAATCTTTAATTAGTAAAACTAATCCTACACCTTAACTCACCACCCTTGACCCACACTCCAGATTTGGGTACTATGTTATCCATGACATTTAACTAGGACCGATTGCATTTGTTTACTTTGGATATATCAGCTCATTTTCCTGGCAACATTTGAATAAATCGGCTGCATGGCTCAAAATTGTTACGTTCTGCTGATTTATGACTAAATTAGATTATCTAATCAAGGTCCCTAAAAGTCAGTTAGACTAGTATTTCAATAGAACTGATAGTACCTTTTTTATAGGATAATTGGAATATTACATAAAATCATGACACAAAATAGCATTTAATAGTTTAGAGCTAGTATTTTCCTCAGAAGCTTGAGCCATTGTCTTGGAATCTTATGTACAAGTTTATAATCCATTTTGATATTTGCTGTGCTAAAAAAACGTATGGAGAAGCCTACCTGAGGAGCTTATTGCTCTTAGTTTGTTCTTCCTTGGTGATAAATATCCTAGGAAGGACTTTTAATGGGTTGGTAAATAATTATCACTAGGGCAGTGTCTTTGTATTGCATGTCCTATGTAATTAATATCCATGCAGTGTTGAATATTTATAATACATATTATTAAATAATGACTAAATAACATGATTTATTAAATAGTAAAAAATGTATAATTATATTTATAATAGTTTCCCCCCTCAAAATAGTGTATTTTAAATACATTAATTTATAAGCATTTGTAGATTTTGAGTGACCGTGTTAAAATTAAGACTACTGTTTATCAACAGAAGATCGTGTCCATTATTAGCCTGTCTATATTTACTCTATCGGGCAGTATTTTAAAGAGAGCTTTTGTTTAAAGGAAACATCTTATGGAGTAAAAGAAGAGTAACACAGTAGGCTACAGTAACTGTGAATACAGTGTTTCCAGTGAGAAAAATGTAGGTGTGTCTGAGCCAATGTGAAACCCCAGACAAATATTCAAGACACTATTGATTTCCATATATACTGTAGATCTCTGTCTGTACTTTGCAATTGTTTCGCAGAAGCATATTGTTCATTTCATGGGCATAACTAGAGGCTCAAAGCAGAGACCATACACTTAATTTTTCCCCTTTATACTTCTACTTCATATTACAATATGAAGATAGACTCTTGGACTGATATGTTATTGCAATATACAAGAAATTGTCTATATTCAACTTAAGCCATGTGTCTCTTTATACAATATATGTATGTATATCTCCAAAGTTTGGCATAGAGATAAGTTTTGAAACATTTTAAGCAAAACAATAAGGAATGATTTATGCCTTCATTGAGCTATACCAAGATTTCACGAGCACACTTTGTCTAACCTAATTTGACCTCAATAATTTATTAGTTTCTTTGTAACTTTTCTATTTTCTCTTCTAATATTCATGCTAAATAAAAGTCTAGTGTAATAAAGCATTTCTATTGTTTTTTGGAAGCAGAAAATAGTACGTAGTTTTGTAAAAGCTATACTTTTGTTGTAGTAATATTTGTAAACTTATCTTAGAAAAACATCATTTTTGTAAAATGTTCATAAAAATGTATTTCATCCTATGACTTTTATAATGATTAAAATAACACAAAATGTTTCGGTTTCTTCCAAGAAACTTTACATTACCTATGAGGGTATGGGAATTACAAACATTCCTACTGGCAATTGAAATTGTTTTTAATATAAAAAAACATGTGCAAATCTCTGCTATTCTCAAAACACTAGTGAAAATATGCAAATGTCTTGGGTCTCCAAATATTAAGGTTGTCCATTTTCACTCCAGTTCCCCAATGTCTGCTTACTTTCTTTCATATATGGATAATATTCTAAACCTTGGTTTGTTATCAAATTAAATTAAGATCAGAGTTAATTCCCTTTTGTTTCATATTCAGAATCCTATTATACTATGTTAAAATTTAAGCTTCTCATATTCAAATATATAACTGAACAATATATGATCCAATTAAGATTTAGCTTCTAAAGTACAGCATTTGATTAAATGAATAAGGACTTTCATTAACTCATTTGTGTTACTCAAATATCCACAATGATTCTATCCAAAAATCAATTTTATTTTATATATAATGCTATAAATTAAACATATATCTAACATATCCAAGTTATGTACTGAGGATTATCATTTTTAATTAAAAACAAACAAAAGAATAAAACAAATTCACATTTCATTATACTCTCAGGACTTGAAACAAAATAGCCAGTCTTAGTATGGATGCTTCAAGACTATTATTTCCCTAAACAGAACTGGCAGAATAGTAATTAATTCAAAAAAAATAGTCTTTGAGGATTTAAAAAAATAAATTTATTAGCATTTTAAGAGATCTGAAAAGCGATGTTTGACAAAGAAAACCAAACACAATTATTGTCTTACTCTGCCTGACTGCTTTATGTATAAGGGATCATTAAATTGACTGAAATGACCGGTTTATAACATGATCTCATGGTGCTTGCCCTTTAATAATCCCTTTAATTTTAATTGCACTTCATATATGATACATTTATTTTCTTATAAATTTTCAATTCAACTCATATTCTTCTGAGGTACAAAAGAGTATAGTTAAATCCATCTTTGTTGGATGAGAACCCTGAAGCTCAAAGAAGTTAAGTGATTCTACAAGAGGAAATAGAGCAATTAAATAAGGAGTCTGATTTTGAGTTCTGAATTTCTGACAAGAGCATTAGATAAATAGGTGAACTTGGGCATTAACTGTGAAGTGAAACCGAATTTACTGTTTAAAAAACCAGCATGTAGATACCATTAACAAATATAAATATTGGCACAAATATAAATTGATCTTTGAAAATTATATTTTAAGACCAATTTATGAGAGAATATGCCAGAAGAAGAAAAAATCCCAGCCAGAGTAGGATTTATCTAAGAGCAATAGCAAAAATTAAGTAGGTTAGTTGCTTTGGACATGCAGATGTGTATAAAAGGTGTATTTCAAATCAATATGCATCTCTCTCTCTGTCCCAATCTATCTATCTATCATCTGTCTATATACCTGTATATACCTCTGTGTTCATCCATCCTTTTCCTATTACATGTCAGCTTCTTATGTCATATTATTTTTTAGCAAAGTTGTTTTGTCAAATCCATTAATTTCACCATCCCTTCATGCCTCAACTATTTTTTTTTACTTCATAGCAAATACTGAACAAAATTTGAATACCCTGGAAAATTGGAGGAGAAAGAGAGGATGCTACAGTCTTGGAAAATGAAAACAAGATGAGCAGAATCTGAATAATAGAGGGAAATCGATGTTAGTCTTACACATAGACTCATAAATTCCATTCAGTGTGATGCATATTGAGAAAAAATTCAGTACTTTTAATAGTCTAACCAGCTGTGAATTAAGGGACATGGAATACACATGGAATTTATTTTTTATATTTTTTTCAGCATGTGCAAGGACTTAGTCCCCATCATCACTCATGGCAATTCTTCAGCTTTTTTTTTTTTGGCAGGTTCAGGAGACAATGTCTCCATAGTCACCAAGTGTCTAATTTCACTTATACAACAAACATTATTTAGCATTTAAAAATAAAAATGCATACAGAATTTGTTGCCAAAACCAAAAGAGTACAACACTAAGAAGAAAGCTACTAAATTATTCTCCATCAAATTTTCTAGCTTTTCACCTATTTGTCTCAAATTCAACATTGCAAATGTTTAAAGGCTTCTAGTAGGTAAAAGATAAATGTCTTCTCTATCACTCACCTTGGTTAAACAATTCTTCATTTTATAACATTGGTACTATTTTTGATTGCACAGGATAAAAACACTGGTTAATTTAACTTCTCAAAGAAAACAATATTCCACTTTCCGACCCAAGTGGACTTTTTTGTCCACGTCATCATTGTAACATGTGATAGAAGGCTTAGTTAGGGTTTCAGAATCCCAAGCCTTGAGCATAAAATACTTTATAGTTTATTTTAAGTAAATATAATATAGATATGTGTAAGTTATATGTGTGAGATATCCTGGCATTGACTCTCATCTTTGTGTAAACAATTAGAGACTCAAAGTATTGCTTGTTTATTTGCTTGGTACCATTTACGAGAAAAACAAATTCAAAATAATTGGAGCCCGGGTTGCGTAATGGTTATACATTGAGATAACCAAAAGATAAACAGTTCAAAACCACCAGTCACTCCAGAGGAGAAAGAAGAGGCTTTCTTCTTCCATATTAAGCCTACGAAGTCCACAGGGGCAGTTCTACCCTGTCCTATAAGGTCTGTATGAGACGGAATCAATCTGATGTCAGTGAGTTTGTTTCTTGTTAGATTTGCTGTGACTTGGGAAGGTAACACCCTTTCTTTCCATTTATTTGAGTAGTAGGACTTCAAATGAAAATACTCTGGCTTACAAAACCAAATGCTTTACAAGGTATGTTGAGGAAGCATACTTGTTTTTTGAATTTCTTTGTTAAAATTTTATTTTTAATTCCCTTTGCTATAACTTGATTATAAAAATTGTTGTTAGGCTAATATTTTTAAATACATGAATTCACGATATTACTTACCGATGTTTGTGTTACGTGCTATTTTATCTCCTCCAAATCAGAGCAACCCTAGATAGAACAAAACTCTACCTGCTCTGTGCTCTCCTCACAATCATTGTAAATTTGAACATTGTTAGGCAGAAAGGGGAACTGGTGGGGTGGCAAGTGGAGCTCTACCCTGATGACAGTGTGCAACGGTGCACAGCAACTCATGATGATGGCCCTTAAAGCCCTGACACAGATGGATGGCAGCTCCAGATAAGCATTGCTACATCACTACAGTGGTAGTCACCACTGTAAGGATTTAAGGTGTCGATTTAAGGATTAACAGTGTCGGGATGGAGTCTCGGCTATTGATCTGGAGATAGCCAACGAGACTTCTGTGTGGGCATAGCCGTCTCCTGAGAATTCTGGGAAATCTGTTACTTCCTCCTTGGAGGTGGAAGACACCTCTCTCTCTGCTACTCCCTGAGAGACACTGCAGAAGACAAGCCACATAGACTCAACCAGACCTCGGAAGCCAGAGAAGCCACAGAGAGACCCCTTCCAGCACTGAGATGCTTACACCACTGGACCCAGAGACTTTCTACCCACTGGCTTTTGATCGTCCTGCAGTCGGTGTCAATGCATGTGTTTCGTGAGTCTGAAGAGGACTTTATAGATTGGTACTGGACATATGGGCTAATATCGGATTTATGGCTTTGGACTGAACTGGGTTGGGATGTTTCCTCAATGTTCAATTCCTTTTGTGTATAAAATTCTCCCTTATACACACATGCGTGTCCATGGATTTGTTTCTCTAGTCTACACAGACTAACACATTATGGTACCTTGGGAGTGGGGTACTGGAGAAACAAATCATAAAGATGGAGAGTGGATGGTTGTTTGACTTTTGCCTGATGGTAATGTTTCTTCTTTGGCTAGCCAGAAGTCAGGTATGTCCATGCAGTTTACTGAGTTGTTTTCTGGAAACTATGGGAAGTTAAAGTTTTGATTATTTTGTTTGGATGCTGTCTTTGGTTATTCCTGTATGAAATGGCAAAAATGAATATTGTTAATGTATATTTTGAGCTCAGGGGTAGAAATCGCTATTTGAATTTCTCAGAGACCATGCTGCTTAAGGAAAATTGCTGACAGGAGGTCAAAATGGCTGACAGAAAGCATGGATCTGGTTTGATGCCTTCAGAGACATAATCCCATATTTTTGTATAAGTAGAATGGTTTAGATAAGGATTTAGATACGCTAAATACAGATTAAACTTGACTGTTTTAAGAATTGAGTTTAGTATCTTATTTTATGTTGATTTATTATGCTTTATTATCTGATTTATTATGCTTATTGGTATAGATATAAGGATGTATAGAAATGCTTTGGGAAATATGAAAATAGAGAGCTGGTAAGCCCACTTGCCTCAAGCCATTAATTTGATCTTTAGATGGGTTTAGGCCATACCTGGAAAGAAGTCTCTGAGAAGATAAGCCCCACCAGTACTTTGGAGTACTCAGGAACCAATGGTCTTTGTCAGAAGCTGGAAAAAATTTGGAACCATGAAGAAAACTCCCCTCTAGGACTGAATGTTAAAGGGAGCCAGAGAGCAGGCTAAAATGCTTGCTAGGTGACCACCTGGATCTATTTATTGAGTGGAAGCGGGAGAAATGCAGCAATAAAGAGACAGGTTGAGTTTGACCACTGACACCTGTGGACTTGGTTTACAGGAAAAAGAGGAGAAGAGGAGAATGGGTTGACTGGTCTACAGTTCATGACCTAGTATAAAGGGGCTAGGCTTATTGAGTATTGTTGAGAGCCCATGGTCTAAAGGCAAGGTGACCAAAGGGCACCCTGGGGAGGCTTAGTGAGGCAGCCCGCATTGAGTTGACCAGAACACAACCAGCTGGAGATTTTTGAGCCTGTGAACTGGTGCATATTATTGCTGACTTTATGGATAACCTGTCCAGAATTGACTTTGCTTATCAATGCAGACTTCACAAGGTTCCAACAGGAATGAAGATTCTTCATGTCAGAAAATGATTGTCCATTCACAGCACTGGGTTGATGTAAGTGGGTAGTATATAAATTGGATACCCAAAATTGGGGGGATAAAGGCATGAAATGATTGGCTTACAAACTTTCATAGGTGGGGGAACATATTCACAGGATTATAGGATTAAGGTGTAGGTGTTACTTAATTGCAATTGTGAGACTAAAGAATTTTGTGCACGTGCCAAGTTGGCAAGGGGTGGATTGAGGTAGTTAAAGTTTATTGTGCCAACCTGGCCGATAAAAACAGGTGGGATTAATTGAAGGATGGAGAGATAAATGGCTTGGTTAGCCTTGTCTTTTTAGTTCTCGGGTCTCTTGCTTTGTGATGGTCAGATCAGGGTGTAGCTGCCTTAGCCAGTTCCCTGCATTAATTGGCAAGGCTCACTTCCTGCAAGACATCCCTGAGGAGAAGCCACAGGCCCTACCCTGATGCAGCCCTGGGTGCTGGAGCAGTTGTGTGGAGACCCTTGCCAGTGCTAAAATGCTCACACTTTCACTGATTTGGCTTTCCTCTTGCAGACGGCATCATTGCTTATCTTTTGTGAGATGTAAGAGGACTTTCTGGATTGGTGTTGGACATATGGGTTAATGTTGGACTTGTGGGCTTGGGCAGCACTGGGCTGGGATGTTTTCATGATGTGCATTTACCTTTTATATAAAATGCTCTCTTATACATATGAGTTTCTGTGGATTTTTTCTCTCTAATGTACCCATACTAACACATTATGGTACCAACTGCAATTGTTAGGCATAGGAGATTTTGTTTTGTTTTGTTTGCTTATGGAATGTCATGTTTAAATATGTGTGGCACATATTGAATTGTATGCTTTTTATTTTTATCCTATTAGGCACAGAGGTGATTTTATTATTGTTTGAAAGTTATATATGACTAAAGAGTTATGTGAAAGTATTAAATTGACAAGGGTTGGTCTGTGGTAGTCACCTAATCTAGTGTCAATTAAAGGATTAAGAGTGTGCAGGTAGAGTCTAGGCTGTCAATCTGGACATAGCCAGTGAGACTTCGGTGGGCATGGCCTTCTCCTGAGAGTTTTGGGAATCTTGGACTTCCTCCTTAGAGGTGGAAGACACCTCTCTCTCTGTTACTCCCTAGGAGACATTGCAGATGGATGCAACCAGACCTCAGAATCCGGAGAAGCCACAGAGAGACCCCTGCCAGTGCTGAGATGCTTACAACGTCACTAGATCCAAAGACTTTTTACCCACTGGCCTGTGATCGTCCTGGAGTCGGTGTCATTGCATGTGTTTCATGGGTCTGAAGAGGACTTTATACATTGATATCGGACATAGTAGCTAATATCAGGCTTATAGCCTTGGACTGGACCAGGTTGGGATGTTTTGTCAATGTTCAATTCCTCTTGTATATAAACCTCTCCCTTATACACATATGTGTGTCCATTGAATTTGTTTCTCTAGTCTACCCAGACTAACACAGTTACATGTTACTGTGTAACTAACTGCTCACCTTGCAAAACTGCCAAACCACAATGGAAAACTCCTCAATTGCCTTTACCTCAGACCAGTACAATTAAACCCTTCCCCTCTGTCCCCTGCAGCACGACTTGTCTGGCTCCAACCAGGGACCCATAAACCTCACCCGGGAGCTCTGAAATCAACTTTTAAAATGATGTTCTGTTTTTTCCCTTTTTCTTTCTTTCTGCCACCAAACTACCTAACATTTGGTGCTGGAACCTGGGAGGACTAGAGGTGTCTTGATGTGCCCTGCTTGCTCTTAGGCGGGTACTACACCCTCTCTCTCCTCCATTCTTCCTGCCCTTGGACGGGGACCTTTCAGCTGCCATCAGCTGCACCTACGAGTGAGTGCCTTACCAATTTTTCCCCCTGTTGTTTCAACCACAGTCCCTTGATATGGGGTCCTTCCATCAGATGCTCTTTCCATTAAAACCGTGAGCTCACATCAGAGTTTCTCCATCCAAAGGTCAGAGACATTCAGGGACTCTGGGTCCCCTTTTTCCAAGGACCTGGAAAGCTGCTGGGCTTCCCCTCTTTCCACGCCAGAAACCAGTTGGATACTCAGGAAGCCAATACTCTAACTCTAACTCAGTCTCTTACCAAGAACCCCATCACATGGGAAACAAACATTCCAATCCTGATCCTTCTACACCCTTAGAGTGTCTCCTAGCTAACCTCTCACCAACCACCACCACCACCCTCCACTTAAAGCCAGGCCTTTGGCCCAAATGCTTTGTTTTTTACTGCAATCGGCTTGGTCTGAATTGCAGTAAAATAAACTAGACAATGGATATAAACTAGAAAATGGATCTCAATGGACAGAAAACGGTACTTTTGATTTCAACATCTTAACTTATTTCAGTAACTTTCCCAGTGTACTGGCAAATGGCCTGAGGTTGCTTACATCCAAGCGTTTTTCTATCTCTGCTCCTGTCCCTCTCTCTGTACTACCTGTTACCCCGCTCAAGCTATCTTAGCCCAACACTCTCCTAACCAGAAACACTTGCCAGCTCAGACAGATCTGCCGCTCCCCATCAGGTCCCTGATATTCCCCCTTCATCTTTTTCCAAACCCCTGACTCCTTATCCGCCTCCTCTGTAAGGCCTCCTCCATATCCTGAACACCCCTTACTTCTACTCCCACTCAACCACCCTAACCCCTAAGCCCTCTCCTTTGTCTTCCCCTGTTAGTAATCATACCAGGTCACACCAACCCCTCCTCTGCCATCTACGGGAAGTTGCGGGCACTGAAGACGTCGTCCATGTCCATGTTCCCTTCTCTCTCACTGACGTGTCCCAAATTGAAAAGCACTTAGGTACCTTTGCCAATGATCCCACCACCTACATCAAAACAAATCACTATTTGTCTCAAGCCTTTGATCTATCATGACATGATATTTTTGTAGTCCTTTCATCCACTCTCACCTCAGATGAAAGAGAGTGAGCATGTTTCTACTGCTGCCCAACAGCATGTAGACCAGGTTCACTTAACTGACCTTACTATGCCTGGGGGTAGCAGCGAGTCTGTCCCTAGACAGGAGCCAGGCTGTAATTATCAGACAGAAACCCAGGCAGGTTAACACGGCTGGGCCCACACAGATAAAATGCTCCAGAAATTCTTGGCCAGCATCCAGGCAATCTCCCACAAAACAGTCAACTTTGATAAGCTCAGGGAAATTACTCAAAAGTCAGATGAAACCCCAGCAGCATTCTTAAATCACCTGACTTAAGTTCTTACCCAATATACCTACCTAGACTCAACCTCACCAGCTGGGGCCACTGTCCTTGCCACATACTTCATTACTCAATCAGCTCCAGACATTAGAAAAAAGTTCAAGAAGTCTGAGACAGCCTTCAGACCCCTGTCCAGGACCTGGTGAATATAGCTTTTAAAGTTTTAATATCAGAGAGAAGCAGGTAGAGGCAGACAGGGAATCCCAAAATGACCAGAAGACAAACGTTCAAGTCCAAGCCTTAATTGCAGCCCTGAGGCCCTCAGCAACCAAGAAGACCCGTCAGTACCCTTGCCAGACCCTGGCAACAGCAGTTTCAAACCACCTCCAGGAACCTGCACAAGTGTGGGCAGGAAGGTTGCTGGGCCAACAACTGCCCACAACTTCGTCTACTCCCCAAGTGTTGTCTGGCATGTGGTCAACAGGGCCACTGGAGGAGTGACTGTCCTTTGCTGTCTAGTCGCTGAAAGCCAGTTCCTCCAATCCCTGACCAGCTGTTGATGCTAGTGAACTTAGCTGCTGATGACTGACAAAGCCCAGACTCCATGACCCGGGTCACTCTTGATGAGCCCAGGATAACATGCAAGGTAGTGGGTAAGGTTTTGTCCTTTGTGGTCAACACAGGGGCTACCGTCTCTATATTGCTTTCCGTCTCTGGTCATTTACACCCTTCCCAGGTCTCCATCATGGGAATTTACAGCCACCCCTCTCACCTGTTGTCCACTGGATCTCTCACATGTCTAGTGGATAACCATCCAGTTACGTGCTCATTTTTTGTCATGCTCTCCTGGCTCTCCTGCCCCACCCTGTTGCTTGGCTGAGATTTTTAAACCAAATTTGGAGCACTCTACATTGGGACCATAGATGGGTAGAGGGAGTCACAGGCAAACTGTGCAATACTGGATGCAGCACACTCCCCTCGGGTAGCATTAGTATTTACAGGGAATACGTTCTAGCCTCTCAAGCCCAGGTATGAATCTCTGCCAACATTCTCCAGGCAGAACAGTCACTTCAAGATCAAATACCTCACAAAAAGACTACCACCCTGTCCTTGTGGGTCCAAATAACCCAATACACTCACTTTTCCTTAATCAAACCCAAGCACTTAAGGATGTCACTCATTGCTTTCTGTGTGCCTCCCTCCAAAGACCTCTGTTGTCCACAGTACTCGTCCACTTTGGTAGGCTCGTTCCCACAAAACCCCTAACACAATGTACCACTCCACTGAGTCAGGTCTGTTACTTCACAGATCAGAATGTAGATGGCTTTTTCTGCATGAAATTTTCAAACATAAAATAAGAGTTAGCATTCAGATTTTCTCCAACCCTGGACAATTCTTTTGGTGCAATGGAACTTTAACTAAATGTGTGTGTTAGTCTGGGTAGACTAGAGAAACAAATCCACAGGAACTCATATATATATATGCATATGAGTTTTATATCAAGGGTAAGTGTACAGTAAGAAAGCATCCCAACCTAGTGCTGTCCAAGCCTGTAAGTCCAACATTAGCCCATATTTCCAACACAGATCTACAAAATTCTCCTCAATCTCACAAAACACACACAATGACACTGACTGCAGGAGGAAAGCCAAATCAGTGACCGTGTAAGCATCTCAGCGCTGGCAGTGGTCCCCACATGGCTGCTCCTGCACTCAAGGCTGCATCGGGGTAGGTCCATGTGACTTCTCCTCAGGGATATCTTTCAGGAAGGGAATCTTGCCAGCTAATGCAGGGAACTGGCTAAAGCAGCTGCACCTTGTCCGACAATCAGAGAGCAAGAGACCTGAGAACCAGAAAGGCGAGGCTCACCGAGCCATTTATTTCACCACACTTCAATTAATCCCACCTGTGTTTATTGGCCAGGTTGGCACAATAACATTAGTGTATAAATCTCAATGTGTAAATTCTTCCACAGCAGGACCTGGTTTTCCAGTTACTGTAGTTCCTCAGCTTACCCTGTATGGTCAGTCTGAATTAGCATGGTTACTCTTTATCCAAAGGTCAAGAAGAGCAACATTCCTACCAATAAGGGTGAGTATAAGCCTAGCCTCTTCAGTTGTAGCATCTGGAGTAGCTGGAGGCACACTCGCTCACACCATCATCTCAGCACAAGATTTCAAAGACCGATTATAGATCGCCCTGGAGTCCACTTTGGCCTCCTTAGCCTTGCTACAGTGTCAGCTCACCTCTCTGGCCCAAGTTGCCTTACAAAACAGACAGGCCGTAGATCTTCTCACCACTGAAAAAGGGGGTACCTGCCTCTTCCTCAGGGAAGAGTGCTGTTATTACATGAATGAATCAGGGCACATAGAGCAAGACATAGAAAGGCTTACCCACCTAAGCAAAGACCTTCACAATCACAGAAGGACAAATTACTCCACATTTGCATGGCTGCAAGCCCCCTTAGCCACCTTGTTGTTACTCCTACTAGCACCAATGATCCTTATCTCTTTATTCTTTCTCTTGGCTTCATATTTTCTCAGATTTATCCAGCAGTACATACAAGAACTGTCCGGTGTCACAGTGAATAGGGTTCTTCTCCACTCATACACCCACTTGCCACCAGCCCTTCTTCTGCCTGCTTTGGTGTCCAAACCCCACAATTCCCCCTGCCAGCAGGAAGTAGCCAGACAGACTGCAATGTCCCTTATCACCAAAAAGGCCAGAATGTTAGGCAGAAACGGGATCTGGCAGGGGTGGCAAGTGGAGCAATACCCTGATGACAGTGTGCAACGGTGCACAACAACTCCTGATGATGGCCCTTAAAGCCCTGACACAGATGGATGGCAAATCCCAATAAGCATTGCTACATTGTTACATTGTCACTGTGTTACTAACTGCCCACCTTGCAAAACAGCCAAACCTCAATGGTTGGCAACTTCCAATTTTTCATCATTTATCATTATACTGTCTATTGGTCTAATTATGAAGATGTTGTTTTCTTTATGGTGAGACGTAATCAATATTGCATTTGTAGTCTTTGTACTTCATTAGTAAGTTTTTCAATCCTCTTAGCAGTCACACAAGCAGGGTTTGGTCTTCTGCATCCTATAAATTGTTCATGAATATTCTTCATGGAGTTCAGTTTCTTGGATATCGGTAACATAAAATTTAACTACTCTATATTTAGAAGGAAATGGTATACTTAATCCCTTTTGGTCTCTCATGAAAGAAGTGCCATCCAAAGTAACTTAAAGGAATACTTATTTTTAAATTGTTTGTATTGTGGTTTAAAATTAGATTGAATGTGTATGTCAAGGAAATAATTTACTCTTGATTAAATGTAAATTTGCAATATATATTATCAATTCTTAAAAATATAAACAGGTAGCCATCTAAGTGAGATGTCAGCTAAGTGCACAAAGGATGAGCATACCAGTCCCAGTGTTCCAAGAATTTACAAAATTAAATTCAAAATCAGAAGAGGGAATTGAATTAGAGTGTAAATTTTGAGGACCTGGTTTACACAAGGCTATAATTTTTCTAATGTGTGACAGGGAAGGTTGGGGGAGAGGCTGATAGTAGTATATAATTTAATTGTGTGTTATTAGCGAAGTTAATTGTGATGTTAAAACAGCACTCTAAAGCGAGGATTCGTTGATTTTTTCATACTTTAGGGAATAGAATAACACATTTTGGAAGCAGAAGTGGGTGATCTCAGGATCAAAAAGACAAAAGAGTCAGGATTGAAGCTCATCTTTGAACACTAAAATCTCTGTGTGCTAAGTATTCTCTGTACAGGAGGATGTGTCAGAGGAATAACAGCAATAGAACATTTTCTTCATTGTGATTTCCAATGGTTGACTCTTCTAAAGAGTTCATAACTCCATAGTATTTCCTTATATACCTGGAGTAAATAGCATAGGTGGGGTGGCTGGGGTATCTTTAACCAACTCTGGCTTCCCTATTGCTTAGAGGCATGGTTGAGGTACAAATCCATGTTGCATCCATTTTAACCTCTTCTGACACCAAAAATTCCTCCCACCGCACTTTACTTCTATACTGGATTCTAGGATTTTTTGCAATATCCACACAGGAGCCTCAGACAATATGTGCAAATAGTTAGTATATTAGCAAAGTAAACAGCTTATCACAAGTCAGGATCAGTGAACGGTAAGGATCGTCTCTGGTCCACACCAAAACTTCTTAGCCAGTATCCACGTTTTTCTTGGCCCTAGCCTTTCAGCACATGGTCCAGAGAGAGTCCTGTCGACCTGCCACTGCTCTGATTGTACTATCCCACAGGCTTCATGACCTAATCTTTGGTGCTTCTGGTCTTGACCTCTCCCACTTAGATCTGAACTTGCTCTGCTAATGGTCGTGAGTTTTCTCTTTGTGCTCTTGCTTCAAAGATGGCTAGTTTTGTAACCATGAGTCTACTAACAACAACAACAAAAATGTCGACCCCCTGTATAAGTTTTACATGTGCCCTATTTGCATAGCCCCATCCAATTATTTTTAAGAGTTAAGGAGACATGGATGGAAGAGCCACATTAAGAAATTACATTCCATCACAAGAACTTTCCAATGTTTGACACTAAATTGGGCTACAGGGGTGATTTAGTTTCCCTAATTAACAGTGACAAGGTGTAATAGGCTAAGGGCTTTCACCAGTCTCTATGAGAATAGTAAAGCTGGTAATATTTTTGTTTTGTTTTGTTTTAATTTTCCTCCCAATTTATCCAGGACCTTCTAATGTGATTCCTTACAGAGGAGTTATTATGAGAGCCAGGCACCATCTAGTCCTCCTGGTCACAGGGTTCTGTAAACTGGCATTCACAGGGCTGATTAATCCATTGAATTAATTGATTTAATGCACATTCAATTGTCTTTATAATTATTTACTCCAGATAGGGAGAAACCAATAGTTATACTTAGATGATCGCTCAAGAGGGTATTTTTTTTTCTTTTTTTCCCCACCATAGTAATCTAGATCATTATTTTTGTGGACAATGTTATGCCAATCTACTTTGGTATCCCCTGGGATCATAGTTTTCAGCCCCCCAGGACCAGTGACTCATTCTCTCAAGGTATTTGGTTCAGTCTAAGAAGTTTTCATAATTTTTTCTTCTCTACCACTGCACTTCTCTCTTTTTGGTGATGTAGTGGTTACGAGTTGGGCTGCTAACTGCAAGACCAGAAGTTCTTAGTCTATAGCCAGGGTTTTCTATTCTGTAAAGAGTTATAGCCTCAGAACTCAGAGGGACAGTTCTACACTCTCCTATAGGGTTGATATGAGCCAGCATCAACTCAATGGCAGTAAGTTTTTTTGTGTGTGTGTTGCTGTGATGTTAGACAGTGTGCCAATGTATTTTAGAGATCATCAGGCTCACCCATCATGAGGAGGTTCCACAGAGCTCTCAGACTAAGATAGACTAAGAAGAAAGACTGGCAGACCACTTCCTAAAGAAAGCTGCTGAAAACCTATGACTTGCAATATTTTAAGGAAATTGAGGTTTTTTTCTCTCAGTATGTCGTTAAAACATCTATACTCCACATTTATCAATTGTCTGATAATTTCACATTTCACATTGATGACAATAGTAAAATGTCTACTAGCCAATTATTTTACACATTAACAAGTGCCAAAATGGAAGGGCATATTATTGCTGGTTTTCATGGTTAATTTTAGGTGTCAATTTAGCAAGGTCAGGATTTTGTTTGTCGGGTATGCCATCAGATTATTTGGCAGTTACGTAATGATTTAGTCAACTCCCATTTTTTAATCTGATGTGGTCATTTTCTATTTTCACGAAACACTCATTTTCACATAACATCTGGTGCTGGGACTCAAATAATTTAGATTAGTGAGGCGTGGGTATATAGGTATGAAAAATATAAAATTGAAAAAAGTTACTAACACTTCAAAGAATAGGAAGTTAATGCAGTATATAGAAACTTTGCAAAAAAAAAAAAGAAACTTTGCTAAGTTCTGGAACTGGTTGAAAAGGAAAACTAACTTTTCAGATATTCTGCTATTGATACATATATATATATATATATATATATATATATACTGAAAATTAAGTCTCTGTGGTTATTTTCATCTCTTATTAGTCAATAATTAGCCAATAGGGTCTGGATTGCAATGGACACATCATATGAATTCAGAAAAAAAGGGGGCAATTTCACAGAGGATGTAAGATATGGTTAGCAATGAAGAATAGTATATTTTGGAATCATTAGAGAAAAAAAGGAAGGGGTACTCTACAAGAAAATAAATATAATTACAGGAGTAAGAGATGTTTTAAGGTAATACCAAGATGAATCTATTATTCCATTAGCAAACTTGGTTTCACAATTATAAAGCTATAATTATGGCACTAAATAGTAGCAGTTTTTAAGATCATAAAAATTACACATAATACACTAATAAACATGTATTATATATTGTAAATCCATACATCGATGTTTACATTTATTGAGTTCTTGCCTCTGTGTAATCTTGTATTATAGCATAGGGCCACTATATTTGCTTTGAATATGATAACCCACTTAAATAACCTTTTATTTCTCAGTGAAGATTTTTGGCTGGATACTGGTAAGCTAGATCTTACTTCTGTATTTTCAACTCTTAGAAAATACATTCAATATCCTTCTGTTTTTGAGACTGACATTAGATTAGCCTACCTCCAAAACATTGTGTTGGAATGGTTGTCTTCATATGTTCCTGGTTGTTGTTCTTTGGCAAAATTGTCACTTGAGGGTCAAATTAGTGTTCATTGAACCAGATCCAGAGCAGTGACTGTGTTCAGTCGCAGGTCACTTCTTCCACTTGAGAATTTTCAGGGAGGCTATTTGTAGTTCATTTTATACATTTATAAAGCATGACTGCCTACTGGTTGCATTGTGTAATGAATGAGTTTTTATTTGCAATTTATAAATATGCCATTTCTATTTCTTAGTATTTGAGTCTCACTTATGGCCTCAGTTTATCTTTATTACAAAAATATCTGTCTTCTTAAGGTTTTCTATAATCTTTTTACTGGATCAATTTTTAAAGCAAACCAGGAGCATACTATTTTAGTTCCTATTTCTTCTTTATTCTAGAAAAAAAATCCATAATATTTACTACCAGGTTAGGCATGCAAATCATCAGAATAGAATATACACTTCCATTTTCTGTGCACTGCGTAACAGAAAGAATTATGGAAGGTCATAATACACTCTTTTGGGAGATTTTTTTAACAATCAAGAGACAGAACTGTTGTTTGTAGTTTTTTGTTTTCCTTTTTCTAAGATATCTCACTTTCTATGAAGGTCAGAAATTTTTAAATATTCATAAAATTAACAATGTAGGAAATTATTTCACAAATCTAAATATATATATATATATATATATATATATACCTTATCTTTTAACATTTATATTCAGTGGTACTGCTTTAAGTCTTCAATGACATTGATAAATAACTACCCTATAAATCAGGGTAGTATTCACTAACATTTAAATAGATGGTTCTTAGAGATTTAGAATTCTGAAAGTATAAAGACAAAATAACATCATAAGTCAATGGTTTGTGGACATTATTTCTGAAATTTATACATATTTAATAATATAGTTTTAATGATAGCATTGAATATATTTAATTGATCACAGCATGGATCCTGAAAAATGACTAATCAAATTCATTAATCTATAAATATGTAGGAGATCAAAATATATAATTTAGTGGGAAAATAATTAAAACACATCTATGAATATTGATGTATGTTTCATTTTTGGTCATCATCTCGTGTGCCACCCCACTAAGCTGACATTGAATCACTGGCCTCAGCAGGATTCTCTCCAATGGACTCAAATTAAATTTCAAGATCCGTCTAAAGCTTGATTTTTTTTCAGTCCTTCCCTAAATTTCAGAATCTATGAGTATTGTGGGCATAAAGGAAGAATACTTTCAGCATGTCTCAAGCAGAAAGGACTGAATACAAAATTCAAGTTCCAAGTTTCAATATTGATTGGCAAAATATTGAATGATGCAGGAAGCATCAAAAGACAATGGAAGGAATATACAGAATCGTTGTAGTGAAAAGAATTGACTGGTCAACAACAGTTTCAAGAGGTAGCATAGGATCATAATAAGTGGCATTAAATGATGGAGTCCACTGAAGACACTGTAAAAAAAAAAAATGCCTCTAAGGACTGACAGAATACCAACTGAGAGGTTTCAACAAGCTGCCAACACGCCGGAACCACTCACTTAGCTATGCCAAGAAATTTGGAGGACCAGACCAACTACCTGGTTTTTGTTGTTGGGAACCTTTTAGTTGGTTTCCACTCCTAGCTACCTGACAGGGTGAAACACTACAGGGTTTTGCGACCTCCACACACTTGTTCTTTTGTTTGAACCCATTGTTGTCCCCGTAATGTTAATCCATTTTGTTGACAGCTCTCATGTTTTGTTTGTGCCTCCCTTCCACTTTACCAAACACGATGTCCTTTTCCTGGACCTGATCTCTTCTGTTAGCATTTCCAAAGTCCTTGAGCTGAAGTCTCACCATCATTCCTTCTAATGAACATTCTGACTGTACTTCTTCCAGAACAGATCTGTTTGTTCTTTTTACAGATTCATATTTGTGCCCAACAGAATAAGTTATCAAACAATATCATTAACATCACATGCAGGTACATTTTACAAGATAATTTTAGAGACATTGTGTCAGTACATTGACTAGGTCCTGCTAGAAATTCAAGCCATATTCAGAAGAGGGCATGGCACAAGACATATCATTACTGACATCAGATGGCTCTTGACCAAAATCAGAACATACCAGAAAGATGTTTACTTGTGATTTATTGACTAGATGAAGCATTAGACTGTGTAGATCATGAGATATGGATAACACTGTGAAGAATGGGAAGACCAGATCACTTCAGTTTGCCCACGTGGGACCTTTACATAGACCAAGGGTCAGATTTGCACACAGAATAAGGAAATGCTGCTTGGTTTATTATCAGGAAAGGTGTGAGTCTGGGTTGTATTCTATTACCACACTTATTCAGTCGGTATTCTGAGTAAATAACCTGAGAAACTGGACTACTTGAAGAAGAATGTAGCATCAGAATTCAAATCAGGTTTATTACATTGCAATATGCAGATGATTTACCCTTTGTTTCTTAAAAGCAAGAACTTGAAGCACTTGATGATCAAAATCAAAATCACAGCCTTCAGCATGAGTGTAAAGAAAATAAAATCCTCACAACTGAGACAATAGACATCACTATAAACAGGGAAATGACTGAAATGTTCAAATATTGAATTTTGATGGCATTTACAATAATGCTTTTGGAAGTAGCAGTGGAGAAATCAAAATACATTTGTATTGGGCAAATCTCTACACAAAACCTCTTTTAAATGTTGAAGAACAAGACTGTCACTTTGAGGACTACAATTTATGTGACATAAGCCATAGTATTTTCAATCACCTCATATGCATGTGAGAGATGCATAATATATAAGGAAGGCCACAGAGTTTGATGCATTTGGTTTATGTGTTGATTGAGAATATTACAAGTATAGTGGATTTCCGGGAGAAAAAAACCCAAATCTGTCTTGAGAGCAATACTATCGGAATCCTTTGACCAAGGATGGTGGGACTTCATCTTACATATTTTGGACATATTATCAGGAGAGACCAATCCCAGGTAAAGGAACACCATGCTTTGTAAATTAGAGGATTAGCAATAATGAGGAAGACCCTCAAATAGATGGAATGACATCATGGCTGCAACACTGGGCTCAAACATAATGAGGATGGTGAGGATCGCTCAGGGCCAGGCAGTATTTCCTTGTGTTGTGCAAAGGGTCCCCATGAACTTGGGAATCAGCTTGATGAGTTCTACAGCAAAAATCAAAATGAAACAAGTATAACTTGTTTCAGCTCCTTGACTCCAGCTCTCCACATCGACTACTGCTATGACAGAACCATGCAAAATCTTAGAGAATTTGTAAACTTTAACCCCACTTTCATACTGAGACAAGATTCATTACAAATTCCTATCCATTCTACCTCTCAAACACCTATCCAGAGCATATACTTTCTCTATCTAAATAGCTCTTCCTAATGTCACTATTTACCATTCCGTGCCCTGAACTATTTGCTGAGATTTTAGTTTCACTTTGTTTTTATGAAAAAATAAAGATAATACTATCATTGCAGTTTTTGAATCATTTCAACAAGTCTCCATTCTAATGCTAAAGACAAACTTTTTATAATGGAAGAATTCATGACAAACATCACATTTAAAAATAACACCCATTTCTCTGCACTGTTTAACAGCTTAGTAACACCAAACCTTTTGGCATCTCTTACATATATTATATTTCTTCTCACTTCCACTTTATTTAAATGTTCAGCATCGCGAATTAGTATTTTAATACCCAAATATTTTGCTCAGCTTGAATCCCAATAAGAGAAGATTCCCCCATGTAATCTCCCCCTGATGTACATATTGTGTCTTTTCTCTTTACACAGTAGTGCATAATTCTTTATTTCTTAATAGTTATCACATTATTTTCAATTGTCCATTTATTGGTCAATTCGATTTACAGTTTCCTAGAGCAAACACTATTTACAATATTTTGTATCTAATTATTAATTCAGTTTGGCACACACATAAAAATTCTGGTTTTACCAAACTTAATATTTTAGTCTCCTTAATTCTTTCAAAGCCATAGGTTCTTCTTCTACATTTGAATTTGTTTTATATAACTGGGTCCAAATTTGCTCAGATTTCACAAATGGTGAATGAATGAGTGATGCAGATACTGTATAAAATTATTAACAGTATTTTGGGGTTTATATTAGAAATATCATTTCACAAATTAATCAGGTTTCTATTCATTAGCATGTCAGTTGCATGAGGATTGTTTGTTTGTTTTTTCAATTGAAAAACATTTTGCATCCTCCTGCTCTACAAGCAAAAAGTATTTTTTCCCTTTTATATATTGGTCAATCCCTACTATCTTGATTCAGCCCTGCCATGTGGGTTCTGCTCAATAACTATTTGCTAAATGTGTAACATCCATTCTAACAGATTTAAAGAATACCGGTGCTGTCCGCTGCCATGGAACAACTCATGGGCAATGTAGAACTGCCGCATAGGGTTATCTGTCCTGTAGTCTCCACAGGCGCTGATCAGTGTGCCTTTCCCTTGGAGCCACTGGGAGAGCTCAATCACCAGCATTTTGGTTCACAGCCAAAGGCTTCATCACGGTGCCACCAGGCTTCATAGGAAAATTGGCAGTGCTTATGTTCTATTAGTAGAATGTATATTGCTTTATTAGTAGAATGTATTTTGCTTCTCTTCCTTTTGTATGTAGAGAATGTGCTAATCCTGTGATAAGAGAATGCCGTGGAACAGCAAGGCTCTCCCTAGCTATCTTGTCACACTGAGGGTCATACGTTCTCCATTGTACCCTAATTTTTCTGAAATCATTTTAGTATGATCTAACTCACGTGAAGATATATGTTATACTTTCTTTTTTTATTATAGTTAACTACACAAAGGAATAAAAGTCATTGTCTCTCAGAAACTCATTTGGAGTCCTTTAATAGTTCTTAGTAAAGCCTGACTTTTGAATTACTTTTACAGGAAAAAGTTTATGAAACATAGTGTTGTTTTTATTAAAATCAAGATATATTTTGTTTACTACAATTCAATCATCTACTAATCTCATAAGTATATTAAACCATACTCTTTTTTCCTTATATAAAGTATTCTTCATAGGAGTCTGCTGCTTATTGCTTCTGATTACATTTGCCTGAAATGTTTACAGTTATTAGTTCTTTATATTTATTGCATTATTATATTGCTTAAAGTAATTACAAACCTCACTTGGAAAAGTTTTGAAGATTTTCTTTGTTGTTTTTTTTGATAAAGTAATAATAGTGTAGTTGTCATTTCTACAGTAAGAATTGTCTCTTCAATTTGCTTAGCTGTTTTCAGTAATTTTGATTCTGAGTTAGCATTTGAAAGGTAGTTAAAATAAAGTAAACATTTTCTGAGAATAAGGAAATTTCACTTCTTACGTGACAGTAATGAGCTAATATTCTGGACAATTAGTGTTTGTACGCATAATCAGAGTGAGTTGTTCTACATGAATCAGTGCAACAAATAATTTCCATTTTAATTAGAAAAGTCAGATGTCTAGACTGTCAGTTTTTGACTTATTATATTTTATCATATTTTTTATTACCTTGTTTATTTATCTGGGTTGACTAGAAAAACAAATTCATAGATACTCAGGTATGTATAAGAAAGAGCATTATATAAAAAAGCAATTGTATACTGAGATAACATCCCAGCCCAGTCCAGATCAAGTCCACAAGTTAGATATTAGTCTGTATGTCCAATACTAGTCCATAAAATCCTCTTTAGATTCATACGGCATATGCAATAATGTCAAATACAGAAAGATCATTGGCCAGTGTGTAGATAGTCTTGTGGATCTAGTGACAGTGGAAGCATCTCAATGCTGGCACAAGTCTCCATGTGTCTCCCTCAGCTCTCTGTTTCTCAACAGCAGAAAAAGGAAGACAGAAAGACTGAGTCTGGCCTCCAGTGGGCTATTTATCTCTGTCTCGCTACCAAATGAGGCCATTGAGCAGTGGCCTTATGGACAGGCTGGACTCTTCCCTTTCACTCTAGTTGATAGGAGATTATGTGACCGCCACAGACCATCCTTGTCAACTTGACACTTTTACACAACTCTTTAGCTATATATAGCTTTTAAACAAAACAATAATGAAATCATATCTTCACCTAACAGGATAAAACTAAAATGCATACAATCCAGTATGTGCCAGCCTCATTTAAACATAATATTCTATAAGTGAACAAAAACAACTTTCTAGGCCTAACAATTGTAGTTCAGTGAACACTTAGACTGTAATCCTATAATCTGATAAAATTATTCCAGCACCTATGAAAGTTTGTAACCAGCCACTTCATGCCTTTATCCTTCCAATTTTGGGTATCCAATTCTATATTGCCCACTTACATCTAAGAGACAATCATAATCTTTGATGTGAAGAATCTTCATTCCAGTTGTAACCTTGTCAGTCTACATCTATAAGCAAAGTCAAATCAAGACAGGCTATCCATAAAGTCAGCAGCAATATGCACCAGCTCACAGATTCAAAAATATTTTCTTTATCTGGTCTGGGTCTGGTCAACTCAATGTGGGCCACCTCCCTGAGCCTCAACAGGGTGCCCATTGGTTGCCTCACCTTTAGACTATGGGAAGTGTCACAAATTCTCAACAACCCTATAGCCCTTGGGCTAGGTCATGAACTTTAGATCAGTTGACCCGCTCTTGTCTTCTCCTATAGTCCCTGTGAACCAGGTCCACGAGTGTCAGTGGCCACACTCAACCCATCTCTTTATTGCCGCGTTTCTCTCACTTCCACTCAACAAGTGGATCCAGGTAGTAACATTGCAAACATTTCAGCCTCTCCACAGGTTCCCTTTAACAGTTCAGCCCTAGAGTGGAGAGTTCTTTCCAAGCCTCCAAATTTTTTCCAGCCCCTGGCACAAAACACCAGTTTAAAATTCAAAATAACAAAGGGTTCCTTTTATTTTTGTCAGTCTGTTGAACAGCACCATGAGCAAGTCTCTTCACCTTCAAATGTCCTTAGTACTCAAGACACTGGGTAGGGCTTAGCTTTTCAGAGCCTTCTTTGCAGGGGTGTAATACACCCATTTAAAGATTCAAATTGGTGGCTGAAACAGAGCGCTTACAAACTCTCTGTACTCCCCAGTAATCATTTTTTATCAATCATTATATCAGTAACAATAGTAAAAAAAAACCAATATAAATTTAGTACAGCCAGGCCCTAAACTCAATTCTTAAAATAGTCAAATTCAATCTTTATCATTCTTATCTTAATCCTTATCTAAATTATTCCATTGACACAAAATATGGCCTTAGCTCTCTGATTGAATAAAGCTAGGACCAGGATTTCTGTCAGCCATTTTGACATTCTGCCAGCCATTTTTACTAAGCAGCATGATCTCTGAGAAATTCAAGGGACAATTTCACTCCCTGAGCTCAAAATATATATTAATCACATTCATATTCGCCATTTCACAGAGGCATAGCCAAAGCCAACAACCAAAGGAAAGAATCAAAACTTTAACTTCCCATATTTTTTCCAGAAACAACTCAGTAAACTGCATGGCCATATCTGACCTCTGGCTAGCCAAAGAAAAACTACCATGAGGCAGAGGTCAAACAAGCATCGACTCTCCATCTTCATGATTTGTTTCTCTACTGCCCTACTCCCGGTACCATACTCTGTTAGTCTGGATTGACTAGAGAAACAGATTCATAGATACTCATGTATGTATAAGAAAGAAGTTTATATAAAAGAACAATTTTATATTGAGAAAACACCCCAGCCAAGTCCAGATCAAGTCCATAAGTCTGATATTAGTCCATATGTACAATACTAGTCCAAAAAATCCTCTTTAGACTCACGTGGCATATGCAATGATGCTGAATGATGGTGAATGCAGAATGACCACAGGGCAGTGGGTAGACGGTCTAGTGGATCCAGTGGCAGTGGAAGTATCTCAACACTTGAACAGGTCTCCATGTGCCTCTTCCAGCTCTCTGAGTGTCTCAACAGCAGGAAAGGGAAGGCAGAGACTGGGTCTGGCCTCCAGTGGGCTATTTCTCTCTCTCTCTCTTTCTTTCTCTCTCTCTTCCAAATGAAGTGATCAAGCAGCAACCTGATGGACAGGCTCAAGTTGACAGGAGATTATGTAACTACCACACGTCATTAATATCAAATAGATATTATGCGATAAATAGAAAACATGCTTGGAAAATAGAAAACAACTAATAATTATTCATTTTATACATCCAGATTAAAGCTGTTCTTAGGTGAATATTGCTTTCACCATCCATGAGACTTCTAGTATGGCAATGGCTATGTGTCCTTGATGAAAAAAGGTATTTAGTATATAAGTGGACATATCTCTATGTGAATATGATTTCTGAATGAATAACAGGATACAATTAGAAGCCCTGGTGGCATAGTAGCTTATACTTTGGGTGTCAAACAACAAAGTTCGCAATTCAAAATGTGCTCATTGGAACAACATGAAGCTTTCTACTCTTGTAAAGAGGTACAGTGTCAGAAAAGCACAAGAAAATCAGTACTGCCTTCTCCTATAGGATCACTAGGAGTCAGAATTGAGTTGATGGCTTTGAGTAAGGGGATTCATTTTATGATGAGTAATTAATTCCTTTCTAGAAAGAATTTGTCAGGTTAAGTTTCTTTGGAAATAAACGTTTCTGGGAAAACAGAGATTTAGCCCCAAACCCCATTGCTTCATTTGGGGTTTTAGCCAAAAGGGCCCCATGAAAATGAATCAAGAACAGCAACAACAACAACAAGCCTCACAATATTCCTTGGTTCAAACCTGTGAGCAGAGGTTGGCCATGCGTCCTTTCTTGACTTCTTGACAATTTTGTCTTTCTTTATAGTAGCAAAAATTATTATATATTAATCCATAGCAAATTCAGAGTTGTGTCTGGCTGATTTAGAGGCATTCCCCTCCCCCCAAACTGCCTAGACAAATAAAGACTGTAAAGTGGTTAGCCTGGATTGCTCATGGCAGCATATTTTTTTCTAATGAAAATTCTCATTGTCAGTGGATTGATTTTATGCAGAGCCTTTTGAGGTTGTTCAAATTGCCAGCAGTCAATTTAACCATGCTAATCTTTAAACCGGAAGTCCTAATTCTTAGAAAAGCCCTTGGCATGTTTTCATAGACTACTCATAACAATTATATGGATGTATCAGAGATTCTAGTTTTCTATATTATAATCACCTCATGTAATGTTTAAGAAAATGGAAAGAAAAGTCACATTTCCCCCAATTACACACCATGTACCCACACACAAATAGCCTAATCTTTTGGAAGAAAGTTCTCAGCATCTATATAAAGTAAATAACAATCTTTTGTAGAGGTAATATTAAAAATGAAATGTGTATACATTTGAACTGAGTGATTGCAGCTCTAAACATGTTTTCTATTTAACCACTCTAAATGCAGGGATTACAAGGCTGTGAATCTTTATGGAACCGGACCATTACATGTGCTCCAACCTGCTTCCACAGATCAGGTGTGAATTCAAACCACTCATCTTTCAGCTTACAGTCAACTGCTTTAACTGTAGTGCCACCAGAGATTCTTGGAGGTAATATGGTAATACTAAACATATTTTTAGGTTAATTAAGTGGGATTTCCAATGGAAAAATGACTCAAAATGTCCAGACCTAGTAACCAAATCCCATGAAGTATTTGGTTGTACATAGCCACAGTAGTTACTCTCTCTCTCTCTCTTTTAAATAATTTTATTTGGAGTTAATACGGATATCATATCATTTCATAGTTCAATCACATCAAGAAATATTGTACAATTGCTACCACAGTCAGTTTCAAAACACTCTTCTCCTTCTTGAACTCTTTGACAACAGGTCCCCTTCACACCCTACCCTGCCCACATTGTACCCCACAGACACCCTTATTCTACTTGCTGTCCCTACAGATTCCTCAATTTTGAGTTTCATTTAGTGAAAAACAGAAAAACATAACAAAAATTCAAGAGGGTGATCCAAATGACATAACACCTCTGAGATAAACTCCAATATGAACAATAACAACAAACAAGCAAAAAAATTTGGAAAATGATGAAAATCATATAAGGCCTTATGCATATCAAGAGGGGATCAACTGACAAGGTTTTAGCCATTAAAGTAAGGTTTACCATTTTGATCATCTATAGTCATTTCTCCAAGTTGAAAACCACTTTCCTCCCATCCTTCTATTACGAATAGAAGGACATTACTGAGGCATATTTCCTATGTAGAGCCCACAGACGAATCTTGGGCTCCCGTTGTCATCCACAGCCTTCTGCAAACCCGATTCTCACAATTTAGGCTTTGATACTATTCCGTCCTATGACTTCGGATTATATGATTTTACAATCCTTTGGTGACTAATGTTGGTATGCTTCTTCCATGTTGACTTAGTTGACATCTCACTTAGATGTCTGCTTGTTTGGCAACAAGGCTTTCAGACCCCAGACACTATTCTATCTGATAGCCGGCACCATCTAATTTCTTTACCACACTTTGTTATAGCACCCATGTCTTCTGTGTTCCCTTCCAGAGGAGAGTATCAAGTTAAGGCCACAATATAAGAACTAATAGTTCTTAAATTGGAGCTAGTATATAGTGTGAGTTTAAAACCCATCTCTGAGTGTATGTTTTTGTTTAATTAATCTGTCTTTGGTTCCTGTAGTAGTTACATAACCTGTGTCAACTCGATAAACAGTGTGAAGGAGCGGAGTCTAGCCTGTCAAGCATGAAACAGGCTGATGATGCTTCCTTGTGGGCATGGCCTTCTCATGATGGTCTGGGAACTTCCTCTCTTCCTCCCTGGAGGTGGGACTCACTCTCTCTGATTCACCTTTCTGTTGATGAGCCACACTCAGAGAAGTGGAAATGCTGAGTTCCTTCCATAAGCATTGGATCCACAAGACTTTCCACCCAGTGGTCTGTGATCTCCCTCCATTTGGTGTCATTGCTTGTGCTGTGTTTGTCTGAAGAGGAATTTCGGCACTAGTATCAGATATATGGGCTTTCACCAGATTTAAGGATTTGATCTGGACTGGGCTGGGATGTTTTCTCACTATACAATTGCTTTTTGACATAAAGCTCTCTTTTACACACATATGAGTGTCTCTAGATTTGTTCCTCTAGTCCGGCCTAACAGCTCCCTTTCAAAACCTCCTTATTAATTTATGGTAGAGTCTTTTCAATCATTCCCCTGGACATAACAAACTTCCCTTATTATTGTCTTTGATTAACTCCTGGCACTAATTTTTAATTTCAAGAGGTGACTCCTAAAGACATAATACCGCAGAGATAACCCTATCTATGAACGAACACGCCCCCTACCTGCCAATACAGAAAATGTTGAAAACCAGATCAAG
>NW_022103896.1:61883005-61940136 GCF_000313985.2 Echinops telfairi | reverse complement strand
AATTTCTCCTAAATCATTTTCAGTCATTCTTCAACACCTGGAGGTAGGTCCTCCCACTTTTCCTACCAATAGCCATGCATTTGTCTTCCCCCAGAAGTGTTAGTAGTTATAGTTTTTGTTGCTAAATCTTTAGCATGCCTTTTGAATATTCAGTGTTTTATAGGTATACAACTTAGTGAGAGTATTTACAATAATAGGCATTTTAAAGTATCCAGAAGTTATACAACACATAATATCCAAGATAAAACTATTTTTACTCTTTTAATTTCTAGTGCTTTATCACATTCAAACAAGGGCCTAATTTGAGTGTTATAAACATGGGAAAGGTTGAATTTATAGCAGAGTTGCATTAAAATGTAAGCATTGTAGTCAATGACCCTAGACAAAACTTAAGTTTGTGATATTTCTAATTCAAAAGTTTTAGTTTCTTGGGGTTCTCTGTCAGTAATGGGTAGCTATCAATATGAAACACATAAAATGTATACACTGTTTGATCACTTAATTGATTTTTAGCATTTTATTTTGCCTTTAATTTTACTTTTACAAAGATTACTTTCATGTTGTATAAATTTCAACAGCACATACAAAAGCAATATGCTGCTTACTTTCAGGACAATTATTTAGTTTCACAGTGTTAAGGCTTCATTGATCCAGAATCTACACCACATGGTATCACTTTGAATCCAATTTAGACAAGTTTGACTAATCTCACTCTGCCTTAAAAAAACTATAAATATTAAGCTGTGGCTAAAAGCTCTTTGTGATGTTCCTGTCTCTCTCCTCTTTAACTCCTGGTTCCCCTTCAGTTAATTTGTAACAGCTTTTCCATCTGGCAGGTGACTTGATCCATGATCCACAAATAAGTCCCAGTTCCTCAAACTCCATAGAGTTTTTTGCTCCTTCTTCTTTTCTCTGTCATTAATTATCACCGCTTGTATTTACTTTTGGTCTTTTTCTCTACATATTACTAATGATTTTAAATAGTATAATAAATTTTTATAGTTCCTTACTTTTATTTTTATTGTATACAATTCATTTTTTTTATTTTTCAAATAATAGAATCTTGATATAGGAAATGGATGTCTGCACCAATGTTCAGAAAAAGGGGGGGGCATGTAGATTTTTTCCCCACAGGTAGAATGGTGCGTAATTTTATCTGGGCTTGCATATGGCCAGAATGAGTAACTGGATATCAGAGAATGTGAGATTGGGCTATGGGAATCAAAATGACATTCAGCTTATGTTTTCTGGGATAATGCATTCTTCTTTAATTTAGACAATTTGTGAAGGCATTTAGTAAAAATAAAGTTGCTACAGCTAAATGACCCATCTTCCTTTTTAAAAAAAACTGACACAGTGTATTGTTTGATTAATTCATTTCCTGCCTTGAAAATTTATTATTACAATCAATAAAGATGTTAAATTAATGTTTTCAGGAAAACGGATTTTTTCAAAGTCCATTTATGATAAATATGTAGCATTTAGCATTACGATGTGTATTTGAAGTATTGTCTCATTCATTTGTCAGTCCAATTCTTCATCCCTTTTTAAGTTGAAGCAACTAACATCCAAATTGAGAAGTATTTTTCCATTCTTTTCTAAAATTCCAAAGGCTAATAGACTCCAGTGTTTCACTAGAGATACAATACTACAGATGAGTTTATTCTGACATGTATTGCTGATCCTGGTAGAAATAAACCTCCTTATTTGGTTTGAAGACGTTATTCATTTTCCTATTTATAAAAAAAGAATGAGTTATTACATCTAATATGCTCATATAGCTTCTTTCCCTGTTAATTTTACCAAATGTTAAGGATGTACAGGTTTTGCTTACTGGTGAGTGTATAATTAAAGAAAGAATTTTTCATCTTCTTGGTATTCTTTGTGATGTGATGCTACATTTTTGGAGAAGCTTCCCTTGATCTATTTCTAGCAATGAAGGCATCTAGTTCAGTAGCCCTTGAGAAGAACCCACCTTTTTCACATCATCAAAAGTCAGGCGTCTGTGTGGTGAATGTACACCCTCCTGAAGAACAAAGAGTGGGCTCTACGGAAAGTGTCTGATTGTAACAGATCGTGAGGATGGCATTTGACCCTGTTTGGGAAGGCAAAAAATGAAGAGAGATAAAGAGAATGAAAGTGAAAGTTAGACAAATAAAAACACCATTATCAAACTATAAGCCAGTACCAATTGATGGATGCATTGATCAAGTTTTCTGTTTGTTTTAGTTGTAATATGAAATACTTGACATACCATGACAGGAACATAAAATATTCTAAGTTCATTTTAAGCTCTATAGTTTTGTGACTGACCCAGGGTTACACCTGTGCCATTAAATTTACTGAAAGTGTTGAAGGAAAAAGAACTCAAAGGCATCACAGGTGTTTGCAGGTTTCAGTCTGCAGACTTGCATATTTGCAGCGGGAGTGAGCACATGCATAGCTCAGATTGCTGATAGTCATGTGTGCTTTCAACTAGTATTGCATCTAATTATAATGGACCTTGGAGAAGCTTACCTTTGATGATCTTTTGGCTAACTCAAGTAGTTATGCTGTATATTCCCATTATTTGTCTTCACATTTAAAAATTTCTCTTACATTTTCATTTCTCCTATCTCATTAGTTACGTACCATCAACCTTAGTTAATACCATTGCTTTGGGTAAAATGTCCTAATTATCTAGTACACAGAATATATTGGCAAGGCTAACATTTAAGGTGCCCAGTTATAATAAGAATTAATATATATACATGAAATTTTAATCGAAGGAAATTGTTAAAACTAATCATTAAAACATTAATCTTTTGGTAGATCTTATTTGAAAACTGTTGAAGATTTAGGAAAGATATTCTATAATTTGACATAGGGGATTCTGCTAAATATGGAACAAACCTTTCAAAAGAAACATAAAACATATAAACAAATAGAAACAATGTTTAGCACTAAATTTTCCAGGAGAGCATGATGAAATATTCAATATTAATTAATTGACCAAAATGACTACTTCTTAGCATATATAGGAATTGATTTGGGGAACTCAGGTTAGTAACTAATAGATGTCAGTTAGTCTTGCAATATTCAAGTTTGTGTTTTTTTTCCGTGACTTTCCACATTTTAATGCAGTTGAAATAATCAATCTGAATGAGGGAAGCTACCAGTTAGTTCATAACACTTCTGATCAGAGAATAAGACTTCCAAATGTCTAGTCAAGAATAAAATACAATTTTTACACATATATTGTAAGTATTATTTCTTTAATTCTGTAAAGAATGTTTCCTTACCAAATAGCTATCTGCCTATATTTTTCATATTAATTTTGAACTCTGGCTTTATGAACCAGACATACTTTCAGCACGAAATTTGTGGTAGCAGTAAAATAACATGCAAGAATAGTGAAGAAAGAAACTTGAGATGTTGAGAACAGAGGAATACAAGCAGACAGCATATGTCTGACAAAAATCCATAGGAATAGGGGTTTCACATTTCACTCAATTCCATTATATTCCGTTCAACAAACCTTTGTGAAACACTATACTGTGGGAGATACAAAGTCACCGTTTTTGAAATTTACCTCTTAAAGATGATATTTGAAAGCAGAGCGGGCTGGGAAATAACAGCTCATTACTGTACTGCCCACTGGGACTAAAGAACATAGAAGTGCTTTTACTGCATCTTCATTGTATTGTACCTTAGAAAGTCTGTTTTGCATCTCCACTGCATGGAACAGAACCCATGTTTTTATCCAGGGAGGAGGCAGTTGCTACTTGTACCAAACTCAATGCCATTGGAAATGAAGCAAGTGGCAAAGTGTTTGAACCAACTAGGAGAAGATAACAAATAGTGAGAATATGAAAAATATGGTATCTTGCTTTGACTCCACAATTTCCCAGTATTTGGCTTCAGACAAGTATGATAAGCTCTACAGACTTTAGCTTAAGGTAAGTTTGTGAGACTGAAGCATACACATTCAATTCCTTTTGATCTAAAATATGTGTATTCTTTTGGTTTAAACATGAAAAAATGAAGTGAAATAAAATTCAAAGTCATTTTCAAGTTGATATTTTGGTACATTAAGAAATTACATTTGGAAGAGAGTTAAGAGAATATCGTAGTAAGAGACCATTGAACCTAGGTGAAGTACACAATGAGGGAGAGGAGACTTTGAGAGAAGAACTGGTGAAAATTGAAAACTGAGGTCAGGAAAAATATAGAGTAACTTTATGAATTCTATTTAGGATAATTGGCATATCACACATTTATAAAAACAAGACTTATGTTGTGGGGGAAAAACCCAGATAATGACATAACAAAACCAAATGATTCTGTAGTTCCAATGAAGACCATCAACTGTGATTCTAGCATGGCCAAAATGGAATACAGTACATCACTTGACGGGGAAGGGAAAGCCTAGCATTAACTGGGAACATAAAGCCTTGGACAGAGTTTTTCAAGAAGAAATAAAGTATGAGTTTTTACATTTTCCATATTTCACTAGGAGTTTTACAATTGCATGTTCTAGAAGAATCAAATCATTTTTTTGAAAGTACACATATTTTTTAGAATGGCACTATTGAAAGTAAAGGGTCAGGGAGGGAAACAGTAAGATGGGCTCCGTCACTGGTGTAATGCTAGGCTCGGTCATACCAATGGCTATGAAATGGGTGCAAGACTGGGTAGTATTTGGTCTCTTGCAGTCAATTAGAGGGAAATCCATAATAACCGAGAAAAGCATGAGGGTAAGTGGAAAAAAAATTCTAGTAGGATCCCCTGTTCCTGCATGTCTAGGTTTATGCCACACAAAGCACGTGAAAAGTTCTCTCAGCAATCTAATCATCTTCCTCTCACTAAGACGCCTTCCAAAACAAGAGAGTCATTTTTGTGCCATGAGGAAAGTTATATGAAGTCAGAAACATTACCAAAGTTGTAACACAAAGTGAATAGCTTCTCAAATCATTGAAGCTTTGCAGGTTTACATGACTGGTGGCCCCATAAAACACACTTTTAGGTGGATCAAGGGTTTCAAGGACGGTCAGGAGGATTTCCAAGATGAAATCCAGGCAGAGAGGTCAGCTCAGACATGTGTGATGGCTTTTCTTGGGATTTCCAAGGGGTAATCTTAGTAGATTTTCTTAAAGGACACAGGATGATCATGGGAGCTTATTAGAAAGAAGTTTTAAGGAAATTGACAATTGCAATGGTGATAAAAAGGCCCAAACACTTACTTAAATCATTTTGTATCTCCATGCATGGCAATGTACTTGCTCATTCAAGGGTGGAAAACAGTATATGGACTTCATTGAGGGACTTTATAACACTGGGCTTGACCTTTCAGTTTGGTTGTTCTTGTTATTATTCCTCAAACTCAAAGAACGTGTAAAAAAAATAAGATTAGAGTCTCATGAGGCTGTCAAGATAACCATTTGCCATGGTCAAAACCCGCCCAAAAAACTCATAATTCCATAGGAAAGGTCTATGGGAACATCACCTTCAGAAGTGTATGAACTTAGATGTTACGTAAGCAACATGTGGTGCCTTTGAGTTGATGCCAACTCAGAACAATTCTATATAGAGTTTCCAGGGCTGTAAATTTTCATGTCACCACAACCTCATCTTTCTGCGAGGACCCATTGCTGAATGGGCATCACCGCCAGCACCCCGACAAACCGTATGCCCAACAATAAAAAATGACTTTATGCTTTGGTATTTTTGTTTAAGAAATGTTTCTCTGATTTTCTTGCAAGACATTGGATTTACCCTCATATACATACATGCATATAAAATAAAAATACAAGACTTTCCCAGCAGGATGGTCTATCTACAGTCCAGCCCTGGTGAGGAATGAAAATTAAATATCCATAAAATGTGCTTAAACAACAGGAGCAGTTCTTTAACAATGAACATTTTGTCTATCTTGTTCTTGGACTATTTCATATTTCACCCATGTAAAAAATGCATTATTTTGGGGGCAATGAGAACATTCTTGTTGAACATGTTCTGAGGTGACATTTCCACCACTACTATTACTAGAAAATAGTGGAATATTATTTCCACTATGTCTGAGTAGACATCTCACGGTGGATAGAGACATAATAAAGCATGTGTTATTGTTGATTTTTTCCTAGAGAGTTTCACTAGCATTTTCATGAAGCTAATACAAAGGAAGTTTTGAGTGAAAACGGTACCAACCTGTTTCACTAGGAAGTAGGGATTTGCTGCAAACTATTAAATACTTAATAACTAGCTCAAAGTTTTCCTTTCAAACCCACTCAGGGACATTTCAGAAGAAAGATGTAGCAATATGCTTCTGAAACAAAACAAATCGAAACATTGAAACCCCCATGGAGCACAGTTTTACAAATATCAGGCTACATTATGTTGAAATTAACTCAACTGAAATTTCTGTGTTTTGAGGTTTGTTTGATTTACACTTTTCTAAAACACCGGTGCACTAAGAAGTGCTGATGGGGCAGTGATTAAACCCTATTCTGTTAATGGAAAGTTGAAGGTTCAAATGCACCAGCCACTCCAAGTGGGAAAGAATTAGCAGTTTGCATCTGTAACAATTTCAACTTCGGTAACTCTATGGGGCAATTATATT
Organism: Echinops telfairi; assembly: GCF_000313985.2. Classification (NCBI taxonomy): domain Eukaryota; kingdom Metazoa; phylum Chordata; class Mammalia; order Afrosoricida; family Tenrecidae; genus Echinops; species Echinops telfairi. Next base: position 61,933,538 of record NW_022103896.1, on the reverse strand, counting down.
CTACCGGGTTGTTAGGAATTTTGATTGATGTCACGAATATTAGGTGTTATTGTTGTTTTCTCTCAATATATTTAACCATAGAAATTCTGCTAACATATAGCAAAACTGTGGTACTATAAATCACATATTTGAGGAGAAATAAGTTTTGAACCATATATTATTAATACTGGTTACAACCTTAAGGGTCATTTGTCATACAACATCCAATTATAAAGGAGAAACTAAAGCTAAGAATCTATTAGTATGACTTGTTCAATGCCTAGTACATCAGAAGTAGAGCTAAGATTAGAGTCTTTATAACAACCAGACAGATGCTACTTATAGCTGAGAAATAATTCTGACTAAACTGACAAACAAACAAACTATAAAACAGTTTGATTAAACTGCTAAATGCAGCCAACATTCTTCACAAATAAAGGCATATTTAAATTAAGCCAAAGCACTTGAAGTCTGCATCTCTATAGCTCCGTGCCTGCAATGTAAACTCACTGTCATGTGGTTGATTCCAACTATTTTTAACTTAATTCCCACTTTTCCAAGTTTGTTTAATTTAGATTTTACTGAAACATAGGGAACAATGGTGGGCAGCGATTAAAATCTCATCTGCTAACTGAATGTTGGTGGTTCTAATCCACTAGCCACTTCATGAGAGAAAGAATTAGCAGTCTCCTTCTGTAAAGAGGATGTCCTTAGTCACTCTATGTGGCAATTGTACCCTATTGGGTTGTTATAAATTTAAGTTGATGTCATTAGGTTTAGGAAACTCATAAAGGTCTCCAATGCTATACATGTTTAGGGGATCAGGAAGCCTCGTCTTTCTCATGAAGAAACACTGGGGAGTTTGAAGTACCAACCTTGCAATTAGCAGCCCAATACCTAGCCAACAACATCTCCAATACTCATATAGCTGACCTTCCAATGTACATAGGTATTTTAATCAACAAGATATATTCTGTGAGGTCAAAAGAGTAGTATGAAATACAAGAATTATGACTAGGTGGAACTACGAGAAGCTTTTTTACAAAATGTAAACATTCTACAGAAAGCATGCCAACAAGTTGTATTGCACCCTGAATGTCATGTGATCTAGCCCATGACAGCAATTTAATTGGACAAAACTTTTTAATATACTTTAATAATTTCATTTGAAAATATCCAATTTTGTCGTTGAAATAAATGATGAGATAAAACACATGCTTAAGAATACATTTTGGGTTTTTATTAAATTAGCAGCTCAATCGGAATGGAAACTTAACCATTAGCTATTAACAGCTAGGCAATTAAAATAATAGACCCCTCAATCCAGTAAAGCCATCTAAGTGGTAGACTACAATCTCCATCTTACCTACATAGTTTAAATTAAATATAATTTGAAGGTATGATATATCCAAAAATCAATAAGAAAGAAATTTGTCTCAGGTCAGGATACATTTACTGTTACAGACATTTCTTGATTTAATTCAAACTTCTGTTTATACTAATACTCCTTTATTTTACAATATTCCATCTTCTTTATTAAAATATAATACCATAAAGAAGCACATTCTGACATTCTTTTTCACATGTGTCTCCAGCATCTACAAACTTTATCTATAAGTGCTCAATAAAATTAAATGCACAAGTAAGAAGCGGAATATTTGAGAGATGACTCCAGAATTTGCAGAATGACCTTACATTTCCAACAGTATTTATGTATTAGTTTCCATGTATTAACTAACCAGAAGTTTTTAGGTCTGAACTGGATTTTCAATATTAACTATTACACATTATATTCCCTTTAAAAGCGACTCCTCTACATTCAGGTTCTATTCATTATTGGATGTTTATTATTTCCACAATATGTTGTGACTCTCAGGTGATAAGGAAATGAAAATATCAAATATGGTTCAGAAAAAGGGTGAATATATATGGAAATTTTACAACAGAACTTTTTTATTGGGGTATTGAGAAAAAAATACTATGAAAAAAAATACTATGATATGATATGGGAGATTCCTCTTTGTCAATATAGGCATATACAGAATCTGGGAAATTTGTAATAGCTGAAATCTACTGAATTGCTTTGTTTTTCATAATCACATGTTGTTGTGAATTGCCATTGAGTTGATTCTGGTTCATAGTAGTCGCCTGTGTGTTTATGAGAAGAATCGAAGCACAGCAGTGTGTCCTAACGTACCCCTCACAATGGTCGTGGAGTCTCTTCTGGACATATCCTGCAGACTAGGTGCAGTCCACAGCATCAAGACTGTGACCCTGCAGAAGCAAATCTTGCTCTTCTTTTCTGGGTGGGTTCAAACCCCCAATTGCCAGGTAGTAGTAACACACTTACCCATTTGCGTCACCTAGGACCCCTGAGCCTTCACATTATCCCATTCATATGCAAAGAAAAGACCCATTTCTCTGGATGCAAGGGAAAGGAACCTATAAATGGGACCCTGAGGGAAATTAATGTAGCTTAGCAAATATAGTTATGATTTGAATTTAGTTCTGAGGAATCTCAACAAGTAGAAGCTGCATCAAGCAGGGGGACAAAGGAAAACATGTTTAAAGCTGAGAACTTTCCAAAGATACCAATACAGAATACTAAGAGGTGGTGACAGACATGAAGTACACACGGTCAGACAAAAAAGAAGAGAATGATAAAATTAAGACTTTAATTAAATTTTAATATATTATCAAAATGTTCATTCCATAATGCAGTCCATATCCAATTGACAGAATTTACATAGCCTTTACATAGAGCAGCATTTTTGTGTGTGAAAATGTAATCACAGGATTTTAAAGCACAATCTGGTAGAAAGTGTTAAACCCAATACATATTGATGGACAGAACATGAAGTTTAATAGTTTGAGCAATAGTTTAAAAATTGGCAGGGTTAAAATATTTTTCCATCACTCAATATCTTACCATAGAAAGTTATAATTTTTGTACTGTGTACTTTAAAAAATAACTTCTGTTGCTGCTCTTTTTAAAAAAAATATGGGGCGTTATGTAAATGCTAAGACTAGCAATGGAAACTGTGAAATTCTGTCTAAAGCCCTGCTCCTTATCTGAGGCTGTGAGACAGAGCCCCATCTCTAGTCTCACTGCCTTTTCTCATGGAGGAATTTCAGTCTCCGTGGATACAGCTTCCCTTTCAGTCAGTCAATTAGGGTATTCCATTTGCAGTCCTCTAAGTCATGGAGCCCACCTATTTTTTCTTCATTCTTTCAACCAAATGATATCTTCTTATTTAGGGGGGGTGGGAATCCACCCTGAGTATGGTGGTCATTTAATTTCAGCTTGTTCTGTCCTAGTTAGTCATTTCCCTTTGTTTCAAATGGCAGCATTCTCTACAAATCAGAGAAAGAGCTGTATCATTATGCTATCCCCTTTAAGGGCCGTAATTGTAGCTTTTCTACCCACGTCGCTGAAATAAAGCATTCGTTTTTACACTACATATTAATTTATTTCCAGTGCTACTTATTAGATTATTTATTTAGGTGCTTGTACTTCCAAACTTTTTTCAGGACTGATCCTATTCGATAAAGAATTATTTTCTTTTAAAAACCCACATGTAACTCCAAAGCGCAATGGAAACTATGGAAATCAGACGTTCTCCCTTTGATCACTACTACCAGGTTTGGTGTTGTTATTATGATGACTGATTCTATGCTTTTAGTTTAAATTTGGACACTGTTTGAAAGTTATCATTGATGGCGACTAGATATAATTAATTTTTATCCTGATTAGAGCTCAAAAAATAAGTAAATGAATGAGAATGTGTGTGTGAGAGAGAGAGAGAGAGAAATTCTTTACCAGGAGTAGGAATAATTTTTTATTGTTTATTTTATTGTTGTTTTCTCTCTATTTTTTTTCTAGAGTACTATAAAACACACTGGTAGGTATTTATAATTAGAAACTCCCATCTTTGCAAATGACAAAAACACTTCAGTGATTCCAACTGAAAAATGAATTTTAGAAAACTAAAATCACATGGCTAGTGTACGCTTTGTAGTTCCAGGCAAGGTCACATCAAGAGGTTGTTATACCATTGCATTTTGTTCTTACTTTTCTTTCTCTCCTTTGTTTTTCCCAGACTCTGACTCCATTTTAAGGTTTCTGTCTCTCAGGCCATGTTAGAGCATATTTATTTGACATTTGAGAGGTTATGCATGCTTTCTCAAAGTCCCCAAATTGAACTGGCTTCTCTCCTGTATTCTCGAACTATTGTAGCTATGTCTATGAGTTCTTTTGACTGGCAAAAACAACCTGAGTTAGTAGCAGAGTCAAATTAAGACATTTGGGGGCCATAAACATTAACAATATGCAATTCCCTATCATCTATGTATCCTTTAAACACGATATGTGAAACATATATATACACGATAAATACATGTAATATAAACATGTAAATGTATGTACATTTTTCTGTTTGTTGTGGTGGATGGTGTGTTGCTGTAAAGCTGGAGACTGTACAATCTGTGTTTTAAAGCCTCAGCAGGGCTGATCAAGGTGAACAGGGTTCAGCAGAGCTTTCATACTAAGAACAAACTGCAGAGAAAGAACATGCCGTCTATTTCTGAGAAAGTAACCATAGAAAACCTTGGGGATAACAACAGAATCATGCTGGATACAGTGCAAGAACATGTACAAGGCTGTCCATTTCTGAAGGACTAACCAGTGAATATATTATGAATAGTATGAAAGAGCTCCTCACGTCTGAAGGCTCTCTAAATATGTGTGGAGAAGAGCTACTTCCGTAGAGTTGACCAGAGTGATCAAACAGGAGTAAAAATATCAGAACATATGTTCCCTGATGAGGTACACATCAAAATGAGAAGAAACTCTGTCAACATCCATTACTAATCAGAATGTAGATTTTAACAACTCTGAATCTAAGAAAATGAGAAATTGTCAAAAATAAAATGGAACATATTAATAATTAAATGATTTGGACTGGTATTGGTCATTTTGAACCATGGTTTACTATACTGAAAATTACAAATTAAAAATAATGACATCCCATTCATCATTAAAAGCAAACAAACATTTCAAGAGCTATCTTGAAATGCAATACTGTTTGTTATAGGATAATATCTATATGTCTACAAGGATGTCTGATTAATAAAAGTATTATTCAAATGTATGAACCAACCACTAACATTGGTGAGGAAGAAATAGAAAAATTCTTCAATCTGAAATTGTTCCAACATGGAATGAATATGCACTGATAATTATTGATGATTGGAATAGGAAAACTGGAAACAAAAAGAAAAGAACATTAGTTTGAAAATATGGCCTTAGTAACAGAAATGACCATGGAGAATGAATGATAGACTTTCATGAGAGCAATTACTTTTTCATTGAAAATACCCTTTCCAATACCATGAATGGTGACTCTACACATGATCCTTGGAAGGTGGAATACCCAGGAATCAAATTGACTCCATCTTTGGGTAGAAATGATGGAGCAGCTCAAACTTAGCAGCCCAAACAAGGCCAGAGCCCTAGGATGGAGCAGACCACCAGATGTTCATTTAAAAGCTCAGGTTGAAATCAAAGAAACACGAAACAAATCCTGCAGAGATAAAATGTAATTGCGTTTATCCTGTTTGAACTTAAAGAACAGATTTGAAACCTTGAACACTAACAACAGAAGAGCAGATGAGCTGTAGGATGATATTAAGAACATTCTACATGAAGAATGCAAAAAGTTGTTGAAGAGATAGGGAAAAAGAGAAAAATCAAAGTGGGTGTCAGAAGAGACTCTGGAATGTAGATTAGCAAGGAAAAGAAGAAGAAGAAAAGCTGAATAGAACATTTCAAAGAGCTGAATAGGACATTTTAAAGGGAAGCTTCAGAAGACAAAGGGTTATAATGAAATATGTAAAGATCTGGAGTTAGATAGCCCAAAAGGAGGAACATACTCCCAATACCTGAAGCTGAATGGAATTAAGAAAATATTCAAACCTCAAGTTGCAAAACTGAATGATACTATTAATAAATGATTGAATGATGTCAGAAGCAAAAAAAAAAAAAAAGTACACAGAATCAAAGTACCAAAAAGAAATGGTAAACTTTCCGCCATTTCAAGAAGTACCATAAGATCAAGAGGCAATGATACAGAAGGAATTCATTCAAGGTATACTAAAGGCACTAGCCAAAAAGAAGGCTGCTGGAATGGATGGAATAGCAATTGAATTACTTCAATAAGCTGTTGTGCCAATTGCAACACTCACTCAACTATGCCAAGACATTGGGAAGTCCAAACGACTGGAAGAGTCCAAATTGGTGCCAATTCCAAACAAAGGCAGTCCAGAAGAATGGGGAAATTACCTACCAATATCATTAATAACATATGCAAGTAAAACTTTTCAGGAGATAATTCAACAACTGTATACCTACAGGGAACTGCCAGAAATTCAAGCTAGATTCAGAAGAGAATATGTCATGGAATATATCATTTTCTTCATGACTTCTTCATTAGGTATATATACACATTACTTTAGAGGGAACGTCTATTTGAAAAGAATGTTTTTTCTCTTCTTTTCATGTAAGATTCAACTGTGTCAATTGTGGTGGAATATGTGTTTCCATGAAAATTATCTCTGCAAATGAATAATAATGGAACACTATTGTCATTTACTGGTTATTTTCTAATGATTTTTTTTTTACTATGAAATCATTGGTAATCAGTATTAGTGACAACAGATGTAACATTTGTTTTGTTGGGTTTAAAAATAAAAAAGTCATACTATGTGAATCATGTATATATCCCCTTACTATACATAGAGTTATGCACTGGTCTTTAAATTTACTTTTGAATTTTGTTGAGTTTAACTCTTCTGAACAAAATGCTGCATGATGCTATTTCATATATCCAACATAAATAAGTTATAATATTTATAATACATAGTATGCACTATAATAAGTTATAGTGCATACATTTTGTTTGTGATGTTTTTAACTTCTCTTTCGGTATCTCCATTTTTGTGGAGTAGTGACTAATATTTCCTAAGGAATCTAGACTCTGAGCATACAATTGCAAGATGGCATTTGCTACCACATGCACTTCTCAGCATCTATTAGGAAAGCATTTTAAAAATGATCACTGCCTAAATATGCTTTATGAATCACACATTAGTGGGTAGAGGCAGCAAAAACCTGCAACAAAGCTGAACAGTAGAAACATATTTACTGCTTCTGGACAATAATATATTGGCCTGCATCCTACAAGATTAAGAGCACAGAGCATATAAGTAGCATATTCATTATGTTCTAAATTTTCCCATTGCATGCCTTTCTAACTTCCTGACATATTGATAGCAGTGTCAGAGGTCTGGTTCCTGCACTCAGAAAAATCAATTTTGAAAAATTCACAGGAAAAATGAAATACTTAATTTAATATTTCTTTTTGCAAGATTACTGTTTATGCTAGAAAATATAATAAATAGCTTGGTAGATTTTGCATTTGCAGGAGAGAAGTGCCTTAAAACCATACTTACCTGATCTGTGTGAGTGAATCTACCCATAACTGAATATATAGTATATTTATAAATTATATCATATATACATCTAAATTCATTTTACAGAAAATAGCTGATTAAACCATATCACTTATGAAGTTTGCTAATGCGCTACACATTTCTTAGACATTTATGATGGGTTGCCCTTTCCCGCATTACCATAATTTGGATGTGACCTCCTAAAACTGGATCAAACTAAGCACAAAATTTAAGGAACACCCCCCACACACCCAAACTCCTGATGCTTCATTTCTTTCTTCAAAAGATAGTCCACTTTCAGTAATAGTTAAATGATAGCAACAACTCATTAAAATGATTTCCAATGTTGATGTTTTTCATTGATTTGTGTTGCAAGCTCATGAGTTAAACCAACGTTCATTGAGTTTAAATATGATAATATTCAGTATCTATGAGTTCAACTGTTTTCAATAACGTTCACGTTGTACCAAACATGAATTCACTCAAACGAATCATCAAGATTTAAGTGATTCATGATGCCCAGAGATTGAATTGAAGTTCTTAAGGATTGCATTTTGCTTGATTCCAGAATCATTAATCATGAATCCAGCAGTTAAGAGATCAAATGATAGTTTGCACTGGGCAAATTTGGTTTTGAACTGCTGACCTATGATGCTTGAGTGCCATCCACAAGGTCAGTAGTTCAAAACTATCAGCCACTCCATGAGAGAAAGATGAGACTTTCTATTCCTGTAGAGAGTTACCGTCTCAGAAACCTAAAGGGACATTTCTAACCTGCTCTACAGGGTCAATATGAGTCCAATTGTTTGATTGCAGTGATTTTTTCTGTCTCTTATCCTTTTCCATCAGGAAAATGTCATTTGGTGGGAGTTATGAAGCTGTGGCTAGAAGAGCCATATTAAATAATTTTCTATCCTTCACTCTTCAACATTTTAAAGAGCTCTTCTGCAGCAAATTTGCCCAGCTAGTGGCTCCTTAGAAGTGAAGATGGGAACATTCTATCTCGTCCTTTGAACTTGTTATCAGGAGAGACCCATGCCTGGATAAGGTCATCATGCTGCATAAAGTCAGACTCAGTGGGAAGGAGGAAAACTGTCATCATTTCCCAGGCTGTAAACCTTTATAGGAGCACATAGACTCATCTTCTTCCCTCATAGCAGCTGGTGGGTTTGAAAGGCCTACTCTGAAGTTAGCAGGCCAACGTTCACTTGAGAGCCGCACCAGGGCTATGTTGTGGATATCTAAACCCAACCAAACTTACTCCCATAGAGTCGATTCTGACTCACGGTGGTCCTATAGGATAGGGTAGAACTGCCCCTGTGGGTTTCTGAGATCATAAATCTGTCCTGGAGTCGAAAACCTCATCTATCTCCAAAGGAGCAGTTGGGGGTTTTGGACTGTTGACCTTGAAGTTAGCACCCCAAAGTGTTACCACACACAAGAGTGGGAAGAAGACAAAGAAGCACATCATGTTTTTCCCCTTACAGACTCTCGTTTTAGATGGAGTGGGTATGGAGGGAGTAGAAAAAGGTTACATCTGGTTTAAACAAAAAAAGTTGACCTGGTTTTAAATAGTGATGATAATGAAGATACCAAAAGAGAATGATTGTATCACTTTACTTGAATGGCCAATGAAACCATTTCAGAGGATATGATATTTGGGTTAAAAAGTGAAAAGGAAGAAGCCTTAAAAATATCCTGGAAAAATATTTCAGGCAAAATATATTAAAAAAGAGAAATGCAAGAACTGTTTATTAGGTGGACAGAGGATGACCAAGGTTTTTGGCATGTAAGTAGTAAATAAATGACAATATGAAACCAGAAAGATAAGTAAAAAATCAGGTGGATTTTATCAAGCCTAAATCATAGTACCTCAAATTTTATTTTAATTGTACAAAACATTATTGAAGGATTTCAAGAAGAAGAAACCATATTCTGATTTGATTTTAAACGATCCATCTGGCAAACTTATAGAACATAGACTTCTCAGATTCATTGGAAGTGGATGTCACAAAGACAGATTGTTGAAAAACATTGCAGCAGAGCCGTTGTGAAATTATGTTGGTTTGAACTAGGGTGGCTATTAGTGGAGAAGAAAAATTGGAAGAATTGCAGGATAAAATAATAAAATAAAAATGAATCCAAATTGATTCCTGGATTTCCCAACTGAGTCAAACATCTTGCTGCCATTGAGTCAATGCTGACTCAGAGCGACCCCTTGTGAGTTTCCAAGACTGTAACTGCAGAAGTAGAAAATTCAGCCTTGCTCTGGCAGAGCTGCTGGTGGTAGTGAACTGCCAATCTGAGAGTCACAGGCCAACACGGAATCACTACATCATGATGGCTTCTGGAGTCAAACGTATGACTATTTAAAATGAGGACAATGAGCCATCTAAAAGTTCTGTTAGACCCACTGACTTGAAGTTCCTACTAGATATTTAAATAATGATAACAAGCAACAAGTTGGATATTAAAATTTGGATTTCAGGTGAGTGACAAAGATTGGAGGGTGAAAGATTCAAGTTTTAATTTTTCACAAAATAATGAATATATTTTGTAGACCACATCTTAAAAAATTATATTCCTATGATTTTATTGTAAATTGCTTCTCAGGATGCCACTGTCATGGCCTACATTCTGAATGACAGTGACCCTGCAGGATGGAGTAGAATGCTCCTGTGGTTGCTGAATCTATAAATCATTGCAAGAACAAAGAGACCTCTTCTCCTGAGGAGTGGCTGGGGAATTTGAACTGCCGACCCTGTAGTTAGCAGTCTAATGCTTAGCCCAGTGTACCACCAGGAATCCATACTTCTCAGTCCAGAATTTATTATTTGACCTTAAAATATCTGCCTTAATAGTATCTTAATTGAACTCCAAAGTGAATTGTTATTTTAAAATATTAATATCCTCAAATGGAATTATTACCTCAATACTGATATTTTACATATGAAGACTACTAAAATATGTTTAAAGAGAACTTTAATGAGGATATTTACTTTATTCTTAAAACTTTATAACAATAACATGATATATTATATTAGACATATAATCCTTATATTTCAAGGAATTGATGAAATTATACTTTATTTCCCATTACTTGAAGGTCTAGATATTTTCAATTCTGTAAATCTGTGCAATATATTATTTCCCATGTTGCTAATGGAGCTTGACATTAGGGCAGCTGCTTGTGTGTGAGCATCTTGATGATGTCAGCAATTCACACGAAACATGAAATGTAACCACACAACTTCTGCAGCCAAAATACAGTCCATTTTCCACATTTACAATCAGTTGACCATAGACAGTGAGAGATACTTCATGGAAAGAAAACATTCATTTTTCTAGGTTTTGCTAAACCACTTGCAGGTCTGATGATTAAGAATCAAAACACACATTTGATAAAAGATTTGCATTATATCCAAGGTCTATCTTATGAAATGTAATAATGGGTCTATATGCTACTGTACTCACTCCTCGCCATCAGGTTTTTTCTGACTCATAGTGACACTGTAGCACAGGGGTACAACCACCTCTCTGGGGTTCTGAGATTGTAACTTTTTCTGGAGTAGAAAGCATCATCTTTCTCCTATATGCTGCTCTAGGAAGTACAATTTGTTAATTACTAGCCTTGATTAATCTTATTAATAAATTCATGATTGATTTTTTTCAACTAAAATTACATTGTTGATTATGAATTATTCAATTATTTCACATTTAAATATTTAAAAACCTGTGAAAATGCATTCTGACGTATAAGTATAAAATTATAACCAAACAGCAAAAATACTGTCCTTAAAATTATAAAACTTAGTCAGAAGCCAAGAATATGATTGTGCTACATGAACTAAACAAGAAACAAAAAAATTAAGATTCATGACTATGCATAGGTAGTAGGAGAACTTCATCAAACTGGAAAAATGAATTTAGAGTATTAAAATTGCGTTGGGCTACTGAAGATAATAACTTCAGAAAGATTTTTGGACTTCTTTGCCTGATAGAGCAGGAGAAAGATAGGCTTTCTACTCTGCCAACAGTTACAGTCTCGGGCACCCACCTGGACAGTGTTACCAGGTCCTGCAGGGTCGCTAGGAGTCAGAATTGATTCAACGGCAGTAAGCTCGGCTTGGTTTTGGTTCTGTCTGCTAGACATGCTCCAATCCTGATGCTGTCTGTTGCTTCTTTTCTTATGCTACGATATCAAAATATTTTACTAAATGAAATCAAAATGCCTTTCTTTCATTTTCTCATTTCACTGACATGAAATGAGATGATAGATTGTCAGAGTATTTGGCATTTTAGAATAGCATCTCTTGTTAATTACTCCTTAGTTGCCTTGATAGTGTGGCATCCTAGAAACCTAGGAGGGCCCCTCAGAGGATCGGTATGTCTAACGATCCTGTATAAATCCATCCAAGAATAATTCTGTACATAGTCAATATTAAAAAGCCATTAACCTTAAATTTTAGATAGTAAAATGCTCATTTTTAAAAGTTATTTCAGTACAATGTGCAGACATTTGGAGATCCAAAGATATATAATAAACATTGCTCAAAGAAATGTTTCAGCTTTAAAAGCCACTGATGAAACAAACATGTTAGAAATGCTAGAGGGAAAATAGCCTTTCCTTATGGAAGAACTTAACACAAACATTTTTTAGAGTGTGATATTAAGAAACCGTATGCCTTCTTATGAAAGGCCACAGCCTATGAACATTTTGCTGAAAAAAATTAATTCGACAGCTGCCTTTTTTTATTTTCTAGAATATCTTTCCATCTCATAATGCTTCTGTTGTTTAACTTAAAATGTGTGCAGTGTAATGTTTGCTCTAATGTCAACATATCCTCAATAACTGTATAGATTTTAGTATAATCTGACCTTTTCATTTGATTTTGTTCAACTGCTCACTAATAGTGATAAATAATACTTTTTATTTGCCTGATGAGAATTATTTGCCCTTGACCTACCTTTTTGAACCCCTTTCCTTATTTCTTCTTCTTCTTCTTCTTTTTTATCTTATAGATAGAAAACATTTCGTTTTCATTCTTTCTTCTTCTTAGTGCTAGGTACTTAGCATATATTCAATATATTATTTTGACCTGACATGTTCATACTGTGAACAGGTCACACAGCAGACCTAGAATGAGAAATTGATAATGATCAATTTACCTAGTGTGACCCAGATTCATATTGTTCAAATTGATCATTCAATGACTCCAGTAGATGTATAATGGTAAAAATTAGCTTAAACTATTATACTCTAATTCTATTTTTTTACCTGATGAATGTTTGATTATCATTCTTAACCTTTCTCACTGCATTCTTCTTCATTTTTTTAAACCATAGATTAAAATATATCATTATATGTTTCTTTCCTCCACCATTGTAGTGAAGTGAATTACTTAATATGTCTAATCTAGCCATTGTCTTTGTAACTCTCAAGAAATGACTGAGGAGGCCAATGATGATTTCGTACTTCTCTTCTCTGTATGGGTCAGAGCAAGAGAAACTGGGAGGAGTTTATTATTATTAGGATTGTATTATTTCTTTGTGAGTGATGGTTATAGGGTTAGTTGTCTTGTAAAAACTTGGAACTCTATTGAAGGGGGTTGTTCAATTAGGAACCCACTGAGTTTAAAATGTGCCATCTCCAAAGCTGAAGGGGATCTTACTACTACGAAGAAAGAGGAAACGGGAGTGGAGCACACCTTTTGGACCCTGAGTTTTCTGCATGCTGAAGGCTGTGACACCTGTTCAGTGGGAGAGGATTCAGAGCGGCAGAAGCAAAGCACAAGGTCAATTTCTAGGCCTCTGGAGGAAGTACAGGCGCTGGAGCAGAATCTCTGCAGGCACTAAATTGAGTTAGCTAGGTTTTGCTGACCCATAGAAGCTGAGCTTACATTTTATGAGGTTGATAGCAAAGTCAAGTGCCCTTTGAGCGTTTATTAGCAATGCTGAAAAAGCTTTGCAACATTCGTTACAATTGGTCATGCATTAATTTCATTCCAGTTGTACCATTTCTAGTGCTTTAGTTTTCTTTTCCCCTTAACCTCTCATTTTTGGTCTCAAGAATTTTCAATAATTGGTTTTATGGGTGACTTTTACAAGAACTCATTACTCACAGGTGATATTTATTTACGCATCAATCCTCTCTATGTCTTTTTTTTTCATTTTTGAGTTGATATGCTCATGTTTAAAGAGAATCTCAATATCAAAAGATATGGCGCCTGGGGTATTAAAGGCTTGAAGATAAACAGGCAGCCCTCTAGCTGAGAAACAACACAGCCCACATGGAAGAAGCATACCAGCCTATCCTTACAGGATCTATGAAGACAAAGCGGGTGCATAAGCAAATGTGGTGAAGAAAGCTGATAGTGCCCAGCTATCAAAAGATATAGAGTCTGGGATCCTGTAGGCTTGAAGATATACAAGTGGATATCTAACTGAGAAACCACAAAACCCACATGGAAGAGGCACACCAGCCTGTGAGATCACAAGGTGCTGAAGGGATCAGGTATCAGGCCTCAAAGACCCACCCCCCCCCAAAAAAAATCAGCATTGTGAATGAGGGGGAATGAGGAGTAGGCACCCAGGGCCCATTTGGGGGAAATTGGACATCCCCTTGCAGAAGGGCCATGGGGAGGAGATGAGCCAGTCAGGGTATAGTGTAGCAACGATGAAACATACACTTTTCCTCTAGTTCTTGAATGCCTCCCCCACTACACTATCATGATCCCAATTCTACCTTACAAATCCAGCTGGACCGGAGGATGTACACTGGTACAGATAGGAACTAGAAACACAAGGAATCCAGGTCAGATGAACCCCTCAGGTCCAGTGGTGAAAGTGGCGATACGGGGAGGGTGGAGGGAAGGTGAGGGAGAGAGGGGAAACAGATTACAACAATCTACATATAACCTCCTCCCTTGGGGATGGACAGTGGAGAAGTGGGTGAAGGGAGATGTCGGACAGTGTAAGATATGACAAAATAATAATTTATAAATTATCAAGGGTTCATGGGGGAAGGAGGAACAGGGAGGGAGGGGAAAAAATGAGGAGCTGATACCAAAGGCTGAAGTAGAAAGCAAATGTTTTGAGAATGATGAGGGAAACAAATGTACAAAAGTGCTTGACACAATTGATGTATGTATGGATTGTGATAAGAGTTGTATGAGCCCCCAATAAAATGATGGAAAAATAAGAGAGAGAGAGAATCTCAAATCTCAAGGTGATAGTCTCCACAAGTCCTCTAGTCTCAACTGGTCCAATATGTCCAGACCTTTTAAGAGTTTCAGTCTGTTACATACTTTCCTCCTATCCATTAGCATCTGTCTGCTGAGGCCCAGCTCAGAACAGCAGATGATAGTAACTCTTCAAATTCTTTCCATCTATAGGTTGACGAAGCCATGGGTCATGTGTAGACCATTTGTTCTGTAGACTCCATTCCTTTCTCATTCTTCGTTTCCTCCTCTCGCGCTCTTTCTTTATTTTATTGTGATTTGGGTGAAAATTTACAAAGCAAATTGACTTTTCAGCCAAGAGTTCATACACATTTTGATTCATGACATTGATTTCAATCCCTACAATGTGAGAGCACTCTTCCCACTTCCTCCCTGTGTTTAACATTTACACTTTTACAAAATATTTAGGACAACAAAATTTGTCCATCAATGTGAAAGATAATGACTTACTAAAGTGCTGTTTTGTTCATTTTTGTTCTCTACTCTGTGCTCTCATTTTACTGCTCTAGTCACGCATAGCACTTAATTATGTACTTTTGTTTGTTTTAGTGGAGAAAAGAACTCTCAATTGCAGCTGCATCCTTTAAAGTCAGAAAATTATAGCAATTACTCCTCAATTTCTTATACTATCTTAAATCTTCAAATCTTAACCACCTAAATGAAACTTTAAAGCTTAAAACTATCATATTCTATTCTTTGAACAGTAAAAGAACAATATAATCTAAGAGTAAGAAAGATGAGAGGCAGAGCTGATTATATCAAGCATCTCCTTATGTTTCTTAATCAAAATGCAAGAACTTTTTTCCACTTGTTAATTTGTCTTATATGACTAGACTTTGACTGACTTTCAATTTCTTGCCTTCTCATATTGATATAACCATCACTGTAACTATTCAAATCAAATACCATTGTAGCATTTTTATTAAATATTAAATTATTCATATATTTCATTAATTGTGTCATCATTCACAAACTAGTTCCTTTGGTAATCATTTAATTTTAGTCTTTTTATTTTCACTCAATTTCAATTTCTCATTTTTCTTCCATTTAATATATATATTTCCTCTACAAATTACTTCTCAATTTTTCATAATTATTTTGTTTTGTAATGTTACCTTGATTTATTCAGTACATCTCTCAGGACCTTTTTCTACTGTAAGGGTTACAGCATTATTCCCACATTAAGGGAAAAAAAAGTTTGCCAACCACTGTGACTACATCTTAATGCAAATTTGTAAATATTTGTAAAATTAACATGTGATAAAGGTATGAACTTCCCATGAAAAGAGTGGGTTACTGAAATGATTATAAGAGAGAAGGTAGATTGCCTCATAACATATGAGAGCCATGACTAGTAGGGTGTTGAGAATGTGTGAAGTTTAATGTGTTGTATCGGAAATGGACATACTTAAGCAAATTTGAATGATACATTTACTTATGTTTTCATAAGTGTCGTCTCAGCTAATAGCAGGCTTTGATATACTGTATGTGAGTGATTCCCATCACTCGCTTTAACAGCAATAGATCTATCATGCAGCTTCATAGATTTAGGTTGTCTAAAGCTCAAGACAGGCAATTGGTTATTCAGAGAATTTTTATAAATGCTTATCATATCCAAGGGCATTTATGATTAATAGTATAACAAGAAACATAACTTGAATGTTTTTAAGCCTTCTGACAACTCGCGTCTTTTTGAGAACATATTTCATATCTCTGTTCCTTTCCCTTTCATTTTCTACCTACCTCTGCTCTCTCTCTCTCCATGAAGGGTATCTTGAAGCACAAGTATCCCCTCAAGTATTTTAGGTCTAACTGAAAATGAGATGAACCTCCTTTACTATGTCTCTTATTAGTGGTTCATACATAAGAAAATCTCTAGGTACTGTTTGTATAGAAAAAATTCTGTATACTCTAAGTACGCATTTCCAAACACATATCATATTGTTTGAATTCATTGGTAATACAAATAAGGAAAAGGAAGGAGTCAGTAAAGCTGAGGACCACTGGTTCTCGTAATCTGTGGATAGCTAGTCTGAGCATAACCTGCCAAATCTGAAAGCTAAAGATCACGAGAAGGACAGGCAGGTGAAAGGGCCACCCTTTTAATTGCTGCTAACAACTCATTACTGCTATGATTAAGGTGCCTCCCAGAAGTCATTAATAAATGTAAATGAAGATGGAGATTTTAAAATTTTAATATGAAAAGGGAGTATGTTAAAATGAGAAAGAATGATCTAATAGCAAGTACAAACTCAACCCCTCAGTGATGATCATCAAATAGTCTAGGGGAAAGCAAAAACATGAGTTGAGGAAGAAGAATATGTTACTGTATTTCTATCCCCATCTTTAAGGTAAGTATATCCTAATTTGAAATGATCATAAGTTTCTCAAAATTTGTAACACAGATTTCATTAGACTCTATCATATTTGATAGAATTCCTCTGGACTGAATTCTCATAAGTTGATTTTGTATTTACCAATCAACTCTGCTTTTAAAAACATATTAAAATGACCTGTCAAAAAGTAAATTCACATGACCAAATTTTGTTTTATTCAAATAAATACAGAGTAGCAAATTTATTATTGATTTGCTGTTTTACAAATGTGTCTTTTGAACTAATGAGGATGCTTGTTTTCAGTGTGTATTTATTTTATCCTAATCAAAGATATCACCTAAGCTTGGAGTACAGGCTGAGTACGGAAACGTCAAAGTTGTATCCTTCTTTGTCATGCCTCTGCACTTGGACATGAGAATTTCAAATGCTTCAGTACTTGTTATTAAGTGTGATTGTTAAATTTTGTGTCAACTACTGGATTCCCTGTAGTTGGGCAGAAATGTCCATGAATTGACCTAAATTACATAACTCCACGATGAACCTACTATTAACAGCTAAAATAGAGTCCAGTGTAACCCCCTCCAGGAGCCCTGGTGGCATAGTGGGTTATTCATTGCACTGTCAGCCTCAAGGTCAGCAGTTTTAAATCCCCAATTGCTCTAAGGTAGAAATCCACTGGGGCAGCTCAACCATGTCCTGTAGGGTTGCTATGAGTGGTCACTGACTCTATCACAGTCAGATCTGTTGTGTTGTGTGTGAGGGCAGTGGGAAGGGGGTTGGGGGCTGGCTTGCTCCTTGCTGGAGTTGGATCCTGCTTCTGTTTCACCCACCTCCAGTAATTTGGAGTCGAGCTGACAATCCAGCATATTGCCTACTAACCCTGGGAACCATTAGAGGCTGTGATCTGGCCTGTCCCCTAGGCTGCTGACCTTGGAAGGATCTGCCTCAATCTGAGGTCTTGCTGTGCCTCCCTGATTCCTAGTTAATTTTTCTACGTTCAGGTTGAACTTGCTCTGATCTGGTTTGGCAACTACAAGCATCAGGAGAAGTTTCCAGCTTAGCAGTTGACCTATAGACTGAAACCAAACTGGACTTATACCCTTCCACAAATGCATTATCCATTTTCTTGATAGAAATTTCTCTCTTTGTGTATATGCATGTGTGTGAATTATCTCAATACTTATCTTCTCTAGAAAATCGAGCCTAGCACATTATGAAGGGCTGTTGTTATTGTTTTCGGTACCACTGATGTATATTCAAATTGACATATACATTGCTTCTTCTTCTGTCTTCCTTATTAAATGCCCAACTTTCACATGCAGATAAGGTGATTGAAAAGGCCACTCATTTGGCTAGGTACGCCTTCGTCTTCAATGAAGCATCCTTGTTCTGCCACACTCTAAAGAGGTATTGTGCTGTAGATTTTTCAGCGACATGTGTCATTTGATCTCTTTACCGCTGCTTCCATGAGTATTGATTTTGAATACAAGAAAGAAGAAATATTTGACAACTTCAATATATTATCTGTTTTTGACGATATTATCTAATGGTCCAGATTTGTGTACTTGGGTCTTCTGTGCATTGAGTTATAATCCATACTGAAGGCAGCAATCCTTGATTTTCATCAGAATGTGTTTCAAGTTCTCATTTTCAATAAGCAATGTTGAGTCATCGACAAATTGCATGTTGTTAATAAGTTTTCCTCCAATCTTGATGTCATATTTTTCTTCATATAATGCAACTTCTCTGATAATTTGCATAGGATACAGATCGAAGAAGTATACTGAGAGGATATAACCCTGACACATGCATTTCCTGATTTTAAACCAGGCAGTATGGCATTTTTCTGTTCACATGACTGCCTCTTGATCTGTGTACAGGTTTCGCATGAGCACAATGTACTGTTCTGGGATTCCCCTTCTCTTTGATATCCAAAGTTTGTTACGATTCACACAGTATATTTCCTTAACTGATATTAATGACACTGCTCTGTAATTTGCACATTCTGTTGAGTCACCCTTTCTTTGGAAAGGAAAAAAAAAATGGATCTCTTCCAGTCAGTCAACCAAATAGTTGTCTTCCAAATTTCCTGCCATAGATGTTAGTCCTTCCAGTGCTTCATCAGCTAGAAGCATTTCAATTAGTATTCCATCAATTGGTTTTGGCTAATCCCTTCAGTTCAGCTTGGACTTCATGCAGTAGCATGGTTTCTTGCTCATATGCTGCCTTTTAAAATGGTGGAATATCAACTGGTTACTTATGACATAGTTACTCTGCATTTTTCCATCCTTTGATGGATTACTTGAAGACATGTAGATATTATCCTCTCAAATACAGCATTGTGCATCAAGACAGATCATGAAATGTCCTTTTTAACAATAAACTGGGTTCCATTCCTCATGAATTTGTCATTCCTGCCAGAGAAAACCATATGATTTACTTAAACAAAATGACCAATACCATTTAATTTCAATTTATTAATGCCTAGGATATTGACCATGTGTTCCAATTAAATTTTGACCATTCCAAATTTTCTAATATTCATGTTCTATACATTCCAAATTTCAATTATTAGCAAATTTTTTTGCAGATAGTTTTCCCCCCTCATGTTGAGTCATGCTTCATAAACAAATGAAGGTCACAGTGGGCTTTACTCCATAAGATTTTAATGCATCCAAGTCATTATTGTTGACTCCACTTTGAGAAGGCAGCCCTTCTTTGCTTGCATGCATGTGCCTTCTGCCCTGAAGGGGCTATCTTCTGGCACCACATCTGACAACCTTATGCTACATTGTAGGTAAGTCCATTATATGTGTGTTCAAGTTCTTTCCAAGATTAGGCCACAAGAACCCCTACGCCATGTATGTCCCTTGGCTTGGTCCACTGTTGAAGCACTATTTATCAATATTCACTCCTAGGATAAAGTAGATAACAAATCATTCTCTTCTCCTTCACAACCACAAGTCCCTTACTAATTCCAGAGGAGGCTGTGGCCATCTGGAAAGCAAGGTGAGTTTTCCTCAAGAAGAATTGTCTGTCATGTATACCACGAAGTAGCATTTCCCTTCCAGTTTCTGAAAACCAAATAGACATAATAAAAAATAATTTATTTGAAGATTAAAAATTTAAAGACATACCAATTGAGTTGTGTTGGCTCATAGTAAATCTGTATGACAGAGTAGACCTGCCCAAAAGATGTTCCAATACTGTATTTATTTTTCCTCTAGCCACATTGCCACACCTTTTTCCTACTAAGTAATGAATAGGCTCTGTGGTAGTTACATAATCTGATGTCAACTTGTGGAGGGGCGGAGTCTAGCCTGCCAATCAGGTTTCAGCTTGATGACCACATTTGGAGCCACGAAGGAGATGAATAGCTTGCTGGAGGTAGGACACTCCCTCCCTCCCTGTGAGACATTCCTGTTGAGAAGACACATGGAGCTAAGCTAGAGTCATGGAGTTAAACGCCATGTGGTGACCCCTGTCAGCACTGAGATGCTTCCACCACCACTGGATTTACAAGACTGTCCACCCACTGGCTTGTATTCAGCACCATTGCATGTGCTGCATGAGTCTGAAGAAGAATTTGTAAACTGGTAATGGGCATATGGGCTAATATTGGATTTATGAACTTAACCTGGACTGGGCTGGGATGTTTTCTCAATATTCAATTGCTCTTATATATAAAGCTCTTTCTTATACACATATGAGTGTCTATGATTTTTTTTCCTCTAGTCTATTTGGACTAAGACAGGCTCTAATCTCCAAAGTTTGAATGAGTATTATAACCACTGCACCACCATATTTCATGACAACTTAGAAATTTGAAGTAGGAGGTTGATCCATGATGGAGAACTATGCAGATATTCTACCTAACCTATGGGCACAAGTCACCAAATGAAATGGACACAGATGATAATAATCGTAGAACCTGAGGAAAGAAAAGGATATAGACGTTGACAATATATTGATCAAAAGAAGAAACTGACAGAAAACTGAACAAGGAAGGAAACAGAATGATGAGTTGTCAACTGGCCAGGTACAGTGTGGCCATTTTAAGCAGTGTTCTGATTCAGGCAAGAACAATGTGACCACTTCTGGTTGGCAGCACTGACCCCTCCTGTCTCTACAGTGGCTGAACTATTCTGACAAGAAAGTACTACCTGCTGCCAGATATGTGCTTGGTGGGTAGCAGTTGCCCCAATGCTGTGCTACTCCCCCCAACCCCTATTAATTTGCTTCTTAATATTCATTTCTTCCCTCCATCCTATATCCTTTTCTTCCCCCTCCTCTCCTCCTATTTTTGTTCTGATCCAGTAAGAAGTCAGCAATCCTGCACCTCTATAGTCACCGCATGTCCCCCTCATAGTGCTAGCATCCACTCCAGTACCACAGGATTGATGACAAATGCTGCTCAAGCCTCCAGACTGCCCACAGCTGTTCTACGCAAGCATTGATCAGAGACTCCCAAGCACAACCCGTGCTTCTAGTCATCAGAGTAGCATGCCTAGCTCATGGCCTTAAAATATTAAAAGAGAAAAAATAGCAGGGTGAAGCAAACAAAACAAAATCAACATATAAATACAAAATGTCACAATGTCTCAGAGATTACAGAAAACTTCAAATTTTACTAACAAAATAATGCAGAATAAGATGGCTCAACTAAATGACCAAAATACAGGGCCAGGAATTCTCTGGAAGAAAATAAGTATTGGAATTATCTGATAAGATTTTGATACAAAATATGTTTAGGACTCTTCAACAAATTAAGAGTTCTAAAAAAATACAGATGAAATCAAAGAAAACAGACAAACTTTTGAATTCAAGAAAACAATACAAGAGAAAATTGACAATACAAATATAAAATTAGAAGCCATACAAAGACAACAAATAGAAAATTTAGACCCATACACTAAAATTTATGACATAATGCACTTCATTGGGCACAGTGGTAGACTGCATTACTTGAAGTCAGAATTTATGTATTGTAGGCAATTATTCCCAAAGTAAAATCCCTTGAAGTGACAAGCAGAAAAAAAAAACAACAATAAAAATATTAAGAAATCCTAAAAATTTGTATAAGGAGACCTTGTAGAATTGGCCTATAATCATTGGACTGCTAACCACAAGGTTGGTGGTTCAAACCCACCAGCCACTCCATGGGACAAAGATGAGGCTATCTGCACTTATAAAGATTTACAGCCTTGGAAACTTTATATAGCGTCTCTGAGTTGGAATTGGCTCAACGGCAATGGCTTGTTTGTGTCTAATAAACTATGTGTGCTTGGAATTCCAGAACAGGGAGGAGGAAGAACAATGCTACAGAGAACATTGTCATTGAATTGCTGAAATAAAATTCTCTAATATCTTGAAAAGTGAGAATATAGTCATTCAAGAACCACAAATGGGAGAGATCATAATCAATGTTTCCCAAAGCCACTCAGGTAAAATGAAACCCAAATAGAAAGGAGAATGAATGAGCATATTCTCTGATATCACAGCAGAAACTCTGCAAGAAGGCAATAGATGACCCTGAAAGAAAGAAAACAATGCCAACCAAAATTATATGCCCAGTATATTTTTTTCTTGGATACCATGGTAAAATTAGGTCATTTGCAACAAAAAAGGATTAAAGGAAATATGTAAAAACCAGAAAAAATTTACTTTTTAAAAATTATATTGCGACTTTCTCTTCTTTAATTTTCATTTGCTTAATATATTTTTCTGCTGATTTTGAACGTATTTTCTCCTTATATCTAAGGTGTGTCTCATAAGAAATGCTAAAGAGAATCCTTCAGATGACGATTAGAGATGACAATATACTTCAGCATCTGCAGAAAAATGACAAACATGTAAAATAAATAAATTTACAGGACTGAGAATGAGGAAGTAGAGATGCCCATGTCTAAATGATGACAAATACAAAAACAAAGAGCGGAACTAAATGGTATAATTTAGAATTTCCAAATGCAGAGGACGTTAAGATTATATCAAGTTTTTTTTAATTTGGGAGTACAATAATAAATTACTCAGTAACCTCAAAGAAAATTATAAACCTTCATACCAAGTTATAAAAATAAAGAAAACCATAAAGTCTGAGTAAACACTATGATCCCAACAATGAAGCATGGAAATAGATATTGAAAAAAACAAAACTATTTAAACAACCCATAAATTATCAGTAAATACTAAAATAACAGCAATGATGCATGGGGGAGGGAGGGGAAGTAATAAACAAACAAACAAACAAAAACAAGACCACAGGGGTGGGGGGCGGATACATAGTAAAATGAGAGCAGAAAATGTATACCCATCATTAATCACGCTGCATGAGTGGTTTACATTTGCTTGTCAAGGAACAGAGACTAGCAGAATGGATAAGAAAACAGGACCCATTGGTACGCTGTCTAGAGGAGACACCTCAGAGACAAAGAAAATAAGCTCAAAATCAAAGCTTGGGAAATCCCACATCAAATAAATGAACATTAAGAGCTGAGGTGACAATATTAATTTCTAATAAAAAAAAACAGTAAATCCAAATACACAAAAAAGACACAACAGGATGTCAGTGATTATACAGCCAATACATTAAGAGGACAATGGAACATCCCCCCACAGAGGAGGCACAGGGAAGGGATGAGTCAATCAGGGTGAAGGAGAGCACGGATGGAGCACGCAATATACCTCTGATCCCTTGAGACCTTCTCATCCCCCACTATCATGACCCCAGTGCCGTTTCCCACTCTGGACTAGATGGGAACACGTGCATAGGTATAGGCAAAAAATAAAGCTCATGGCACACAGAACCCAGGAACAGGAATGAGAGTAACTAAACCAAAGGGTAGGGCGAAGGGGGGTGAGGGGGGGTGGAGATGGTACTGATAGCAATGATTGGCACATAACCACATACCCCCATCCAGGGGGAAGAACAACAGAAACCAGAGGGGAAGGGAGACATATGAAAATAATAATAATCTATAATCTAAGAAAGGCATATGAGGTGGTGGGGATGGGGGAAAAAACGAGGAGCTGATCCCAAGGCCTCAATAGAAAGTAGGTGTCTAGAAAAGAATAGAAAAGGATACAATTGATGTATGGATTGTAACAAGAGTTGTAAAAGCCCCCCAATAACATGATCTAAAAAAATTGGGTGATTGAAGATATTAAAAATTGAAATAATTTTTTTAATCAAAAGAAAATAAAAACAGCACATTAAAACCTCTGGGATGTAGGAAAATCAGTATTAGATGGTAATTTATAGCAGTAAGCCCTCATCAAAAAAATAAAATAACCAAAACAAAAACTTTAACAATTCTAATAATTTGAAAAAGAGTAGCAAAGTCTATAGTGATAAGGAGAAAGGAAATAATATAGCTTTGAACAGATATAAATGAAACAAAGCAGAAAAAAACAACAGAAATAATAAGCTCATTTCAAATTTCTCAAACAAATCATAGCCAATAGAGACCAACAACATATCAAAAAAATAATATGACAAGAAAAGATTCATACCAGGTTTGCAAGAATAATTCTTGAATCAAACAAAAAGGAACATAATATATCATACACAGAGACACATAAAAACTGAATGATATACCAATGGATGCAGGAAAAATATTTGACATAACCCAGCACCTATTTCTGATAAGAACACTCAGAAAAGTAGGACTATCAGGAAAATTCCTCAATATGATTAAATTAAAAATTATTCTCAACAGAGAAAAACTGAAAATATCCTCCTTATATACATGAAATGAAAATGGATGCCCTTTATTACTATTCCTATTCCATTTTCTACTGGAAGGCCTAGACAGAACAACAAGGCAAGAAGGCAATGAACGTCTTCCATGTTGTCAAGGAAGATGTGAAACTATCTTGATTTGCAGAAGATAATACAGGAAAATTCCAGAAACTCTGTAAGAAAACAACGGGAACTAAGAAAAACTTATCAAAATGAAGGATACAGGATTAAAAAAAAGATTCACCTATACAAACAGAGAATTCAGAAAAGGAAATCAGGAAAACATTTACAAAAGATGAAATACTTAGGAAAAATCTAACCTAAATATTGTCTAGTCACCTAATTTGGTAATTTGAACAAATCCACAACCTATGTATTTTGGTCTAAATAGCTTAATTATACATGTTAAAAGAAGAAAATGAATAATAAGAGGAGGTGGACGAGGAAGAATAGAAATGTTCTTTGAAGAGGGCATGGAAAGGGATGCAAATTAGTAAGGGTCAATACACATGAACGTTGATAAAAGGGCAGGCAAGAGATAATAAGAGGGAGACCTGGCAAAGGATGACACTGGGAGACTCAGAAGAATATATGACAATAATACTACTAAATATTACTACATATACAACCCTACACTAACAACAAAAACAATAATCCACTAGAGGATAGACAGACATGCAAGATCAACAGGTATGAGAGGGCTATTCATACTATGCTTATGAATATATCCCTGTATCTGAGGGCGTTTCAAAATGTTCCTGAAATGTAGAAATAAGAGATCATGGAAAATTTCCACAAACACGTTATCTCCCCCATACAGGTTTGACAGAGGATATTTCTATGTATGTGTGCTGCAGATAGATCCATGCACATAGTAGTGAGATCATATAGGGAGCAAGGAAAACTTCTTAGTTATAACCAAACACTTGGAGGGAATGAGTTACTCATGATGGGACTTAAAACTGTAGTCTCAGGAGATATCAAGATCAAAGACAATGTTCTACAGCCTATGTTGGTGCAATTATTAGTCTATCCCTGTCTGGAGCAAATACAAGTGTAGAAAATCAAAGATGCATGGTAACAATTAGTCCAAGGCACTTATGGACCAAGTGAATCCAGCCGCCACTAACATGAGATCAGAAGAAATATATGAAGCCTGAATATTAGTGAGAGTGCTCTGAAAGAGATCATAAAAGAAGGTTTTATCCTAGTTAGAGAAGCGGAACAAATGTGAAACAAAATTCAGAATCCTAAAAAGATCAGGCTTATTTCCCTGAGAGGTACTGTGGGAACACCCAAATCTATGGTCACCCTCCAAGACTGAAACTGATCTCACCCAGGAGCCTCAACTTTCGGCCAAACAACAGACAGGGCTATAAGGTGAACAAGAACACCAGCGAGCTGCGCACGTCCTATGAGGTCCATTAGGGACG
The DNA here is from genome assembly GCF_000313985.2 of Echinops telfairi. Taxonomy (NCBI): domain Eukaryota; kingdom Metazoa; phylum Chordata; class Mammalia; order Afrosoricida; family Tenrecidae; genus Echinops; species Echinops telfairi. The sequence continues at coordinate 61,907,299 of NW_022103896.1, read as the reverse complement.
ATTTGCCAAGGTTAAGGCTGGGACAGCAGGGAGGAAGGGAGGAAGAATAGAGAACACCAGAAGCAGGGAGAGTGCCGCTACATTTGGGGAATTATGGTAGTGGTATCCGAATATATGGATTAATTGTTGATTGGTAAACCAAACCAGTTTTCTGTGTATCCTTTACCGCAAATCATAACTGAAAAAATTGAAAAGGATTGACATATACTTGCCTCCAAAGCACTGGGCTTTTAGATAGTCTGTGCTTCGTTCTGCTGCTTTAAGAGCTATGGAGAGCCAGGCAAACCATCTCCTAGTGAAAGCAGACTTTATTTTTGGTAGCTCTCAGGAAAGCCACTTAGATATGGATAGTGTGTCAAAGCTGTGAGTTCCTGGGAAAGCAATTTCATGAATGAGCTCTTTCAAACAAATAAAATCAAACTCTCCCAATGTCTCCCAGTCACTGGGTTGTCTGTGAATCAGAGAGTGTTCTTGACTGATTTGTGTGCAATGCAGAATGACTTTCTGGTTATATATCAGATTTAGAAACGGTTATATATCAGATTTAGAAACGGTTATATATCAGATTTAGAAACTTCCATGTCACAGAGATTCCACTATTTTTATGGGTTACTTTGACAAAGAAAGCTGCAAATCTTCCTGCAGCGAAGACTTTCGATGGTCTCTTTGTATTAGAAGTCTCACCTAATTAGGCCTTTGGAAGTCGAGGGTAAGGGCCAGGGCTGGCCTCTCCTTTTAAGCCTCCTTGGGTAAGCGACTTGATTCCATCAAGGAGTCTGCAGGGGAAATCGGAGTCTTTCTGCTCCTGAAACATTTACAGGCTCAGAAGCCCAGAAGGACAGTTATACTCTGCCCTGTCCGGTTGCTATGAGTCAGTAGAATTCATAGCAGTGGATTTGGTTTGCTTTGTTGTGCCAATTACAGTTGTCACTTAAAATATTTTGGCAACTATCTAGATGCATCAAATGTCTATTGAAAACTTGGTAAATATGAAAAGTAATGAAAGCTTGTTACTCTTCTCTGTTTTATTATTATTAAATATAATGATATTATGTACAGTATAGCATGCCTTAATAACAGATTCTTCACTTGTATAATTATGGAATAATAGAGAAGACCATTTTACATTGTTAGTCATTCCAAATTCTTGAAGCTAGTAGTAAAAATTATTGCAAGCTTTTTGGAGGCCAATACTGTTCATTATTTATCTTTGTATTCCTGACTGTAACATGTTGCGTGGTAAATGAAGTATTTAACTAGAATTAGCCAAGACATTTTTTTCATTTATGTTTCCTTATAGCAGAAACGTAGTTGGAAACCATAGGAAAAAAAGATGTCAAATGGGAGGCAATTTATTCATTCGAGAGGATAGCTTGAACATCTCTGTTGTGTCAGAGATCAAGGCAGGTGACAGGAATAGAATTCAAACCAAAACAGACCAAAATAGCAACAACAACAAAACATCTTCCCCCCAACCAAAACTCGACATGACACAGTTTTATTCTTACCAGTGATGGGTCTACATTAACTAATTAATTCATAGAACATTTTCTGAAAGCATGTAAAATATCTCCTAAAAGAAAAATGTTACTAGTTTTATAAATCAAAAGGCAAAAAAAAATCACAATTTCAGGAGAACTCAGGAGTGAGAAATTAGTGGAATAACTACGAGCTGATATTTTAAGAATCTTATGTTTTGTTTCCACGTGGCTATTTTATCAAGATGGGGCTTATAAAGCATTAGGGATCCACAGCACCGTTTCAAGGACTTATCCATCTGGGAAGTATCTAGAAGGGAAATTAGAAATATTAAACACGGTAGTCTCTAGGATAGCTCCTACCGCCATGTCAACAATAGCAAACAGCAAAGTATTTGCCAACTCATAAATGCTACAAAAGCTTCCTGACTAGAAGTTTTGTTTCTTCTTGGTAAATTCAATCTATTATTTCTACATGAGCTTGGACACATTACCAAACACAAAAGGATCATGGGTGGAAGGATCACTCCTGAGAGCTTTCACCTATTTCCTGTTGCTAAGGAAACCACTTCCTTTGTACACGTTCAGAATAGCAGCTTTCTTTGAATCCTGCCTTTCAAGAACTATTTTTTTAAAGCAAACATATAGTTACATAACCCATATTTTGAAGTATATGCCAGTTTATTGTTTCTTTCCAGTATCTATTGGAAAAAGTTTCATCCAATTAAAGGTAATATAGACTTATAGATTAAAATATTGAGATTAGGCAGCTTCATTTTCTTGTTTTGTATTTTATAAAATATAAAGTGCCTTCCAAGTCACAAAACCTTTGGTAAATCTGAGATATTGTTATGGTTTGTGAAGCTGTATCTATCAGCAAGGACTGAAATGATATAATTGATATTTATAGTATTTGATAGAATGGAGTAAAACCATATTTAATTAGCCAATCGTGACAAGTGTTTTATTTTACCCTAAAATAATTGTTTAAAGATCCTTTAAGGGGTAATATTTGATTTTTTTTAAAATACTGAAATGTCCAGTTTATTTGTTTAAACATGTTGTGGAGTGCTTAAATATGAAATTCAAATGAATTGTTTTCAAGGATGAAAGATGAGAGTTGGAGCTCTATTATACCACAGTGATTGCTCTGTATGTTTGCCAGCCATTAACAACAGCATGTGTGGACACTGGCCATAAATTCTAGCTGATTTCATAACTTGGATTGTAAATGCTATAATTATATGTTGTAATTCACATTATACAGCTGAGAATTGTTGCCCAGTCCACAGTTTTATTACAACATTCTCATTAATGTCCTGTTTATTTGAGATCTTTCAAAGAATTCCTTTGAGTATCCATTATGATATTTTTAATTATACTCTTATATCTCTTAAAAATGCTTTAGACCTGCCTTACAGACTTTGATGTGCTTGCGGTCCTAAAACCACAGATTACATACTCAAATTACATCACCACAAAGTTAAAATGGTTTTGATTATTGTATCTATAATGCAATTTCCCTTCACTTGCTTGTCTATTCAGTGATTATAGTTTCTGCTATAAAAATTTGTTTCCAATTTCAGTTCTAGAGAAAAGTATACTCCTATGCATTAAATTGACTTACTTAATTGACTTCAACAATTGTGTACTATTCTGCTTACTTATTGAAGTTGCCTATTGCTTTCAGCCTAATAGTCATTGATATAGTGCCATATTTCCTACAGAGACAATGTTGTTTTACATACAAGGAAAATATTAAATCATAAGTGTGTTTTAATTTCAAGGAGGGTGCTTTACTGTTATGAGCAAGAATGCACAATAATTTAGTTAAGTCGCTGTTTTTTCTCACATTAGATACTCAATACAGATATTTGTTTAGTAATCTTTAACATCCATTTTAATGAAACACAATAATATATGTATTGTAATCTACCATAATTTGGGAGCATAGTAAAAGGTGCCTGCTTCTACTTCTCATCAACTGATTCAAGAATGGATTTAAATTCCCAATATTTAAAACAACCTCATTCTCTAGAGGCCATATCCACTCTTATTTCACTAGTTAGTAGTACATTGGCACTTTGATTTCAAAATCAAAACAATTTCTTTGGTTCATCAGCTTTCTATTTTGCCTCTGGTGGTATATTGCTCAGTGGCTTTTGTGGGCTTATTGCACTTTAATTAGCATGATGCTGGGTGCCTTTAGTTGCTTGCTGCTATGCAACCTTTAATTGACATCTTTCTCTGGTGTCTGTGATCATTACATCACCTTGATGCCTGGAACGGCTGCTCTTTTGGAGTATGTGGCAATCTTGTATTAGCCTTTTGAAGCTGGTGAGTTTGATTAGCAGAATCAGGTAAGCAGCTAGGGGAGGCCTGCCTCTAAACTCTATTCAGGGCTTCAAACTAGTTCATTCTGGCTTGACGTTACTCCCCCACCTTTGCTGGAATTTTGCATTTCCAACCCAGATAGATATACATAACCAGCACCCACCGTATAAAAAGATTCCAGGCGTACAGATGAGAACCACTTAGGGAATCGCAAGAATCGCCTCTGGATCTTGTTATTACCTGGACGGAGCTGGTAGATTCTGATGCAGGACATTCAAGATGGCTCAGTAAAATCTCATCAGAGTGTTGAGCTGGGAATGAAATGGCAATGGAACCTTGACTCTAGTATCTTCAACTAAATTGACAAATCACCAGCTTTCCTTAATACTGTCAATACACACACACTCATATACCACTTACGGTATAAATTGAAATTTTACAATGGGAAATTTTTCTGTGCTTACACATTGATTTAAAGGCCATTGCTTCAGAATGCTTGCTTACGATATTATTTCTCATTTTGGCCCTAATAGAAAGCAGTTTTAAAAGCAAGCCAAGGCATATGAAGTCCTTTTGGGGTTTTAACCTCCTCGTCTTTGATTCTGGAATCGCTCTGCCACAACTTTATAGGGTTCTGCTTTTGTGGGTACAGACAAGTTCACTGTATTTCATGGTTCCTCAGAATATTTCTGTACGATGATTGGGTTGAACATTTCTTATATTTATATCATAGAGATGATAAAATTTTAATTTCTAACATTAAAAACATAAAGCATTTATTTGCCAAAGTAAGAATTTAATTTTTAAAAAGTACACTCAAGCACAGCAATGTTCCAGTGTGAAAACGAACCACAGAACAAAATCGCTCTGGTCTTGGAGATGACATGGACATCAGTTACATGAGACAGAAAACAGAGCGCTCCACCAGCTTGTCATCATGCAGATTCAGAAATAAGGTTTGAAGATTGATAAAGATTTTCAAAAAGACAAACTTATCAAGCCAAATCTGTTAGCAGGAAGTCACTTCTAACTCAGAGGGTCCATGCGGGTCAGTGGAGGAATGCTCCACGAGGGTTTAAAGAAAGGAACCCTAGTGGCACTGTGAGTCAGGCACTGGCTGCTAACTGCAACCTGGGCTTTTCAAACCCTGCAGCAGCCCCGCTGTGGGAGAAGCTGTCTGCTGCGGCACAGATGTGCAGCTCCGAAGTCTCACGTCGGGTTGCTGTGAGCCAGCATAGAAGAGCTCTGGTGGTGTAGTGGATTACCCATTGGATCACTACCATAAGGTCGGAAGTTTGAACCCACAGCGCCCAGCAAGTAAAATACGGACTTCTGTAATGATCTACATCCTGGGAAGCCCTAAGGGGTTCTACTCAGTCCGGTCAGGTCGCTAGGAGTGAGAATGGACTCAACAGCAGTGAGGTCGGCTCCTGGTTTGGAGTCTTTCCAGAAGAAGAATGCAGCCTCCTTCTGTAGAAGGACCGACCTGCTCAAGCCTCTGCTCCTTTGGTTAGTCGATGAACCCTGAATCACTGACCTACCATGGCATTCAAAGATACCAGGGCCAGCAAAGACGTTTCCCCTGAATTGAAAATAAAAGTGGATGAAAAAAATGAATGGCAATGAGCAAGTGCATGGCCACACTCAAATGAAGGGTTTAGAAATGAAAAGTGCCTCCTTGCTGCAGAAAGGCACAAAGCAGTCAACATAGACTTGTATTCCATTAGATTTTAGAGAATCTAGACTAGCCAGTGACTTGCGGGGACAATCCCAGGGCCAGCAGGGATGCCAGGCTCCAGAAGCGAGGGCAGTAGAGGCCTGGATGGGGACCTCAAGAACACAAGTGTCTGAGGAAAACTGGGCAGTAGAAAGTTTGGATATCCATACACGTAGAGGTAAAGATTTTCTGTTTGATGAATGTGAGTAGCTGTAGACACATTTCTTCTTTGTGGTTATCTTATTGTACAAAATGTCTACATTGTCTTATAAGAATAAACATACTTTAGTAATCACATTTTCTCCATATTATTTCAAATGTATTCCATAAAAAGAAATAGTGACCTCATAAAATTCTATTTGAGCATTAGTATGCATGTTACACATAATGATTTATATCTATATATATAGATAGATATTCCATTGCAATGAGCTATTCATAACAAAGGGAACCCTTCATGGTACACTCTTGATGGTAAATTTAGAAAACTAATAGTAAGTAAAATCGCATTGCATGAAAAACATGGCTATCTTTTCTGAGTGCCATATACACTGTGGTTGTTTTTCTTAACTACATACATATCTGGAATACAATTAGAAAATAACAAAAAATGTTGTGGATATATAGCTATATTTCAACTTGTGAAATAAATACATCATTAGTTAATAAACATAGATTGCATTGAATTTTATCCAATTATCATTCATGTAGGTCAAAAGCATTTTTTGAAGCAGTGCATAATATATATGATTTGATTTTTTAAAGAGAAACTATGGTTTCAGTTTTTACACAAGAAAGTGTAATTATGTTGAGTTTATTTGTTTTGTAAATAGATTTTATAATAAACAGCACACAGTTATTTCCTAGCCAATTTTTCTTCATGGGAATCCAATGTGCTGCTGGGTAAACATTATTTCATAGCATTTTGATGGCTGTAACTTTTTGAAAGATTTTCAGGCCTTTCTTGCTCAGGACCTCTGGTGGATTTGAGCCAGCACCTTTCATTTAAAGTTCAATCATTTATGGATACCTAGATATTGGTTAAAATTAAAATTTTAAGTGTTTACAAGTATGTAAGATATTGAAAATTTTACTAAAAATTAAAATTCTGATGATTTGGGGTATATTAAAACTGAGTTCCATCAAGTCATTTCCAACTCATACAAACCCTGAGCACAACAGAACAAAACAACATAAGAGAATTACGCCACACCTGGTCCTGCACCAAACAAGCTCTCACAACCTTATCCTGGCATGAGTGGGTGCTACTCAGGACCACCCTGTGCATGAAGTCGATGGCAACGGATAGCGAAACCAACTCCTATCTCATCCTGCTGGTTTGGAGAATATCAGCTAGATAACCCATAACCCAAACTCACCATCATTGACTTGATTCCTATTCAGAAGGACACTATGTTACAAGGTAGAACTGCCCTGTGGATTTCCAAGACTGTATCTTCTTAAGGAAGTCGAAAGCCTTGTCTTTGTCCCATCAAGCAGCTGGTGGTTTCGAACTGCTGGCCTTTCAATTAGCAGGTCAATGTATAATCATTATGTGCAAGGGCTCAAGAAACAAACTAGATAGGCATAAAAAGTGCTTGAAGCAGATGAAGCATTGGTGCTGCTCCAAGCCGAATGATTCAACATAACAGGAAAAAAGGAGGACACATTTTTTGTGGTTAATTCCTTAAACATTTTTAGATTGCTATTAAGAATTTTAGAAAATTTGAAAATATACTTCATGTACGAAAGTCATCAAATTCTAAAATCCCATGCTTAAAATAAAACAGCAAATGCCTGTTTAAAACATTTGAAATGTTTGATTGCACAATATTCAATTGCTAACCTTTGATCATTTACTTACATATGCAAATAAAAATATTTGCTCTCATTAACCTGTTTAATCAAAAGTATGGGAAGCATTTCTAACATGGGTCAGAGGCATGAGGTCCAAAGATTTAGGCAAAAGGAGAATATGCCATACATTTGAGAAAAAGCTGTGTGATGAAATATTATTTGAACTCCAAAAAGGCCAATACAGAATCATTCAGGATCTGTGAGGGACACAGTTTCACATCTTCTATCCAATATACACACATCTTGGGATGTACCAGGGGGTACCCCCCTCCCCAAAATGGAATTTTTAAAAAAGTTTTGTGTTTACATTTTTTTTTAACCAAACAACCTTATCACCTTCAATGTACTCGCCATTACACTTAATACATTGGTCAAATCTGAGCTTCCATTCTTGGAACATCTTCAAACTCATCTGTTTGGAAAGCTGGCAAGCACCGCCCTCATTGGTTGTTCTTCCCCTCTTCTAATGTCATCAAAGCACTGTCTTTTCATGTCCTTCTCCATTCACAGAAACAAAAAGAAATCACGTGGAGCAAGGTCAGGTGAGTGAAGTGCTTGTCAGGTGAGTAAGGCGTGTGGGGCAAGAGAGGCATGCTCTTTTTTGCCAAAAACTGGCACACTGAGATGTGTGCGTGAGCAGGTGCATTGTCATTGTGGCAAAACCAGTCCCCCGTCTGCCACAAATCAGGCCTTCTTTGCCCCCCACACGTTGTTATGCATTCTTTTCAGAACCTCTAAATAGAAAGCTTGATTAACAGTCTGACCTGGTGGAATGAATTCCAAATGCACTACAAGTTGACATTTTTATCGGTTTAGGAAGTTGATAGATGCCCAGAAAGTGGTTTGTCATCAATCGACATTTCACCTTTTTTTGATGAGAAAACCACTTGTACACTTGATCATATCACTATCCTTGTGAGCTGTGTTTAACATCATAACAGCTTCTGTGGCATTTCCCCCGGCAGGAAACAAAATTTCTCAGCTGCACACTGTTCTACTAAATTAGCCATCAGAAAAAGAAAAAAAAACAGGGTTTGAGTGAAACTGCTTTAAAAGAAAAATTCATGGTGAGCAGAGAGAACCTTCTCAGGGATGCCTCTGGGGCACTAAATGAGAGCGAGTTTCAGGAATCGAAATTCTGTTTTTTTTGGGGGTTCCCTCTGGTATTTTTGATCAGGACTAAGGAACAGACGCATTTTAGGTTTATGTACAAGTTTCATTTTAGGTACTGTTGAACACACCGAGGATATATGAGGGCACTGCTTTCAAAAACAAAAGGATGACTTGAGGTGTGGTTAATTAGAGCTTGAACCATAAGGCCAGGAACTAAACTCTTGTTTTTGTTTTGCAGTTTTGTGTAAATATCTTCAACTTTCAACATGTATGACCTCCAAATTAATCTTTTTACTATATAACATGTTCATAGTAATTTAACAGAATAACTTATAAATATACTTATATGTATCCAATTCCCACTCTAAAATTCTGGAAGAATGAAAATGCACATGGGTTGTCACCCCCCAGCCCCAGCCCCACCACTCTTACATCTCAGGAAGAAAAAGGATTTCCAGAATACTTGACTGTGCTCATGGGGAACTTGAACATGATCCAATAGACAGCTGTGAGAATACAACAAGGAAATACTGCATGGTTTATAGTCAGGAAAAGGGTGCATCAGCCTTGTATACGTTAAACATACTTGTTAAATCTGTATGCTGCGAAAATCATCAGAGAAGCTAGCTGATAAAGAAGAATGTGGCATCAGGATTGACCCAACCTTGCTTACTGAAAGAGAGGAGGAATTGAAGTAACTGTTGATAAAGATCAAGGAATATAGTCATCCTTATGGATTACAACTCAATGTACAGAAGACCAAAATCCTCAAAGCTGGACCAATAGGTAACATCATGATAAATGAAGAAAAAAATGAAGTTGTCAAGGATTTTGTCTTTCTTGGATTCACAATAAATTCTCGTGAAAACAGCAGTCAAGAGATTAAAAGATGAGTTGCATCAGGTAAATCTGCTATACAAGATTTCTTTACAGTATTAAAAAGCAAGGATGCTACTTTGAGGATTTAGGTGTGTTTGACCCAAGACACGGTATTCTCCGTTGTCTCATATGCATGTGAAAGTTGAACATTGAATAAAGAAGGTAGAAGAAGAATCATGCATTTGAAGTGTGGTGCTGAAGAGTCTTGAACGGCACCTGGACCATTAAAAGGGCATACAGATCTGTCTTAGAAGAAGTACAGCCAGAGCGATCATTTGAGACAAGGATGGCAAGACTGTGTTATCTGTTTTGGACATATTTTCAGAGCAGACCAGTCCCTGGAGAAAGACATCATTTTTAGTAAAATGAGTAGTGCAGTAAAAAAGAGGAAGGCCCTAGACAAGGTGGATTAACACAGTGGCTGCATCAATGGGCTCAGGCGTAGGAACACTTGTTAAGTATGGTGTAGGACCAGGCAATATTTCATTCTGATGTGCATAAGGTCCCTACACAGCAGAACCAATTCCATGGCACCTAACAACAACTTTTCAGAACCTCTTCTCTTTGAGAAAAAGCCCACCTTTGCATTCCTAGTTCAAGGTTATTTACCTCTGAAGGCTGTTAATACATTTTGTACTTGAAAGAGAAGAATATTGTATTAATATCTTGGAAGCAAATCTTCAGTAGTCTTCCTTGTGATTCTCAGAACACTGAGGGGCATTTAAGTGTATTGTGCTGAAAGACTGATACAAATAAAAGCTAGCAAATCTTAAACTTCAGAAATCCTCACTTTGAACCTTTTCTTCAACCTAAGTTTCTTCCTGGTTTATACTCTTTGAGGCCAGGTAAATACCATATTGTAGCTCTAGATCATTTGATTTGGAGCATGCTTTGTTATGATTTTACAAAATGTATTTATGTGATTTGGGGGCACTTTTACATAATTGGCTGCTAACTGGAAGGTTGAAGAATCAAATCTTTCTTAGGACACCTCAGAAGATAGATCCGACAATCTCTTTGTAAAGAAAAAAAATCACTGGAAATTTAATGTATCACAAGCTTTACTCTAACACACATGGTCTTTCATGAGTTAGAGTCAACTGGATGTTAACTTGTTTGAGGTTTAGTCTCTACCACTTTTTCCAAGCAGGCCAAATCCTTAGCAAATTGTACCCGCAATCAATGCACACAGAAGCACTAACTGTGAGACCAGAAGATGTGTTGGTAAAGTAGAAGGGTAGAGAAAATGAGCAAGGCCCTAGACAGCATGGATTGACATAGTGGCTGAAACAGTGGGCTCAGGCATGGGAGCAATTGTGAAGAGGGCTCAGAACGGGGCAGGGTTTCATTGTGTTGTGCATTTGGTCGCTATGGGTCAGAATCGACAATTGCACTGAACAACAGCCACAACTAGCTGCTCTCCCTGCCATCATGTCAATGCTGGCTCCTGGCGACCCCCTGTGGGTTTCTGAGACTGCAACTCTTTACGGGAGTCGAAAGCCCTGTCTTTCTCCTGTGAAGCTGCTGCTGGTTACCAGAACTGGAATAGAGAAGAAAAGGATGGTGGTACTAGGGGGTTGGGTTTATGAAGTATTGAATTTTGTTTACAGTGGTGGAGAAATTACTTTGATTAATGGAAGGATTTCACCGCCAATTCAGTTCTATATATGAAAAAGGTGGTATGTAAAAGTTGTGTGGCAGATATATTTACAATGGAAAATAAAAGAAGAAAAAAGGGAAAGGAGGAGGAAGAGGAGCAGGAGGAGGAAAGGGAGCATTATTATTGTTGCTGTGTTGTTGTATCTGAGGCTGCTTACATACAACCAAACAATTCATTGGATTTGGTTCCTTAGTTTGGAAGTTCCAAAATATGTTTTGATGCTATGTCTGTGTTAGTTGACCTGATAATGGGGTTAGTGCTACTATTCCATCTACTAACATGTTGCATAGTGCCTGAGGTCTTAAAAGCTTCCAGGAAGCCAACCCTGTATCTACCCACATGATCATCTGTATTGATTAGCCTGGAAAGAAGGAAAGTCAGAAAGTGGAAGAGGACCTGGAATGTGTGGCTACTTGACTCCATGATCAACTGCTTCCTGTACCCTGAAAACAGAAGAACTAGATGGTGCTCGACCACCACTGGGCATTTAACAAAAAGACTCTCTGGAAAAATGCTGATAAAAAGGCATAAAATGCAAAACAGTATTTTCAATTCTCATGACATACAGATTTTCTGGAGTTATAACATATAGATGATCCTCTGAAACTACCTCTCTGAGTTATATTTTATTGCTTAACCAATATATAATCCCTGGTGTTTTCTGAAAATCAAACAACAGCTTTGTTTAACTAGTAAAGAATGTATGCCTTGAGCATTAGGCTCTTTTAAGAACTACCTACATGGGATCAAATTGATACAGCAACTCAAAAGACCAGTTAGAAAGCAGGGTACAGTGAGTTGATGTTAACGGGGAGAAACAATTCAGAAAAGGAAAGTGAGATTGGTTCCACAGCTTGTAGAATGTAATCTATACCACCCAATTGCACGTGCAAAAATTGTTGCACTGATACATGTTTTACTATGTATATTTTCAATGATGACAACAAAATAAAATGAATTACATTTTTATAAAAAAAGAAAAGCCCTAGGTATGGTTATCTGTTATTTTTTATCCATCACACATATTTATATATTCTACAAATATAATCTGTATATTATGTCTTTTTTGATTTGTGATTTTCCTATATATGTGATTTCCGTTTGAATTGTACATCCTAGATCTTTAGATCAATAGATATCCCTTACTTTTTCTTTCTCTATGACTCTAGGCTTTATAGTTCTTCTTCTCTTTCCTACATTTTCTCCCTTTCTCCAACTTTTACTCTCCTTTTCAGTTTCATAAGTAATTCCTCACACGTCTTTTGGTTTCTCACCCTTCACCTCGTAGTGCAAAATTACTGTTACTCCCCTCCCAGAAAATTACTTTTCCTTTCATCTTGTACCTTTGACATTGATTTCCTGTGGGGTTTCATCACAAACAGCAGCAGGTGATATTAACTGTTTAAAAGCCATGAAGTTGGGGAAAAAATTACAGGTATAAATTGCAGTGGCTGCAATATATACACTTAGTCTTGGTGCTATCTATGGTTTCTAAGAGATTTGCATGTGTTTTTTATTTTAATAACTTTTGTCACTTACAATTAGTATATTATAAAGAGAAGGTAATAAAAAGCACATAGGTAATTTTCTTTCAGCAGAATCTCAGATATAGTTGTAATCCAAATAGTCAGGGTACCACGTTGAAACAGATCATGTTTGTATAAAAACAGGAAAAGTTCTAAGTACTATTCTACATTTCCTTTTTGTCATGGAAGACCCTTTCTAAATTCCCTCTCAGTCCCTAGATCCTCTGACTGCTAAAGCAATGGCCTCGTACTGCTGCTTTGAGTTTTTTTATGGGCCATTAGGCTGAGTGCAAAAGTCATAAATTATCTGTAAAAGCTACCCAAATTATAGCTATCTGTGGTTTTCTTGAGGCCAACAATGTGTTTTTAAAAACACACCCCATAGCATGGAAAACTGCCAAGCATGAAAATATGCCCAGTATTCGATTTGCTTAAAGTTTAGGAGTTATTTAAATGTTGTCACCGAACTGCTCTTCAAAAAGAAAGTCGTGCCAATTAACAAAAAATATAGTCCTCATTCTTATTAGTTGCATTCAAATGAGCCTGTCATCTGAAACAGGCAAAGCTCCACTTGGAAGGGGTTTTTTTTTGTGTGTGGGGGTTTGCTTTTCATTTGAGGATGCTCCACAAAAGTCATTTACAACAAAAGCACAATTGTTCTTTTAACTTCACAAGATCATAAAATTCCAATCTACCTGAGTTAAACGAATGCAGCTGAGTCTCATTAATATATTTACCCAGAACATTCAAACATCAAAGACAGAAACATCTGTATTCTAAATCAGACTTTATTTTACTTAAGAAATAAAAATTATGCAGTTCTTCTCATTTTTGAAGCCTAACAAATTTCCTGAAACTGCATGCTTTCTGAGTTAAAGCTGTAGCGACATCAAGCCTACAGACCGAAGATGAAGCTGATAGCAGACCTTCTGTTCTAATTAGAATGGGAGATACTAAGATTTATTGTGGCTTATACTATATTCCTTTTAAAAATGATTTTCAATATGCACCTTTACCTACAAATGTATTAAAAAAGGTATTATAGAAATCGAATATTGACCATATGGCATATGTTTAAATCAGAGAAAAGGTATATACCCCATAGAAGATTGTGAGCTGATATGATTTATATGCCTTTCCATGCACCAAACAGTGTCCAGAGCACAAAATCATGGATTTATCACTAATCAGTATGAAATGCCATGATGGTTATGAACCTGTGATACAAAATAGCTGTTTTCAAGCTGAGATTTTTCAGCAAAGATGTGTTTTTTCCCCCCTTTTTTTCCCCACAAGCAGAATATTTCACAGAGCTCCAATCTCTGCACTGCTGAGTGCATCTGGGTCAATTTGTCTGCAAACTTGGGAGTTAACTCTGGAGCATTTATTGCACATCAGTCAAGAACAATGGGGTTTTCTGTGTACTAATTGAAAGCATGTATGTGTAACGATGGTTGTGGTTTTGTTCAGGCTCAACATCCATCCATTAAATTTCTGATTTTATGTGATTTGCTCATAACCAAGCTCAATGTGATGGACTCAAACAGAGTCATTGCAAATGTGCACTTGGTTTTTAACTGCAAATCCAATAGTTTTGCTTATATTTAAGTAAACTAATCCTGTAACTAGAAAGAAGTAATGAAATGTGTTTTCATCAAATTCAATGTCTGAGATGTAATCAATTATTTCATTTTACCCTCCTAGCCACAATCCTTTCTCCACAATCCCTTTTATGATGTTATTTTGTAAATATTGTAAATGAAAGCTTTTATTCCTGTTATTATGATCTCATTTTGGTTGGCGTTCCCTATGACAGAATTAAGGTGGGGTTAGGTCTCAACCTTAGAAGATGGTGTGAACCAAATCAGACTCTTTATATCCCTGAAGGCATGGTCTGCTGAAAGACAAAAGCCACTCCTCCTTCATAGCTTCTTCTGTGTATAGGAGCCTTTCCAGAAGCAGAGAGAAATCCCTGGATGAATAAGCCGCGACCAGAGCGCTTTTGAGATCTCTGTCTGAAGTGACAAAGGCCCAGAGCAGAGGTGCCAGAGACTGAGTCATGGAGACTAGAGGCAGAGCCGTGTGGAGTCTGAGACTATGAGGCAGAACAGCAAGTTGGCTTCCAGACTAAAGGGGAAGATACTAAGGGGTTATATAGCTGAACAGACAAGGACCACAGAGACTTGGAGCTGGCTGAGCAGAGGTATTGCGCTGGGCCACTGCCTGAATCCTTACTGCTTATTGATCCTGACTGTTACCATCCTCATCATTGTGGATTTGTCAGTGAGTTCTGTGTGACTATTGAAAAGAATGATTGATCCCAGCACAGAATCCAGGGTAGACTTGCCTGGTAGGAACAGCTGATGTCTCAATAGGTAGAGAAGGGTGCAGGGTGGAGGTAAGTCTGACCTCTACCTCATGACAATGGGGAAGTCAGTGGAGATCAGATAGGGCCTCCTCTATGATTGTGTTAGGTTGGGTATCTTAGAGAAACAAATCCACAGAAACTCATGTATAAGACTAAGATTTATGTAAAGGGTAAGTGCACATAAAAAAAAAAAAACCCAACCCAGTTCTGCCCAAGCCCACAAGTCCAACATTAACCCATATGTCCGACACCAATCCACAAAGTCATCCTCCATCTTACAAAACACATGCAATGACGCTGACTGCAGGAGAAAAGCCGAGTCAGTGAACGTGTAAGCATATCAGCGTTGGCAGGGTCTCCACACGGCTGCTCCAGCACCCAGGGCTGCATTGGGGTAGGTCCATGCGGCTTCTCCTCAGGGATGTCTTTCAGGGGGGAGCCGCGCCAGCTGAAGCAGGAAACTAGTTACGGCAGCAGCACCGTGGTAGGACCATCAGAAAGCAAGAGACCTGAGAACTAGAAAGGCGAGGCTCACCGAGGCATTTATCCCTCCGCCCTTCAATTAACCCCACATGTGTTTATCAGCAAGGTTGGCATAATAAGCATTAACTCTCTCAATGATGTTTATTATAACACAAACAAAACCCACAAGGTCCTCATATTTCTTATAAGTGATTTACATGAAAGAAGTTGATACATGCTTCTCTAAAACAGTTTAAATCTTATTTTTTTGTTAGAATAATGCATTTAAAATATAATCTGAAATAGGAGCTAAGAAAGTATGCAGTATAATTTTTTCAGAGAACCTGAAGGTTACTATGTTGAAAACTCACTCTTTGTTTCCAAACAATTAAAAGTATTTTGTTTTAATTCGAGTTATTTTTATTGCTATATTTGAAAGTACACAAAATTCATAGTTACTGGAGTTACATTTCTTAAAATTGTTTTAAATTATCTCAACTGATTTTTGCATGTTTTTGAGAGATTTTCTTAATCAATAAAAGCACTATATGATTATATATAATATGTATAGGTACATAATTTTGAATGTAAATATATATATCTATACATACACACAAATAAAGACACAGATAGGTCTATTTGAAATATTCAATATAGTTCCCAGTTTTGAAATAAATACTAATTTGAAATACAATTGTACTCTGATCATTGTTTTCTATATCATTTTAAGTAACTGAAAAGTTGGAAAATTTGCATTGGGATCAATATCTTACGTGACCTGAAATGAACTGGCCTTGGCATTTTGAATCAGAAAATCACATAGTTTACTAGGCTGAGAAGGACACAACCAAAAGGAATGGCTTTGTATTTTTCATCAGAAAGGATATTTCAAAATACATCTTGAAGTACAATGCTGTCTGAGATAGGACTATATTTACATTCAAGGAAATCCACTGAGACAACTATTCTCAAATTTATACCCCAACCACTAAAGTTAACGATGAACTAATTAAAAATTCTACCAACTTCTTCAGTCTGAAATTGATCAAATAGGTAATCAAGATTCATTGATAATTATTAGTGATTGGAATACATTTGGAAATGAAAATGAAAAAAGAGTAGTTAAAAATATGGTGATGGTGTTATAAATGAAACTGGGGAATGTATGATAGAATTTTGCAAGACTAACAACTTGTTCATAACAAATACATGTTTTCAGCAACACAAACAGGGATTACACATAGGTACTTATCCAAGTGGTATAAACAGAAGTAAAATGGACTATATCTGTGGGAAGAGCTGATGAAGAAATTCAATATAAGCAGCTAAGACCCAACCAGGGATGATTGGTCAATTGTTCATTGTTCAGGTTGAAACTGGTGATAAAAATACAAACAAGTCCATGAATGGAAAAATTTGAACTTGAGTATATTAGGCCTGAATGTCAAGAACTTTCCGAGAATAAATTTGCCACTGTGATCATTGCTGCCAAAAATCATTAAAGAGATAGGAAAGAAAGAAAAGATCAAAGGTGATGTTAGAAGAGATTCTGAAACTTGTTCTTAATTGTAGAACAGTTAAAGGAAATGGAAGAAATCGTGCAGTCAAATAAATGATGAAGTAAACAGAAAAAATTTAAAGGGAAGCTCTAGAAAACAAAGTAAAATATTATAATAAAAAATCCAAAGACCTAGAGTTAGAAAAACAAAAAATAGGAACCCACTTAGCATATCAGAAACTGAAAGAATTAAAGGAAAAAAATAATCCTTGAGTTCCAATAATAAAAATTTCTATGGGCAAACTATTAAATGATACAGGAAGCACCAAACAAAATTAGAATAAAGTCACTCTCCTAAGAAAAAAAGTCAGCATTTCAAAGATTTGAATCATTACCAGAAATTCAAGAAAGATTCAAATGAGAATGAGGAATGTCAATGCTGATGTCAGATATATTTCATGAAAGCAGAGAGTACCAGAACAATGTTTATGAGTGTTATTGACTATGCAAAGGCACTTGACTGTTTTGGTCACTTTAAAACACACACACACACACCATAGTGGCGGCGAATGAGAATTCCAAAAGAATTGTGCTCAAGAAGAACACATACAAAGACTAATAGGCGGTGATTTTAACTGAACAATAAAACACTACTTTTATAATCAAGAAAAGTATACATCAGGGTTATATATTTTCACCATACATATTTGATCTGTATGGTAAGCAAATAATTCGAGAAAAGCTGGAATATATTAAAAAACATTGAAATCACGATTGGGGAAGGTTCACTAAGGAACTGTGACATGCAAATGACAAAATGTGCTTGCTGGACGTGAAGAGGACTTGGAGCCCTGACTGATGGAGACAAAAGAAGAGTCTTTCGTTTGTATTACACTTCACTGTAAAGATAACACAAATTCTTATAAGGGAACTAGTATTCAACATCATGACAAATTGAGAAAATATTGAAATCATTAATAGTTTTATTTTACTTGGATCTGCAATCACCATTCATGGAAGCAGCAGTGAAGAAATTGAACAACTTACTGCATTGGGGAAATCTGATGAAAAAGAGTCTTTGAAGCCTTAAAGTACAACAAAGCTACATTGAGTGTGACTCCTCTAAGACCTTAGATTGTCAATTGCATTATATGCATGTGAAAGCTGTACAATGAATAAGAAAGATGGTTAAAAAAAGTTGAATTATAATGTTGGAAAAATATTGAATATACTATGGACTGACTGAATAATTAATAAATATTTTGCAATAAGTACAGCTCCTTGGAAGCATTTGGAAATGTTGTCATCATGAGGGACCAGTCCCTAAGGAAAGACATCACAGTTGGAAAAATGAAGGATCATCAGCAACAAAACCTTCCATGAGATGGACTGACACATGGAGTGACCGGAGGCTAAAGCAGAAAAATTATGAGGATGATGCAGGGCTAGACATGTTGTACATATTGTGACTATGAATTAACAGACTGTTAGTAAGTGCCATTGAGTTGGTTCTGGCAAATAATGACCCTATATGCCTGGTCTTGTGCCATCATCACAATCGTTGCCACACTGGAACCCATTTTTGCCCCCGCAGGGTGAATCTATCTCTTTGAGGGCCTTTCCCCGTTTTGCTGTCCCTGCACTTCACCAAACATGACGTTCTTCTCCAGAGACTATTCTCTCCTGACAGCACGTCTGCATTATGTAAGACAACGTCTTGTCAACCTTGCCTCTAAGCAGCACTCCAGCCGTACTTCTTCCCAAACACATCAGTTTGTCCTTTTAGTAGCCCATGGTACTTTCAATATTCCTCTGCAGCACCCCACTTCAAATGCATCGATTCTTCTTTGCTCTTTATTCAACGTCCAACGTTCACACGTATAGGAGACCATGGAATACACATGGCTTGGGTCCGGCACACCTTAGTCCTCTAAGTAACATCCTTGCTTTCCTATAAAATAAGGAGTCCTCGTGCAGCAGATTTACCTAATGCAACTCATCTTTTGATCTCTTGTTTGCTGCTCTCATGAGCATTGATTGTGGATCCAAGCAAAAACAAAATCATTGACACCTTCAACCTTTTTCCATTTATCATAATGTGACCTATTAGGCAAGCTGTGAGGATTCTGGTTTTCTTTACACTGAGCTGTAATTCAGACCAAAGTCTATAATCCCTGATCTTTACCACCAAGTGCTTCAAGTCTGCCTACCTATCAGTAAGCAAGGTGTGTCATCTGCATATAGAAGGCTTTTTAATAAACCTTCCTCTAATCCTGATACTACATTCTTCTTCATTTAAGTCAGCTTCTCTGATGATTTGTTAGCATAAAGAATGAATAAATGTGGTAAGAGGATAAAGCCCTGAGGCACACCTTTCCTTATTTGAAACAATGTAGTATTCCCGTTGTCCTCACACAACTGCCCCTTGATCCATGTACAATTTCTGCATGAGCACAATGCACTTTTCTGGAATTTCCCTTCTTCTTAAGGTTATCCATAGTTTATTATGAACCACAGTCAGATGCCTTGATATAGTCAATAAAACATAAGTAAACATCTTATGTAAAAATCAAAATCCAGAGAAGGGAGTCGTATTAGAGTTTAAATTTTGCTACTTGGTTTCTGAAGACTATGGATGATAGTGAAAGCCCCAAATCCATTTTGGGGGTTCCCACATGGAGTAAGCCTCATATTAATTCCCTCTTTCCATAACCCAGGGATGCAAATAACCTTGCTATCCTACAGCATTGGAAAACATGTTCTGGCAGTGGCAGTTAAGTTAAAATGTAATGCCTTATTTGATCATTTGATCTCCCATTTGACCCATTTTAAAATTGCTTCAGTTTTTAATATTTTCTCTGTTGGTTGATTTTTTTAAATAAATCGTTTTATTGGGGGCTTTTTACAGCTCTTATAACAATCTATACATTTATTGTATCAAGCACATTTAATATATATCTGTTTCATTTTGTCGTTATCATTGGTTTGTTTGTTTTTTACTGTATGATTTCCTGTTAAGAAATTCAGGATTGGTAAATCTATAGAAACAGTAACTGAATTAGGAGCACCGCAGGGAATAATGAATGTGAGAAAAAAGAAAATGTTCTAAAACTACTGAATTGTATGATATGTGAATTACATGCCAATAAAATTATTTTTTTAATGTGGTTGGTTTGAAACATACCCTATTCTGTTGAGATCATTAATATACCAAAAATCCTTTTCCAAATGGGATTCTATTCACAAGCATGCTGTTGCTATTGTGTGCAACTGGGTCCATGTCAACTAATAGGAGCTTAATGTGACAGAACGGAAACTGAAATGTTGTCTCAGTGGTATCTTTACACAATCCACTTGCCAAGTCTTTTCAATCATAAGGTAGCTGGTGGATTGAAACCATTGACTTTTCTATTAGCATTTAACCTGCCCATGATTTTATCTTTTATTATCATTAAGTGGTTTTATTGGGGCTCTTACATCTCCCATCACAATCCATACATTTATCCATTGTGTCAAGTATATTTGTACATATGTTGCCATGATCATTTTCAAAGCGTTTTCTTTCTACTTGAGCCCTTGATATCAGCTCCTTATTTCCCCTTCCCTTCCCCACCTTCCCTCCCTCATGAACCCTGGATAAGTTATAGATTATTATTTTCATATCTCACATCATCCTCGGTCATCCTTCACCCACTTTTCTGTTTTTTGTTCCCCCGGAAGGGGGTTACATATTGATGCTTGTGATCAATTCTCCCTACATCGCCCCACTTTACCCTTGTCCTCCTGGTATCGTTGTTCTTTCTCATTGTTGGCCCTGAGTGGGTTATCTATCCTGGATTCCCTGTGTTGCAGGCTCTTATCTATAGCAGTGTGCATGTTCTGGTCTAATGCAATTTGTAAGGTAAAATTGAGGTCATAATAATGGGGGTAAGGAAACATTAGAGAACTAGAGTAAAGTTGTGCATTTCATCGGTACTACAATGCACTCTGTCTGGCTCATCTCTTCCTTGTGACCCTTATGTGAGGGGATGTCCAATTGTCTACAGATGGGCTTTGGGTCTCTACTCCTCATCCCCATTCCCCACACTCACATTGGGTATGATTTTGTTCTGGGTCTTAGATGCCTGATACATGATCCCATCCACACCTCATGATCACACAGGCTGGTGTGCTTCTTCCATGGGGACTTTGTTGCTTCTCAGCTAGATAGTCCCTTGTTTATCTTCAAGCCTTTAAGACCCCAGATGCTATGTCTTTTGATAGCTGGGCACTATCAGCTTTCTTCACCACATTTTCTTATGCACCCATTTTGTCTTCAGTGATCATGTCAGGAAGGTGAACATCACAGAATGGCAGATTATTAGAACAAAGTGTTCTTGTGTTGCGGGTGTACTTGAGTAGAGGTCCCGTGTTCATCTGCCTCCTTAATTCTTTACCTGTAGATATATGTACATAGTTGTATTTCTCTCTGGTTATATATAAATATATTTACAAATGTATGTGCCTGTATTTAGACCTCTATAAATGTCCTTTGCATCTTAGTTCTTTCCTCTATTTCCTTTTACTTTTATTTTTTTAAATTTAATCATTTTATTGGGACTCATACAATTCATCACAATACATAGATCAATTGGGTAAAGCACACCTATACATTTGTTGCCCTCATCATACCCAAAATTTGCTTTCCTCTTGGGTTCCCGGAATCAGCTCATTTTCCTTTTTTCCCCTCCCCTTTCCTTCCTCCTCCCCCATGAACCCTTAATAATTTATAAATTATTATTATATCTTATCTTACACTGCCCGGCATCTCCCTTCACCCACCCCTCTGCTGCCCATCCCCCGGAGGGGAGGTTATATGTAGATCCCTGTGATCAATTCCCCCTTTCCTTTTACTTTTCTTTTGTTCCACCATCATGTTTGCCCTTCATTCAGGTTTAGTAATTTCTCTCTGCTACACTGCCCTTGATTAAGCCCCACTAATCATCCTACTCCCTTCTCTCTATTGATGTTAGTTCATTTGTTGTTCCCTTGTCCCTGGGTTGCCCCACCCCATTTCCTTTCTCCCATCTCCCCTTCTCCCGTATCCACTGCAAAACCATTGGTCCCATTCTTTTTATCTCCAAATTGTTTATCGCACCTATCTTATCTAGACACATGTAGAGACAGAAATAAGCTCAAAAACCAGGCAAAGCCAAACAAAATATCAAAGGAAGTCAAAACCAACAAAACAATAACAACAACAAAAACAAAAGAACAACAGCAAAAAGAAAGCCTCTGACAAAAAAAGGAAAAGCCTATAAATAGTTCAAGGCCTGTCTGTTGCCCTTTACAAGTGTTTTCCAGTAGAGTCTGATGGGGTGCCACACTCTGTCTCCAAAGTCTATTTTGATATTCTCTGGGGATTTCATTACTTTGCTCCTCTTGCTGCTCTGTTGCATGCCCTTAGTGTTTCGCCCCAGTGGGATGAGGTCAAATTGTGCACAATTCCGGCACTGTGTCTCCAGTGTTGTTTCCCACGGCACTATGGTTCAGTGAGGGATGTTGTGTCTCATGGTGGGGCCAGCCCTATGGTCCTCTCTATGCATTGTCTGAGCAGGATTATCATCCTCAGGGTTTGGTGGACCAGGATTTTTTCCCCTTTATATCTACACCAGAGAGAGAGAGAGAGACCAGGCTTCAACCCATGGGCCAAGACATGAATACAACATACTGGCATGTACCACGGAACCAATAGAGAGGTCTGCGGAGCTGGCCAATCCCAACTATGTGGGCATCTGCACCCCCGTACCCCCAGAAGCATGTACTTCAGAGGACAGAATTAAACTGGATTTCCATAGACTCTATTTTAACTCATGGAGATCCTACAAGATATGGTAGAACTGCCCCGAAATGTTTCTAAGGTGACAATCTTTATGGGAGCAGTCTGACACATCTTTCTCCTAAAAACTAGCAGGTGGATAGAAAGCACTGACCTTTTGATTAGAACTCCTAGGCATCGAGTCACATATGTTTTGAGGGACAAAATTCAATCAACATGTATCAACATATATCAATGCATATGGATATTTTTTTCATAATAATAGACTTGAAGACCTTTATGAAGTAAATTTATTCTTTGGCTAAAGAATTAAATCTTACATTGTTTTGGAACACATGTTATCTTCAATGTGTGCTACTATTAAAGAAACTTCCCTCTCCAATCAAGGAATTTGAAAAGCATGCAGAATAGGGAGCATATACAAACAAATCATGCTACTTGTTTCATTAAGAGGCTACTTTCAAGAACATATTACAAGTCAAAAACAGAAGTAAACATTTAAAAGAAGACATGGTCTGTTTGCATCACCACATATTGAAATCAATACTCTTCTTTAAATAATTAAAGATTCAAGTAGCTACACATACGTATTTGTGTAGGGTGTATATTTAACTGTGTGATGATTTAAATATGCTCATGTGGTGAAATGGTTTATTTTACAAGTGCTCATTTAATTGAATTTGACATTTTGCATTCCTATGCATGTAATGCATTGACATAGACTGTGTGATTAATAAAATATATCTAGTGTTGGCTCCATTTCCCATTATTCCTTTTTAAGATAGAAAAGGAAACTAAATATATTTAAATCCTTTTACCTTTGTGATTTTATAAATTCATCCTCTAAAGTAATGAAAAAATATTTTCCCTTTCCTGTTTGTGTTTATCAGCTGCAGCTCAATGATCTATTAAGGAATGATGTGCTGTAGATTAACCAAATGCATATGGAATGTGCCCATTCTGGTAGCTATATGTCGTATGTTTCAGTGTTCTAACTTTGAACTTCTAAGATTTCACATACAATTGTACCCTAATTATAGGATTATGTTGCTCTTTTATTTCAAGCTTCAAGGCTGAGAGATAATTGTACCATAAAAAATACACTCTCTGTTGACAATATTACCAAATTTTAAACATTCAATATGCTTTTTTCCAGATATATACTCATCAGTTCTGAAATATTTATATTAATAAAATGTTGAACTATTAATTGGTCTTCATGTGTGTTTTGATTTACGTAAGAGCTGCTCTAGGGTAAAGTGTAGCTTCTAGCACCAGAAACACGGAGAATAAAACAAACTCAGTTGATAGGTCATTCAGAATTGATGAGTTTCAACTGATTAAGTAATGCAGAAAACAAACAAACAGCAACAGCATGGAACAACAAAAATATAATCAATCATATTTAAGACATGGAAACATAATAATACAACACAACACTGCATGGATATTTTAGGTAGATAGATTGACAAAAGTACATTCTCTAAATTTGCTGTACCATATGAACACCAAGAGGCATTCTATATTTATGAAAATTAATTTCTTCTGAGAATAATTATATAATTGTGGCTTATAAGTGATGAG
>NW_022103896.1:61864075-61882853 GCF_000313985.2 Echinops telfairi | reverse complement strand
AACTCATGTAATAATGGAGAGTCTGTAACTATTATTTCATCAAATAAAAAGTCATCTATGATAAAGAATATGAACTAATAGTGAAAGCTGAGAAACTAATACTCATTAAAGGAATATGCTAACTAAATGCAATAAGTGAATTTATTAGAATCAGGAGGACACCCTCTCAAAATAAAAAAGTTGTTAAGAGAAATTGTGGCTTTTCGCCAATAGTATTGTGCCAAACTGACTTCTTGATTCTAATAATCATACAATTGTTCTGCAGAAAATATGGTACTTTTATTAGGAAATAGATATTAAAATATTTAGAAGTAAAAGTTATCGTATCTGTTACTTACTGTTCAGAAATAAATGCATAGGGAGAGAGAATGAGAACTAAACAAAATCACCAACCATAACTTGAATTAGACACAAATTTTTCTAATGGATATTTTACTCTGAGTTAAAATGGACACTTCAGTAAAGAGTATCTTATTTTACTTTTACTGTAGATTTATATATATTTATATTCCCAGATTTTTCTAAATTCATGCACAACTCATAACAAATATTTATATAAATCATCTACTTTGTTTTAATTTAGGAAACCACATTTTAAAAATGAAGTTCTTTTACATGTTTAAAAATAACTGATCTCTTATATCTTCAGTTCTAAACTAAAAATGGTTCAGAAGTAGACCTTCAAACATAATCTTAATAAAAACTGAAACTAATGTTCATTTGAAAATTGTATATTATTTGATTTATTGAAACGTATGCTTAAATTTTCCTTTTCTATATATATATATATATATTCCCCATTATTCTGGTCTTGTGAAAAACATTATTTAACAGATAGATGGAAATAGAGATATACATATATATATAAATAACTGATGTTCATTTCAAAATTGTGTGTGACTTGATTTATTGAAACTTATATTTTGTCTTTTTTCATATATGTAAAAACACAAAACATAAGCCAAATATCTATAGATTAGATATACATATATATTTTACCTGATGACTAAGTTTTTTTTTTCACACAAGTAGAATAATGGAGAATATTCAAATAATATCTAAGCAAACATTCAACAAACATTTATGGTAAGCATTATTGGTATAGTAACTAGTGAAGCAGCCATGAACCAAAAACAGTTAAATATTTTCCTATCATGAAACTTACGGACACACACATTAAAGAAATTAACAAGGAATCAATATGACTGATGATGCTAATGCAGTACGGAGACAAATAATGCAGAATAAAGAATATAAATGCAGGGAAATGAGAATAGTGTGATTTTCAATTAAGTTTGTCGGTTAGTCCTAATTCAAAAGGTGGATTTAAGAAAGTCCTGAGCTAATGGAATTCTTGGCGAAAAGCACTACAGACTGAGAAGCCAGAACGTATAGATAAATTCCTGCAGGACTCCATGAACAATGAGGCAGCCAACCTGTCTGACACGGAGTGAACAGTGGGTAACAACAGCAAATAAGAGACCAGATCAAAGTAAGTCTTATAAAGGATTGAAAAAATATAGGTTTTATTCTTAGTGAGATGTGAAAACTTTTAAGGGTTTTTTGCTTCAGAGTAACATGATCTGCCATAATTGGATTCACGATAAACTGCAATATGCCAGTGGTAGAAGTAGAGAGATCAAGGAATCAGCACAGCAGTAGAATATAAAAATAATATTGATAAGATGTGGGGTAGTTGTAGTGGATGTGATAATAGAGACGTATCTTTTTATTATGGTTGAATTAAAGATTGGTTGGTCAATTGGTCAGTCGTGAACTATGAAAGAGAAGTGTCAACAACGATTCTAGACATTGCTTGTGTAATTGGAAAGGTGAAATTTCTATTTCCTAGAGATGAAGAAGTTTGTCGCAAGAGCAGGTTTATGGGGAATACTAGAAGTTTATGTTTGGGTATATTAAGTTTGAGATAATAGTTATATGTTTAAAGAGCCATGTGGGTGCCCTGGTGGCATGGTAGATTATAAGGTAGGTTGCTAATGGCAAGTTTGGCATTTGAAACCACCAGCCTTTCCATAGGTTCCATTGTAGAGAGATAGACTTTCTTCTCCCCTAAAGAACTGCATCTCAGGAATTCACAAGGGAAGTTCTATTCTACCCTATAGGGTTGCAATGAGTCAGGATTGATTGTGGCATGGAGTTTGGTTTGGGTTCCCAAAAGTAATGTCAATACTATGACTCAATAATAGTGGAGTTAGTCATGTTCTAGTTATAAATTTTGAATTTTTCACTCTCTGGTGTGTTAAGCCTTAAAAGCAGGTGAGTCTACTAGTTGACTGGTTGTATATATACAAGGCAGTAAATAAAAGGACTCACCTTGGAGTATTCTAGGCAAAGAGGAGAAGGCAGAAAAGGATATTAAGAAGGACGCAAAAAGAAAATCAGGAAATGTGGCTTCCTAGAATCCAATAAAAGAAAATGTTGCCAAGAGAAGAAAGTTATTAACCTTGTCAAATATTACAAATTAGTCGAGCCTGGATTTATTGTATTTGACAATGTGGAACACACTGATGCCTTTGCCAGAACAATTTTGGTAAAAGATCAGGGAGTGACTTAAGAATAAGAAAAGATACACTTAAGACAGGAAATATTATAAGAAATAAAACTATTTTGAGATATATCTTTGAAAAGAAATCCAAAATTTAGGTTTTAGTAGGAATAAATATAGCCTATAAAAGTGGAATGTATGCATGTGTTTATGTGGTTTGTTTTTATTAATGTCTAAAATCCATTATTTGGGATGTTTCGTCTGCATATCGCAGACAGACAATCCTGAGTTGAAGTTGTATTTACTTTTATGTCGTTGTTGTTGTTAGGTGCCACTGAGTCAGTTCTGACTCATGACAAGCCCATGTTCCCAAGAATAAAGCCCTACCCGGTCCTGGCCCGTCCTCACAATTGTTCTTATGTTTGAGCCAGCTTTGAAGATTTTTGTTTTGCTTTTCCATTGGGGTCTAATGCACACTGAAGACTGTACTATGTTTTGTTGTTGTTGTTTTTCCTCAGGCTGTATTCTCGGATCTTTAAGGCTCCATCTCTCTCCACAAGCAGGGTTTCACATGTGCATATCTCAGATTGCGTCCATCTTGCTGAGGACACATTCTTCTTCCTATAGTTGAGCTTCTTCTACTCTTTGCCCAGCTTACAGATTGAATAAGGGTAGGTGAAGGAATAAGAGCTTTCCAGGTTTTAAACGATGCACTCTTCTTGGGTTTCAGCACTGCCTCTTACCTTGGTCTATGTACAGGTTCCACATGTCAATATCCTTGGTATATTAAAATAGTCACAGAAATCTTGTATTAAACTCTAGTTTCACCTTCTGCACACCTTGTTTATCTTCCCCTCATAGGCATATTACCTTGGGCCTCTGGCTCTTGACAGTTACCTTGATTAACTGGTCGGCCTTTGTTCCAACCACTCTAAATGTGGCCTTCTTCCTTTCCACTTGCAGCCTAATGTGCCTTATATACTTTCCAGTTATTACCACTATCAACAACCAAAGCAACCACTGGAAAATGGAAATTCTAATTCCCATCTGTGTATCCAAGGCTGTTAATAAGCCTTTCTCCAATCTTGATACCGCATTCTTCTTCATATAAGCCATCTTCTCTGATGATTTGCTTAGCATACAGATTGAACAAGTATCATGAGAGGATACAAACCTGATGCACAGTTTTCCTGATTTTTAACCATTCAGTATGCCCTCGTCTGTTCACACAACTGTTTCTTGATTCATGTACAAATTCTGCAGAAGCCAAATATACTATTCTGAAATTCTAATTCTTCAAGGTTATCCACAGTTTATTATGGTCTAGTTGAATGCCTTTGCATAGCCAATGAAACAAGTAAACATCTTTCTGGTATCTGTGTTCAGCCAAGATCCATCTGACACCAGCAATGACATCTCTTGTTCCACTTCTGAATCCGGCCTGAACTTCTGGCAGTTCCTGTCAATGTACTGCTGCAACCATTGTTAGATAATCTTAAGCAAAAATTGACTTGTGTGTGATATCAATGATATGATTCTATAGTTTGAGCATTTTGTTGGGTCACTTTGCTTTGGAATGGTCACATGTATGGATCTCTTTTAGTTAGTTGGTCAAATAGCTGTCTTCCAAATTTCCTGTCACTTAAGTATGACAATTTCCAGTGCTTCTTCAGCTTGCTAAGATATTTCTATTAGTATTCCATCAACTCTTGAAGCTTTGTTTTTGCCTAATGCCTTGAGTACAGCTTGAACTTCTTCCTTCAGCAACATTGGTTCTTGCTCATATATGACCTCATGAAATGGTAGAATATTGACTGGTTCTATTTGGTAGAGTGAGTCTGTATATTCTTTCCATCGTCTCATGACAATTCTTCATCATTCAGTGTTTGGGCCATAGAAACTTTCCAGATTAGAACTCATGGCTTGAACTTTCTTTCCCGGTTCTTTCTGTTTCAGATATACTGACTGCGTTCTTCCTTTTTGGTGGTAATTCTAGGTCTTTACACATTTCGTTAAAACTGATATTTTCTATCCAGCTCTTTGACGTCATCCGCTCTTCCATTTGCTTTAGCTACTGCACAATTAGAGATAGTTTCAGAGTCTCTTCTGATATCCACTTTTCTCTTTTCTTTTTGTTTTCATGACTGATTGCTTTCTTCAGGAATGACGATATTGATGCCCTCCCACACCTCATCAGGTCTTGTGTTATTAGTGTTCAATGGGGCAAATCTGGTCCTGAAATTCAGGTGGGATACACTCAAGGTAGTATACTGACTCTTGCAAATTTTTATTTTCATCTTTATCCTGAATCACATCTAAGTAATTGATGGTCTGTTTCACAGTTTGCCGCTGCTCTGGTTTTAGCTGCTGATATTGAGGTTCTCCATTGTGTCTTCCCACAGATATAGTCAATTTGATTTCTGTGTATTCCATCTGGGAAAATCCATTTGTATAATCACCTTTTGTGTTGCTGAAATAGATATGTACTATGAACAACTTGCTGGTTTTTCAAAATTCTGTCATGCGATGTCCAGGGTCACTCTAACTTGTATCACCACTGTCCACTGCCTCCCAAGAAGTCAGCTCCTCTTCAGCCACATTTAAAGTTTCCATGGACCAGAAGGGCTTGTCCTCTGGCAGTCTCTTGGACAATGTCCTGCTGCCTTGTTTAGGCTTTCAGGATCTGACAATAATTTAAAGACGCACATAAGGTTTTCAGTGGCTTCATCCTGTGAAGTGGGAAACTGAGTCCTCTTCCATTGTGTGCTCTTAGTCAAGTGCTCTGCTGAAATCTGCTCACTTTAGGTGATGCTGCTGGCATTTGAAACACCAGTGACACAGCTTCTAGCACCACAGCAATGTGACACACCAAGAGACAAGCGGTGCCAGAGGGAAGTAGTACCTATTTAAATGGAGAAAGTGAAGTTGATTGAAATGCAGCTTGTGAATCCAGTGGCAGCTGAGTGGAGAACAAGTAGCCAACATCTCCGGAGAGTGCTGTGGGGTCGAACATAAAGCAGAAACACTATTGCAATTCGTATTTCATAGCACTAGATAAGTGGAAATGAAAAGCTTCGGGAGAAAACAGGGAAGTTGCTGATGGGATGCAGGTAAAGAAGTAAAGCATTGGAGAAAACATGTGATGAGCTCACACGGCCGTAGACGGGAACCTAACTAGGACATCTTGAGTGTTTAGGTATAGTTTTAGCTTAGAGAATAGATATTATTTTGAGAACTTATTAATTTTACCATCTACTCCCTTATTTTCTTTTTGAAATAGAAAGAAAGGCACGATCTCAGTGCCAGATTGGGAAGGATGGTTTGGAGGGTTGGGGGCATATAAAGGGTTAACAACTGGACTAGAGAAAACCAGTTATCAGATAGGTGTTGAGCAACCCTGGTGGCTCCCTTGGGTAAGTGTTGGATTGCTAGCCTTACTCTGCTCACTGTAAGGTAACTGCAAATTCATTCACCACATTCTGCTCTTGTAAGGATTTACACCCTTAGAAGCCCACAGGGGAATTTCTATTCTGTCTTCTAGGGTTGCTATGAGTCAGCATCAATTTGATGGCAATGAGTTTGACTGGGTTTTGGTTGATAGCCGTACATTGAAACAAGAAGATAAATTTAAATTATGAACAGTGTTTTTGGATTTGCTTTGTTGTTGTTGTTGTTTGTGTATCTTTGTATCAGTGTGTAGATAGACAAATGCAGATATGAAGTGATTGGAAAGCTAGCTTTAACCGATTTTATTTTCTGTTTCAAAATATAGTCATTCAATCATTTCTTTTCAACCTTGTTATCTTTTTTGCTGCATAAATGAATAAACCCCTAAATATTCCACCTTAAATTATCAATATTCCATTTGTTGACTAACATTGCTATATATATGTTTTACTTCTTGTTTCCATATTTTATTCCCACCATTATGCTATCTTTCATTTTGTTGAAGGGTTTGAAATAACTTTCTAATTTACACTTAAATAGAATCTGAAACTCATTTAAAGTTCATCTCATATTTATATATATACACGAGGGGTCTTGGAATATATGGAAAATATATGGAAATAAATGGAAACACATATATGGAATACATGGAAAATTCCATGATCTTATCATTGTATTTTCCTTTGAACTTTTTGCAGTGCCCTCAGACAGTTCTAGTGATGGCTGATATAACTGAGCTGCAGGAAGCAGCACAAAGGAGTGCTGTATCTGTCCTCCTTTGGCTTCCCTCTTGCTATGAGGCAGAGATCAAATATGCCTTCACCCTCCATCCTTCTTCACCTTGCTGCCACCAACCATTCCTCCCAAAGTGCTCTGCTTCTTTACTGGACTTGATAATGAACTCAGAGACAATACTCAAAATTAAAGAGGTGTATTAGGGAAGTTTATAGGTTACCACCAGTCAAGGTCAAAAAACAGTAAGAACACAGGCATTGATTCACAGCAACACCTCTTCTCAGCCCTCCGTGAAGTCTTCTTTAGAATTTAGCTTCTCAGTTATGTGTTCTCTTGGCTTATGCCTCCCTGGACTTGCGAGCCTTTTTGTTGCTCTGTCTCACAGTTCCACAGTCTTGGCATGATTCCTTTGTTCTGGCTCATGGTTTCACTACCTCAGTCTCCGGTTTCAGATTGGCTCCTTTGCTCTGTCCCATCGTCTCCATGCCACAGTCTCTGGTGCCTTTGGTCCTGGCCTTCTGTCACTTCAGACAGAAATCTTGAACATGTTGTGCCAAGGGCTCTTTTCCCAATAGTTCTGGGATCTCTCTCTCTGCTCCTGCTTCAAAGTTGGCTCATCTGTACAGCCAAGGGAGGGGTAACTAAAAACTAAATCCCCTCCATTGTGTCACACATGTCTATTTGTATCATCCCACCCAGTCACTTGGTGAGAGTTACAGAGACTTGGATAGAACACCCATGTAAAGAAATTTTACCCACCCAGAATAGATCTCTATATTTTTTCATAGCTATATATAATATGGTTGAGAATCATATCCCTCCTTTGTAAAATGATATTCACCTTTTAAAGAGTCCAGGAATATTGTTATTTTTATTCATAATTTCCCTTGAGTCAATTTTGATTCTTTGTAACCCCATGTGTGAAGATCTGAACATTTCAAACTTTTTCAAGGATAGAACATTTCAGAAACAGATCACCTCACAAGGAACTATCTTCTGAAGAATCTGGGGGTGAGTCCAATCTGTCAGCCTTTAGGCACTATGGGTAGTAGTCAAGCACTTCCTTTGCATCAAACAAATGCTTATATGGTCAATGTAATATTGTGACACTCAGATGAATCTGGATTATTTTACCTGAAAAAATATGTAATTATTTTCCCAAGAATTATGTAAACTTCAAATCAGACTTAACTCTGTCCCTCATTGAACACTCAAACATTTTAATTATTGCTAGTATAGAGTATTAGACAGGCAGAAGGGTTGATTTAAAAAAAAAAATCTACCTTTAGCTAGCTCGAAAACTTTTGCCAGGAAGTTTGGGGCAAACTGTTATCTAATGTTTGATATTCCTCTATGGGTTGTTACATTTCATGAGTTTACTGTACCTGCTTGAGTCAGTACTGTTGGCTCTAATTACAACTTTTCTCCCAATAATAAATGAAAGGTGAAATGGAAAACTAAAGCTATAATCTGGAATGTTTACATCAAATCATCTACCTTCACCTAAACTATCTGATAATGGAGGTAACCTATGCCATATATTTTTCCCCAAAACTAGGCAGGCTTTTAGTCTTTTATTTAGTTTATGAAATGGCTTTAGATCATAATCTCAGTTTACATTTGTGTATACAACACTGGTTTCTCTTTCTATTCAATCTCTTAAGTAAAACACTGCTGCTGTTGTTTGTCCTTTATTCCACTGATATCTAATGTACAATATTATTTTATAATGGTTGAAGTAGTTCACACTTGGATTCTATAGAAATAGATGTTAAATTTTTATGTGTCAATAAAGATCCTGTTAAAATTGCACAGCTAAATTCAGACATTAAATCCTCATTTACATATTTTTGGCATAGTCAATTCATACATTTCTTACTGTATCCTTTGAAAAAATATAGCAATAGAATGAAATTTATGAAGCTATATTTTATTATTAGTTATTATCGGATTAACAATACAGTAACCTTTTCAGAGCCTTACTGTGGCTCTGTGGAATTGTAAGGAGATAAC
Organism: Echinops telfairi; assembly: GCF_000313985.2. Classification (NCBI taxonomy): domain Eukaryota; kingdom Metazoa; phylum Chordata; class Mammalia; order Afrosoricida; family Tenrecidae; genus Echinops; species Echinops telfairi. The sequence continues at coordinate 61,874,152 of NW_022103896.1, read as the reverse complement.
CCTTTTCTATAGTACTCTGACAGCACATGACAGGTAGGCATTGTCTTTCTGTGGTCGTCGGGTGCAGGGTGTTTATTTCAACTCATCAGACCTCTCTGGGGCAGTGAAATTGCCCTGTAATCTTTTCTAGGGTGTAGCATTTAAGGGAGCAGATACGTAGGGGCAGTTCTACTCTTCCCTGTAGCATCACTATCAGTACTACTGGACCCTCTGCAAATGAATTGGCAGCAAGTTCAGTTCTCTGACAGACTGGCTGGGCACGTTCAAACCTCAAGGATAAAGTGGCAGAATACGAAAAGCAAGAATTTTTCTTTTCACTCGTAATTTGTACCTCTTTTCTCTGTAGTATTTTAAATTTGTATTCGAATTAGAAATATTTTCTAGTTTTTAATGCTTTAGCAACTTTTCCTCCGAATTTTATAGGCTCAAAGTCTCTGTGATCTTATAGTTAATGGCCTAGATCATTAGAAAAACAGGTGTTTTCTTTCTCCCTGAAATTTTTTTTATATTTAATAATGTCCTTAAACTTCCCTTTGTTTAAACAGTATTATAACTAAAACACTGCAGAATTCCCTAAGAAAATACTAATCTCATAATTTTAGTTAACATTGTTACTTACATTTCATGCGTCTGTGTGTTGAATTTTATTTAGTTGCCATAAACAATAAAATAAAATATCAAAATCTATATACTTACCTGGCAGGGGAGACACCATGATCACGAAGGTGGTTTTCCCAGGGCGAGGCTTATCCATTGCACTCCGGATATGCTGACCCCTGCGATTTCCCCAAATGTGGGAAACTCGACTGCATAATTTGTGGTAGTAGGGGACTGTGTTCGCACTCTCTCCTGTAAAAAAATAAATAACAAAATCAAATTAATACTATTTTTATTAAACTTTTAGTTATATATATATATATATAACTTAGTTACATAACTAATCATATTAAAACATCATGTATAATCTGTGATATTTGAAATTGGAGCTAAATACTCATCATATGAAGGAGGTTTCAAAACGTTTTTGGAAAAAATTTAATTATTTTTTAATTCCACTTTTTCAAAAACCCTTTGAAATTGCCTCATAATCATATCTATATGCGTAAAAATGGGATGACTCAAATTTACAGACTTAGTATAAGTGAAGACTGTAATCTCTTTTTTGAACTGAAAGCAAAAGCATGCATAGTCCTAAAAATGTTCACTTCAATGATATATTTACTCAGCCACTTTTTAAAGTTCACTGAAAAATATGTTTTTTTTAGTAATGAAATCATTAGAAAAATAAGCTACACAAAATGCTACAATATTTTAAAATGTGAATCAATCTCTTATTTATGTTTAGAAACCATAGACATTAAAAATTCTTCAGTTTTATTCTACTGTCATTGATATTTAAGACTAAATAGAAGAGTATTCATAATAATTATATGTAATTAGAATAATTACACCCATGCTGATTCAATTTCATCATTTTCTTCAAATATTTTGTAATCTCCCTATCACACTCTCTTTTCAAAAGGATATTGGCATAATATCTATCTAGATTGGAATCAAATGTATAGCCTTTAGAAACTATACAAAGAAACAAATTCTAAATATAGGCGTATGCATACTTAAATTTCATGGAATACAACTTCAGAACCTTGGTGCTGACCATCTTGACTCTGTCTCCTTTAAGATTTCCATGCTCTCTGTATTAAAGTGAGACCTCAGTTTGTATATGATAACACTGCCCCCAGTCATGTGATGTAGGGATATTTCTCTCACTCCTGTTGCTTCACCTTTCTCTGTCATTACTTCTCTCCCAATCCCATCTTCTTGAAAAAAAAAAAAAAAAGCTTCTTGTCATCCTCTCTAGTGGAGAAAGAGGTAAGGCCATAACTTTTGAAAACGTGTCCCTATTCTCAGTTAGCTTGATTTGATATCTGCTGAAGTCCAATATTTTTTTCTTCCAGTTCTCAAAAGATAGTAGAGTTGTGGTAGGTTATTTTGGATCAAGTGGCTTTTGCTACATTTCAGACTTTCCCATTTGACTTGTCCTTGGGTCAAACTCATGAATGTTGGAATAGGATTGTAGTTTTCAGAGGGACTCTGGGTGGGCTCAGGCATCCAATCTTTTGGTTAGGGGCCTAGTGCACTAACCTTTTGCATTACCAAAATCCTTTGGTCAATTCTGAGTCAATTCTGATTCTGAGTCAATTCTGACCAAAACCCTCCAATGAGTCAATTCGGACGCATAACAAAGCAATACCAGGTTTCAGAGGCTGTTAAGTCTTTGAAGAAGTAGACAGTCTCTTCTTTCTCCCATAGAAGGACTGGTGAGTTTGAACCACCATCCTTATGGTTAGCAGCCCAACGTTTACCCAAGAGTACCACCAGGGCTTTCTTATCCGGGGAAACTGAAGTTTTAGTGCCTTTGCATATTCACATAATCACAGTTTGCATCGAGTTGTATATTTTTTCTCCCACAATTTCTAACCAGAAAAATCAGCTGTAAACTATCTGTGCTTAATGTTTTTAATATGCTTGTGTATCATTACGTTGGTGGCTAATCGGAGGAGCGGGCCAGGCAAGTATGTCTTAATAAACTACAGAATATTACTCTAGAATTTCTCAATGTCCTAGTTCTTTTTCTCTAATGGTTGCAAACACAAATTTCTTGTGTGACTAATAATGAAAATAAAAATTCTCACCATTTGAATTTCTTTACTTTTTAAATAGTGAAATAACATAAGAACCAGTGGATTTTAGAAAGAATTGGAAGATTTTGAACAATTGTAGGAAACAATTTATACGTGACTTTGTTCAACAGAGAAGTTACCATGTCTTATAGTAAGCCTGGCTTTGGAGTGATCTCAAAAGATGCTCCTCTCTTTAGAGGCATGAGAAACTGCCCCATCACTCCAGGTGTGGATCAATAGACATGAAAACAAGGTGGGAAATCCAGGACTTACAGATCGTTGGCAGCATAAAAACGCAATAGTCAGCTTTCTATCTTTCAGTAGCAAGATTGTTATTTAATCCAAACAATTCTAAATAATCGTGACTACACCATCTAAATGCGTTTCTATGCCTGGGAGCAATGGTTGGCCTGCGCTGGGAGAAGGTGTACTTTCTCCCAACAAAGGCAGGACACAGTTTACCTTTCCAAAAATAGTGTTAGCATTAAATTAGAATTGTCTTAGAGAGCAAGAAAGGGGCTATTGGTTTGCTTCACTGATGAGAGTATAGGGAGAATTGTGTGAAAGAGTTATCTGCCTGAATAATCCAAAAAAGAAAGAAGCCTTTATTTAAAGAGAAATGTATGGAAAGAAAAATGAGAAACATCTTTCCTGTTTCGGGTTCAAAGAAAAAAAATCAAAAGAAAAGAGAAATATAAATATAAAACACATTTTTGGTTAAGTTGGGATAATCATAATAGTCTGATATGGACACAAGTTAACACAAAATATTTTAAATTTCCACATGAAAAATAAACAAATGAACAAACTTTTAAAAAACCTTACAGGCATTTGAATGGAATAATCACAAATGGAATAAATACAACAATTACGCCTCTTTCATTCAAAGAGAGTGTTTATGAAGATTACATTTACAGATTTTTTTCAAAAAAATTTCTTCCCACAAAAAAGGCTCTTTATTTGTCATTTGTCATTGGGCAATATCACTGACAAAATAATTAATCACACGCACAAAATTTTTGTTTTTTACAGCAGTTTAAATCACAAAACAGCATGATGGTATACATGTTAGAGAAAATAACCAACAAAAAAACCCACCACAGATTAACAAATAATTGATAAATATCTGCAGTGTTCTGTTCATTATTTCATATCATAAGCCACTTGTTTTATGCTGTAAGAAATGGATTTTAGGACCCCGTTTTCATTTTCCATAGTACTGATCAGTGTTGTACTCATTTGCTACTTAAAATACACTTTTCATTTTCCTTATTAACACTCCCTTAGTGCATTCTCTGTACACCATATGCTTATGGACAGCTCTTACTATCTATCCTTGACCATCTGGACTGTTCAAATTGAGAGGCTCATCTTTTTTTTTTTTTTTTAAGTTGCTACCAACTATGTTTTTAAGACATTAGAGGTAGAATATTGCTGAATATGGTACCGGCTGCTCCTTTTCCATTTGGGGCTGTTTCTCTGTGTAGTTTTAAACAATCAAACATGAAAAAATATAGATTAAATATGCTCCTAATGGTTTTGAATATTGGAATTTTAAAAGCAGTATTAAAACGCAGGATAAAATTTAGGAATCAGAAATAGATTCTTGGCATATTGCCTTAAATGGCACAGCCCCCCAAATTATCACATAACCAATGTGAATTCCAGAATACTTCTTCATAAGCATCTTTGCAAAACCATTAAAATACTTAGATGGTGTGGTGAGACTGCCTACCATAGCATTCCTTAGAAGGAAGCTGAAATTAACCACCCAAAGGCTGCTTCTAGTCTTGTTCCTGGGCTGACATGTCATTGGCTACAGACAGGGGAACAAAGTGAGATCCATCATCGCCATGATCGTAGGAAAGCCAAAAGAACAACTTATCAGGTCAGATCAAGAATAAACAAACACGAACATAAAAGTTCTTATGTTCTGATGAATTGCAGCTAACAGACCCTAAAGCATTATATTTTGGAGGCGGAAAACCTGCTCTTGTTTAACAGATTTTAGAGGGAATGAAGCAGCCAATGCTCACTGCAGGCATTTGGCCAAGCTATTGTGGTTTTGCAAGGATGCCTCACAACCCCACCCCTCTTTTTGTTGTTTGAAAAATGCAGGGTGACAACTACACCTTCTCCACCCATTTTGAATCCCTTAAAGAAAAAAAAGTATTTTGCGAACTTTCACATTTTCTAACTTGGCTTCATAAAAACCCACACTCTTCACAAGTCCCAAGGTAGAGTATGTCTTACTTCTTTGCCTCAGCATACCTATCCGATATTATATATCTTTGTTTAGAAGCTTCTATTAAATTTAATTACTTACCCCTGTGGCTTTAAATTGAGGGTGGCGATAAAACAAAGACGGCTTCTATTAAATTTAATTACTTTCCCCTGCGGCTTGCATAGAAAGGGTGGCTTCTATTAAAAACTGCATGCTATAGGTGTGGCTGATAATCAAGGATGCTTCTAAATGAAGATATATAGGCTGTAGCAATAATTAATCAAAGAAGATGATGTTAGGTACAGAAATGAATTCATATGATACTGCTAGTTTTGAAATTTATTAAAGTAATCATAGCTTTGAAAAGATTTTCATAATTTATTTTGCTTTCTTTTCACAATAAAAATATAACTTACACCTGCATGCAATACGTAGGCTATGTTAGCATTCTATTGCAGAAGGTAAATACTTCTAAATGTGGCAATCTAGCAGATAAAAAATTAAACTGTGTGATGCTTTACCTTCACTTTTCCTTTTTTGATAGTAGCTGAAAAAAGAAAATGGTTTACAGATTTAGCTATGTATGTAGTTTGAAAGTAACAACTGAAAAATGATGTTCATAATCTGAATGGCAATGAAACCAATTATCTGTACTGTGGTTGTTCACATGGGAATTCTCCTAAAGGTTTAGTATTTCTTAAAATAAATTAAAAACAGCTGTGAAAATACCATAAAACAAAAATAGCAGCTGCAAAAGAGATTAACATTCCTAAATTTCATTTGAACCTGATATGTTATTTTTCTAACAGCAACATATATATCCTGATTTTTAATCTATCTTTATGAAATTTTAACTTAAAAAAATAGGACTACTGGATAAATTTTTTTATATTACTAGTCCTTAATATTAACAAGAATTTCATCATGTATTCTCCCTTAGGATGCATTTAATATGATTCTTTTGTTTTTAGTAAGCCTCATATACAAACTACCACCATAGAATAATCTAAATAAACTCATTTAAGATTTAAAGACTACTAAGTAAACAGTTTATAGTAAAGTTTGTGCCTCTCTCTCTTTATTATGTTATTTAGTGCTACCAACGGACTTTTACGTTGAACCATGATGACCAAATGCCTTTAAAATTTTTTACATCATATCTGCTTTCCAGTTATGCAAACAGGCAAAGATGAAACTGTACCTGTTTTCCTCAGGTATTATCCAATAAGCAGGGTAAGCACAGGCTTACGTGTGCTTACTGACTAATCTGCAGGGAACAATTTCACATTTTTCCACCACATCAAAGGTTCTCCTTCTAGGTATGGCTGGCATCTGGTGCTCTCCCCGCCTCAGAGCACCTTCCTACAGAACCAAAGCCTCTCCGAATGTACAGTTCCCAGGTGGGAGGGAGTGCCCAGTAAGCCCAGGAAGTGAGCATGGCTTGCTTGTGCCTATGTACTAATCTGTAAAACAATCCCACGTGCTTTTCTCCACACGGTAAAAAACATGTGAAATAGTTCATTGCAGATTAGTAAGTAAGCACAAGTAAGACCGTGCTTACTTTGCATATTGGGTATTCTGCCCCAGTGAGAAAAAAGGTGTGTATGCTATATATGTGTGTGAGTGTATTATACATATACACATATGCATACTTACATTTTAAAAATGCAACTTATAAAACATTCTCAAGGTGGTGACAGTATAAAACAGTTTGTTGTGATGTTCAAAACATATGGCAGCGACTTTTCTAGACTTAGACCAGATGGAGCAGTTTAATCGATCCGGTGTGTTACAGCGTATGCTATTAAAAGGCTTTCTTTCTTCATAATTCATACGTTAAATAGATTGCTAAATTTTTTGTATAAGCATAAGATACTTTTGCACAAATAAATAATAAATTGAGAATCTATATTTTTTAAAGACAACAAATTATTAGAGAGATTTAAAAAAATTATCTGAGACCTCTGTTTATATTTTCCTAGCAAAAGTCTTGTCAGCTGTTCAGATTTAGCACATATTCAATATAGTTTATTTATTTGGGTTTTTGTTGGTTTCGTAGACAAATGCTGTCAGATGAGACTATTGCTCTGTTGACAGACGAGCTCTTTACGAAACAGTGCCAATATCTGGGGCGTCAATTAAAATATTAAGCTTGATAAAATCTTGAGTAATTGCTTAAAGTTCTCAAAGCAAAATCGTTTTGTCTGTGACTTTTACATCGAACTGTTTTAAAATTTTTCTACAAATTCATTTTAAACCTTTTCCCCTAAAATAATTGTATAAATTAGGCTCATTGCCATTTGAAGAAATTCTACTTCAATTTTAAGATGACAAAGTTTTACGTGTGATAATGCTTTAAAATAAATCTCATAGAAGAGTACAATGGTTATAGCACACAAACATAATTTTAGTTGTTTTTTTATCTTAAATTTGTTAGCAAAGCTAATTCTGTCTCCCAGTCTCTGTCTCTCTCTCTCTGACACACACATATGCATAATTTAAAAAATATGTGAGGAGCTGGGAAATAAAATACAACATTTTGGACTAGTTTACTGCTATTGTCCTTTTGTTATAAATACTATTTGTGACATAGGTTCAGATTTGAAGTAAACTAAGATATATGCATAACAGAAATCAAATGAAAGCAACTAGTCTCTGGAGAAATATGCAATCCTTTTGTAGAACCAAGCTTTAATGTAGACCGGTACTTAATATATTCACAGTTTATAACAACTTACGAAAAGGGTGAATGTTGAAACAAAATATCAACCCGATCTACTCTCTTTAGCATGTTTATTTATGACTCATTTCTTTTGAAAGAAACCAGGAGTATTCTAATGGTCTCACACAGACTAAATAGGTTGTTTTTTTCATAAGCAGTAACTCCATATAAGTAGAAGAGAGGAACGTTATATTTTTCCAATATAATACTACAAGGGCAAATGACAGCCTTACCTGATGGGTGATATCTTTTATAGTACAACTGTGACATATTTTATGTATCACAAAGAATGATCAAAGATGTCTCTAGGGGCTTTCTGTCATGCAATGTGGCCCAACAGCCCTGTCTGCTTTTAAAAGAGACTGTAATGCACCTTTAAAATAAGTTGGGTATATGCTTTCTCAAGTGATGATTTTTGTCGGATTTATTTGAGAAGGATTTTGATTTCTCTTACGTTATGCGATTTCCAAAATTATATGCATATTTCATTCGGTTGTGAAATGAGAGATTACTGGAATTACACTTTGCTCTTTTCTGGTTAATAGTGTGTCAGATGCTGCCAGGCCCACTCCATCCTCACAGTTGCTGCACTGTTTGAGCCCCTTGCTTTAGCCGCTGTGTCTTCCTCTTTATTTTTTATTGATCCTCTATTTCACCTCTATTGACCTTTGTAAGGGACAGATACCTCCTGATAATATGCCCAAAGTATGTAAGAGGAAGTCTGGCTTCTAAGGAGTATTTTGGATGTACTTCTTTTAAAATATGTTTGTTAAATATGTCCATGGCATATTTAATATTCTTTGCCATCTTTGTAACTCAGAGATATCAGTTCTTCTTCGGTCTTCCTTATTCATGGGCCAGCTGTAGCGTGCACTTAGAAAGACCTTGGCCTTTAAAACTATCATGGTTGGGTCGGGTGGCTTCACCACTAAGTGCTTCCCATCCTCTTCGCTACCAGCAAGTAAGCTTGCGTCTTCTGTATAAGGCAAGTTGCTAATCAGTTTTCAACTGACCCTGACACTACATTTCTTCACAGAGCCAATGTATTGGGTTATTTGCTCAACATACAGATGAAATGTGATGGGAGGGTCCAACTCCGATGAGCGGCTTTCCTGATTAAATGCATTACCCTCTTGTTCTGGCCTGGTCTGGTCTATGTTCAGGTTCTACATGAGCACAATAAAATACTCTGGAAGTCCCATTATTTGAGATGTTACTGAAAATCTGTTGTGCTATATACACTTGAATGCCTTTATTTAATAAATAAAGCACACATAAATATCTTTCTGTTATTCTCTGCTTTCAGCCAAGAGCCAACTGACCACCGGCACTGACGTCCCTGGTTTCACAGCTTCTGAATGCACTCTGAGTTTCTGGGAGGTCCTTTTTCACGTGCTCCTGCAGTTCTCTGTCCTGTAGCAGCCTGAGCAGTCAGGACTGACCTGATGGCAGAGTTGGGTTTCATATTAGACATTTGCAAGGAATATCTTTGCAAGACTAGCGATTTTTAAGCAAACAACTGAAACATTTTATTATACTTGTTGGCCAATTAACTTTGCTAATGTGAAGAGGCCTTTGGTAGAAATATGTCAACTTCATCCTGCCTCCATGCATAGAAATATGCAAGTGCATGCAAAGGAATACCTCTGACTACAGGGGTGTACTTTTATTGAGTGTTTTCTTTAGTGATGGTTCCTGTGTACTGGAAAATTCTGAGCTGTATAAAATTGGTCTTAAACTTGTTACAAAAATAATTTCGGGGGGAAAAAAGGTTCACGTAACCAATTTCATTGGTAAACCACTCAATATGTTTTATCTTTTAAAGAAAGAAATAATTTAAAGAATATTTTTTAAAACTCTTTTCTTTTCATACATGGCTTTTTAAACTACATGCATGTATAGCTTGACTGTAAGTTAAAATGAGAATTACACTACATTTGTGTGTTAAAAGTATCTTTTCTTTTGAAAAATTATGTACCCCATATAACAAGAAAATGTACTACATTTTATTTTATTTTTTATTTATTTATTTATTTATTTATTTATTTATTCCTAATCTGTCTCTCTTTCTTTTAATCATTGTATTGGGGGCTTGTACAATGCTCCTTAAAATCCAAACATACATCCATCGTGTCAAGCACATTTGTCCAATTTGTTGCCATAATCATTCTCAAAACATTTGCTTTCTACTTGAGCCCTTGGTATCAGTTCCTCATTTTCCCCCTCTCTCCCTACTCCCGCCTCCCTCATGAACCTTTGATAATTTATAAATTATTATCATTTGGACTTTGCAGCCTTCCTTAAGAATTTGGTATAATTATATTAAGAGTGTAATTCTGTTTTTGAGGTCAGTAAATACTTATAGATCAGTTCATATTCAAAGGAGTTGTAATGTTTGTTGACATATTATTTGTTTTTGAAATTATTAAAATTAGTTGTACAGTTTT
>NW_022103896.1:61855990-61862949 GCF_000313985.2 Echinops telfairi | reverse complement strand
TAATACACTGGTTTTACCCTTGTTAGGATGCTTTCAAAAAGGAGTGCAATGAAACCAGTAGTTTGGGGGGAATTTGCTATTACAATAAAGTTCAAGTCTGAGAAGTCAGTTCAGACGGTTATGGTGAGTATTTTTTGAAATTCGAAAGAGATAATCTTGATGGACTTTCTCCAAACTATAGAGGATGATCTTAGAGCCATCAAGAAGCAATTTTAATATAATTGTCAGAAGATAGAAAATTGTGTACCTATCTAAAAATATTCACTTCCATCAAGTGGATTCCATCTCATAGCAACCCTATAGGACTGGACAGTACTCTCCCTGTGGGTTTCTGACACTGTAAAACTTTGTGGGAATAGTAAGTCTCAACTTTCTCCCACAGAGAAGCTGGTGGTTTTGAAATGCTGACATTTTGGTTTGCAGCCCATTTGGAATCCACTACTCCACCAGGGATCCTATATATGTATGTATATGTATGTGTGTATGTGTACACATGCACACACATACATCCTGTTATAACAATGCACTATCTCTTTCCTTTACATTGTCCAGGGTGGATCTGGAAAAATCAATTGAGAATTTTACCCAATCCTCCACTTTACAGCCTTGATCCCGTCACGTTAAACTTCTCTTTGTGTTCCAGGCCCAAAGAATATTGGAAAGCAGCAGAATGTTAGACTTGGATGGGTGTCAAATTTGCCACGTTGTCAAATTTGCCACATTGATGAATGAAGCCCCAGAATTCTTTGTGGAAACTTCCTTCAAGACTGTACTCAACCAGATGGAGTATATTTTTAGAAGAGCTTCACATTTTGATTTTCTTGTGTAATAGAGATATCTATTGTTTAGTAGCTATGCTTTTACATTTACCTCCATATTATCTCAGATGAATTATAAAACAAACTCCAAAAGCAATTCTGTTTATCATTTACAGGATAATGATAAAATTGAGATTCAGTGAGTCACTGTTCCTGATAATAGGTCCAAAAAACTAGCTAAATGACATATAGAAACCAGACTAATTTCAAATGCATTATCATTGTTATTTTTTACACTGTGCTGCCTTTCATAGGACTATTTTAACATTATTGAAAGTAATTCAGTCAGTTTTTGACTGACAAAGAACTCATTACTTGATAAGACAACCATTTATTTTTTAGATTGCTTTGTAATAAAATGATATAATAGTTCAAAATTAATTTATTGGGTCATATAGTGGCTCCTTTTTATGTATAACCATATTTCCTTCTTTATAATTACATCAATCTGTGATTTCTTCAGAGATAGATATTATGATTTGTATGTCTGCATATTCAATAACAAGCATAGTAACTACAATGGAGGAAATGCTCAATATTTATTAAATTTAAGTGTTAACTTCATCATTGATATTTATGCTAAAAGTCTTTGGACTAGTACCAGGCTCTTTTGACTACTGTGACTGTGGGATCGATTTTGAGACGGAAGAGTGTGAAAACACTTAGTTCTTCATCTTTAGTAATGATTTACTTATCCTGAGTATCATTCATTTACATACAAAGTTGGTGATTTTTTTTTCCATCTTGAAAAACAACAGTGTAGGAAGCTAGATCAGAATTGGATTATATTCTGCATATTTTCAAATAGTATTCACATTTTCCCAATGTATGTCTTCCTATCCATGAGCATGGCATCGTCGTTTATATAGATTGGGGTTTCTTGTATTTTGTAGTTTTATGTGTATATTTTTTATGTTTGTGTGTTTGTTTCTCTGGTTAGATTTATTCCTATGGATTTAATCTCTTGAGTGGCTATTGTAAACAATCTTGTCTTCCAAATTTTCCTCAGTGTTCCCTTTGTTAGTCTAAAGCAGTGGTTCTCAACCTTCCTAATGTCACAACCCTTTAATACAGTTCCTCATGTTGTGGTGAGCTCCCCCCCAACCATAAAATTATTTTCATTGCTACTTCATAACTGTAATTTTGCTACTGTTATGAATCTGGTGACTGCTGTGAAAGGGTCGTTTAACCCCGAAAGGGGTCTCGATCTACATGTATACCGCCACTTAGTCGAATCTTTCAATTCATTCTAGCAATTTTATTGCCTATACTTTGGGATTTTCTTAGTATTGGATCATATCATTTGAAAATAAAAATAATTTTACTTTGCCAGTTTGGGTTCATTTTACTTTCTTTTATGTCTTATAGCATTGGTTAAAACTTCAAGTGCAATGCTAAATAGAAGTTGTATTTGGGGACATTCTTGTCTGGTGCCTGATCACACAGGAATTCTTTTCAGTCCCTCCTTATTTAGGCTCATGGTTGGATTGATTTTGTATATATGCGCTTAATTATGTTGAGAAATTTCCCTTCTATTTCTGTTTTGTTTTGAGCAGGAAAGGCATTTAGATTTTGCAAAATGTCTTTACTCTTGTCAATTGGTATTATCATGTGCCTTTTTTGTTTTGTTTTATTTATATGGTGGATTATGTTGATAGTTTTTCTAGTGTTGAACCATACTAGCATATCCAATATAAGTTCCATATGGTCATGATATCTTATTATCTTTTAATATTTTTTAAATTCAATTGACTAGAACATTGTTGGTCTATGTTCATGAGTGATATTAGTATATATATATAATTGCTTTGTCATTATTTGGTATCAGGGTAATGTTTGTTTCATAAAATGAATTCAGTATAGTACATCCTTTTCAATATTCTTGAATAATTTGAGTGGAATTTGTTTGAGCTCTTCTCTGAATATTTGGTAGAACTGACTTGAGAAGTCATTTTGACACGGATAAAATGGTTATTTTTACTTTGTGAGTTTAGCTGTTTCCCAGACCAAACAAGGAGTTTTGACTCTAAGAGTGGTCCATATTTTATTGTTTTTCCAGAAAATTATATACATTTTTCTGGGTGAGACATGTGGTTTTCATTTGATGGCTAACCTAAAGGTCGGTGATTCAAAATAAGTCAGAAGTTACAGAGATGAAGCTACTTCCTTAAAGATTACACTGAAAAAGTCCTAGAGAGCAGTTTTGCTTGGTAACACGTGGGGTCACCATGAGTCAGGGACTATCTCAAAGTCAGCCAACGATAAGAACAACCTGGAAATCTTGGCCATTCAGAGCTATTAACCAGCAGTGTTAAAGATCTGTTACTTTTTATTCCTTCAAATTCTAAAAACAAATGTGATCGATTGATTGATTGATCGATTGATGCGTTATTTGGGATTCCCTCCCTTATTTTTTAACCAAAGTATTGTTTAAAAATATGTGTTCATTTTTACTGCTAATTACTTCCCTTTTCCCCCAAATCCTTCTGAAGAAAGAGAAAACTTATCTGGATCTGTAGAAAGTCTCTATTCTTCCAGACTTTAATAGGGAAGCCAAAGGTTATAGAGCAATTGAGCAAGATATTTTTTATTCCAGGACCATGTTACACTACCTTTAGTTAGAAAAATTAATGATGCTATCACACAAAATTAGCTGCTCGAGTTGTTGATATTTATTTTAGAATTTAATCTTCCAAAGTATTTAGGAAAATAATTCCAGGTTTGGAGTTCCTGTGTATGACTTACTCTGCTCCACTAAGAATTTATATGTCAGTATACACTGATCCCCCTGCAAAAGAAAAGACAGGTTAAAGTTTCAAACAAGCTACCATTTAAAGTGATATGATTTTAAAACATTCTACATAATTTTCTCCTTAACTTTGTTAAACAAATGATCCCCATAATATATTATTGTGAACAGGAAAATATGTCACTGTTTAGTTAATTATTTTGAATTTTGTGTCACTATACAAATTACTAATAGTATCTTCAATATATGAAACAATTAGAGTAGGTAAGGAATACATTGCAAGAATGGTAGATTAGTACACCAATATTTTATTAAACCAAATCTTGATGCTTATAACCTCCCAGCTCTCCCCTTACCCAGGTCAAAGGAAAGCAATGTTCTAGATTGTATATAAGGTCTTATTATAAATGTGTCAGTTTTAGTTTGAAACATAGGCATATTTTTATTTATATATTAGTGCTTTTAGTGATCAATGACAGTGTATCTAGTGAAAAAGAATGTAGTTTTGATCCATAGAAAACCAATTATTCATAAAGCTCAAAACAGAAAGCAAAGTTGTGAAAGAAAGGAAAAGAATTATAGGTTTCTTACAAGGAAGGTAATTTTAATATAGACGAGATTGGTCCAAGTTCTACCATTTGGATTGATAGATTATCTAGCAGAACTATCATTTCAATAATCTCAATGACAGTATAGACTGAATACTTCATGCAGCATTATAAATTAAATTTACTGCAAATGTTATTATAGAGAATATAGGAAAAGATCTATTATTTGTGCTTGTGAAAGTTAAGATAGGAAAAAATTTAAGATTCTTTGACAAAACATAACAGGAATGATCTATATGATACTGCTGTATTGCTAGTTGTCAAAATTTTCACTTTAGCCATTACTTCTTCATAAGTTTCACTGAATTATAGTGACATGATTCTATTTGTGAAAGAAAATATTATATTAATCAACTTCAATGTGATCCCTGTAAGGTAGTGCTTTGCCGTATTTTGGCAATGTTTGTGGCAGTTAACTTTTTAAATAAATCTATCAGTTTCTTCATCCTCGTTTTTTTTTTGGTCAAAAGTGGAGAATTTTCAGCAGGTTGTTGATAATCTCCTCAACATACTGAAAATATGAATTAAAATTATACACGATGGAAATAATTTTTTACTTATTTTAACATGCACGTATATATCTTTATTAAGTTATAAAATATATCTTTATTCACATCTAATTATATATGTAATGAAGCTAAATTATTTTTCAATGTAGAATTCAGAATTAATATTAAAACCGGTATATCATCTGTCAGAAGAACATCCATTATGCCTTAAAACTATTTACATTATATCTGTCCTATCTGATGTGTTGCAAGTTTTTGTTTTAGGTTGAGTTCTCTACAGAAGCAAAGCCAATGATGCTTGTATGTTTTTGTATGCAGAATGAAATTTATATCAAGAAATGGATTACACAAGAGGAGATCAAAGAACTAGAAGCAAGATCCAGTTCCGGCAGGTGGTGAAGGACAAAAGTGGATTTAATTCTATTGGTCTCCTTCTTATACAAAAGACTACACAACCAAGGAGGGCTCATCAAGCTGGGAACCAACTGATGGGTTGGGTTCCACCCCTACCCTTACCTGGGAGAGTCTAGTTGACATCATCTTTTTGTCCTCCTTTTATCACTTTCACATCTGCAAACAGTTCTTTACTCTTACATAATAACTGAAGACAATAGTAAAACAATACTGGTACTTAAATAATATAATTTACACTTACAACCGAAAACACTCATTTTCATCCTATATTTTATAAGTGAACAAAACAAAAATATTTTCTACATACATACAAATGGGAATTATTCATAACAATTATAGTCTCATTTCTGCATCTGTTCATGTGGCCAAAGCTGGCATATAGAAAGTATCTTTTTCCACTACCTATTTTGTATTCCCTTTGCCTTCCATGAGTACCTTGGCTAGCGGGTTCCGGGTGGGGTGGGGTGGGGCGGGGAGGTAGTGGGGTGGGCAAGTGTTCATTTTTAAAGAGTATGATCTATTAGTAGTCATGTCAGAATTGGGGGACTGTACTTTACCATTGACTTTAATCACAGGACATAGCAGTACTAAAAGATAACTTTAGGAATCACCTGGTTTCCAGACATATTCTTCTTTACCACTGTTATGCAATACTAATCCACTTTTTACTTCATAATCAGGATCAAGTACACCACTCAGTACAGTAATACCCTTATTTTCCTGTTGATCCAGATGTATGGGGAAATCTAAAATGTCCAGGAAGCATTCTTATCTTCCAGTTCAATGGAATCTCTGCTTTCTCCAAGTAGTATTCCCTACTTTGAAACTAAGACTACTTGACATGAAGAACAGAAGGTTGCAGGGACAGGAAGCAAAAATGTGGTAAGTGGGTCATTTGGTACCAGGAATGGAGTCCTTCCTCAAATGAACCTGACCTCCCTTTCATTCAAGGGATTGTGAGTCTGTAGATTGTCTCAAGTCTTGGAATTGGTGCTTCACCTAATTTAGATTTCCTATTTGTATAGCTCAAGTAAATATATAGAAGACTCCCCATCTATTTAACTAGTAGGGAAAATTTCTATACACCATACGTCCATATAGTTAGGTTCTTCTGAATATTCCTTTGATTCTACTATCCATTACAGTAACCATGCCACCCTGTCTCGGTCAATTGAATGCTGCAAGTTGGCCCCTCCCCATGCTGACAGGATCGGATCAGCCCTGTTGCAGGTAAATGCCTTAGCTCACCATTAGCAGTTCCCAATCTCAAACCTGACTGATATAAATTAGCAATTACAGGAATTTCAAAGATGCTGGGGTTCCCTCCACAAATTTTGTTTCTTAATGTTTTGGTAAAAGATGTGTGCCTTTGGAGCACTCCTTTTATGGGTCTGTGGGTTTATCCTGATAGATCCACTTTAACATTGTCCAAAAGCTTTGGATGCATTCCTTTGTGGTATATCAAGGTACGTTTGGTACTTCAACATAACAGTGTAGGCTATCTTGTAACCCATGCTTCAGCAAACCAACAGAATAAACTATTAGATCCTCTCCTAAATTATCTAGCTAAAATGTTTAATGAAGAATTTGTACTTAGTAGGCCCATATTGATAAACTCAGACTGATCATAGCCTATGTTCTCTGCACTGTTATCCCACACCATTAATAACCATTCCCACACATATTCTCCAGGTTTCTGTCTATAAATATGAGAAAACTCTGGAAATTCTTTAAGACTACAGTGCACCTGGGCAACCATATGGCTTTCACTTTGGGGGCCTCTGTGCTTAAGTCTAATGTGGGTCTACAAGTATAGCAGTTGGATGATTTTGTGTCAACTAGACACTCCTGGCTAGGGGTG
>NW_022103896.1:61848233-61855890 GCF_000313985.2 Echinops telfairi | reverse complement strand
TACAAGTATAGCAGTTGGATGATTTTGTGTCAACTAGACACTCCTGGCTAGGGGTGGAGTTAGATCTATCAATCAAGTTGCAACCTACTGAAAGCTCCTTGATGTGATAAGCCTTTGGTGTAAGAGAAAGGCAAAGAGAAGTGATCTCTGTCTCTGCCCCTGCTTGCTGGGACTCTGCTGCCAACCCTGAGAGCTGTTGGCATATTCCTGTGTTTCCATCGACTTTGGATCCATGCAGCTTTGCACCCACCAACTGGCTTGCGATCTTTCTGCTTCCCTGTTCACCATTCTGTGTTACTGATATGTGGCTATGTGAGCCTGCAGAGACACTTAGGGAACAGTATCAGACTCATGAACTAGAAATGGACTGAACTGAGATGCCTTCTTGCTATATAACCACTTCTTGATTTAAAGTCCTTTCTTATACATAGATGATTGTCACTGCATGTGTTTCTCTAGTCAACCTAGTGTAACTAAGAGGCAATAAAGGTGGTGAGAGGTGAAGGGAGGATATTTCTTGGAAACCTGAAACATTATCTTATAAGATGTCTATCTGCCTCAGGCATTGCTTCAAAAACAGCCCCAGGTCCCATATCAGCATGTGAAATTTACATAGACGAAGTAGTCTCCTCAAGTGCGGTTAGGTGGAAGTGGGAGGGCAATTTTACCGAGAGTAGATTGATCATTTCAGGGGGAGGGTTGATGCTGGTGCCTGCAGTAGCTCAATGGAACCTCAGGGTTCAAGATCTCCCTCTCCTGGAATTCTGGTCCAAATGTCCATTCTCAAGTTTCAGTGTCCCATTTCTTCCCATCAGTACTCGAACTTTAATATCAGACACCTTTCTAGATTGGGAATTATGTTGGTATTGCAATTCAGCTACTCGTGTGATAAAATTCTGTTGTTTTCACAAATATGGGTTCTGTTACTAGAAAAGATAAATCTTTTTCTTCTTTTTTCATAGCACAAGTAGAAACATTGAGGCCATGTGTATGGCATTGGAGCTAGGCTTCTGGAGCTCTGAGATAATCTGTTACCATAAGTACCAACCAAATAGTTTCCCTAATACTTCTCCTCCTGATAAAATTGTAGAAGGATATCAAACACATGATTACCCAGAGTCTCACGTCTCACCAACACTTCATCTATCAGTGGTGCTAATTAGAGTAACAGCTTTGCCACTGCATGCCACAGAGGGCCATTAGCAGTGCCCTCTTTACTAATAGTGACAGACATATCCACACTTACAGAGACAGAAATGAAATTCTCAGTTCCTTTGCGCCTGAGAACCAATGTAGAAAATTCAACTTTATGATTTTGTTTCTCTGGAACTACTCTTGGTATCAAGTGTGTGAGGCTGGATCTTGTATGGAAGTGAATCCCATGATACTGGCTTGTGTTTGTCGAGAGAAAGTGATTTGGCTTGAGAAATAGCTCATTTGTAGAAGGTTCATTTGGTTCATATCAGGCTTTTCCTGACTCATGAAAGCTGAAAGTCGGGAAGTAGAATGACAAAGCAGAGGCAGCAGGACATACAGACGGATGGATGTAGAGGTAAATGAATCCTAACCAGGCAGATGACTCCACCATCGATAGTCTGCTGATGGCTCTTACAAACTACAGATGATACAACACCAGACTGAGGAACCAAATGCACATGAATGAGTATTAAAAGAGATTAATACCACTAACAAAAGGGAATCGATTAGAGATTCTCAACTATCAATTCTATCTTCATCTTCACTTCCTTCATGGGTGCCTTCATATATACCATCCACAAACCATACATTCTCCTTGGCAATGAAGCAGTAAAGATCACAACCATAGGCATAATATATGTTGATATTTATAAAGTGCCTGATTCTCTTTTGAAATCTTTTATCTTCCTAACAATCTAATTTGTAGATACTACTATCATGTCCATATGAAAGCAGAGGAAATTAGAGTAGGGAAACTAAGAATTGTAGCCAACATAATACAGTTAGAAAGGAGAATCAGGTTTCAATTACTGGATTTTGAGAAGATAAGGGTATAAAGCAAGAAACAATTTACTCTTTGCATCTTAGTTTTCTATGCATATCAAAATATACAGTATAAGGGTGTAAAGCAAGATACAATTTACTCTTTGCAACTTAGTTTTCTATGCATATCAAAATATACGGTATCAAGATATTAACAGCTTTAATATCTCTTCCAAACTAACATTTCAAAAAAATTTTAGTCTGCACACATGAAAAGTGCTAAAAAATAGTTTTCTAGTCTATAATAGAGCTTTTTTAATACAGCGTTTTACTTAAAGAGATTTTACAACATACTGCAAATATTTCAACATTTAAGATGTAACAAAGGATCCACCCTATTAAAATTAAGCTTTCATCAACCTCTGTAATATTTCCCAAGATGTCAAATGACTTTTGAAGAATGTGTCTGTAAAATATATGTATTTATACAAAACCATTTAACCACTGTTATGGATTGGATTTACACCCCACCCCCAAAGTCCACTCTCCAATCAATATATTGCAAATCATAGCCCCTATGCTTATAAAAGCTATGTGTGGTAGTATGGATTGACTAAAAAAACAAATTCAGAGACACTCATGTGTGTAAGAGAGAATTTTATATCAAAAAGCAATTGTACATAAAGAAAACATCCCAGTCCAGTCCAGATCAAGTCCATAAATCTGATATTACCCCATATGTTGATACTAGTCCATAAATTACATTTTATACTCACAAAACATGTGCAATCACACCAAATGCAGGAAGGTCACAGTCCAGTGAGTGGAAACTCTTGTGGATCCAGTGATGGTGGAAGCATCTCAGTGCAGGCATGGGGCTCCATGTGGCTCCTGTAGCTCTAGGGCCCCAGCTCTGTCAGCATAGCTCCATGTAACTTGAGAAGGAGAATGTCTTGCGGGGAGAGTGTGGGTTTGGCCTCCAGTGAGCTATTTATCTCTGTAGCACCTCCAAATGAGGTCATCTAGCTGCCACCTGATTGACATGCTGGACTCCACCCCTTCACTCTTCATAATCTCAAGTTGACATCAGATTATGTAACTTCCACACTATCCCATTTGTAAGTTATATTTCTTTGTTATTTTAATTCATTTCTATCAGTATAATGGCATCCACTAGTCTGTCACTCAAAGGTCAGTCAAAACACAGGAAAGAAAGAAGAGATAAAAGTAGAAGTTGAAAGAGACTGAAAATTGCTCTTAATCATAAATAATTAAGACAAATTGAAAAAATTATGAAGTGAGGGAATTGAATAGAAACTTTCAAAGGGCTGTTTAAGAAGACAAAATATTATATTGAAATGTGCAAAGACCTAGTGTTAAGAAACCAAAAATGAAGAACACATTCAGCATTATCATAAACTGAAAGAACTGAAAAATAAAACATAAAGCCTCATTTGAAATATTGAGAGATTCTCTGGGAAAAAATATTGAACAATACAAGAATCATCAAAATAAGATGGAAATAATACATAGATTCATTATACCAAAACAACAAAATCAAAGTAGTTGACATTCAACCATTTCAAGAGGTAGCGTATAAATCAAAAATGAATGGTACTGAGAAAAGGCATCCAAACGGCACTGAAGTTATTAGTGAAAAAGTAAGGCTCCAGGAATTGATGGAATACTTCTTGAAATGTTTCAACAAGCTTATGAAGAACTGGAAGCATTTACACATCTGTGCATAGAAGTTTGGTAGACAACTACATGGCAACCAACTGGAAGAGATCCATATTTATAACCATTCCATAGAAAGGTGACCCAACAGAATATGCAAATTATAAAACAAAATAATCGATGTTGCATGCAAGAAAAATTTTGCTGAAGATCATTCAACAATCACTGCAGTAGTACATTGACGAGAAGTTGCTAGAGGTTCAGGCCGGATTCAAAAGATGACTTGGAATGAGGATCATCATTGCTGATGTCAGCTAGATCATCCCTGAAAACAGAGGATACCAGAAAGATGTTTACTTGTGTTTTATTGACTGTTCAAAGACATTGGATTCTGTGGACCATGACAAATTATGAATATCCTTGAGAAGAATGGGAATCCCATTGCACTGATTGTGCTCATGCAGAATGTGTACATGAACCAAGATGTAGCTATTTGAACATGACAGAACAAGAGAATATTGCTTTGCTTAAGATCAGGAAAAGTACATTTCAGGATTTGACCGATTCAAGCTGTGTGCTGATGTGAAAAATCAGAGAATCTAGACTACCTGAAGAGAAACATGGCATCAATATTTGTGGACAGTTTATGGACAACCCATGATATGCAGATGCCACAACCTAACTTTCTGAAAGTGAGGATGCTTGAAATGCTGGCTCATAGAGATCAAGGATTGCAGCCTGCAATATAGATCATAACTTAATGTAAAGGAAACAAAATACTCACTGCTAGACCAATAGGTAATTTCATGATAAATGAAGAAAACATTGAAATTGGGAATGATTTTGTCTTCCTTGGTCCCAAAACCAATGCTCATGGAAGCAGCAGTCAAGAGATCAATGGACACCTTGCATTGGGTAAATTTGCTGCACGAGACCTCTTTAAAGTGTTGACAAGCAAGGATGCTTGTTACTTTGAGGACTAAAGTTCACCTGACCCCAACCAGGGCCTTTCCAATTATCTCATTTGCACATGAAAGTTGGGGAATATTGAAAATACCATGAACTACCAAGAGGCCAAACAATTCTGCCTTGGAAGCTCAGCCAGATTGCTCACTAGAAGCAAGAATGGAGAGATCTTTTCTCATGGACCTTGGATACTTTCTCTGGAGAAATCAATCCCTGGAAGAGGACTTCATGCTTGGTTAAGTGGAGGGGCAATAGAAAAGGAAGACATTAGACAAGATGTATTGACAGTGACTTCCATGATGGGTTTGAACATAGCAACCGTTGTGAGGATGGTGTAGAACTGGGCAGGTTTCGTGCTGTTGTACATGGGTTGCTATGAGTAGGAAAGGAGTTGGACTTTCCAAAAAAAAAGAACATTAGTATATAATGTTTTAATAAGTCAATTTTAAGATAAATAAAATAAGAATATTATGCACAGAAACAAGGAGGAAAATTGATGCTACATTGAGATAACCTAGGAACAAGGGGTGGGGGAAATTTAAAACAACATGAATTTCCCCCAGGAACAGATATAGGAAGCCTTTCCCTAAGTCAGTGCTCTGAATACAGTCTTATGGTCTCCTTAGCTGTGAGAAAATAACTTGCTGTTTGTTAAAGTTGTGGTCATACGTTTTATAACAGCACTAAGAAACTAAGATAAGCACTAACATCAGAGAATCCTATACATATAAACCCAATATATGCAACATTGTAAAACTCATTATTCAAATAAGGAATACCATACTACTCTAGCTATCTTATTAAGCAAGAGTTTTAAAACAAATGTAAGACAGATAAAATACTGGAAATCTGTTTTAGTTACATAATTTCATGTCAATTTGATAAATAAAGTGAAGGGGTGAAATTTAGCCTGTCAATCAGGTCACAGCCAAATGATGCCTCCTGGTCGGCATGGCCTTCTCATGAAGATTCTGGGAACTTCTCTTTCTCCTTGGAGGCAGGCCACAAACTGTCTCTGCTTAACCTTCCCGTTGAGTAGCCACACTCAGCGAGCTGGAGGAGTCACATGGAGATGCTTCTACCGCCACTGGATCCACAAGACTTTTCAACCTCCAGCCTGTGATTATCCTGCATTCTGCATCATTGTGAGTGGCTACATGAGTCTGAACAGGAATTTATGAACTAGTACCAGATATGTGGGCTAATATCAGACTTACGGACTTGATCTGGACAAGGCTAAGATGTTTTCTTAATATACAATTGCTCTTTGATATAAAGCTCTCTTGAGTGTCCTTGGATTTGTTTCTCTAGTCAACCCGGCCTAACACAAAATCCTTATTCCCCAAATATGTCTCCCAAATGCTCTCTCTCTTTCACACACACCCCATACACAATTGTAGTATACATTTTGAGATAAAATTCACTGTCATTGAACTAATGGCGACTCCTAAAAACCCTGTAGGGCAGTAGAACTGCCTCTGTGAGTTTCCTGGACTGGTACTGTTTGTGCAGGTAGAAAGCCTGGTCTTTTCCCCCCACTGAGCAGCCAATGCTTTCGAACTGCTGTCCTTGAAGAACAGTCCAATGCATAACCACGGCACCACCAGGGTCCCTTGTTAGGTAATTCTCTCACTGCCATCGTGTCACTGCTGACTCATAGCAACCCCCCTGTGGGTTCTGAGACTGTAAATGTTTTTTTGAGAGTAGAAAGTCCATTTTTTCTCCCACAGAGATACCAGTTGTTTCCAACTTTGGATCATGTGGATCGGCAGTCTATCACGTAAATACAACACCCCATGGCTTCTCCTTTTTAGATAAAGGAGGAAGACATTTAAAGGAAATAGTATTGGTGACACAGTGGTTAAGTATGCAGTTGCTAACAGAAAGGTGGGTGGTTCTAATCTACCAGCCTTTCTGTTGGAGACAGAAAGACAGGATGGCTTTTTCGTAAGTATCACAGCCTTCGAAACGCAAAGGGACAGCGCTGCTCTATCTAGGATCACGCAGAATCAAGACAAACAAGATCTTTGAAGGAAGGTTTGAGGGCGGGAGAAAGAAATGTCTCCAGCCATAGAGGAGAGGGAACCAAAGAGCTGAGAACCAATCTTCTATGGAACCATTAGGAATGGGATTTGGAGAATGTTACCCATGTTACTGGCATAAAGTGGTGGATTTTAAAAACTAGTCATCTGTTTTCTATTATAATTTCTAACTTTAACTGGTATACAGTTTCCTTTCCCCTTCTATATCTAAAACACGGTGATATATTGCTGTTGTTTTTGTTTACACCCACAAATATCTGCATTTTCTTTATCATAACAAATGCCACATAATCACATTTTTTTTCTTCTTTCATAGATTTCACAAACTTAATGTCAGTGGTCAGTTCTGAAATGTGTCTAAATTCATCCCTCATGACTGTACATAGAAGATTTAAATGATCACTTGTTTAATTTGTTAATAATGCTCACATTGTTGGATGCATGATAATTACACATAGACATTTTTCTTAAAGGGATGTTCTCATAAATGCCTGTTCTTTTAACAGACACAAATATATATAATAATGATGGTCCCCATAAAACCAAAGCTTTCCTCATCTGAAATATATTGGCGGATTAAAAAACCTTTGGTACTGTTGCTTCATAGAGGTTAGCTGGAGAAGGAAGAGATTATTAATGTTAGCTGTCATTGATTTGATCCCTGACCACAAGCTTAAAAAGATCAGGCCAATTGGTTCTTAATTAGGGCTTTCGGCGGCTGATTTTTTTTTTTTTTTCTTTTCAGAAGTGGGTAACGAGGCATTTCTTCCCAGTATATCTTAGTTTGGAAACTTTGCTGCAGCCTGCTCAGCATCATAGAAACACACACCTCCACTGACAGATGGGTGGTGGCAACACCTAAAACACATTGGCCAATAAAATCCAATCTGAATATTTCACCGAAGAAGTATGAATTCTGCTGCTGAATCACCAAAGTCTCCCATCAGTAAGCTGAATCCCACTGAATCCCACTGAATCCAATCTGAATCCCATCAGTCAGAATGGCTCAGATG
>NW_022103896.1:61844005-61848133 GCF_000313985.2 Echinops telfairi | reverse complement strand
GCTGCTGAATCACCAAAGTCTCCCATCAGTAAGCTGAATCCCACTGAATCCCACTGAATCCAATCTGAATCCCATCAGTCAGAATGGCTCAGATGAAAAGCCACTGAGGAGCTTCGGCGAGGGACAAAGAAAGACCTCAAATGTAAAATATGAAAGTCACACAGTGAAATTTATAGTAGACAAGAGACACTGAAATTAACATGTCTGTGGCTCTCAGGAGTAAAGTCGTTTTCATAGATAATGATAGTAGAAATAGCACAAACAGACATGTATTGGTTCACAGTTAACAGACAAGCAGTCTAAATTCAGAATTCCTGTTCTAGGTAAGGCTTTTGTTCTCTGCTGCCTTTGAGATAGGTCCTTGTCTCCTTTCAATAGTTGTTGGTATACTGGGAGAGCTGTGTGTCTTGATATTGATCGTCCTGTGGGTCTAGGAGTAGAGACCCCTGCCAGCGCGGAGATGCTCAGTGCCACTGGATTCAAAGACTTTCTACCCACTGGCCTGTGATCATCCTGCATTTGGCATCATTGCATGTGCTTCGTGAGTCTGAAGAGGACTCGATTGATTGGTATCGGACATACAGGTTAATATAGGACTTATGAGCTTGTAGTGGACTGGGTGAAATGCTTTCTTAATGTACAATTACCCTTTATATAAAACTCTCTTTTATACACATATGAGTTTCTATGGATTTGTTTCTCTAGTCTATCCCAACTAACACATATACCCCGCATTATTACCCAAACAACTTTGACTGACCACATCAGAGGACTGATAATTACATTACATACTGCCATATTATATCATTACATATAGCCAAATCATGAAAATCAGGGCTTTGCCAAGTTCTCAGATGATGTTAACTACCACAATAAGAAAACCGTGGAAGATAACAAGCAATAAATTGACTAAAAATAATATTATACAAATGGAACTCAGGACAAATATGATTTAGTTTTTGCCTTGTCAAAAATATAATAGACAACTAATCTTTGATGTTACTGAGTCTACTAATGAGGAAATATAAACAGATGTTACATGCAATAGTGCTAATATGAATTTTAGAGTCTTTCTAGATTTGCAAATTTTCAATAACATATTAAGAAGATGTAGGTGTTTTTGATATAATGATTTTTTTCCTAAAAATAATAAGTATTTAAAATTTACCTGATTATTATATAAATATGTATAGCATATAAAGTAATATTTATGGATGCATTATTCATATCAGAGAGTCCTAAAACAAGTAAAAGTCTTATTTGGAAATCAGTTAAATTTAAATGAGAAGTCTTAGTAATTAGTTATAATTATTCATACCCAGTGACTACAGTACATGATATGAGAAAATGCTTTATGTGGTAGAAAATCATTATAATGTACACCTGATAAAAAGTTATCAAATGTAAAAAAAATTTTTTTTAGTTAACAAATGTAATGTTAAGAAGAATTCTTTAATGCACCAATTTAAAACAAGATGTTGAATATGATTTGATGCAACAAACAACAACAACAGCAACAAATCACTAATGCAACCGAAATCAATAGTTGGATACCAGGACTAATATATTGTTAGGATGCTGTTGTGTGCTATCTTTTAGGCTAGTCATCAAGGGCTTTACCATTGTGTCGCCAAGCCTTCTTGAAATAATGTATATAGAACTTCAAACACTTCACAAAGAAAGCTATTAAATGCAATAGGATCATGGAAATACTGCCAACAATACAATCGCTATATTAATTTTCCATTCTAAATAAAAAATGCAAACTTGTTTGGTTCCAACTTGTCCAATGGGAGAGGGAGTCCCGTGAACTGCTTTAAAGAAATATTTTATTGCCTGATTTTTTTACTAAAGCTCTATGCAAGGAAAATAAAAAGAGAGACTATGAAACTAGAAAATTAGAAGTTTAAGTTTTGTGAATATACAACTGGGAGCAGAACTGGGACAAAGAGAGAGATAAAAATAGATGAGGTTAGTAAGGAGGAGAGGATCCCTAAGCCAAACCCAACAGGCATCCAAACATCTGGGAAAACCAATGCTGCTCCATAGGCTTCTTCTTGTTTTGACTTACAGGTTTCAGAAAGCTTACAAAAGACAGGTGGGGCCAGAGGAAAGAGACAAAAAAGGTGATTGATGACATCAGATTACCAAAGATAGATAAGTAGTGACGAGAAACAAATAAAAAAAACAAACAAACAAGAAACTAGAAACCATAAGGGGGCTGGTATTTAACATTGATTATTGTGCTTGTTTTCTGTTTTCACACTGAAATTCCATCAACTGTATTTTCTTTCTAGTCTTTTTAATCTATTTGTAATGTAGATTTATGTGATTAAATTCTATCATCATAAGTATTTTCTCTTTGGCCACAGGTATTTAGAAATATATTGTATTATTTGTGTGTGTGTGTGTGTGTGTGTGTGTGTGTAAGTGATCATTTAGGTTTCACCGGGAAGCATATCTTTCCCCTACTTCTCTTAATATTTCTGTTTCTAAAACGGTTACCAAATCTTAGTTGAAATAGAAAGCAGCTATCTTCTATTCCAATTTCTTCTTTTTTCTGTTTGTGAGAAGGCTTCTTTTGGTCTATGATAGAACGGTAAAACTAAAGGGAACACAGAATTTTTGACAGAAAATTAACTGGTCAAACACTTATTTTGTTACAAATATAATCTTTTTGTGGAAATTCCTCCTTACTGCCACAATACAGCTCACTGTTCCAAAACCAGAAAATCAATTAATACTCTTCTGAAAGCATATTTTGGAAAAGTATATGAGGATATAGTCCAGACTAAGATCATGCTCAGGAATGGATCTGAAGAGTGGGTCCTCTCTCCTTTTAGTGTAAAATGGATGCGAAGTTAACTCTCAGCTGGAGGGGAAGCAGAGGACCACAGGTGACAAAGGGCACTTACTTTGAGTCTTTAACGATTCAAACAGAAAAGATGAGCAATGCTATTTCTTTTATCCATGTAGGCTTCTGATGTAGGGCCCCATAGAAGTTTTGTGAAATTCCTATTTATTGTATTCTTAGTTCACAGACAATTCACCCTAGCCTTTGTGGTCATTACATAATTTCATGTAAACTTGATCAATAAAGTGTAGGTGTAGAGTCTAGAGTGTCATTCAGTTCACAACCTATTGAGGCCTCCTTGTGGGTGTGGCCTTTTCATAAGGAAGGTCCTGGGAAACCCCTCCCCCCCTCTCTGCCTTCGCTTTCCTGGTGATGAGCAACTCTGAGACCTGAATCAGTCCTGTGATGCTTCCACATATATGGATCCACACGACTTTTCACCAACCAGCCTGTGATCTTCCTGCATTCTGTGACATTGCATGTGATTGTGTGAGTCTTAAAAGGGACTTATGGACTAGTTTCAGAGTTATGGCCTTGAGTTGGACTGTGCTGGAATGTTTTCCAATACACAATTGCTTCCTGATACCAAGCTCTTTCACATATGTGAGTGTCACTGGATTTGTTTCTCTAGTCAACCCTGTCTAGCGCAGTCTTGAAGTGCACAAAATACACTAACCTGCGATAGTCTCTTTTTCCTCTTGTCCCTCAATTATCTTTTTTATCTTTATCCTAAAGAGCTTTAAGGACCCCTGACTTGCAAGGTTATTGGTCCAATCCTATCAGCCATCTTGTGGGAGAAAGAAGAGGCTCCTTGTTATGTTAAAATTTTACAGTCTTAGAAAACCTAAGGAGCAATTCTACTTCATAAGATAGGGTTTACAAGGTGGGGTAGAGAGGGGTAACCAATTACAAGGATCTACATATGACCCCTCCCTGGGGGATGGACAATAGAAAAGTGGGTGAAGGGAGATGTCGGACAGTTTAAGACATGGAAAAATAATAATAATTTATAAATTATCAAGGTTTCCTTCAGGAGGGGGGCGGGGAGGGAGGGGGAAAAATGAGGAGCTGATACCAAGGACTCAAGTGGAAAGTACATGTTTTGAGAAGGATGAGGGCAATAAATGTACAAATGTCTTTGACACAATGGATGTATGTGTGGATTGTTATGAGTTATACAAGCCCCAATAAAATTATTTAATTTTTTAAAAAGGGGGGAGAGAAAATGTTTTGGAAAGGATGATGGCAACATATGTACGAATGTGCTTGATACA
>NW_022103896.1:61828508-61843549 GCF_000313985.2 Echinops telfairi | reverse complement strand
CTCACTGAGGGACTTGTTTTCACCGCCTCTCACTTTATAAAATGTGATGTCCTCTCTAAGGACTGGTCCTTCCTGATAATATGGCTAACATATGTAAGATGAAGTCTTGCCATCCTTGTCTCTAAGGAGCACTCTGGCCTTACTTCTTTCTACACAGATCAGTGTGTCCTTTAGGCAATCCATGGGTCTTTTGCTTAAATGCATCTATTCTTCTACGGTCTTCGTTTCCTAAAGAACTTTTCTATCACTAATTTAGAATCCATTTGATTCTTTAATAAAGAGCCATGAAACAGTGTGAAAGCCAAATTTGGTAAAAATAAATAAGTAAATAAATAAAGATTTGGCTTCCACTTAACAGAAATTCTGAATATTCCTAAACATGCAAATTTGGAAGCACTTCCAAAGTCCTTTGCAGTAAGAGAGTTATCCAGGATGTTCATTAAATCTGCCCTTACATGTTACAATTATAGGTGGTCATTGTTCTATTTATCAAAACAGTGGGTGAGAAAGATGCCTAGACCATGCTTTTTTACTTCTTCTGTAGCAGTTATTAATACGTTATGTTCACGAAATAAAGACAGCTTGAATGCATATGTAACAAATACTGCTCACAATAGACACAACCACAAATCTTTCCAAAATATAAAGAAATCCCACATATACCAACGCATCAGGAGGAAAATCCTCATTTGGTTTTCAAAGTAATCAGGTTTATCCCCAGAAAATAAGTTCAATTTACTGGCAGCTATAAACTTGAATAGTAAATTGACTCTTTGTAATATCATCTCTGCTCATGTTACACTGTGGGCCTACTTCAAGAATCATTATCTAGCTGCTCTGTGAAAGTCTGCATAAAGATGCACGAA
Source organism: Echinops telfairi (assembly GCF_000313985.2). Taxonomy (NCBI): domain Eukaryota; kingdom Metazoa; phylum Chordata; class Mammalia; order Afrosoricida; family Tenrecidae; genus Echinops; species Echinops telfairi. The sequence goes on along the minus strand of NW_022103896.1, from coordinate 61,842,683 downwards.
TTCTGAACGTAATCTATTTCCCAGTTCTTTGTGGCACTAGTAAGGCCTGGAATTTATGGGGACTTGTTAGAGAAGCCAAGATAATAAAAACAGAAAGATGCCCTAATGTTCTTGGCAATGCATTGTGCCTATAGATGTAAAAGTGTTTATTGAATCTACTCTCTCCACGATGATATTCTTGTCGTCCAGTGAATGAAATTCTAAGAAAAGCTGGCCAATGACTTTTGGCAATACATTCTATTTATTGTGGCCTATAATAATTAATTGTGTTCAATGAAAAATGGCATTTTTGTTAAAACAAATCCTATCACCTTGTCGCAGTTTTCTTTTGCTTTAAAAATGCAATTATCTTATCTATAGCTGTGACAGTAACAAAGGTTCTCACAAGAGCACAATAAGTACAATGCAGAAGAATTGATAGAATATTAGCAAGAAAAGAAAAAATCCTTTTGTGAAGATCTTTTCTAGAGTGAAATTTTCCATTAAATGATAAAAAGTGATATAAAGAAGTAATTACTTATTTTGGCTGTTTGTGATGATGCAAAAATATTAGATGACAAAACATAGCAGGCATGTTGATTTTTCCATTAGTCAAAAATAAATTTTAAAAATTATGTGGTTAATGATAGTCACAGGATATGTGAGTCTCATTAGTTGAAGCACATTTACCTGCATATGTTTAGTACAATGACTTTTGTAGGATATAATTGAAATGAGGAATTGAGAACAGGAGAGCATCATGAAACTATGCCTCCCTGAACAACAATATAATCAGGATAAACATACAAACTTTGTACAGATAACCTTTTAATATTTAGCTGGATTGAATAAAGAGAAGAAAAAGTGACATGTACACATACACGGTAAATACAAGCAGTGAAGTGAAATGTTGTTTCTACTGTTGTAAAATGTAACACAATAGCAATAGACACATATGACTATTGAAGAGTAAATTTATATTAATTTAAATAAAAATTATAATTTCAATTTTCAAATACTTGATAGCCACATGTACCGAATGACTATCATATTAGACAAAACAACATATAGAACATTTCCTTCCTCACAGACATTGATATTGGACAATGTTTTTCTAAAAGTACTAATTAGCATCTCTACAGATCTTTCATGTACATGGATTATTTTCATACTCAATAGAAAGTACTAAAGCAATAAAGGGAGGAAAACACAACATTGCTGTATAGAATACATGGTGATAATCTTGACCTCTCAAGAAATTAAAAATGTTTATTTATAGAAATATGTAAGAAGAAATTCAACTAAAGGAACTCAAGACTTTTATCCCTAGTAATGTGTAAAATCTAAAGGGGGGAGGGAGAGAGAGAGAGAGAAATCAACAAACAATTTCCAAAACCTATTGCCATCAAGTTGGTTCCAATTTCTAAGGACCCTGTACTGAAGCCAGTCTCTCACAGAATGGCTGATTCATTTAAAGTGCTGAACTCTCAATTGATAGCCTAGATTTTTAAAATGATGACACCATCAGGACTTCTGGGTAAAATCTGTCGGTAGATAATCCTTTATTAAGCACTGTTATGTGAAGGAGCCTGGATGGTGTAGTAGGTTAAACATCTGTCTGCTAACCACTAATTATGCAGTGGAAATGTACTAGCTTACCTGTGGGAGAAAAATGAGATTGTCTGCTCTCATACAGATTTACAGCCTGGGAAAACCCAAATTCCACCAGTTCCTTGAAGGACCCTCTGAGTCAGAATGGGCCATATGTCAATAGAATGATGTGTCAGGCACTGTTCTAGACCCAAGGAGAATATGAGTGAACCAGAAATGTCCCTGAATTCAGGAATCTTGCATTCAAATTTTGCTTCTGTTCTTCTCTGTAATTGACTAGTGTTTATCATAATTTCAATGTTTACTAATGGTCATAGATTCCTTTTAGAATTTTAGTAGCATCCTAAATAAAGCTAAGTATGCATTGTTATTAAATGAGGAATTTCAAAGATAGTTGAATGTTACAGGACTTTTACAAAACATGCATTAAGTAGCTTTTTTTTTCACTTTAAAATTTTATTTGTATTATTGTATTAACTTCTCTGTGCTGCCTGTGTGCTCAGGCTTTCAAATGCAATAGATGCAAGTATAACTAATATGTCATATCTTAAATAACAAAGCATGATCAATTATAATTTATAAAATATAGTTCCTATCACAAATTTTAATAATGTCAAATTTGCTCAAACAGAAATACAGGGAAAAAAAGGGATTAGGGAACTGATCTGTCTCTACTAATAGTTAACAATGTTTTAATTGCTCATATTAGAGTATAAAATCTTTACTTCTTCAATTTATTTAGGTCAAAATGTATTAGTAAGTAAATCCTTCCTTTCCATATAGTAAAAAAGACACAATCCAAATTTTCAATATTCCTATTTTTCTAACTTATTTCAACAATACTTTCTCTTTACATATATAATTCTATTCTTCATAGAAAAGAATTTGAACAAGCAAATACATTTTGGCAGAAACAAAAGTATCAAAGTCTGTGACCATAAATATTATTATAATACCACATTTTTATTCCTTATTCAAATCACCAACATAATTTATATGTGCATTTGTGTAGGAGGTATAATTTCTTCACATATGCACACACACTCATGCACATAAAAACTGTGGATTTAAATTTACCTTAAGTCAAAGTACTTAAAGTTGATAACAGAACTCTGTAGTATCCACTAAAATATAAGAGCAGTGTACCAAAAAGAAAAAATCCACTGTGCAAATATGGAATTTAATGACAGACGTTTAGTACAGATACTCGTATGTTCAAATGGCTATCAAATCAAACATTGAACAAATGTGGGATCAAATTGTAACTGTTAAAAGGTGAAAACCACAGACATTTTCCCCCCAAGATGTCACTAATTTGAACGTGTAATTTTGCTTTCAGAATAAGGTGAGGAGCCATTCAAGAGAGGTTAATGTCCATTTCAGATGAAATCCAGGATGTTTGTCAGCGCACTAGTAGTTCCACAAAAATGCAGTGAGTGTTCACTTATGTCGGGCTCTACACTAAGCAGTGGCAAAACAAATATGAAGAAAACATTTGCCTTCACACTCCAGAAAGTTAGAAAAATACACATTAAAAAATTAACTATGTTGTAATGGTGATGATTCCTAAAATAGCAACATTTTTTAAATGTTGGCATCTAAAAGAGGTAATGATTAACTAAAGGATTTTTCATATTTATTTTGACTAAAAAAATCCCACTAATATATATTTATATATTATTTGATGGTCAGTATTAAACATGCATTAATACTTTGATCACTAATTCTAATATTCAACATTTTATCTTACCTTAAAACCCTGTAAAATAGAGCCTTGGATAAGGAAATAATCTCTGTTCATTCAGGGTCTTCATTGGTGCAGAGTTAAGGTACTCAGCTGCTGACCAAAATTTCAGTGATTTGAGTCCAGCCAGAAGTGCCTTGGAAAAATGCATGCTGTTCTACTTCTGAAAACTCAACTATTGAAAGCATTTGATGCACAGTTCCGCTGTGACAGCCAGGAAAAGCAACAACAACAAAAAGTCACTGCCCCTGAGTTGATGTCAACTCATAGCAACCCTGTAGGTGCCAGGAATTGGAATTGCCTAGATGAGCAACTTGCATTGTTTTGTAAAATATTTTTATTTTAATTGTTTGATAAGCATTGGAAAACATCTTCAGCCAATAAAAAATTAAGACTGGGACTTTTTTTTTCTTTCAGCACAGTAAACTAGTATAAAACAAATAATATTTTTAGTGTCCAAAATGAATAGCCTGTTAAGAAATGATTAGGATACAGGAATGTTATCCATAGAATGTTCTTTGTACCTCTCCCAGACACTCCCGGAATACACATTCCCAGATACTCAACAAAACCACGCCAAACTTGCTGCCATCAAGTCAATTGCAATTCATCGTAAGACAGGGGAATACAGCCCGTGTGAGTTTCGTAGAAGGTAACTCTTTACAGGAATAGAAAGCCCTGTCTTTCTCCAGAGGAGTGGCTAGTGGTTTCAAACTGCTGATCTTGTGGTTAGCATGCCAACGGGTAAACACTACCCCACCAGGACTCCTACCACATATGCAGTAGGACCTTCAATTACAGGCAGTGCCCAGGTTACAAATGAGATCCATTCCTAACAGGACCTTTCAGGTGTATGTAGGGTGTGGCAACAGAGCATGTACTTCAGCAGGTTCTTGAAAGTTGTGTTGCTGAGCAATATCTATTAAGCCAGTATGGCCAAGCTCTTTCTTCAAGTGCAGGTGACATTAATGCATATCAAAGGCAAACTAGCATTCTGACAACTGGATTTGGTACATATATATTGAGGAGAATATTTGGATTGAGGGATCATTTTAGTGATAAGTACTGAAGTCAACAAAGATACTTTGGTTCTCATTTAGTCTTACTTTAATACAAAAGAGTAGTCATGGCGCCACCGTAGGTTAAATGTTAGACTGTTAAATGATTAATTGGAGGTTCAAATTCATTAGCCAATCCAAGGGAGAAATAGGAGGCAGACTGCATCTACAAAGATTCATAGTGTAGAAACCCTATGGGGCCGTTTTCCTTTATCATTTAGAAAATTTTGAAGCATATTTGTATATGTGCTTAACAGGACCGACAGTTCCAGGGGGACATGGGAGAGGGGAAGGTGGGGGAAAGGAAGTGGTGTTAACAAACCCAGGAACAAGGGAACAACAAGTGATCCAAATTGGTGGTGAGGTGGGTGTGGGAGGCCTGGTAGGGCATGATCAAGGGTAATGTAACAAAGAGGATCTGTTGAAACCCTGGTGGGGACTAAGCATGATAGTGGGACAGGAGGAAACTCAAGGGAAATAGAAGAAAGAGCTGGGAGGAAAAGGGCATTTATAGAGGTCTGGAAAAAACATGTACATATGCAAATATATTTATATATGAGGATGAGGAAATAGATCCGTGTGAATATATTTATAGGATTAGTATTAAGGTAGCAGAAGGACATTGCGCCTCCACTCAAGAACTCCCTCAATTTAAAAATACTATCTTCTTTTAAATTGGCATTCTATGATGCTCACCTTCCTGACACAACCACTGAAGACAAAGCGGGTGAATAAGCCAATGTGGTGAAGAAAGCTGATGTTGCCTGGCTATCAAAAGATATAGCTTCTGGGGTCTTAAAGGCTTGAAAATAAACAAGCGGCCATCTAGCTCAAAAGCAACAAAGCCCACATAGAAGAAGCACACTAGCCTGTGTGATCATGAGCTTACAAAAGGATCACTTATCAGGCATCAAAGAACAAAAAATCATATCATTGTGTGCTCACCTCCATGATACAATCACTGAAGACAAATAGGTCCATAAGCAAATGTGGTGAAGAAAGCTGATGGTGCCCGGCTATCAAAAGATATAGATAGCATCTGGGGTCTTACAGGCTTGAAGGTTAACAAGTGGTCATCTAGCTCAGAAGCAACAAAGCCCACATGGAAGAAACACACCAGCCTGTGCAGTCACAAGGTGTTGAAGGGATCAGGTATCAGGCATCATCAGATCAAAAAATCTTACCATGACAAATGAGGGGGGGAGTGCGGAGTGGAGACCCAAAGCCCATTTGTAGGCCACTGGAGATCCCCTTGCAGAGGAGTCTCAGGGAGGAGATGAGCCAGACAGGGTGCGATGTAGCAATGATGAAAAATACAACTTTTCTCTAGTTCCTAAATGCTTCCTCCACCCCCCACTATCATGATCCCAATTCTACCTTGCAAGTCTGGCTAGACCAGAGGATGTACACTGGTACAGATAAGAACTGGAAACACAGGGAATCCAGGGCGGTTGATCCCTTCAGGACCAGTGGTGTGAGTGGTGATACTGGGAGCATAGAGGGAGAGTGGGTTGGAAATGGGGAACCGATTACAAGGATCTACATGTGACCTCTTCCCTGGGGGATGGACAGCAGAAAAGTGGGTGAAGGGAGATGTCAGACAGGGCAAGATATGACACAATAATAATTTATAAATTATCAAGGGCTCATGAGGGAGTGGGGAGCAGGGAGAGGGAAAAAAAGAGGGCCTGATGCCAGGAGCTTAAGTGGAGAGCAAATGTTTTGAGAATGATGAGGGCAATGAATGTAGAAATATGCTTTACACAATTGATGTATGTATGAATTGTGATAAGAGTTGTATGAGCCCCTAATAAAACTATAAAAAATAAATAAATAAAATTAAATTAAAAGAGTGTTGGCCAGTCGAACAGCTGAAAAGAAACAGTATCAGAGTCCTTTCAAGTTGTGCCCAGGACACGTGGCTTGCCTTCCATGCTCTCAATGTGCTTTTGACTTAAAGGAAAAGTTTGAGTTGTCTAGTGCTTTCTGTATTTTGAGTAATTAGATGAAGGAAAGGCTACATTAAAGAGGTAAATGTTTGAAGTGTCATCATGCCCCTTTTTGCCCTATTATCCAGTAAAGCTAATGTTCTGGGAATGGAAATGTTGATTGGGGTGTCCTCTCCCAGAGCTGATTCAATGTAGGGTTATACTCAATCTCAAACGTACATAAGGATGAAAAACTCCTGAAGGCCATTTTCTGTCTCCAGTACCATGTAGTGAGAAGTGTGAGATTCCAAGAGAGCAGGAAACATAGGGCTAGAGGGGGTTAATCCCAAGTGAGTTAGCAGTTGCTGCTTTTTGTTTTTGTGGCCATTGAGCTGATTTTGACTCATAGAAGTAACTCCATCATGGCACTAGTGATTTAGAGGGGATACAAAATCACCACATTCAACTACATAACCCCTCCTCTGTGAATCTATCTTCTGACCACCAAGGTAAATTCCATTGGCAAGCCAATTCATCCAATGCTCCAAACCTATCTTAACTAGAATGCTCATAGAATGAGTTGAGTTACCAACATAGATACAAAGATTGCTTGGTTTATACAAGAATCTGGTTCCATTCCCACCATAGAGCCTAGTAACAGTCTTGGAACAATATCGGCCCTCAATAATATGTTTTGATAAATCAATTGAGTGAGTGACGATCACACATATTGTCTGAAGATTAATTTCTCAGTGACAGACTATTTGATCTACAAAATGGACTCACATATAAACGATAAAATATTTAGTCATAGTAATTTCATCATATTATTATTATATTTTGAAAATGTATTAAAATGCTTTTCTATAATTTTCTTCCTTCAGAAAAATGTATCTCTGTCCAGATGACAATAATCAAATCTATCTGGTTCAATGGGCTGAATAATTTACTCATTCCTGGAGTTGGTGGTTTGTGGAATATGTTGTGTGTGTGTGTGTGTGTGCACATGCACATGTGTCCAACTGAGTACTAATTTTATAACCTCAAACTCATACACGCAGAATCAGAGTGTGATTTCAAATATGGTAATTTATTTTACATAGTCCATTAATTACACTAGATTTGTGTATATATATCCAGATGTGCACATAAACATTCATTGCAGAATAAAAAGTTTCTACTTTAAAATAGTTGACAGCACAGAAAATATAGTCTTCTTTTCCCTCCCTCGAGATAAGTGGTTTACATCGATTTTAAATAGATGTGGGCTGAATTTTAGGTTTGGTTTAGAACTTGAGCTTTCACTATCTGAGCCTTGCACTTCACTCTTCCTGGGGAGTTTTTAATGGCACTCAATCTCCTAAACAGTGTGCAGTACATTCTGCTGTTCACATTACCATTCCTAATGTCTCCTTGAGATACCTGGGGTGCTGGGCATTGCTCAACCACAATGAGCAAGTCTTGTGTTCTGTAGCTGGAAGAATATTTAGAAGCATTGGAAATAAAAACAATATATAATTCCCAATAGCTTATTTAAAAAGTAAAATAAAGATCTGAAGTGTTCTGATATCCGTATTCAAATAACATATGCAATTAAATTTAAAATCTGTTAAGACTTTCCCTGACATATGCTTTTATCCTCTCTGAGAGGCATAGAAACTAATCCCATACAGGATATGCATTTATAACTTTCAGAAGGTGTTATTCTTTTAGTCTTGTTTTCTTTTTCCCTTTGTGTTAGATTCATTATTGGGGGCTGCCTTTCAGTTCTAAAGAATGATAGCTGACAAAAGTTCTCATAAATCTCACATCTGCTCTTTAATTTGTCCTTGTAGAGATAGGAGATTTTCTCTATGGAGAGGTCACACTCTTATTTGGGGGGATATATTTATGATATCGACTCCTTTAAAGCAATTTATAAGAACTGGCTTTTAAGCAAGAAATAAATAGATAGCCTTGCTCACTTGGTCTTTAGCTTAGTACTATTAGTTTCACTATTACAACACACAAATAAATAGGAAAGAGAAATTTGGCCAAGTCTAAATTTACTTGAAATCCACAATTCCAAGCTTCAACCTTCCTGGATTTCCATTTGGCTAACCAATGCCAAAATGCAGCTTCTTAGGACAGGAGAAAAGCAGAGCTTATTAAAAACAATATCATAAATGTTCTTGGATATGAGATGATTTTCACAAACAGCATTATGATAAGTTAAGTGCAAATGAACCAAAACATATGGATTATATTTCCGTTGAAGTATGCATGGTTTTATATATTACGAGAAAAAAAGGGAGTAGGAAAATGCAGTTTAAACTTTGCCAAACCCAGAACATTTGAACAATTGTTCAAGAAGGTATGCCAAACCCATTTTCCTTTTTAAAATCTACCTCATATAAAAAGAAATACTTTTGAACTTAAAAGACAGGTTCCCTCCTTGTCACACAAACTTTTCAAATTTCCTCTTAGTAGCCTGGCAAGCAAATTTTAGATATAAAATTGCTATATTTACTTTACAAGTGTGGCTATTAAAAAATTGATAAAGGATAAGGTGCTTTGTAAATAAGTAAGAACTGAGCATCAGAACTTCCATTAAAGGCAAGCCAGGACCTCGTCACGTACTTTCTCAGGTGTATGTGCATTCTTTCAGCTCAGGTTGAGGTAGCGATGGACACTTTGAATCACATGGTAAAACCCAAAGAGAAACAGCCGGTAGACTCTTTGAGGAGACTGAAACTCACAGGGATGAGGACAGCATCCTAGCCTATATGATTTACCTTGTTGTGTTGGCTACCTTTTCTTTTCCAGGCAATAACCTTTCACAGCTATTTCCCCAATAAAGATTTGATATTATCAGCTCTCCAGAAGTCATGATCAGACATAATTAACATGTTTATTATATATATTTATTTTTCTCTCTCTACAGGAATTATTGTTAGATGCATCTTTATCAAATGAATTAGATGGCTCTTCATCTTTGTATTTTCTTCCACACTTTTCATAATACTGGAAGCATGTCTTGTTTTAAATTTTGAAATAAGAATCCCATCAAAACATTGGACTTGATTAATTGTTCTGATCTATTTCTTATCATTTGTTTCTCTTTTCGTCTAATAGTATATAGTCTTAGAGAATGATTTTCTCCTGGTGTGTCAGGTCGGGTTATGTAGAGAAACAAAAGCAGTAATACCCAAATATGTAAAAAGTTTATATAAAGGAGCAATCCAGTGTAGTCCAATTCAAGTGCATGGGTCCAATGCTAGCCAGAGCCCTCTTCAGACTCAACTAGCTGCAGCTCAATGAAACAGAAAGGTGAAGGTGGGAAGCAGATTGAGCCCAAGCAGGTGAGTGCAAAGTGCATGGATCCAAGGGAGATGGGAACATGGCAGGATGTCAACAGCTACTAGCCAAAACAGGTCTGTCCCCGGAGGCAGACAGAGGACCCAAGCTAGCAGGAGGCAAAGGGTCAGAGAGAGAGATCTCACCGGCTCTCATAATAAGACCACACCTCTAAGGAGGTATCACCAAGCTATCATTCGGTTGACTGCTGGATTCCACCTCAACCTTCATGCGGGTACCATACATATTGGCATGAAATTTAACCACCAGTAAGGTGAATTTTATAGATTTATACTTACATGATTATTAATTTCCTCAGAATTGTCAATACATTAATTATTTTTCAAAATGTATTATTTTTGTAACTTATGTTCAGCTATATTATTTGTATTCCTTTTGGTATATGAAGGGACTTCAAAAATTCATGGAAAAATCCCATTTTTCAATTCCATTTTCCAAAATTTGTTGAAGTTCTCTTACATTTGCATGCTTGATTTAATGAATAAACAATCTTTCACAATTCAAATTGTGTACACCTCTTGAATATAGTGACTAATGTGGATTTTCACATCTAAATTTACCTTTTCCTTCCCTAGTTCCTCCTGTTTTCTTTGTCATTAAAAAATCATATCTGAAATTATAATTTCCTTTATTTTGTTTTTTAATGATAATATCTATGAAGATAAAAATGTGCAATCATATGGATTATGAGTAGTGTCTCCAAGAATATTAGGACAAACGATTACCATTCAAAATGGCAAGAAAGATAAGAAGCTCCTGACATAAGCCAGTTTAAATGCAAATCTGGATGCAAACTTTAGAGAGAGTACACAGGATAAGAAAGAAAGCCAAAGCAAAGAAAGAAAGAAAGCCTCACTGATTAAACTTAGAAGGCAGAAAATTGACAGTTAAGGAACACTAAACAAATAAACAGCAACAAGAGATACTAGCTTCTGAGAATTTATTTTCAACTAAATTACTATTTTACAATACTTATATTATCATATGAAGAGTTGATTTATACAGACACTGTTTAAAATTTTAATACTTGAGATTAACTGAATCCATTCTGGCTTATAGTACAATATAACAGAGCATTGCGAAGTGCTGAATCATCTTTAAAATTGTTTTTATATTTGAACCAAGTGTTGCCCTGCCGTGTTAATCTTCTTCCTGAGAGTATTCTTCTGAACTAAGCCTCAATTTCACCAAGAATGATGTTATTTTCCCAGGACTGCTCTCGTCTGAATAACATGTCCAAAGAATGTGAGACAAAGTCTCTCCATTCTTACTTCTAAGTAGCATTCTGGCGTACTTCTCGCAAGAAAGATCTGTTTATTCTTTCAGAAGTCCATGCTATTTTCAATACTCTTTCCTAGCACCGCAATCAAAATTCATCCACTTTCATCTTTTCTTTCTTGTTTTGTTTTTTAGTGACCTTTTGCTTTCTTCATGTATAATATTGATGTCATCCCAGAACCTAACAGGTCTTCTGTCATTAGTGTTCAATGCATCAGATCTGTTCTTGAGATGTTCTCTAAATTAAGGTGGGATAGACTCAAAGTCAGATGGATTGCCACAGAGATTGAACAATAGTCTTAAATATAGAAATAATTGTGGGAATGAAGAAGTGTTAGGAAGTGTTTCTTTCTGTTACACATAGGGTTACTACTGTCATAGCCAATTTACAGACACTTCACAACAACAGACACATTTCTTTTACTTCTCTGGGAATCGAATGGGAAAACGTTATTTTGCTTACCTGCGATTTCCTAGGTAAAAACTGTGGTTTGTGTGGGAAGATTTAAGAAAGTAAAAGTTATGAACTGGAAAATACATTGTTCTTATCTGAGAGTATTTTATAATTAAAGAGCAGGGATGTTTAAAGCTAAAATATTTTTTTATAAAGGAATTTGGTTCCTTTTCCACAAATAAACTTATTTTTGTAATACTTTTTCCATTTGAAAAAAATAAGTGAGAGGATTGACAAGTGCTGACATCTGTCTCGTTTGGGTCTATACAGAAGAAAAAGTAGGAGTGGAAATAGTTATTCCTGAACAGCAACTCACCTTTAGCTGCCCTGTGTATTCAAGCTGACAGAACTTTTGAAGTCATTTCAGACTAAGTCACACTGAGAGATGCTTTGACTTTCCCTGTCTTCCTGGATGCCATTTTTTCTTTTATTTCAATTCGAATTTTTATCTGTGATTTTAATCCATTTATTAATATTCCAAAGTTCTCTTTGTCCTAGCTACTTTTTTTATTATATTTTATTTTTTAAGCCAAAAAGAAAAAAGTTTGCTTATAACTTTTATTCTTGGGTCGCATGGATCTTTTCCAAGGCCCTTACATATCTAGAGTACTTATTCAGAAATACATGTTTTGGGATATTGTAGCCGTTAAGGTTAGGCATTGGGTTGTTAACCAAAGAGTCGGTGGTTCAAGTCCACCAGACAGTCCACCTGAGAAAGCTGAGAATGTCTGTTCCCATTACGATGTACAGTATCAGAGCTCCCCCTCACCCACAAAAACAGGTGCTATAAATCAGAGTAGAACGAATGGTAGTGAGTTAGTGTTTTTGGATTTCATATCATTGTATTGAGTAAAATTATATTTATTGAATAGCATTTATGAGCTGGTAAAAATACTAAATCTTTTCATAATATGACAGTAATGTGATGTGAGAGATTGTCTTCACAAAACAAGGTAAATCAACAAGGTCTGAAATAGTGGTTTTGCCACTTAGTAGTTGTGTGACATATGGAAAGTGTTTTGAACTTTTGAAAACTTTTTTTTAATATGGGGTACAGAGATTATAATGGCACATTTTGTTAGATTTGTTTTCAGAATTCAAAACAGGAATGAGCATGCTACCTAAGAGATGGCTTTCAGCCAATTTTAGTCATTCTGAGTTTTTTTTAACTAAAGAAATGAGCTAAGGGATGCTGAGTAATTTAGAAAAAGTCACACAGCCAATTTGTGATTGCATGTTGTTGGTGTTAGGTCCTGTCCAATAGATTCTGACCTATATCCACCCTATGTTCAGCAGGGAAACACACTGCCCAGTCCTATGCCATCCTCCCAATTACCCTTCGGTTTCAGCCTATTCTTGTAGCTGCTGTGTCAATCTACCTTGACGAAGGTGTTCATCTTTTTTACTGCCCTACCACTTTACCACGCGTGATGTCTTTCTCCAGGGACTGCTTGCTCCTGACCACATGTCCAAAGTACATGAGACCAAGTGTTACCATATTTGCTTCACAAGAATATTGTGGTTCTACATTTTCAAGAAAGATTTATTGGTTCTTTTGGCAGTCCATGATACTTCCAGTATTCTTCACCAGCACCATAATTTAAATACATCAATTCTTTGTTGGTTTTTTTAATTTAATGTCCAAGTTTCACATTATGTGGCAATTGAAAATAACATGGCTGGGTCAGGGCCTCATCAGTCCTCAAAGCAAAATCCATGCTTTTCAACACTTCTCAAAGGTCCTGTGCAGCAGATTTATCTGATGCAATGCACACTTTGATCTCTTGACTTCTGCCACCATGAGCACTGCTTGTGGATACAAAAAAGAGGAAATCTTTGATAACTTTAATATTTTCTCCCTTTATCATGATAGTAATTCTTGGTCTAGTCGTGAAGATTATGGTTTTCTTTAAGTGGTTCTCTTTATACTAAAATGTATTCTGCATTGAAGGCTGAAATCCTTGATCTTCAACAGCAAATGCTTCAAGTTCTCCTCATTTTAATTAAGCAAGATTTTGACATGTACATATTGCAAGCGATTGATAAGCTTTTCTCTAATGCTGATGCCAGATTCTTCTTCATATGATACAGTTTATCTCATTAGTTTCTTATTGAATAAGCACAGTAAAAGAATAAAAACTTGTCACACACTTTTCCTGATTTTAAACCATGTAGCGTAACCTTGTTTTGTTCACACAACTACAATTTGACATGTACAGGTGCCACATGAGCACAATATAGTGTTCTGGGATTACCGTATTTCTGAAGTTTATCTATAGTTTATTATGGCCCACACAATAGGATGCTTTCACATAACTGATACAATACAAGTAAGGAGCTTTCTGTATTTCAGTCAAGATGATATCAGCAATGGTATCCCGTGCTCCATGCTCTCCTTTAAATCTGGCCTGGACCCCTGGCATCTCCCTGTCCATGTACTGCAGGCAATGTACAACCAGTGCTGTTCAATGATATTCAGCACAATTTTACTTGTATGCGGTATTGAGGAAAGTGTCCTATCATTTGAGCATTCTGTTTGGTCAGCTTTCTTTGAAATGGGTACAGATATGATTCTCTTCCAGCTGGTTGACCATGTAGCTGTCACCCAATTTTCCTGGTATAGATCAGTAAGTGTTCCAGTGCTTCGTCAGCTTGCTGAAACATTTCAGTGGGTATTCCATCAATTCCTGAAGACATGAATTTGTTCCTAAGTTCTTTCTGTTTCAGGTATACCGAGAGTGTTATTCCTTTTGGTTTTCTAACTCC